>NC_063340.1:71496144-71552176 GCF_021869965.1 Rhincodon typus
CTGAAGAAGGGTCCAGACCCGAAATGTCAGCTTTCCTGCTTCTCTGATGCTGCTTGGCCTGCTGTGTTCATCCAGCTCTACACCTTGTTAGCTCAGATTCTCCAGCATCGGCAGTTCCCACTATCTCTCAATTATAGAGCTATGCCTTGTTGACAAAAGCATGACATATCCAATCGGGTCAGTTCTTCACATTAGTACACCCCTTATCATCAGCAAACTGATAACAGGTTTCATTGACATGCTATCAATCAACATTTATTCACTAATCATCTACTCACTGATGCTCAGTTGAATTCCACCAGATCCACCCAGCTCTTGGCCACATTTTGTCCTTGGTCTAAGCTTTAACAAAGAGCTGAATACTAGAGGTGAGACGTGAGTAACTAACCTTGACTTCATGACAGCATTTGACTGAGTGTGGTCTCTAGAAACCTGAGGGAAATGGGAATTATTTGGGAAATTCATTGGATGATTGTTTGAATACAGACAACATCCAGGGAAAGGCAGGAGAATGGCACAAAGTCATAATGCTCATTCAGACAGCATGTGCAGTCACAATGAGCTGAAGGGCCTCCATCTGCACCACAACAATTCTGAGGTTCTTTGAAGTTAGGTTTACAATAGATTAATCTCCAATTGACTATAAGAGGATAGATTCAACAACACCCCAGAAGCTCTGTACTGTTCAGAACAAAGTAGCTCACTTGAATACTAGTCATCCACTACCTTAAACATTTGCTGTCTCCACCACCAATGCAAAATTAATCACTCAGAATATGCACTGCAGCAACCTACCTAGATTTCTTCAAAAGAACCTCCCAAACTAGTAGCATCGATCGTCTAGAAGAGCAAGGACAGCCACCACCACTTGCAAAGTTCCCTCAAAGTACCTGACTTGAAAGTATAATGTTCCTTTGGCGCTGGGTCGGTATCCTGGAATTCACTATCTAGCAGTCAGTGGGTTTGCTGTCAGCGGACCCATACCACAAGACATCACCACCTTCTCAATGGCAGTTTAGACTGTACCTTGACTTTGCCAGCAACACCCACACTTGTAAATGAAGAAAAAACATCACCTAGTCTGGAAGGTGAATTTATCCAGGAGAAGTGGATATCATATTTATAAATTAAGATTAATGATGCTGACATGTTGGAAGGATAACGCAATCCTTCAGAGATTGACTAGACAATCAGTTCGCTCACACCAGCTCCTAAGGAGGATGTTTTCTCAGTGTGGTGTAAAAAATTTAATATACTCTATGGACAGGCAGTATAATTCTGTTGACTTATTTTTGATCTGAGGAGTCTAATCCTAAATTAATTTATTCACGTTACATCAATTGCAGCTATCGACTTCAGTTGTATGTTATAGTCAGCGAGGATTAATGCTGAAGTATACATGAGTTATTGTTGTAACATTTGCAACTTATTTCTTTCACTAGTTTCTATGCTAACACCTTACTTATTCAGTAGTTAAGTGCTACTGTCTGGGATTCTAAAAGTAATCATTGTTAAGTTATCACTTTTTTGTCTGATTTACTTTTTGATAGTTTCACAATAGAGTTAATTCATTCAGTAGCTTGTATAGATCCCGACTGGAGGTTAGCAAAGTAAAGCTAATAATATCTGATCTGACTGATGTAAAACAGTTTGGTGCATCAAATGTAGACTTCCCTATTAATTCCTAGACATAAACTGATTGATAAAACCCCAACAGTCCCTGCAGAAGTAATAACTAAAATGTAGTTCAGGATTTATCAGGTGCCCTTTCTGAATAGGTTTGTTGTAGTTTTGAGTTCATTGTCCTTACAGAATTAGGTTGAGACTTCCAGCAAATATACCTTCAAGATTGCTTGCAGGAGTCAGATGGGGTTGCCAATCTGAATTAGAAATGTCTGTGATGCCTGTAATTCCCTTCAGTCTTCCACTTTGCATTTTAAATTATTGCTATATGCTGTGTAGACTTTGGCCTTTATTTGAATGACTAATCTTTGCATTGAATGAAAAGAAACATTTTTCATGGACAGTTTTCTTTTCCATTCTTCAAGTTTAAAGCTTCACAGATTTATAATGTTTGGGCTTTAAGAAGGTCTTCACAATCCTCAGTAATTTCTTAAAATTAGATTCTGCTCAATTACCACTATTTGCCACCTTTTACAGAATTTAGGCTGTGGAACAGACTAAAGAGTCATAGTACTGGTCTTTTTTCGCAATTTTTTTCAGAGTAATAATAATAATACTAATAATAATAATAACTACCCTGACAAAATTAAATCATAACTTCTCTATATGTTACACAGGATTGCATATCCATGAAGGTATTCTGAGGAAATAATACCCTCAAGTGAGTTAACTCAGTTTTGTGGTTTTTGACTTTCATAAAATTCTCACAGTGTGGAAACAGGCCATTCAGCCCACACTGATCCTCCAGAGATGACCCATCTAACCTGTACACCCCGGTCGCTATGGGCAATTTCATGTAACCAATCCACCTAACCTACATATGTTTGGACTGTGGGAGGAAGCCCACACAGACAGGGGGAGAATGTGCACACTCCACACAGACAGTCACCTGAGATTGGAATTAAACGTGGACTCAGGTACTGTGAGGCAGCGGCGCTAACCACTGAGCCAGCATGCTTGCTTTTGCTCTAGCCCATCAATGTGTTGTTGTCTGGAAATGTGCTTAGGCTATGCATTACCCTACATATATAAAATATTCATGAAAACATTCTGCAGTAATAGCAGCCTACCAAATGAGTACTATATCCTTATTTTTGGGAGAATGAGGGAAAACAATCTTTGAAATAACACTAAATACTTGCACCGCATAGCTAAGGATGGTCCAAAGTAGGCTATGATTGTGCCTAAGAAACCATAAATTCATTTATTTACAACATACTTCAATTAATATGGGAATTTGTGAATAGGTAGGAAATTTTAGACATACTTTAAAAAAAAATCACTCTTGGGACATGGCTGTCGCTCTCTGGGCTGGCATTTATTGCCTGTCCCTAGATGCCCTGGAGAAGGTGATGGTGAGCTGCCTTCTTGAACCACTTTAGTCGATGTGGTATAAGCAACACTAAAGGCCATTAGTGGGGTATTCCAGGACATTGCCCCATCAACAATGACGATATATTACCATGTCAAGATTGTGGGTTGCTTGAAGGGGAACTTACAGGTGGTATTTCTATGTATCTGCTACCCTTGTCCTTCTAGTGGAATTGGTCACAGGTATGGAAAGTTCTGTCTAAGCATCTTTAATGAATTCTGCAGTGCATCTTGTAGATAGTACATACTGCTGCTACTGAGTGTCAATGGTGGAGAGAGTGAATGTTTATGGATGTGGTGCTAATCAGCAGATTGTATTGTCCTGGATGATGTCAAGCTTCTTGAGCTTTGATGGAGCTGCACTCATCCAGATAAGGTGGGAATATTTTATGAGATTCATGACTTGTGGGGGACAGGCTTTAGGGAGTCAGAAGGTGAATTAGACACAACAGTATTCCTAGCCCCTGACTTGCGCTTGTAGCCACTGTATTTATGTTGCTAGTCCAGTTCAGTTTCTGCTCAATGGTCACACCAGGATGTTGATAGTGGTGGGTTCAATGATGGGACACTGAATGTTAAGGGGTGGTGGCTTTTTTGTTTCTTATTGGAGATGGTTATTGCCTGGCATTTGTGTGGTGCAAATATTACTTGCCACTTTTCAAGCCAAGCCTGGATATTGTCCAGATCTTATTGCATTTGGACATGGACTGCTTCAATATCTGAGGAGATGCAAATGGTGCTGAACATTGTGTAATCATCAGTGAACATCCTCACTACATCCTCACTACTGACCTTATGATGGAGGGAAAGTCATTAATGAAGCATCTGAAGATGGTTTGGCCCAGGACATTATTCTGAAGAGCACCTGACGTCCTGGAGCTGTGATGAGATGTACTGCACACTGTGTGGTAATTTTGGTTCGCCAAGTATATGGCTTCTGTAAGCAGTACATCCATATGAACATTTTAATTGTGATTTAGAGTCATAGATTCATACAGCTCGGAAACAGATCCTTCAGTCCAACCAGTCCATGCCGAACATAATCCCAGACTAGTCCCACTTGCCTGCTCTTGGCCCATATCCCTCCAAACCTTTCCTGTTCATATATCCATCCAAATGTCTTTTAAACATTGTAATTGTACCTGCATCCACCACTTCATCAGAAAGTTCATTCCACATGTGAACCATCTTCTGTAAAATATTTGTCTCTCATGTCTTTTTTAAATCTCTCTCCACTCACCTTAAAAATGTACCCCTTAGTCTTGAAATTTCCTTTCTTAGGGAAAAGACAACTACCATTAAGTCTATCTATACCTCTCAATATTTTATAAACTTTTATCAGGTCCTCTCTCAACCTCGTATGCTCCAGTGAAAAATGTCCCAGCCTATCCAGCTTTTCCTTATAACTCAAACCTTCTATACCCAGCAATACCCTAGTACATCTCTTCTGAACCCTCTCCAGCTTGATAATATCCTTCCTTTAACTGGGCAACCAGAACTGGACACAGTATTCTGCAAGAGGCCTCACCAATGTCCTGTACAACCTCAATATAACGTCCCAAATCCTATACTCAAAGGACTGAGCAATGAAGACAAGCGTACCAAATGCTTTTTAAACCATCCTGTCGATATGTGATGCAAACTTTAAAGAATTATGTACCTGCACCCCTAGATTCCTGTGTTCTACAACACTACCCAAGGTCCTACCATAATTTGTATAAGCCCTACCCTTGTTTGTTGTACCAAAATGCAATACCTCGCATTTATCCAGACTGAACTCCATCTGCCATTTTTCAGCCCATTGATCCCTTTTTAATCTTAGAAAACCTTCTTCACTGTCTACAGTGCCACCAATTTTGGTATCATCTGCAAACTTACTAACCACGCCTTCTATATTCTCATCCAAATCATTTATATAAATGACAAACAAACAAGGACCCAGAACCGATCCCTGTGGAACACCGCTGGTCACAGACCTCCAGTCCGAAAAGCAACCCTCCACCATTACTCTCTGTCTCCTGCCGTTAAGCTAATTATGTATCCAATTGGCAAGCACACCCTGAATCCCATGTGACCTAACTTTACTAATTAGTCTACCATATGGAACCTTGTCAAAGGCTTTACTAAAATCCAAATAAACATCGTCTCTTGCTCTGCTATCATCATTCTTTTTGGTAACTTCCTCAAAAAAATAAATTAAATTTGTGAGACACAATTTTCCTCACACAAAACATGCTGACTATTCTTAATCAAATTTTGCTTCTCTAAATGTCCCTTAATGCTATCTTTTACAATCACCTCCAACAACTTACCCACACCCGAAGTCAGACTCTCAGGTCTATAGTTCCTCGGTTCCTCCTTACAACCTTTCTTCAACAAAGGTACAACATTAGCCACCCTCCAGTCATCAGGCACCTCACCCGTAGTTATAGATGATGCAAAATTTCTGCAAGGGGTCTCATAGTTTCTTGATGGAAAAGCTAATATTTTTGCTATTGATTCTGATCAATAAAGCATCTTTAAAATATTTCCAGTTTAAACTTTTGTCGGCTTTGCAGGGCTGTGTTTGAATCCAATGATGTGTGCAGACTTATCTTTGCTGTGTCATGTCTCCATGTTGTTTATGTATCCAATGCCTATCTATGTACTGTGTACACCATCATTACTAAACCAATTGTTTTCAAGTCAGAGTGATATAGGGCTCATGAACACCTGTTACACTGCCTTCTGTTCCTGGCAGCCTTCCTTTTACTAACTCAGAAAATTACAATTCACCGAATCAACATCACAGAATGGTTACAGCACAGAACGAGATCATTCCACCCGTCATGCCTTACTTGGTCTCCTGAAGGAGCTAGTTCACCTAGCACCACTTCCCTGCCTTCTCCTCGTAACCCTGAACATTCTCTTTTTACAGATATAATCCAAATTCCTCTTGAAGGCCTCAATTGAACCAGCCCCCTGCTAACCCTCAGGCAGTGCATTCCAGATCCTAACCACTCAGTGAGTTAAAAAGTTTTTCCCAAGTTGACATTCCTTCTTTTGTCACTTACCTTAAATCTGTCCCCTCTTGTTCTCGCTCCTTCCAATACGAACAGCTTTTTCCCATCTACTCTGTCCAGATCCCCTGTGATCTTGAAAACCTCTTTTATATTTCTTCCAACCACCTCTTCTCCAAAGGAAGCAGTCCTAACTTCTTCATTCTGTCTTTAACTGAAGATCCATATCCCTGGAACCATTCTTGTTATTTTTATGTGCACAATCTGTAATTTCTTCACATCCTTCCTAAAGTGGAGCACCTAAAAATGGGCACAATACTCCAACTGGGGCTGAGACAGTATTTTACACAAATTTAACGTAACTTCCATGCTTTTGCACTGTATGCAATAATAAAGTCTTCAATATGTGTACTTTATTAAACCCTTGGTTGACCTGTTTTCCTACCCTCAATGATCAATAGACCTATATACCCAGGTCCTTTTCTTCCCGCAACACATTTACAATTGCACGCTTTAGTTTATATTGTATCTCTGCATTCTTCCTATCAAAGTGAATTATTCGAAGCATTCAATCATACAGTGGAGAAAAGGCCCTTCAGCCCATCAAGCTTTACTCCAAAAATACATTACTGCCTACACTAGTCCTACCTTCCAGCAATAGGCCTATAGCCTTGAACATTATGACATTTCAAATGCACATCCAAGTACTTTTTTAAAGGTTGTGAGGTTACCTGCCTCAACCTCCCCCCTACCCCCTCTCCTGGCAGTGCATCCAGACCTCCAGTATCTTCTGGGTGAAAAAGAATCCCTCAAATCTCCTCTAAACCTCCTGCCTTTCACTATACCAGTGTGGGTAAAAACATGCCCAGCTTTGGGACAGTGAGCCCTCGTAGGGAAAGCCCTGCGTGGAGCATCTGCAGGTTCATGGCGTATGAAAGGACTACAATGTTTAACTTCTCACTTTATATCTTTACTTTTCTACTTTATACTAAGAAGAAAAATGGGACTAGTCTAGTTTGGGAACATGTTCAATATGGACTAGTTAGACTAATTGATCTGTTTCCATGCTGTATGACTCTATGACACAATGACTCTATAACGGTAGTGTTGAACCTTTTAACTTATATCTTTATTTTTCTATGTTTGTACCTAGGATTTTGTTCCTTGGTACCTTTATATCTAAGATGGCACTGGGAATGGTGACTTTGTACACTATTCACTGTAATCCTGAATCACTGTACTTGCATACACATGACAATAAAACCTAAATCTAAACCTTATTATCAGTCTAGCCATGATCCCATTCAATGGCAGAGCAGACTCAATGGGCTGAATGGCCGACTTCTGATCCTATGTCTTATGGTCCTATTTGTGAATGTTGGCGTTGCATCCTGTGCACCAAAGTGTAGGATATTAATCTTATTAATAACTTAGCTGCTCGAAGAGCAGGTGTAACACTGAGCCCAGGGAAAATTCACTAGGAACTTTCGTCCGGTCCAAAAAGCAGACATCAACCACGACTCTCTGCTTCCTGTCAGTCAATCAGTTTCGTATCCATGTTGCTACAATCCCTTCAACTCAGTGAGCTCTAACTTTGCACACAGTTAACGATAAATTTTACTATTACATTTTGCCAAGTCTGGCATTGATGACTGGATGACCAGTATGGGACAAGCTGTTCTTTTTCATTAGCCTCATCAAACACTGTGTGGTCAGAATATAATTCAGGATTTTGTGGCAGTGGTAGTGTCCCTATCTCTGAAACAGGAGGCCTGGGTTCAAGTCCCGCTTACTCCCGAGGTGTGTGATAACATATTTGAGCAGGTTGATTAGAAAATATGTACGATTCAGTCATTTAGCAATCTTAGTTAATAATTCTGCTCCTATCTCCTTACCTTCATTTTGTGGATCAGGCATCCTCTGTCAAACTCATTCAGTCTCCTGTTTTACACCTTCCACATACCAAGGTTTCAGCATTGTACTGCTTTTACAAAACACTTGGCACTAAATCAATGTCCAAAGCTTGTCCTTTATTTTGCAGCTTTTCTCCTTCACTTTACATAAGGTTTGTTGCATGAAAACTGGGCTCCAACTCTGTAACTTATCCAGTTTGCATATTAATGATGAAAATTAAAGCTTCGTTGAAACTAAGACTTGGTGACACAAAATTTCAGGTGTGAACTGTTCAAACAAAGCACAAATTTCCTTTTATAACTCGATTAGATTTCTATTCTACATCAGTATCATCTGAAAAGGAATCAGAACAGTGGCAACACTGATTTAGCCACATATGTTAATACTTGTTGAAAAAATCCGCGCAGAATACAGGCAAAATGTGCTTGCTGTGTATATGTGCTTAGCAAACATCCACTAATATTCAGTGTGATCAATTGCAGCCTTTATATTTTACAAAAGGTTGGAATTCTATGGTGAATATATCAGGTGTAGTAGCTTTTGGTACAGCTTGCAGTAGTCAGACTTTGTTAGAAAAGTTGCTAAGCACATTGACTCACCAGATGAGCCAGAACAAATACACCCCTGCTCTCTATACAGAACATGGATGAATGCTGTTTCCCCTTTGCTGTGTTGGAAATGTGTTTCAATGTTTGTGTTTCCCTTCTGCTAGCTTGGTGTGGTTATTCTGTTTGGTCGGATTGCCTGTGATGAAAGACCTCTTCTCCATATAATGTTACACAAGTATTATGTTACTTGCATTTTAGCAGATCTGTATTTTTGTTCTACTTTCCCTTATGTACACAGGCCTGATTATTGGTATTTTTGAGTTTTCATAAACTGGGTGATCACCAAAGCCAGGTTAAATGTCAAAACATGAAGATATGGTAACAAAGAGGATTGATGAGGGCAGAGCAGTGGATGTGATCCAAATGGACTTCAGTAAGGTGTTCAACAAGGTTCCTCATGGTAGATTGGTTAGCAAGGTTAGATCACACGAAATAGATGGAGAGCAAACTATTTGGATACAGAACTGGCTTGAAGGTAGAAGTCAGAGGGTGATGGTGGAGGGTTGCTTTTCAGACTGGAGGCCTTTGTTGAGTGGTGTGCCACAAGATTGTTGCTGGGTCCACTGCTTTTCGTCATTTATATAAATGATTTGGATGTGAACATAGGAGGTATGGTTTGTAAGTTTGCAGGTGACATCAAAATTGGTGGTGTAATGGACAGCAATAAAGGTTACCTCAGAGTACAACAGGACCTTGATCAGTCAGGCCAATGGGCCAAGGAGTGGCAGATAGAGTTTAATTTAGATAAATGCGAGTGCTGCATTTTGGAAAGGCAAATCATGGCAGGACTTACATGCTTAATGGTAAGCTCCTGGGGAGCGTTGCTGAACAGGGAGTCCTTGGAATGCAGGTTCATAGTTCCTTGAAAGTGGAGTGGCAGGCAGATAGGATAGTGAAGAAGGCATTTGGTATGTTTGTGTTTATTGGTCAGTGCATTGAGTATAGGACTTGGGATGTCATGTTGCAGCTTTACAGGACATTGGTTAGGTTACTATTGGAATACTGCATGCAGTTCTGGTGACCCTGATGTAGGAAGGATGTTGTGAAACTTGAAAGGGTTCAGAAGAGATTTACAAGGATGTTGCCAGGGTTGGAGGGTTTGAGCTATAGGGAGAGGCTGAATAGACTGGGGCTATTTTCCCTGGAGCTTTGGAGGTTGAGAGATGACTTTATAGAAGTTTATAAAATCATGAGGGACACGGATAGGGTGAATAGCCAAAGTCTTTTTACCTGGGATGGGGAGCCCAAAACTAGGAGGCATAGGTTTAAGGTGAGAAGGGGAAGATTTAAAAGGGATGTAAGGGGCAACTTTTTCACACTTTTTAAGATGGTGCGTGTATGGAATGAGCTGCCAGAGGAAGTAGTAGAGGCTGGTACAATTACAACATTTAAAAAGCATCTGGATGGGTATATGAATAAGAAGGGTTTAGAGGGATGTGGGCCAAATGCTAGCAAATGGGACTAGATTTATTTAGGATATCTGGTCAGCATGGATGAGTTGAACTGAAGGGTCAGTTTCCATGCTGTACATCTCTATGACTCTATCTGGGGCCAATCTTGGAGAATATTAGTGACAATTTTGTGGTAGAATGAATATATCTATTGCATATCATGTAAAGTAGATTAGTGTGTGTGCTCATTGCTGTAATGGGTAAGATGGCAGCAGGGTAAGTTGCTCCATTCAGAGCTCTACTCTGCTTGCCAGTTCTTTCTCTTTCTTTCTTTGTCCTTCCTTTTTTTGTCCTCCCTTCTTCTCTCTCCCTCTGTCATAACTCTATCCTGTCCACCACCCCTTTTAACTACCTACCTAAGGAGTCGGGAAGGAACCAGGTCATAACTGGGAACAACGTGGCAGGAGCTGAACGTGCGGGTTGTGTCCTGCAGCGATGGCGGATCAATGCCGGAGCATGGTGAGGGCTGGAAAGCCCAGAGCAGGATTGCGACAGTGGAAAGGAAAGTTGGACTCTCTTAAGTTAATGTAAATGGCACTGTGTACGTACGGTGAAGGTACACACTTTTCACTGTATTTTTACATTGAATACACATGGCAATAAATGACTCAATTCAATTCAAAAATTTTATGATTGGAATGAATTATGAATTGAGGCAGAAACTTCATGTCAGATATTGTAAATGTTTGAAGTTATTGTAGCAAATACAATTGTCTCAAAGCGACAAATACTTCTGGATTCAAACAAATACACTGGAACCTCTCCTATAGTATCACACACTTATTTAATTGGGATAGATTTTTATTTTCATTAATAATCAATCAGTCGATTAGCAATGTATTAAATTTTATTAAACATCAAACTTTACAGTCTGATAATACATCCCATGATAAAATTTTTCAGACTTTAAATCCCTCGTTACCACATCAAACCCAAAGTTAATATGCAAACATATTTAAATGGACATCAATTGCTCTGTGATTGTTTCTGAATGACTGATGAATATTTCTGATCCTTGATATTTTTATAATCTTCTCTGGCATATAACAATCCTTGTTCTCTATTTAATTTGCATAAATACATCTGCCTTTCTCCTCTCTTTGCTTTTATATGTTAAATAATTCCCTATAATTATTCTCTTTCTTTCCTGATTGTGATACAATATATCAAGCACATTATTTACCAGTGAGTAGCTTGGCCTCTAGTGACAGGCTGAAGCAACTTGTTTCAAAAAAACTCAGCTACAGGAACTGCCATAAGCATGTGCTTTGCTTCATACACCACTAAATGAGGGAAAATAAGTAATTTTTAAAAAAAAGTTTATAAGATGTGTTGTGTGGCTGAAATACATTCCATTTTACAATAAAAAGCTATTCAGCTGCCATGAGTGTATTTAATGCCGAAACAAAATCTCCCACATCTAAAATAAGCACTTAAAATATAAACAATAGTAAATGATGTTGACGTGCAATACTTTTATTTTGCTTGTCATCTCTTTTCCCAGTTTGCTCCTTTTATGTTTTTATTATCTTACATTTTCTCTCATTTTTCTTTTAACATTACAATCCAACTTTAAGGTCTCATGGTGCATTCTGGAGGCAGGGAAGACTTTGGTCCAGGCTGAGTAACTCTTCAATCAGTTCAGACATGGCAGTTGATAACTCACCCTTTGATAGGTGTAGTGTGGTCATGTTTTGATTTCAGTGTGGTTTAGTCAAGCTGGAACTTGCATTGTTTGATCATTGTTTGGCTTATTGGGCAGGTCTGTTAATTCTGCTGAAATTGGCATTGCTGTTCTTAGAGATAACCTGTTGTTCCGAATAATAAAAGTTTTGCATTTGTGTTTCACAATGACCAACTAATGTGACTATCCTTAAAGATAAAAATCACATTTTAGGGAATTCTCAGTGGCCTAGAAGATAAATACAACAGTATACAAGATAACAAGGTGTAGAGCTGGATGAACACAGCAGGCCAAGCAGCATCGGAGGAGCAGGAAGGCTGACGTTTCAGGCCTAGACCCTTCTTCAGAAATGGGGGAGGGGAAGGGGTTTCTGAAATAAATAGGGAGAGAGGAGGAGGTGGATACAAGATGGATAAAGGAGAAGATAAGTGGAGAGGAGACAGACAGGTCAAAGAGGCGGGGATGGAGCCAGTAAAGGTGAGTGTAGGTGAGGAGTTAGGGAGGGGATAGGTCAGTCCAGGGAGGACGGACAGGTCAAGGGGGCGGGATGAGACTAGTAGATAGGAGATGGGGCTTGAGGTGGGAGGAGGGGATAGGTGGGAGGAAGGACAGATTAGGGAGGCGGGGACAAGCTGGGCTGGTTTTTGGATGCGGTAGGGGGAGGGGAGATTTTGAAACCTGTGAAGTCCACATTGATACCATTGGGCTGCAGGGTTCCCAAGCGGAATATGAGTTGCTGTTCCTGCAACCTTCGGGTGGCATCGTTGTGGCACTGCAGGAGGCCCAGGATGGACATATCGTCTGAGGAATGGGAGGGGGAGTTGAAATGGTTCGCGACTGGGAGGTGCAGTTGTTTAGTGCGAACCAAGCGTAGGTGTTCCGCAAAGCGGTCCCCAAGCCTCTGCTTGGTTTCCCTGATGTAGAGGAGGCCACAACGGGAACAGCGGATGCAGTATACCACATTAGCAGATGTGCAGGTGAACATCTACTTGATGTGGAAAGTCTTCTTGGGGCCTGGGATGGGGGTGAGGGGTAGTTGTAGGGGCAGGTGTAGCACTTCCTGCGGTTACAAGGACAAGTGTCGGGTGTGGTGGGGCTGGAGGGGAGTGTGGAGCGGACAAGGGAGTCCCGGAGAGAGTGGTCCCTCCGGAAAGCAGATAAGGGTGGGGAGGGAAAAATGTCTTTGGTGGTGGGGTCAGATTGCAGATGGAGGAAGTGTCGGAGGATGATGCGTTGGATCCGGAGATTGGTGGGGTGGTACGTAAGGACGAGGAGGATTCTGTTTTGATTGTTATTACGGGGAGGGGGTGTGAGGGATGAGTTGAAGGAAATGCGGGAGACACGGTCGAGGGCATTCTCGACCACTGAGGGGGGGAAGTTGCGGTCCTTGAAAAACGAGGACATCTGAGAGGTTCGGGTGTGGAATGCCTCATCCTGGGAGCAGATGCGGCGGAGGCGAAGGAATTGGGAATAGGGAATGGCATTTTTGCAGGAAGGTGGGTGGGAGGAGGTGTATTCTAGGTATCTGTGGGAGTCGGTGGGCTTGAAATGGATATCGGTTTCTAGGTGGTTGCCGGAGATGGAGACAGAGAGGTTCAGGAAGGAGACAGAGGTATCAGAGATGGTCCAGGTAAACTTAAGGTTGGGGTGGAAGGTGTTGGTGAAGTGGATGAACATTTCTGAAGAAGGGTCTAGGCCCAAAACGTCTCCACACCCGGCACTTTTCCTTGCAACCGCAGGAAGTGCTACACCTTCCGCTACACCTCCCCCCTCACCCCCATCCCAGGCCCCAAGAAGACTTTCCACATCCAGCAGATGTTCACCTGCACATCTGCTAATGTGGTATACTGTATCCACTGTTCCCATTGTGGCCTCCTCTACATCGGGGAAACCAAGTGGAGGCTTGGGGACCACTTTGCGGAACACCTACGCTCGGTTTGCACTAAACAACTGCACCTCCCAGTCGCGAACCATTTCAACTCCCCCTCCCATTCCTCAGACGACATGTCCATCCTGGGCCTCCTGTAGTGCCACAACGATGCTACCAGAAGGTTGCAGGAAGAGCAACTCATATTCCGCTTGGGAACCCTGCAGCCCAATGGTATCAATGTGGACTTCACAGGTTTCAAAATCTCCCCTCCCCCTACCACATCCCAAAACCAGCCCAGCTCGTCCCCGCCTCCCTCATCTGTCCTTCCTCCCACCTATCCCCTCCTCCCACCTCAAGCCGCACCCCCATCTCCTACGTACTAACCTCATCCCGCCCCCTTGACCTGTCCGTCCTCCCTGGACTGACCTATCCCCTCCTTAACTCCCCACCTACACTCACCTTTACTGGCGCCATCCCTGCCTCTTTGACCTGTCTGTCTTCTCTCCACCTATCTTCTCCTCTATCCATCTTCTATCCACCTCCTCCTCTCTCCCTATTTATTTCAGAACCCCCTTCCCCTCCCCTTCCCTCCCCCATTTCTGAAGAAGGGTCTAGGCCCGAAACATCAGCCTTCCTGCTCCTCTGATGCTGCTTGGCCTGCTGTGTTCATCCAGCTCTACACATCTCAGACTCTCCAGCATCTGCAGTTCCTACTATCTCTCTGCAACAGTATACACTTGTTCATTCAAGTTCTGATGTTGTTGATCATACTGCTATTTCATGTCTTAAGACAAAGTTAAGTCCTCTCCATGATTCCAATTATGAATTTCACCTGTAACTCACTTGTGATCCTCGTTGGAAATGCAGAAAACAGACTGGTCCCACTTGTGAGATCTTACATTCTGAGGCATCACTACAATTGACATTTAGTTGTTAGGCAGTTCTCCTCAGAGAATAAGACTAAGCTATCTGAAGTCAAAGACTAAATTCAAGTTCCCCTTGCGTGCTTCTGAGATTAAAAAAAAGACAAAACTGCTGAAAAGACTTAGTAGGTCAGGCAGCATCAGTGGAGAGAGAAACAGTGTTCATGGGCTGGATGTAATGGTTGTGATGTTAGACATCCCATTGACTCCAACTCTTGCATGGCAATTGAGGCATATCAACGTGGCTAAAAGCCATGTTAGGCACTTACTTGGTCATTGTTATGGTTCCCAATAGCATCAAGAACTGCCAACCAATAAGAGGCCAGTAGTAAAATTCTGTGAAGATTGGTCAGATCAACTCTCAGTACAACCCACCATCGGAACATTTTACCAAAGGCGTGACAAGGTGTGAGGAGGCTGCCTTCCCAAAGGAAGTAGGCAGCTGATTCAAATAGCTTTAGCTTGATTAGGGGCCATGTTACATCATCTTTAGCATTTTGTAATCAGTAGGTCACTCCCCGTCCCATTCACATTGTGAGTAGTCCAGCTAAATGGAGCCAGCCTCCCTGCTGTGAGACAGGGCAAAGGTCTCCCTGTCCATAAAGAAGCTCACAGAAAGGGAAGGCAGCAACACCCCCAACTTAGCCCCCATGATTTCCACAGAGGGTTTTGCTATCCACTCCCCCACAATCCCAAGGCTCACAAATTTAAAAAAAAATTGTAAGTTACCTCTTCAAAGCTCAAAGTTCCTTACAAATCTCAGCAGTGACTCCTTCTACCTGTGAAGCTGCTGGGGCTTCAGAATGGATGGCTTTGTGATTAGGTACCTGTGCCAGGGGTCTACTCACTATCCATAATAAGATGGCAGTACCAGAGATGGCTAATTGGAGGCTTTAGTAAACCTGCCTAGGAGCTAACTACTGACAATGGCAGGCTCAGGGCCTGCATTTTACTTGATAGGGGGATCTTCCTGGCCCTCATAACATTGAATCCATTGCCCCAAACTCCACCAAATCAAAAATTCTCCCTAAGGATCAAAATATTACTTCTCTATTCCTCTTGTGAGCCAGTGGTGTTGGAGTTCACTTATAACATTGTACTGACTGCAATTACTCAAGACAATTTCAAGGTAGTTGGTTATAGGTAGCAAACAGAGGGAGACTTCATCTACTTAAATGCCTGGGATTGAACCTGCTACACAGAGTAAAAACTGAGTGACTCACTCGGTACTAATGACATAGGTAGGATGAGTGACGAGGTCCTGAAGCAGCAGTTCAGGGAATTAGGTAGAAAGTTAAAGAGCCGGACCTTCAAGGTTGTAATCTCGGATTACTCCCTGTGCCACGTGCCAGTGAGACTAGAAATAGGAGGATAGTACAGTTCAACGCGTGGCTAAACAGATAGTGTAGGAGGGAGGGTTTCAGATATCTGGACCATTGGAATCTCTTCCAGGGCAGGTGGGACCTGTACAAGAAGGACAGGTAGCATCTAAACTGGAGGGGCACAAATATTCTGGCTGGGAAATTTGCTGGTGTCACTCGGGAGGATTTAAACTAGCTCGGTAGTCGGGTGGGAATCAAAGCAAAGGTGATTGACTGAAAGAGAGCTAGAGAATAGGGCCAGTAAGACTCAGAGGAAGAGCAGGCAGGGTGTGGTTGTGAAACAAAGTGTGTCTGGTGGACTGAAGTGCATCTGTTTCAAAGCGAGAAGTGTAACAGGTAAGGCAGATGAACTTAGAGCTTGGATTAGTACTTGGAGCTATGATGTTGTTGCTATTACAGAGATTTGCTTAAGGGAGAGATAGGATTGACAGCTTAATGTTCCAGGATACAGATGTTTCAAGTGGGATAGAGTGGGATATAAAAGGGGTAGGGGAGCTGCACTACTTGTTAAGGAGCATATCACGGCTGTACTGCAGGAGGACCCTTTGGATGGCTCATACAGTGAGGCAATATGGGTAGGGCTCAGGAACAGGAAGGATGCAATCACAATGTTTGGGGTTTACTATAGGCCTCGCAACAGCCAGCAGGAGATAGAAGAACAGATATGTAGGCAGATTTTGGCAAGATGTAAAAGTAACAGGGTAGTTGTCATGGGTGATTTTAACTTCCCATGTATTGACTGGGACTTACTTAGTCCTTGGGGCTCGGATGGGGCAGAGAATGTAAAGAGCATCCAGGAGGGCTTCTTGAAACAGTACATAGATAGTCCAACACGGAAAGGGGCCGTACTGGACTTAGTATTGGGGAATGAGCCAGGCCAGGTGGTTGACGTCTCAGTAGGGGAGCAGCTCAGGAATAGTGATCACAATTCAGTAAGCTTTAAGGTACTGATGGATAAAGATAGATATAGTTGTCAGGTGAAGGTGCTAAATTGGGGGAAGGCTAATTACAACAATAGGCAGGAATTGAAGAATGTAGATTGGAGGTAGATGTTTGAGGGCAAATCAACATATGGTATGTGGGAGGCTTTCAAGTGTAAGTTGCTAGGAACTCAGGACCAGTACGTTCCTGTAAGGATGAAGGATAAGTATGGCAAGTTTAGGGAACCTTGGATAACGAGAGATACTGTGAGCCTAATCAAAAAGAAAAAGGAAGCATTTATCAAGGCTCAGAGGCTGGGGACACATGAAGCAAGGGTGGAACACAATAAAAGTTGAAAGAAAATTAAGTAAGGAGTCAGGAGGGCTAAAAGAGATCATGAGAAGTCATTGTCCAACAGGATTAAAGGAAAATCCCAAGGCCTTTTATAAAGAACAAGAGGGTAGCTAGGCAGAGGGTTGGCCCACTCAAGGACAGGGAAGGGAATTTATGTGTGGAACTAGAGGAAATGGGTGAGGTATTAAATGAGTACTTTGCGTCAGTATTCACCATAGAGAAGGACTTGGTTGGTGACGAGCCTGGGGAAGGGCGTGTTGATAGTTTGGGTCACATTGAGATCAAAAGGGAGGAGGTATTGGGGGTCTTGAAAAATATTAAAGTAGACAAGTCCCCAGGGCCTGATGGGATATACCCCAGAACACTGAGAGAGGCAAGGGAGGAAATTGCTGGGGCCTTGAGGAAAATCTTTGTATCCTCACTGGCTACAGGGGAGGTCCCAGAGGATTGGAGGATAGCCAATGTGGTTGCTTTATTTAAGAAAGGTGGCAAGGATAATCCAGCTAATTACAGGCCGATGAGCCTTATGTCAGTGGTAGGGAAATTATTGGAGAGGATTCTTCGAGTCAGGATTTACTCCCAACTGGAAATCAGTGGGCATATTAGTGAGAGGCAACATGGTTTTGTGAAGGGGAGGTCTTATCTCACTAACTTGGTTGTGTTTTTTGAGGAAGTGATGAAGATGATCGATGAGGGTAGGGCAGTAGATGTTGTCTACATGGACTGCAGTAAGGCCTTTGGCAAGGTCCCTCATGGCAGGCTGTTACAGAAGGGAAAGCCGCATGGGGTCAGAGGTGAGCTTGCAAGATGGATAAAAAACTGGCTCAGTCATTTAAGACAGAGGGTAGCAGTGGAAGGGTGCGTTTCTGAATGGAGGGCTGTGACTAGTGGCGTTCCTCAGGGATCAGTGTTGGGACATTTGCTGTTTGTAATATATATATAAATGATTTTGAGGAGAATGTAACTGGTCTGATTAGTAAGTTTGCTGATGACAAAGGTCGGTGGAATTGCAGATAGCGGTGAGGACCGTCAAAGGATACAGCAGGATATAGATCAGTTGCTGAGTTGGGCAGAGAGATGGCAGATGGAGTTTAATTCGGGAAAATGTGAGGTAATGCATTTTGGAAGGTCTAATCCAAATGGAAAATATACAGTAAACGGCAGACCCCTTAAGAGTACTGATAGGCAGAGGGATCTGGGTATACAGGTACACAGGTCACTGAAAGTGGCAACGCAGGTGGAAAAGGTAGTCAACAAGGCATATGTCATGCTTGCCTTCATCGGCTGGGGCATTGAGTTTAAAAATTGGCAGGTAAATGTTGCAGCTTTATAGAACCTTGTTAGGCTGCATTTGGAATATTGTGTTAGCTCCTGGTCGCCACACTACCAGAAGGATGTGGTGGCTTTGGAGAGGGTACAGAAAAGATTCACCAGGATGTTGCCTGGTATGGAGGGCATTAGCTGTGAGGAGAGGTTGGAGAAACTTGAGTTCTTACTGGAACGACGGAGGTTGAGGGTTGACCTGGTAGAGATCTACAAGATTATGAAGGGCATGGAGAGAGTGGACAGTCAGAAGCTTTTTCCCATGGTGGAAGAGTCAGTTACCAGGGGCCATAGGTTTAAGGTGCGAGGGGCAAGGTTTAAAGGTGATGTACGAGGCAAGTTGTTTACACAGAGGGTGGTGGGTGCCTGGAATTTGCTACCGGGGGAGGTAGTGGAAGCAGATACTATAGTGATGTTTAAAGGGTGTCTTGACAAATGCATGAATAGGATGGGCATAGAGGGATACGGTCCCTGGAAGGAGGTGCAGAAACAGAGATGAGGCTTGAAACTCTAATACTCTGATTCATTCTGACATTGGTTGGGTCTGGTGTAAACGGCAGTGAGGCAGTGGAGGGTGGATGATGGCACACGCATCATTGATGATGAGCTGGCTCAAGACTGATGGACTCTCTTTAAGCTACATCTTTCTTTTCTTTTTTCCTAAAACTATTCAAAATAGCGTTGGATCGTGGTGACAGTGAAAAAGCTTTTCTCACTGTAAAAAACACGTGACAATAAAAAAAAACAATCATTCAATTCTCTGTAATGGGTACTCTGCCATTTCCATCTCATTTAGGCAGCAAAATACAGTGCAATATATCACTGATTTTAAAAAAGATAGGGTTTGTCTAAACAAGAGCGGGCGTCATTCATTGGCTTGTTCCTGAAACTTAAAGCTAACATTTTAACAGGAGCAATTAGTGTAAATATCAAATTTCAAAATCATCAGCGACTTTCAGAGAGATCATTAATATGAATGAATGATTTTTAAAACATCAATAGCTCGACAATTTTAATACCTGGTCCCTAGACAGTTTAAGCAAATAAATTTGTTGTGGGAAAGATATGATCCCCATCTTGAAACTAAAGTAGTTTCACACATGCATGATGATAAGCTACCTATCAAAAGATAATAATGGGATAATCTTGGACTGGTCTAAAAGCAATTACAGCAGCTTTATAATTGTATTTAATTTATTTTTAAATATGTAATTAGTTTTAATTGAGAAGGTTAGGCAAAGGTCAAAGCTCACGGTGCAGCAAATTACAGGGCTGGAAAGAGGAGGAGAAAAAAATGAGGTAAAAATCAGAAAATAGTAATAGTTTGGTAAGGTTAGGATTGTGTTTAGCAATTTGTAGATTGTGATATGATCAAAGTATACAAGATGATACATGCTGCAATTATCTGAAATCCTTGGAATATTTAAGTTTGATTGGAAATTGCAATGAGCCTCAATTTTAAAGCAATAAGAAAATAGGGGGGGAAAAAGAGGTTTATTTGGACATGGGGGAATTAGACTCAGAGTCCTAGAAATGTACTGCATGGAAACACACCCTTCAGTCTAACTTGTCCATGCTGACCAGAGATCCTATATTAGCTAATCTCAATGGCCAGAATTTTGCTCATATCCCTTTAAACCTTTCCTATTCACATACACATCTAGATGCCTTTAAATGTTGTAATTGTACCAGCCTCCAGCACTTCCTCAGGCAGTTCATTCCATACATGCACCACCCTCTGCATGAAACAGTTGCCCCTTAGGTCCCTTTTGAATCTTTCCCCTCTTACTTTAAACCTATGCCATCTAGTTTTGTACTCCATTGAAAGAAGCAATATCCATAGAAGTATTCATTAAAAAGAGAACAATGTGAAAGATTGTGATTTAGAAGGTAGAAGCGAGAGAAAGATAATGGACAAAATCTAACCTTGTTCAGTGTTGTGGGAGATGTGATAGTTGGCTCCACTTAGTCATGGGAGAGGCTGCGACAGAAGTATCTCCTGGGATTAAGGTGGAGGCAGGAAGGTGCTGATCCAGGAAATTTGCTCGCTTGTGGCAAATTGTCAATTAGACTCACTAATCAGCTACTGGTGATGGTGTTGGCAACAGAGAGTTGCCGTCCTTTGGCTTGGTGTGTGGAATTTCTGTCATTGGGTCCTACAGCCCAGGTTTGGCTTGATGCAGACAGGTTAAGTGGCAATGAATTTAGTTGGGCCTCCTCCACAGAAAATTCCTTTGGAACTCGTTAATGGGACTAGGTCAAGAATGTTATATCCAGCTCCATCTTCACACAACATGCTTTTTTAGCTGTATTTTGTCCAGGGAGTTTGAGTGAAGAGAATATCTCTCCAAGTGAAAAACAAAATTCAAGTCTTGGGGATCTAAACTTTAGAGCTTTAGGAAGCAAGGTTGTGCTTGACATAAGAGGAAAATTAGCTCCTAACAGACAATGCTGGGAATACTCAGCAGGCCTAGCAGCATCTGTAGATTGAAATAAACGGAGTTAACTTTTCAGTTCTGTCACCTTTCACCATAACTGAGAAAAGTTAGAAATGTCATAGATTGAGAGTGCAATGCGGCAAGGACGGAAGAACATTAAACAGGAAGATCTGTGATAAATTGGATGGCTAAAGGAGGAATAATTAATCATAGACTCTGTACCGTGTGGAAAGAGGCCATTCAGTCTATTGAGTCTGCACTGACCCTCCAAAGAATATCCCACCCCCTACCCTATCCCTGTAACTCCTCATTTACCATGGCTAACCCACCCATCCTACACATTCCTTTACACTACAGACAATTTATAATGGCCAATCCACCTACTCTATCTTTGGACATGCACCTGCACATAATTTGAATAGTAAAGAAGCAAAAGATGTGTCTGGATGAGGTGTGAATAGGTGTGGAATGGATAGCAGCCATGTGAATATATAGTAAAGGATTTAAGGAAGAAATAAGACAAAACAGGACAAAATACATGACATGAAATGAGATCGAGGTTATGATCTAAAATCGTCGAACTGAACATTGTTGGGTACTGGGTTGAAAGATTAGGTGTTGTTCGTTGAGTTTGTGATAATCTCTATTGGAATACTGTAGCAGGCAATGACAAAAAGATCAGAATAGGAACAAGATTCAGAATTGAAATGACAAGTGACAGAAAGCTCAGGATTATGTTTGCAGAGTATATAGAAATTTTCCACAAAGCTGTCACCAATCTGTGTTTAGTCCCTCCAGTACAGTGGAGGTCCATATCCTGAGCAGGGAACACATTATGTTCAATTGAAAAATACAAATAACTCATTCATTTGGTAGGAAGGTTTGGGGCCTTGAATGATGAAACAGGAGAAGCTAAAATAGAGAGTATTGCATCTGTTGTGCTCGCATTGAAAGATGTGGGAAAGGGAAGGGATGTTGAGGGGTGACTGAGAAGTGGACCAGGATGTTGCAGAGGGGACAGTCCTTTTAGAATGCTGAAAGATGAGAAAAAGGGAAGATGTGTCTAGCTGTGATATTGTGCAGGAGGCTGAAGTGGCAGAGGATGATCCTCCGAACATGGAGGTTGTTAGAGTGGAATGTAAGGGCAAGAGGAACTTGATTGTGGGTTTCAGGTGGATGGTCTGAAGAGTGACCTTACAAGGAGGAGGAATGGGTAATATGACATCCCATAATATCCAACCATGGGAGAATGGAATAGGGTCCCTGCAGGAAGCAGGGTATGAGGAAGTATAGAATCATAGAATCCCTACAGTGTAGAAACAAGCCATTCAGCCCATCAAGTAACATCAACCTCCAAAGAACATCCCACCCAGATGCCCCTCCCCTGACACTATCCCTGTATTTCCCTTGGCTAATCCACCTAGTCTGCACATCCCAGGACACTATGGGCAATTTGGCATGGCCAATCCACCTATCCTGCACATCTTAGGACAGTAGGAGGAAACCAGACCACCTGGAAGAAACCCACACAGATATGGGGAGAATGTGCATACTCTACACAGACAACTGCCTGAGACTGGAATCGAACCCAGGTCCTTGGCTCAGTGCTAATCACTGAGCCACTGTGCAGCCCCAGTTGAGTATCTTGGTAAGCTACTGTGTTAATAAAGAATATAAGTTGTTAGGCTCCCCAGAGAAATTGTGAACAGAGAAAGAAGTGAGGAGGGAACCTGAGTAGGACTGAAACAAGGATGTTCCACATATCTCACAAAACAGTAGACAAAGCTAGGATCATGTGGAAACTGCTAACAACATCTTTTATTTGTTGAAAGATGAGTGGAGTTGAAAGGTGAAAATGTTCAATGTGAGAATAATTTCAGTCAGGTGGAGGAGGTTGGTGGTGAATGGATACTGGTTGAGCCTTCATTCAAGGAGGAATGGAGTGGTCTTATATCACCCTGGCTATGGGCTTGTGGGATCTTTAATGCTGTGCTGGCAGTTAATTAAATGCATGGGTTTGTATTCACATCAGAGGAGTCAGGTCAAGAATGACATTAGGTGAAGATTGTGATAACATTTTGCTTGAATTTACAAGAGACCTGTCAGAAGCAGTTTTTCTAGTAATTGAAGAAAATAATTGATGCTTTAATGGACTGTGGAAGGGTAGTTTAAGATTTCAAAACCGCTGCGAATTATTTCTGAAATTGGGAAGTTTACCTTGAATTCTGTGATCTGATAAACTGTTCAAATGTGGCCTTATCTACTGTTAGCAGTTAGTTTCTGTTGTTGCAGTTATCGTATTTGATGCAGCAACACAAGGAAATTTCCAAAATATTTAATTTCACTTTGGCTTAGCAGCCCAGAATTGAGTGTTACTGTAAAGAAAGAGGCTGTTTAGCTCACAATGCCCGTGACACCTCTTACGAAGCTAATCACTTGAACCCCCCATTCCTCAGCTTTTATTCCACCCTTTTGTTATTTTCCTTCTTTTTCAACTATCCACTTTCCTTTCAAAACGTTACGGTAGATTGCTTTTGCTGGATCATTCCATGTCATAATAAGTTCCTGTAAAAAGAATTTCTTAACTGTACATTTAGTCTTTGATGAGGAATTCCATTATGTCCTACACTGTGTAACAAACAATACGTAATTTTTGTATTTATTTAACTCATCATAGTGTATCATTATTTTGGACATTATGGTCTTGACCCTTTTAGTTTGAATTAAAAAAAAACAAATTGTTTTTCATTCTTTCAAATGAAATCCCTTACACCTGGTTTTAGTGAATTTCATTTGTAGCCTTGACATGATTCCTAAAGTTACAGTTCAAACATTCTAATTGAAGCTTCACCAATGAATTATAAAGTTGTCCCTTTATACTGTACTCGATGTTACCACTAATTTAGAGTTGGAACTTAGATGGATGTGATCCATTGATCATGTTGACATTGTTATTGACAGATTTATTGTACGATGTAATGTTTACAGTTAATCAGACACTTATCTTGACCTTTTGACAGGCTGTCTCAAATCAACCTCCAAATAATCCTATAAGATACTTCAACTGATGACAATGCTCCTTTAATTAGGACAAAAGCCGTTAACTAGAACTGATTACATAAGCAAACAGATGCAATCATGTTTAATTTGTTTCTAAGTGCACTGTTTTTGTTATTGATTATGACCCTTTGTGAAAAGAGCTTTTTTTCTTGAATAATTTCCAGAATCACTTACTTAAGATATTTGGTTCGAATTTTTTCTGGTGGCAAAGAATTATCAAAGGTATCCTGAAACAGCAGAAAATCTGTTTCCCCATCATCTCCTTCTCTGAGAGAGTCACTATTACACAGTTATATTCTAACAGTTGTTGGACAATAACTGGTTTTAAATGCTACCATTTAAAAACATTAATAACAACAACAACAGAAATTGCTGGAGAAACTCAGCAGGTCTGGCTGCATCTGTGAGGAGAAAGCAGAATTAATATTGAATCCAGTGACTACTCTTCAGAACTGATTGTGACTTTGCCTGCTGAAGGAGCAACACTCCGAAAGCTTGGTGATTTCAAATAAACCTGTTGAACTACAACTTGGTGTCATGTGACCTCTAACCATGTCATGACAGTCCTGGGATATGGAGTTGGGCCAATGATATAGATCAAGTAGTTCAGCTTCTAAACTTGAAAACGTGATGCAGTTCTTCCAGCTTGTGCTTAGGCTTGCTGGAGCACTGGAGCACTGCAGCAAGCCTAAGACAGATACGTTGCCAACTGGTGGCTCAATGGCTAGCACTGCTGCCTCACAGTCCTATAGACCCAGGTTCGATTCCACGCTTGGACTGTCTGTCTGGGCAGAGTTTGCACATTCTCCCTGTGTCTGCGTGGGTTTCCTCCAGATGCTCTGGTTTCCTCCCACAGTTTAAAGATGTGTGAGCTATGTGGATTGGCCATACTAAATTGCACATAGTGTTCAGGGATGTGTAGATTAGGTGGATGTATCTGGGTAGGATGCCCTGAGGGCTGGTGTGGACACATTGGGCTGAAGGGCCTGTTTCCACACTGTAAGGATTCTATGGAACTTGGTGATGTGTTGAAGTAGGAAACACAGGGTCATTTTTTATGGCCAGATTTAGGTATTCTACAAAGTGATCTCCAAGTCTGCATTTCATCTCCCCAGTGTAAAAGGAGTCAAAATTGTGAGCAGCAAATACACTAGAATAGATTGAGTGAAGGGCAGATATAAAAAAAAATTTCAGCTGCTTCACCTGGAACGTGTGGTCTGGATCTTTGGTCGGTGAGGAGGGAGGATGTAAATGGGCAAGTGTTGCACTTTCTGCGATAGCAGGGGGTAAGTGCCGTGGGGGCGTAGGGAGATGCTTGGGAATGGAGAAGTGAATCAGGCCGTCCCAGAAGGAATTGTCTCTGAAATGTTGACAATAGATGGAAGGGGGAATTTGTGGCCAGTAGTGGCACCCCATTGATGATGGCTAAAATGGCAGCTTATCATCCTTTGGATGCGGAGGCTGGCGGGGTAGAAAATGAAGACCAGGAGGACCCTATTAGTGTTGCGGGAGGGAAAAAAAGGGATGGGGACCAAAGTATGGGAAATTGGTCAGACATGGCTAAAGGCCCTGTCAATCATGGTGATGGGGATTCCTAGGCTGAGGAAAAAGATGGAAATTTCTGAGATAATAGGAACTGCAGATGCTGGAGAATCCGAGACAGCAAGGTGCAGGGCTGGATGAACACAGCAGGCCAAGCAGCATCATAGGAGCAGAAAGGCTGACTTTTCGGGCCTAGACACTCACCATTACTGGCCCCATCCCCGCCTCTTCGACCTGTCTGTTTCCTCTCCACCTATCCTCTCCTCTATCCATCTTCTATCCGCCTCCCACTCTCTCCCTATTTATTTCAGAACCCCCTTCCCCTCCCCCATTTCTGATGAAGGGTCTAGGGCCGAAACGTCAGCCTTTCTGCTCCTATGATGCTGCTTGGCCTGCTGTGTTCATCCAGCCCTGCACCTTGTTGTCTTGGAAATTTCTGAGGGCTGCGTTTGGTAGGTGGCATCATCAGAACAGATGCACGGAGACACTGTGCGAGAATGGAATCTTCACAGAAAGCAATGTGTGAGGATATTTATTAAAAACATTAATCTGACAGTAACTGGACACAAATTTCTATAATATGGCTTCTACAAGTCACCTGACTATAAACTATAAGCTCAAAAAGTAATTACAGAGAGGCATTACCAGTCATGTAAAGGTTTTATCTGGGAGATAATGACATCCCATTGATGACCCTCTTTGGGAATTTGCATTTGGTGTAGATTAAAGTTAAGATCCCCAGGTGGGAAAAGATCTTTCTTTCAGAATATCAACACCTTAAAGTTTTGGCAAAGACCTGTAGCTTGGGTTGTGCATGAGGCTGTTGACTTGCTCACTGAGCTGGCTTGTTTTTGTTCAGACGTTTCGTCACCACGCTAGGTGACATCGTTAGTGGAGCCTCATATGAAGTGATGTTATTTCTACTCCACTTGAAATTTACACAGTCCGGTCCTTTATGGTGAGTACTGTCATTTCCAGTTTTCATCTGAATGAGTTTGTATATGGGATCCAATTCTATATGTTTGTTGATTGAAGTATGGGTGGAGAACCATACCTCTAGGAATTCCTGTACGTGTCTGCGTTTGGCTTGGACTAGTATGGTTACTTTGTCCCATTTAAATTGATGGCCTTCATTGTCTGAGTGTACTGATATTAAGGAAAGTTCGTGTCGTTTTGCTGCTAGTTGATATTTATGTATTCTGATGGCTAGTTTCCTTCCTGTCTGATGTAATGTTTGTGGCAGTTGTTGCATGGTATTTTGTAAACTTTGAAAAAAAAACTCAGCAGGTCTGGCAACATCTGTTGACAGAAAATAGAGTTAGCATTTCAGGTCCAGTGATCCTTCTCCAGAATTGATTACCACAGAGAAAAAGTTGCTATTTATGCTGAAGATGGGGTGAGAGGAGGGTTAGCAATAAACTCTCCGGGTATCATCTCCAGCTAGTGAGAATAACAGTTGGACAGATGGGCGAAGGTCAGCTTCAGAGAATGGATGGATGATAATGGGGACCATTAGTGGCTGACAATGGGATAGTTATGGTAGCAGTTCATGTGACAACAATATCGGGTGTGTGAGGATTCTGGAAAGGACATGGGGGCAGGTGCTCAGGCCCTAAAATTATTAAACAAAATAACCATCCTGTTTAAAGAAAAGCTTTACTAATCTACTTCAATTTAAGTCATTTCAAAATTTTAACAAGAGGCTACATAAGTTTTATTCATTCAGTTCAGTGACTATGTTGTGGACAACCCTGATGGTTGTGACAATGGGGAAAATGGTCACCTTCAATGAAAAGCTTCACAATTAATCACAGAAGCGTTACAATCCGTAAAAGGCCTTTCTGCCCCTTGTGTTTACACTGGCTCTTCAGATTAAGATTATATACTGCTAGATTCCTGCCTTTTACCAATACCTTTGTGCATCATTTCTACCCAAATCATTCCAATACCCTCTTGAATACATCAATCAAACCTACCTCCATCCCACTTCCAGGCAGTGGATTCCAAACACTAACAATGTGCTGTTTGAAAAGTTTTTCCCACATCTTATTTGTTCCTTTTCCCAAAAATCACTTTAAATCTATGCAGTCTGAGTCATGATCCTATTATGAGGAGGAACAGTCTCTCCCTATCTGCTCTAACAAACTTGCTTATGGTTTTGAAAATCTCTCAGCCTTCTTCTTTTCCAGGGGAACAGTCCCAACTCATTCAATCTACCCTTAAGTGAAAATTCTTATCCCTGGAACCAGTCTTGCAAATTGCTTTCGCACTCTCTCCAATGTGTTCACATCCTTTAACAAATTGATAGAGATTAGAAGTTTGGTCGATGGGAAATTTGAGATTTGAACTGATTTCCTTCCATCCTGTTCAACAGTGGGCTGAAGTTTCTCAAAACTGCCACATTTATGTAACTGATAGGCAGTGTTTCTGACTTACACTGGTTAGCTAAATGGCCTGCTTTTTGAAACATGTGTCCTATTTAGTTAAGTGACTAAGGTAACGAAGCTTTATCTGACAATCATTCACCAACACATATCTGTGGTGCAGTGCTATAAATATCAGAATGGCATTGTGTCAGCAAAGTGCACAAACTAAATATAATCCAATACAGATTTATTTTTAAACAAACCTGTTGTTATGAAACAATAGTGGAAATAGAATTACGTTCATAATGTAAAAGCCTCAACAGAATCACAAGTGACCATCAGGTAAAGGTCCGTCTTTTACTGTTTCAGTGTCATTCCATTTTAACTGACCTGACACAGACATTGAACTGTTTGAAAATAAGACAGGTCACCAAAACCAAGGAACTGTTATGCATTAAGATGTAACCTAATTACAACACCAGACACTTTGGGCTGAATTACACTGGAAATCGGCTAAGTGACATTTTTGGTCAGTGTCATGGAGGGTTTTTCTGTGAGACTGAGTGAGATTCCTCAACTACTGATGCAGTGTGCCCCTATGGTATCGGTTTGTTGCTGAGCATCAATGACAAGGTGCAACAGGGAGCAAAGGAGATCACATTGTAAGTAAGTCTTGAATTACTGTACTGGGACCATCTCCCTTGGGCTGATTGAGGGCTAGCCCCTTAGACTTTGAGTCATGGCCATTTGGTTAATGTACATGCAGTGGGTGTTTGTCACATTGGTTGCTGACACTTGGTGTAGTTTTAGGATTGACGTACTGTACTATACAGCAACGAATCCACCCACTTGACTGCTGACAAACATGACAAGCTGCCTGATTTTGTTTCTGTGCTAAAAGGCAAATCAAGGCAGAAGCACAGTGATCATTTAATCCCTGTCTGAGGGAGCAACATGCAAAAATGAATGGCAGAGATGCTATGAGCAAAGTAAGTGAGAACCAAGAGAGCAGGTGAAGACACATGAGATGCAGCCTCTTCGAATCCATGAAATGAATTGCATATGCGCAAAATATCCTTGTAGTAGCATTCCAATGAAAGGTGCTGGTGCATTCCAAAGTGCCGCATTGAAGTATGCAACTGTATTGCAAGTGGATTGGTAATGTACCATGAAGGTGTGGTGAATTGATACGAGCCTATCCCAACATCTATGGGCAGGGGTTTGTGGCGTCACTGCCCATGGAGTGCCCTGAGATATTGGTGACTGCTATACAAGATGGAAGGCAGGAGGAGCAAGCAGCAGGCTGGAGTCTCCAGGTAACTGCTCTGACTTAGGGAATCATTTATCCAATGGCTGGGACAATAGCAAACTGCATATTAATGAGATATTAGCTAATAATGGGATGTTAATGCATGCCAATACATATCTTACCACTCACTGTAGACATTCTCATGTCGTTGTTCATCACTTGTTTGGAAAATGGGACTTCTTGATCTCAACGTCAAGAATCTTGTCACTGTCTGTCTATCTCACCCAATTTCCCAACTCTTGCCATTTCCCACATCATTCAGTAGCTGGGAAGATTCCATTCTCTTTCTACAGAATACCTTCTAAACAAAGGCTTCCATGGTGATTTGTGAACATCTTCTATCCTGTCTTTATCAGAAGATGACTATGAAAAACCTTACAGGATGCAAACAGTTGGAAACAGAACATTAAAATGTAATCACCTGGGGGCAAGAAACTATGACAAAGTTTAGCTTTGCAGAGTGAATTAATCAAAGCTATAATTGGAATATAAATTTTCAAACTTCTAATGGTAGAGGGATGTCAGGTGATCAACCAAGCTTCAAAGACATAATTGAGTGGGAGGACCACCTGTGGCTGTGAGAGGAGGCTAATGCCTCTCCCTCTAAGATGGTACTAAAATAACTCCAGAGGCTGGTATCCTATCACCGAATCACTCATTATATACACACATGGAAAGTCCTCGACTCTCATACTTCCTCTTCGGAGTCAGCTCTCAGTGCTGGAATCAGTCTTTCAGTCAGCCGGGTGAACAATCAGGGGACTCGTGTTCTATGGGGCCCAACTGACTGACCTTTTTTTACAATCACTACGTCCCTCCCCCTCTGAGTCCTTTCTCTTGGAGAGCCACCAGGGGTTCCTCCGACTCAGCATCTGTTACGGGCAGCGAGTAACACACGGGAGCTCACCTTTTGCACCAGGAGTGGCTTGGTAGTATTTCACTTTGTTCTTCAGGTGGCAAAGGTGCTGAGGTAGCTGCGTCCACCATGTCCATCTGATTCATAGGACTCGTCAACACTTGGAGGGGGTTGCACTGTTTGCAAATTTGTGGCTCTCGTGATCCTTATGCTTGTTCAGGGCCATCGCACTTACCTGTAGGTCACACGGTCACTGGTCCTAATATTGCATGGATCATGCCACTTACCCATGCAGAGCCATTCCTGTGTTTCCTAAACCAAACTTCATTCCCTGTAGTAAACTGTCTCTTGCTTGGTGGAGTCTTGGGTCCGGCATTGGAATCCCTGATGCCGTTTCACCCAACCCCACCCCCCAGACATGAGAAGATCAGATTTAACCTGGTGCAGAGTCTTCTACCCATTAGCAACCCAGCTGGAGTTGCATTTGGGGTGGTCCAATAATCAAATAAGAACCATGACAGCTTGCTATCTAGCAATTCTGTAGGCTGTTTCTTCAAGCCTGCCTTCAATGCTTGGTCTGCTCTTTCTGCCAGGTCTTTGGATGATGGATGGTACGGAGCGGTCCTTATGTCGAATCTTATTCAACTTCGGGAAATACTCAAATGACGGCTCGTTATCTGTGACCAGGACTTCCAGGAGTCAGTGTATTGAAAAGATGCACACAGGTTTTCTATCATCCCTATGTTTGATGAATGGACTCTGTGCACACTGAACTCCTTTGAGTGGGCATCTACAATGACTAAGAACATTGAGCTCATGAAAGGGCTGGCATAGTCAAGTCCAAGTTTTAACTGGCTTTAATGGATGTTTTAATGGATGTAGGGGAGCTGCAGGTGGTAATTTGTCCTCATGGAGGATAGAATCCATACAGTGTGGAAACAGACCCTTTGGCCCAACAAGTCCACACCAACCCTCAGAGCACCCCACCCAGACTCATCCCCCTATAACCCACCTAATCTACACATCCCTGAACACTATGGGAAATATAGCATGGCCAACCCACCTAGCTTGCACATCTTTGGACTGTGTGAGAAAACCGGAGCACCCAGAGGAAACCCATGCAGACATGGGGAGAACATGCAAACTCTACACAGACAGTCACCCAAGGGTGGAATTGAACCTGGGTCCCTGGCGCTGTGAGGCAGCAGTGCTAACGACTGAGCCACCGTGCCACCCATTTTAACAACATGGGATAAAACTATCCCATGTTGTTTGTCCTTGTTGACATGTTAGGCACTGCCCCACCAACGTGGCTTTGTCTGCATCCAAGCCTGGCCACCAGACGTATTTCTTGCTAATGTCTGTATTTTGGAGACTCCAAATGGCCATGGTGGAGTTCAGTTGGAATTTGACGGTGACCTTTTCTCAGGACAATCACTCTTGCTCCCTGTAACAATATGCCTTTCTCTACTGTATTCTGGTGTCTCCAGGTCCAAAAAGGTTTCAATTCTAGTTGTAACAACCCTTTGGTTTCCCCTGTGATCACCAGTTGTTTCAGTTTTGACAAGACTGGATGTTTCTGCGTCCAAAGTCTAATGTTGTCTGCTGTGACTGGAAATGTATCCAGAAAATGTAATACCATTGCAGACTCTTTCATGAGGGTACCACCAGTGGTGTATCTGCTAGTGGAAAGCAGTTCAATGCATCCATATTCGCTACACCGCCTCCCAGACAGTGTGCTAGTGTGTAAATACAAGCACTTAATATTAGAGCCCACTGCTGAATGTGGCTTGAAGCTATGGGTGGTACTGCCTTATCCTCTTTAGGTAGACCAAGTAGAGGTTTGTGGTCCATTAATATCACAAACTTTCACCGATAAAGGTATTGGTGGAACTTCCCAACTCCAAATATCTTTGCCAGTTGTTCTTTCTCTTTCTGGGCATATTTAAGCTGGATGCATAGGCTACTGGGTGGTTCCTCACTATTGGGCCACCTATGACTTAATGCCACACCGATGTCATACTAGGGAGCTTCACATATCAATACCAGATCTTGCTTGGGATCATAGTGGGCCAACACCTTAAAGGACAATAGCTGTTTCTTTACTTTCCTGAAATCCACGGCTTGGCTACGTGACCATTTCCAAGGCAGACCCTTTGTAGGAGTTGATGCCAGGATGGAAGCCAGGTTACGTGTGACCTTTCTGGAATAATTCACCAGCCAAAGGAAAGACCTAGGTTCCAATACAGACATGTGAGCCGATGCACCTTTGATCGCCCTCACTTTATCTTCCAACAGGTGTCACCCAGCCTTGTTGATTCTGTGACTCAATTAGGTCAGTTGGGGTGCCTGGAACACATTTTTTCCCTCTTTAGGCACACACCCACCTTGGAAAAATGCCTTTGGACTATATCCAAGTTCTAAATGTTCCTTATTTGTTATCCCTACTATTAAAACATCATCCAGATAAATGGTGACCTGCAGTAGACCTTGCAAAATGTTCACCACTGTCTGCTGAAAAATTGAACAGGCTGCCAATACCTCAAATGGGACAAGCTCTTATGCGTATTAATTGTAGCATACTTCTGGGAACCTCATCTAACCACAATCGCAGGTACGCATGGCTCATGTCCAGCTTCATGAAGCACAGTAACCCTTCCAGCTTTTCTTATAAAGTTACTATCAGAGTGCTTGGATATTTATCAAGCTATGAAAAGGAGTGTAGTGTTTGTTTCAAATCTCCACAAAGGCAAACTGATCCATTGGGCTTCAAAATTGGTACACTGGTGCTACCAATTCTGCAAATTAGACTGTTTTGATGATTCCTTCGCTTTACAGCCTTTGATTTCTGCCTCTACTTTTGCCTGTTAGGAAAATGACACTGGGTGCGCCTTGCAGACTTACTTCCTGGTCAATATGCAAGGTGGCCTTGGCTCTTTTGATGGCCCCTAGACCTTCCTGGAAGACCTGCAGATATTTAATTAGGACTTCACTCAGGCAGCTATTTTCTAATTGAAAAATGTTCAGCAAATCGCTGTGAATCTCTTGCAACCAATTTCGCCCCTGTCAAGCTTGACCCGAGCCTTTTACTACAATCACTGGTATTTGAACCAGCTGCTTTTCATAAGAAACTGGATCTGAAGTTGTACCCTTAATTTGTAAAGGTTCCCCAGTGTAGGTTGTCAGTCTAGCTGAGGTCATGCACAAATTCAAGGGCTGGATTCCAGACCAAACTTTGTTAAAAACTGGTTCTAAGATCACTGAAACAGCCATGCTGGTATTGACCTCCATTAGAACTGGGTGACCATTTAACCAGCTATTTGTTTAGATTGATCCTGATTTGGATGTTGCTAAGCAATTTAACTCTGCCAAACCAGATGTGGGTGGACTTCTTCTGAACTCTTCTGAATACTGCCCTAAGAGTTATCTTACTCAGTTTAGGTCTAGTAGGACTGTTTTGCTGTCTCACCAGTAGCAATGACAGTGGCTTGCTGGTCAGAATCCTGAAGACAATTTTAACAATTTGACCGAGGCTTGGCTTTGCTTTGGGGTTTTGCTGTGGACCAACCTAGAGTTCCTCTGATCAGGATATGTCCTGAGTGAGGACATGCAATTGCTTGCACTCAAGTGGTGTCCCCCGAGCTCAGTCAGACTGCGAAGGATGTCCACTTCCATCAGAAAACCTTGCAACTCATATGCTGTACATGCCACATTTCCAGTGATAAAGTCAGTTGTGGCGCTTGTTTAAAGTCCAATTGGGCTTCAGCTAGTAGGCATTTCTGCTTTGTTACATCATCAATCCCACATACCAGACAGACTGTCTGTCAGCATCTCATTAAGGATTAAACCAAAGTCACATCCTTCTGCCAGTCATCTTAACCTAGACAAAAGTCCCAATACAGATTCTACTGGTTCTCAATTTGACAAGTTAAAAACAATAGCATCTCAGATTAGAGGAGGTTTGGTTTCGTAACATTCCTTAACTATGTCAATTCTTGAAAGATTTTGGTATCTGGTGCCTCAGGGAAAGTTAAGCTCTTAATAACAGAAAAAGCTGCAGCTCCATAGGCTGTCTGGGAAATTACTAATTGCTTTTCATCTGCCACAATGTTATTTGCTGGGAAAAAGATAACATTCTTTCAGCCCACTCTAGCCCAGTTCCAACAGCAGGGTCAAACAAGTCAAGCTTCCCAAACAAAGGCATGATGTAAGAACTGCTTACCCCAACTCAAAGATGACTGTTGCAAGCATGTTTCTTCTGGAATAACTCCATAGAGACCAGTATTCTGTCATCAAGTCACCCCTTATTTATACATGAAAAGTCCTTGACTCCAGTACTGCCTCTTCAGAACCAGCTCTCAGTGCACCAGAGTCTCTGACACTTCTTTTTAATCTGTCAGCCAGGGCTCCCTGATTGGAGCTGTTAATCTGGTCCAATCAGCGAGCTCATATTCTCTGAAGTTCAGCTGGCTAACTTTGTTACCATCATTACAGGAACACTGTCGACTTTCCTACAAGCAGATCAAGAATCTTTAAAGAAAGGCAGCAGTTTCTACAATGCCCTTTTCTTAAGAAGAAGACATCAGCGACAAGCTCAAATTGCCACCGAGGACCCAACCTTTAGTTAGCTTTAGCTAGCCCAGACAGCCTACTCCCGGGATTTTTCAGTCTAGTAATTTGTATTTTTGCATGTTTGGCTTGAGTATGTATGACTGTAAGTTGAGGAAGTCATAATAAATCTTACATTTTTAATATTTAACAATTAACTAAACCCCTTATTTGTTTAACTGAAAAAAATCTTGACTGGCTATCATCCCCACATCAACATATAAGTACACATTGAATTGATAAATGCATCCCTTTTAAATTCAGAGCCCCTAAAAATGTTAATTGTATAAAAGCTGATGCCTTAACATTTCCCCTTAAAAGTTTGACTTTTATACAAGTAAATTTTAATTAAGTATTTGTTTATTAAGCATGGTGACCAGCAATGATTGCAGAATATACTAGTGCTGAAGGTTAATGAACAGGTCAGTGTTTTGTTAAAAAAAAATGAGGGAATGCCCAATGAATCTGCTATATTTATCAACTAATATTATTAATACATATACATGTGTCTAAATGGAGAAACTGCAGAAATGGAGAACATTAAATGAAAGGCTTGTATGAAAAAGAGCTCAAGGGGATGCCACAGTGTAGTTTTTTGACAGTACAGTAATTATTTTTAAAAGAATCATGAATTGGTAGTTATCTCAATACCGTGAAATAAATTATATTTTGTCTTTCTGCCCTAGGCCACTGATTCTTCACTGCCCAAGTCAACCCTTAATTATGGTTCTTTAATCTTTTTTATTACAAATATCTATTATGTACAAACATTACATCCCGTAGGTATGTGTGTGTCTGACTAGAATGAAGTAAGAGTTTGCAACTGAGAAGCATGCTTATGGTAGATTGTCACAATTCAAGTGATCTGAGGAAAGATTAAGTATGAAATATTTATACCTTCAGGTCACATTCCATGATGTTAGTGATGATCAAGGTTTTTGAGAAGATGTGTAGCTCAGGTTGTTGATGCGGTTGTTGATTTGCTCGCCGAGCTGGTAACATCTGCAAACAAACTTACCAGCTCAGCAACCAAATCAACAGCCGCAGTGATGATACCATGAACGTGCCTCCTAAAGGCATATTGGCCAAATGGCTGTGGGATATAACACAACAACCACTGTACTTACATGTTAATATATGGTTACATATATTACATATGCCAAAACACATTTAATGGTACTGTAGTTGCATGTTCTGCTCAAATGGATGTTTTGATTTTGTTTCGCAATCTATAACTATTTCCTTCTGAATGGTAAAACAACTTATCTATCAGCCCTCACATTTTTTTCACTAACAAATGGATCTTAAACCATGGCCATGTATACCGGTCAAGTGGGCATTGAACATGTTGTGGCATGATTTGAAATAGAGTAGGGAGAGTATGTTCACCTGCTGTCCAATCTGACATTCTTACTATTATCACTACTATTGATTAGAAAATGCTGATTAGCGTCTTGTGGTGCCTTATAAGTGCAAGGAAGAGGGCATGCCCCAGCTACATCAATGGAGCTGAGGTGGAGATGGTTGAGAACATGAAGTTCCGAGGAGGAATGATCACCAACAATGTGTCCTGGACCACCCACATTAATGCAATGGTCTAGAAGGCACAATAACATCTCTTTGTCAGGAGGCTAAGAAAATTTGGCATGTCCATAAGGACTCTCATCAACTTTAACAGATGCACCATAGAATGATGCATCACTGCTTGGTATGGCAACTGCTCTGCCCAAAACCGTAAGAAACTACAGAGAATTGTAAATGCAGCCCAGTCCATCTTGCAAGCCAACCTTCCATCCATTGAATCCACCTATACTTCTTGCTGCCTCAGAAAGGCAGCCAACATCATCAAAGACCTCTCCCATCTTGGTTATCATAGAATCCCCTACAGTGTGGAAATAGGCCAATCAGCCCAACAAGTCCACACTGCCCCGCCAAAGAAAGTGTCACCCAGACCCATCCCCCTATCCTTTCACCGTAAGCCTGCATTTCCCATGGCTAATCCACCTAATTTACACACCCCCGAACTCTACCGGCAATTTAGCATGGCCAGTCCACCTAACCTGCACATCTTTGGACTGTTGGAGGAAACCATGGCACTCGGTAGAAACCCATGCAGACACAGGGAGAATGAGCAAGCTCCACACAGTCGCCCAAGGGTGGAATCAAACCCAAGACCCTGGTGCCGTGAGACAGCAGTGCTAACCGCTGAGCCACCATGCTCTTCCAACCTCTTCCGTCGGGCAGAAGGTACAAAAGCTTAATTACACATACTAACAAGTTCAAGAACAGTTTCTTTCCCACTGTTATTAGACTTCTGAATGGACCTTTCAAGTTTCGAATCTAATGTTGATCTTGCTTTTTGTGCACCTTTTGTTGCAGCTGTAACTTTGTATCCTCACTCTGTTCTGTCACCCTGTGATCTTTTTGGTGTGATCTGCCTGTACCTTATGCAAACCAAAGCTTCTCACTGTCCCTAGGTACATGTGACAATAATGATCAAATCAAATCAAATCAACTTTCAAACATTCTGAGAGAGAGATAATGCACCTCATGATGATTTACCTTGCTTTTATATGGTATTTTATGTCATATTGGATATTGTAAAATAAGGGCACGTGGCACGGTAGGTCTTCAGATGAATAACATAAGAATAGTATGATATTTTGATTTTTACAAGTCAAATTCATGAAGCCAATTTTAATATTAATTGGAACATAGGAACTGGAGTAGACCTTTAAGACTCTTCAGCCTCTTTTGCCATTCATTAATATTATGGTTCATCTGTACTTCAATTCTACGTGGCCAACTTCGCTCTGTCCTTTAATATCCATAGCTATTAAAAATCTATCTATTCCTATCTTGTTTTTCTTTCCTCTCTTGATCAAACTTCAAGAGAATTTTGAGGGAGAAAGTTTCAGATTTCCTTACATTTTTTTAAAAAGAACAACATCCCTGAGTGGCCTGACTCTAATCTTAAGATTATGTCCCCTTGTTCTGATCTCCCCAACTAGAGGACTTTTCCCCCCTCTGTATATGTCATCACATCCTTTAATGGTCTTAGCTTTGATGGTATTATGGGTATGGAAAGGGAATTAGGAGACAAGCGCATTGTTATATCTGCTTAAAGAAAAACCGAAAGAACTGCGGATGCTGTAAATCAGGAACAAAAACAGAAATCGCTGGAAAAGCTCAGCAAGTCTGGCAGCACCTGTTAAGAAAAAATCAGATTTAACGTTTCCGGTGCGGTGTTCCTTCCTCAGAAGGGTTGTTGTTGTTGTTGTTGTTGGTCATATCTGCTTAAATGGCCATGTCAAGAATGACATTGACGGAAACGTAGAAATAGCCTTATGTTCTTGCAGTCTGGCTGAGGAAATATGCTACTGTGTAAATATTTCACTTTATGTCTCCATGAATTTCAGTAAAGTACAATATCACATATTCTGCCCACTCTTACCAGGCAGCTGCCTATATTGGACAAATGTTACTAACAATTTGCCAATTCCACTAGTTAATTACAAGTTATCTAGTTTAAAACAAAATTAAGAGCATCTTTATTTTAGGCTGGATCAGAAATGTTGTTTCATAATGCATACTAAATAACATACCTTGACCATGACGTTCAAAATAATCATCCCATAAAGGTTTTCAATAACATCCCACTGTTTGATTCCTTTGATGAATTACAACCTTACAGTCCCCATACACTCTGCCTCCACAGGGAGATGTCACCAGACCACACATAAGAGATGCTACAGATGTGCTGACTAACCTCTTGCAGAAACTCAATTTCATTTGTAGCCTCTGCTTCCAAGACAGAAAATAAGATTAATTTTTCCCTCCTGCTACCAGCAAAGACACAGTTTTACTGTCTTCTTCCCATAGTAAACAAATCATATCAATAGTAATGCACCCATTTTGGTGATGAGGACTGTATTTAGTTTGGACTATAGGGCAGGCAGATGACACAGTCTTAACTTGTCCTGGTATTGATTTTAACAGCTAAGAACAGCTTAGGTTGGGAACTCTGCAGAGTAGGGAACATAGCCACAATTATTGCACAGAGCTGTTATCATTCCTCTTGTAGTGTTTCACAAAAGGATTTGTAAATATTTAACCTTGAAATTGGAAAGCTGAAGCCAAAATCAGTATTGCTTCTTTACAGCTCAAACATTTGCAAAGAACCATGATCAACTTTAATATCTAGTTGTTCCATTTTCCTGCAACTGATTTCTGTTTATATGATGAGTCCAACAGATAGTATTAGAGGGACTGGCTTGCAGAATTTGTTGAGCTGCACAGTGTGGGAAAGTTAAATTTGACAAGCAAATGTTAAATATGCTTATGTACAAATATTATGGCACATCATGACTTCCAGGCTATACTTAAAGAAAATCTGAATTCTAAAGCATCGTGTTTTACCCTGAAAGAAATGTATACACATAAATTCCAAAGAGTGATTTAGTAACATAACTGACCTGATAAAGATTTATGGTGACACTGTTAAATACTGGATACCAGGTCAGCTGGATCTTATTTACTGACTGCTGAGTTTATGAGCATTACAAGACCACTAATGCTTAAATCTTTACTGTAGGCAATGTTTGCTATAGATGTGTGTCATATCATTTAAATCCAAAATACAATAACTATACCAACAACAGCTTTCTAAGGCCTTTTCAAAAGTCTCCTGTTTGACCAGGCATTGCTCCATCTCTGCTTTAGGAACAGATTAAGATCAGTGCCACTACTTTGCGTGAGGCAAAAGGGATTCAATGTCTTATCTGGAGTCTGAGCACATATTCTAAGCTATAGGTAACACAGTGTGGAGCTGAAGGAGCACAGCAGTCCAGGCAGCATCAGAGGAGCAGGAAAGTTGACGTTTTGGGCTGGGACCTTTCTTTAGAAACATTTTCTGAAGAAGGATCCCGACCTGAAACATCAGCTTTCCTGCTCCTCTGATGCTGCCTGGCCTGCTGTGCTCATCCAGCTCCACACTGTGTTATCTCTGACTGAGTTATAACCCCACATATTCTAAGCTGACACTTTAGCTCTGAGAGACTGCTACACGGTCAGAATAATGTTATCCTTTTGGTGAAATGTTAAACTGAGGTCATGTCTCCCTTCCGACATGTTGTGCAGATGTGAGTTAGAACATATAGATAGGGTTAATGGTAGGTGTCTTTTTCCAAGGATGGGGGATTTCAAGACTAGGGGGCATATTTCTAAGGTGAGACAAGAGAGATTTAAAAAAAAGACATGGGTGCAATTCTTTTACACAGAGGGTGGTTTACGTGTGGAATGAATGTCCCGAGGAAGTGATGGATGTGGATACAATTACAACTTTTAAAAGACACTTACATAAGTACATGAATAGGAACTGCTTGGAGGGGTGTGGATCAGGAGCAGGCAGGTGGGATTAGTTTAGTTTGCGATTAAGTTTGGCATTGACTGATTGGACCGAAAGGTCTGTTTCCATGCTGTCTCACTCTATTTCTGTCTTAGAACTAGGTGCAGGAGTAGGCAATTCAGCCCCTCGAGCCTATTCCACTGTTTGATATGGTCATAGCTAATCTCATCTCAGCCTCAACTCTACTTTCCTGCCATCTCTCTCTAAATCATCAATGCATTACAAATTTAAAAAGCTGTATACCTCCTCATTAAATTTACTCAATCTCCCATCATCCACTATACTCCAGGGTAGTGAATTCCACAAATATGTGACCTTTTGAGAGAAGTAATTTCTCCTCATCTCTGTTTTAATTCTGATATCCCTAATCTTAAAATTGTAACCTCTTGCTCTAGATTGCCCCCCTTTTTATGTCTACTGTGCCAATCCTCTTTTAGCATCTTATATATCTCAATTAGATTTCCTTTCATTCCTCTAAACTGCAGACATAATAAGCTTAAGTGCCTCAGCTTCCAACATTACAACAGTGGCTGCTTTACAAAAATATTTAATTGGCTTTAGCACACATTGGGATGTCCTGAAGCTGTGAAATGTGCTAATATAAACGTAAGTATGTTTAGATAAATGTGTGGAGTAGATAAAGGAGGTTGTGCAAAACCTTTAAAAAAAATCACTGGTTAGGCCTCAGCTGCACTACTACATCCAATTCTATAGATCACACATGGGGAAGTCTTGGAGAAAGTTGAGACCAGGTTTACCGAAGGTTTGTGAACTATGGGTGCTGAAGCTAATATGTTACGGATGAAAATATTTATTGATTGATGGAAAGAAGAAGTAATTTATGGATGACGACCCTGGTTATATGATACCCATTTAGATGCTCTGATCTGAATTTTTCATGGTTGGGCCACTCCCAGACATTAGCCATAAATCCGGGATAGCAACCTGGAGGTGACTGTGGCAAGATGTGGGGTTTAATCTTCCCAAAGACATACAATGAATAAGTTGTCTACCAAAACCTCTTCCAGTTCAGGAATGATTTCAGCATTTTCAGTTCTGTAGCACAGTCATACCGCACTCAAGACATTAACTCTGATTCTTTCACCACGTTGCCAGACCTGCTCATTTCTCTAGCACTTTCTGTCATTTCCATCTGTAGTATCGACTGAGGCGAAAAGATCATGCAATCCTGTTCTGGGAATATTGTGGCTAATGAGTTACTCTTTATTCTTTGAAGCAGTGACAGTGAAGCTGAAATATTTTGTACTTTGTAGTCCACTTTTCACAGAATTAACAACCAGAACAATTAAATCTGCTTTTTGGTTATGGTGAAATGTTCAGCAGGCAAGATTAATACTGAACAGAGTAAAACATAGGGAGAGAAATGAAGCTGTTGGGAGGAGTTTTCCCAGCTCTTTGGCCCCCATTGGAAGAAATGTGTTGGGGCAGTTTGACAGCTGTACCACCTCTGGCCAGTTTTCTCAGCATTAAGGTGGGACCAGTGTTCACATTCTGCAAATCCATGCTGCTGAGCCAAGTGAGGTTGACAAGGGTACAAATATCAGCCATTTACGCACTTCTGGGGTATTTTACTAGTATTGCACAGACTCCCTTCTCATCATCAACTCAGAGAAGGCGACTGCAAGAAGGCAGGTCTGCACTGATTGAGTGGCAGAAAATGTCAAGGCAGATGTTTTCCTTTGCTAGAAGCTTGCCATTGATTGAAACTTGTTACTAAGAGAGTGATGTCCTTGAGAGTGTAAGGACTAGCTGCCAGTGCTGCTATTTTTCCATCTCCATTAAAATGGAGTTGCATCGAGACCATTAAGTCAGATCCCTGTTTGTGGCACTTAGTTTCACTCACTTGTGGACACAAAAATTAATATTGTGGAGTCAATGAACTGACATTTCCAGGAGGGGTGGGAACTGCCAAGTTAGAAGTTGGTGCGCTCCAGATGTGCAACATGCCTTCTTGAAACAAGAGTTGTGTAGCCACCTCAAATACTGCTTTACACCTCTGTAACTCCTATGCTCTGCCCGACTGTCCTTTGCCTTCACTGGCCTAACTAGCTGGAGACCACTCCATGAAACAAATCACTTTTATATTTTGATTTCAGTGAAGTCATCACAGAAGTGCTATGGGTCTCTGCTAGCCCAGATAAGCCCCCTCCTCTTTCTGCTTGACTTTCACACACCCATTGAACCTTTTAGCTCCATCTGACAAAGCTATGTTAGGATGTTTGCTTAATCTCTGCAGATGTCAGTGTTATGCAATGTGTTAATATCATACCACTTACTTTGTGCAGGAAATTGGTATGAATTGAATCACTCCCACCCCATTTGACTCCTTCTAGGCTTAATCTTGTGTTAGCACTAGCAATATATTTATGGTCATTGCCATTTGCAACTCATAAATAATTTCTTCAGGGCTGTGGCTTTTAGTAGTAAGAGCTAACTTGTTGCTAATTGTAAATACAATAATTGACATGCCTTTCTGCACAATCTATAACTACGATGTATAATTTCTGTGACTATTTCCGAATGCTCACATATAACTCTAATTCAGTCATATGACAGAATTTCATTGTAATATTTTTTTCTCATTTCAACCTATAATGGTCCCAAATTTAAGTGAATTAATCACCCAACACTAATCAATCCTTCAAAATAGGATGTGCGTTCAAAAAGGGGCACTTAATTTTGTGACTCAAAAAGGCAAAATAATTTTAAAAACTCACTAAATCAGAATTAAGCAACAACTGTAATGCCAACTAAGGCTGCAGATAAATTATACTAGCCACTAGTATAATTCAGATCCATACATAATAAAATGCTAATCGGAGTCTTTTAACTGGTAATCCTTTATTGTCATTGTCTTTATGAATTATGTAAAAGCTTGCATTAAATTATAATCATACCCATTGAGCTTTGGTGACAGAATAAATCTGGATGAGATTTCTCTCTACTGCTTTCAGAAAACTTTGTAAATATTTTGGAGATTACATCCTATGATCCCAATTGTTTGCAATTGGGACCAACAACACCAATAAGAATATTTAAATATAGAGGGACAAAATTAATCTGCTATTGGAGAGGCAGGGATTAATCAAGAATAGTCAACATGGTATTGTTAATTGGAGGTCATATCTGACCAATTTGATTGAGTATTTTTAAACAGATGTATAGATGAGGGCAATGTATTGAATGTAGTCTACTTGGACTTCAGCAAGTCTTTTGCTAATGTCCCATACTGATTGATTGATTTATTGTTACGTGTACCGAAATGCAGTGAAAAGCTTTGTTTATGAACGGTACAGGCAGATCATAGTAAGCAAAGGAAGTACAAATCAAAAAGGCTTAGACAGAGGCATACAGGTTACATTGCACAAGGTGTGTGCTAGGCGAGAGCAACATTAGCAAGATCAGTGTTATTCGAGGCTATAGAGTTCATTCATCAGCCTGATAACAGCCAAGAAGAAGCTGTTCCTGAACCTGCTTGTGTGTGTGTTCAGGTTTCTGTATCTTCTGCCTGATGGAAGAGGTTGTAAGAGATCATTACTGGGGTGTGATGGGTCTTTGATGATGTTGGCCGCCTTTCTGTGGCAGCGAGCCCTGTAAGTAGAGTCCATGGATATAAGGTTAGTTTCCATGATGGTCTGGGCTGTGCACACCACCTTCTATAGTTTCTTATGGTTCTGGGCAGAGCAGTTGCATACCAGGCCGTTATGCACCCAGACAGTATGCTTTCAATGGGTGCATCAGTAGAAGTTGGTGAGGGACCTGATGGACATGCCAAATTTCCTGAGCTGCCTGAGGAAGAAGAGACATTGTCATGCCTTCTTGACTGTCGCATCTACATGAGAAGTCCAGGACAGGTTGTCAGTTATCGTCACTCGAAGGAACTTAATGCTCTCCATCCTCTCAACCTCATTCCATTGATGTAGATGGGGACGTGTTCTCCTCCTTTCTTTCTGAAGTTGATGGTCAGTTATTTAGTTTTGCAGCGTTGGGAGACAGATAATTTTCATTATACCATGTCACCAAGCCCTCCTACTCCTTCTGTAGTTTGATTCATTGTTGCTAGGTATCTGTCCCATCCATTGTAGATGGCATTCATTTGGAATTTGGGAACACAGTCATAGGTGTAAAGGGAGTACAACAGGAGAAACAATATAGGAAACTGATAGAGAAGGTAAGAGCCCATGGGATCCAAGGAAATTTGGCAAATTGGATACAGAATTAGCTGAGTGGCAGGAACTGGTGCATGATGGTCAAGGCTGTTTTTATGACTAGAAGCCTGTGTCCAATGAGGCTCTGCAGGGATTTGTTTTGGGGCCTTTCCTATTTGCAGTATATATAAATGATTTAGAATGACTGTAGGAGGGTTTATCAGTATGTTTGTGGATGATATGAACATTGGTGAGTTGTAAGTAGTGAAGAAGACATCCTTAAATTACAAGAGGATACAGAGATAGTCAAATAGGCTGATCAATAACAAATGGAATTCAAACTGGCCAAGAGTGAGGTGATGCACTGGGCAGGACAAACAAGGCAAGGGAATACATGATGAACTGTATGACACTGGGAAATACTAAGGATCAGAGGGACATGGTGTGCATGTCCACTGATCCTTTAAAGGAGCAGGACATGTAGATAAATGGTTAAGGAGGCTTATGGGATACTTGGCTTCAATAGCTGATGCATAGAATTTAAGAACAGGGAGGTAAAGCTGGGCCTGTATAAAAAAAAATGTTAGTTAGGCCACAGCTAGAGTATTATGAGCAGTCCTGGAATCCACATTATAGGAGGGATGTGATTACACTGCAGAGGGTGCAGAGGAGATTTACCAGGATTTTGCCTAGGCTGGAGTGTTTTAGTTATGAAGAGAGATTGGGCAGTTTGGGGTTGTTTTCCTTGAAGCAGAGGAGATTGGGTTGTCATAAATGGCACACATAAAATTATTATGGGCATAGTGCAAATGGAAAGACTTTTTTCTCCTTGATGGAGGAATCAGTGGCTGGGGGCATAGATAGGGCAGAAGGTTTAGAGGGGATTTAAGCAATCTTTTTTCAGCTAGAAGGCGGTAGGGCCTGGGTAGGGATCCTCACTGCCTGTAAGGCAGAAACCCAAAGGGCCTTTTTCAGTGCTGTACACCTCTGTGACTCTATGAAATCCCATTCGTATATCAAGGGGTAATCGCCAAAGTTTGACACCGAACTCAAGAAGTAGACATCAATACAAATGACCAAATGTTAAGTTGCAAAGGTAGTTTAAAGGAGAAATGGATAGTGAGTTGGAGTGAGACAGGTGTGGGGGATGTGAGAACAGTATGGGTTTTAAACTCAAAGCTGAGAGCTTCAAAGTTGAGGTACTGGGGGATAGAGAACCAATGCTGGTCTATGATATCAAGTGTTATGGGTGATTGGGACTTGAAGTGGAATCTGAGAAAAGCAACAGAGGTTTGGATTAGCTGAAGTTTTTTGGAAGGTAAAAGATAGAATGCAGACCAGGATAGCATTGGGATAGTTGATTCTGGATGTGACAAAAGCAGATAAGTGTTGGTTGTTACGGAAAAGAAAGATTTAATTTGATTTATTAGTTGTCACGTATATCTTGTTACAAAAGTACAGTGAAAAGTGTTGTATAGTGTAGCCACTCTCCAGTGCCATGTTAAAACACAAAAAAAAATGAAAACGTAGAATATGGAGGCAGTAAAATGAAGACATAAGGAAAAAGTGTTCAACTTTATAGTCCTTGTTATTAAGTGCTCTGCCATGGGCTATGAGCCATGGGCCTGGTGGCCAGGCATGAATCCTCTCACTGCGCTGCTGCCACTCTTCAATGCCATATCATCTCCATCGACACCCTTTGCTACTATGAGTCCTTGCTGGACCTCGCCAATGCAGACATCACCAATGATGTCCTGTACCAAACTCGACTCCACTGCCGCCATGAGTCTGCTTCAGGCCCACCTTGCAGATGCAGCCACTGCCAATGCTGCCAGGTCTCGTACTCGGCCCAAACCCGCCTCCTCCGCCACGTCCTTGAATCTTGCCGCTGCCGCAGCAACCGGGAGGCAGTGGTAGGACGGCCTTGTTGATGCGGAAGCTGCCGGGAACCCAGATTCACCTCCAACGTCGCTGCCACAAGGCCATGCTGGGCCTACTCGCCACTGCCATGACCAAGCTCTTCACCAAGAGGTTAGTAAAATAAAATAGAAGAGAAAAAAACAAGGGAAGAGAGGGAAAAAAAAGAAACGAAAAGAAAATGAATGGAGCGGACGAGGCCCAAGCTCAGAAGCCCTACTCCACCACCATCTTACCGGAAACCCAGTAGATCGACAATAGATAGACTGTCCATCAGAAAACTATGGAATCAGAAACTTAGGTCAAAGTCAAATAAGAAGGCAAGGGTTTAAAAAGGCTGGTTTAACCTGAGACAGTGTTAGCAGAACAGATGAAATTGGTGGCAAGATTACAAAGTCTTCACTCCTGCCAGAAACTGTGTTAAAATGGTAGAAACTATGGCTTATGTGTGGTTGGATGCCAGAGAAAATGATCTGACAACCACTGAGTTAAGGTCTTAGAAAGTGGGGACAATAAGTACAACTGAGTTTTCTTAGTTTACAGGTTGAAGCTGACCCCACGACTTTGGATAAAGTCATGAAGGGTTGACTTTTTGCCAACTCTCCCTGTCCCTCCTGAAAAATGGCTCCATGCATGTGTCTTATGACAAACACTATCTCCTGAACGGTGCAACGACCTCAGTTTTACACCCCCATTTTTGTATTCTTTTTCCAGATAGCCTTTGTTTATTTATTATTTTCTGTTTTAGTGATGTTATTACACAACTCTAGATGTTTTTTGTTCACCACGACCAAATCATTTATGTTACGAATTAAAAGAGCAATTAACAAACACTACCTATGAAGGGCAGCGCAACAACAACAAATATCAGGAAAGGAGGGAACTAAATGAAACTGAAGTTGGAGGGGACAAGTGGTAGCCTTTATTATTTAAAATCTGGAAGTGCTATCTCACACAATTGAAAGTGCAGGTAGCTTTTACTTATTTTTCCTAATCAACCTGCTCAGCGGTGTTATTACACACCTCTGGGGCAGGTGGAACTTGAACCCAGGCCCCCCAGTCCAGCAGTAGGAACTCTACCACTGCACCAGAAGACTGCCCCTTGCAGGTAACTTTTACAACATCTGGCCCAAGTATGTGCAACTGCCTCAACACAGCTCACAATGTGTAACCAAATATTTGCAATTCTTGACCAATGGAAGAATACTCTTGGCTTCCTCACAATAAGCTAACCTTAATTTGTATCGAATATTTACAATTCTTGACCAATTGGAAGAATGACTCTGGCATCCCCACAACAATCTAACCTTAACCAACGGAAAGAATATTCATGCCTTCCCCACAAGCATCTAATCTTAAATTGTACCCACTTGACTGAGGATTCATCTACAGACCACTCTTCCAGCCAATCAGTCCAATCATTCCTTCTCCTTTATCCTAATGCTAGGCTCCCTGGAGCTCAAATGTGCAAAGTATGTCTCAATATAACTTCACATGTTCTTTCTTAAGATAACTTTACAGCATTTGACACTTAAAGACTTCTTTAACAATATCCTAAAAATATATACAAATTTAGATTTTATATCAGTAATAGTATATCCTGTACACTTTGATAACTTAAGCCTTATTAATGATTTAAGTGTGTCCAGTGAAGTGAAATCTAACATTCTTGTTGATGTCTACATTTTGATGTTGCAAGAAAACTAGCATTGAAGTTACACCGTTTACATATAAACAAAACGGACAAAGTTATTGTCCTTACCTTTACAAAGTCTCATGCTGTGTAGCTTCCATACTGTCAAGGTCTAAAATTCACTTCATACAACTTTGCTGTGTGAGGTAGCCTATTTTTCAAACTACTCTTTTGAGCTAACAGTTGGTTTTAAACTTAGCATCTTGGTCCAGCTGGGAAAATGGTTATCAAATGTAAATAGCTGTTCGAAATGAAAAAGCGAAGGTAATATGGATCGTTCTCAAAATTCTCCTGGTGACCAAAACCAGCATCTTGACTTGGTGTTTGGGTCAAGATCAAAAACACTGAGTGAAACAAACCATATCCAACATGCCTCTTTGATTAAAAGTATTCTACTTGTTGGAACAACTAGTTACCTTATCGTACTTCTGTTCCAATAATTACCTGAAAATATCACAGTAAAATTCTTTAGCTTGCTATGAAATTGCAACAATTGCAGAACAAATTGTATTTATATATATATGTTGTGGGAGCATTATAAAACAAATCATGACAACAGGGCACATATTATGCAGAAGATCAGAAGTTAGTTGAAGAGGTAGATTTTAAGGAGTCACTTCAAGGGGATATAGAGGTAGTAGGTATAGGAAGGGAATTCCAGAGCTTGGGACTAGGTGGCTGAAGATATGGCCAGCATCAATGGAGCATTTAAAATTCAGGATGTGCAAAATGGCAGAGATAGAGAAGTTGTAGAGTTGGAGGGAATTACTGAGGCATAAAGGAGTTAGCCATGGAGTGATTTGAAAACAAGGATGCAACTTTTGATGTTATTGCTTAGCTTAAACAGGAGTCATTCTAAGTCAATGAGCATAACGGGTGAACAGGAATTGGTGTGACTTAGGAACAGACAGCAGAAATTTTCATGGCCTCAAATTTACAGATATTAGAACATGTAATGTTGATGGTTTGTTGATTATGCTGTTAAAACAATACAGGTGTGGGCATTGTTTGATTAAGTACATTGAAGAGAGTTGGCTGGGATTATGAGGTTGTAGTTCAGAGGCAGAGATCTATAAGGCTGCACCCTGTGGATAAAGTCACTATCAAAGAAAAGATTTATTTTGTTTTGTACTTCACCATCTGGCTTAAATCTGTATAACTTTGGAGATCAGTAAAGACCTGGATGAGGGTTTCTACAGCAGATGAGCTGATGCAGGTTGGGAATGGGGTGACGTTATGAGGGTGGAAGTAAGTGATCTTATCAGGAAGATATGTGATTGAAAGCTCATATTGGGGTTAGATATGACAACAGAGTTCAATACATTATGACAGCCTCAGACAGTTGGAAGGTTGCAGGACGGAGTCAGAGTTCCCAGAATAGACCAAAGAAATGGCTTTGGTCTTCTCACTATTTAACGGAAGGAAAGTTCTGCTGATCTAATACTGGATGCCAGTCTAATAGTCTGTTTAAGAGTTGTTGATTGGGGTAGTGAGGCATTGTGATTTCAAATGTAATCACTGTGGAGCAGCATGTAGATGAGAAATATGAGAAGGACAAGATGCCTGCAGACAGGAGTGTGAGACTATGATGAGATAGCCAAAGTTAGAATTAGGTAGTGCAATCCCACATAGCTGGACAAAAGGGACTGGTAATGGAGCAAGATGCTGTGATCAACTGCTGCAAAAGCTGCAGGCAAGTCAAGGCGATGCGTGGGATAGTTTACCTTTATCACTGTCACTCCTTTTTTATATCATGAAATTGTGTAATTTTGAAATTGAAGTTGTGTTGAAATATTAGGCTTGTTTCATCTGCAAGAATTATCTTCATTTCCTACTTGTCCTAGTTCAGCTTGGATTGTGCTGTCAGATTATTTTCTGCTTTGGTCCTGAGTTGGGAATTTAGTTAATTGCTGACAGATTTGAGTGCGCATGCTGTACATGTTCTGCAAAAGTATGGGCAATGCTGTTTGTTTTTAACCATATAGTTCATGGGCTAAGACTCGTAGCTATACAACTGTTGAGATTGTAATTTGCTGTGATGAATTGTATGCACTGACGGCGGAAGTATTTGGCATAGCAGAGCACCTCCAACTTGTAGGAAATTTGTTGCAAAAGCTTAAGTGCTGAAACCTTTCCTCCTGATAACCAAGCAAGTACAAAGACTACAATGCGTAACAATAAAGAAATCCAAATGGGAGAAAGAGTGGTGCATCTTGGTACACAGGACAAGTGAGCTCACTGCTGAGAAACTAAGAAATAAACAGCGATTTTAATTTAACAATATAATTTTTAATTTCATAACAGTATCTTTATTTACATTTCACTAATCATGCTCAGTGCACACTAATTATTTTAAAAGCTAAAGAAGGAACATAACATAATATTTTTCGATTTGTTTCAAGTTTTCGGCTTGATTTTTGTACATGACAAATTTGAAAGAGAGTCAAATTATTTCAAAGAATAAAATTGTGTGTTTGAACCTGGGAAGCAAAATTAGCAGTAGAGAGGCTTCAAATAGTACACATCGAAATGGAGGTCATCATAGATTAAGCATAGACCGAAAAAGACATGTGAATCTAATCAAATGCATCTGTGTGACATTGTCTGGCTTCAAATCTAATGGCAGTCCCGACAGCCAAGATCAGAACACTGTAATTATTTTTAAGAAAAGGCACAATACCATCAGCAAGAGATTAATTAGTCGTGGCTAAAACCTTTATCCAATTTGGTTGTATTTTGAGGAGGATAAAGCTTTAGGAATGAATCACACAGTCAAATGTTGAATCGATTCTTCTGGAGACAAAAGCAGTATTTGTAGTGGCTTTCTAGTCTTTGTGCCGCTTTTTAGTTTTACTCAGCAGCAAAATTAGTGAGTGAGGATCAGAGCAATCGGATTGTAGTGAGCAGTTTCTCAATTCAAATAATGGCTAACGGTGATTGCTTCATAAAGTAGAAGGTTAGATAAAAATTTCTTACATATTGCACCTCTGTCTTACCAGAAGGAAGCTACAGAGAAGGCAGAGCTGTCAAGACTGGGGGAATGTGAGACATGAGATCTTCAGTCATGAGTTAACAGCACACTTGAGGCACTGACACAGGCCAAAAAGCCAAACATGGTTAAAAGTGACAAACTGTACCAATCATATAAGCTGCTTGGAGAACGTGTACATTCCTTCAACCATGGTTTGTTTCTATTTCAGCCATTGTTACCACTGGCATGTCTTGTGACTTGATTTCGATTCACTTATCATTATAATGACAACAGTTGCATTTTCTGGGAGCCACTGGAAAAAAATGTAGGAACAATTGATGCTCCTTATAGCTCCTCCACCTGTTGGAAGATTTTCAAATGCATGTGCTCCCTCAACTGAAGCATTACTTCCAGGCAACCAAGGCAACCAGTTTTCATTCAGTTCAGAATAACAATAACTTTGCGCTCATATAGCACCTCTAATATAGTAAAATACTGCTGAAAAAGATGCATTTTGTTGAAACATTTTTGCTTTGCACTTATCAGGAAAATTTGTAAGAAATACCAATGTAACGGGAAAGCATTTATAGTGTTTGAGAGGAGAGCGTTGATTGGCTGGCAAGTGAAATCTTCTATAGAGATATTGTCATGGAGATTGCACCAGGTAGTGACAACTGACAATTACCTCCAAAACTTTGTTTACATTTTAAACCAGATAGGGAATTCTGATTCGTTAATGCATTTCCCTGAGAAATGAGCCAGTGAATAACTGTCACCTATTTTGTTGAGTTGAAACAGGCACATTGTATGTGTATATTCTTTCAGTCTGAAAATAATAGGGCAATGCAAGATGAAAGACTACAATAAAATGTCTTTTTTTTTCAGCAATGTTCAATTGTTGTGCTACCAAAAGACTATAGTAAAATATTACAAGGTACTTTAGATGAGTATTATCAAACAAGTTTGTCATTGAATGAAGACATTTTAAGACTGATGACCTAAAGCTTCGCCAAAGAGTGATGTTTAAGGAGGAGCTAAGAAGGGAAGCAGTGCAGATTGGCTGAGTGGTATAGGTAGAATTTCAGAAGTTATGCGTTTGAAGGCATGGATGCTAATGACAGGGTGATTAAATCTGGGGATGAGCACGTGGCCAGAATTGGAGGTGCATAGTGATCACAGAGGCATGGAGGGCTGGGGGATGTTATAGGTAGGAGGGATGAAGTAATGGGTCTAGGGAAGACGGCACTAATTTCATATCACTTTGTGTTTGTGGAGATGGGTGTTTCAGTGTGATGAGATCATAAATGACAGAAAGAAAGTATAATATCATGATCTCACATGTGAGACTGTTGTCAACTATAAGACTTATTAAGACAAGACAGTTCTAAATGTATTATAAAGCTTCAGGAGGAGTCAGAGCAGAAAGAATCAAAAAGTAGAGAGTCACTGAAAAATGTGCAATATTTGAGTTGGTGTAAGTTTTACAGTAGAAGCTGGTTAGCTCAGTTGGATGGACGGTGATTGCATAGTTCAAAATAATGCCAATAGCCTGCTTTTCATTTTTGTTCTGGCTGGGGTCTTTTGAGGATCTCCCCATGCCTCTGAGAGTGGAAGATATTTGCAAACCTTCATGAACAAGTTCTGCTACATGTATAGCTTAGGATGAAGCATCAGCAGACAATGAGCCAAGTATCTGCCTTCAGGCAGAGTACACATACCAACCCATACATTTCACAATGGGTAATAGATGGACCTACATTACATTGGCTATCACTTGCTGTTAATATTAATGTTTTGCTTGCCAATCCTCTGTTGCATTTCCACCCTTTCTGAGCTGCATGACATCTTTTAGAAATAATGCAATTTAAATTCACAACATTCTCAACTGCTCAGATACTGAAGCAGTCTACGTCCGTGTGCAGCAAGACTTGGACAACAGGCTTGAGCTGATAAATGATAAATGATATTATGCCACATAAGTGTCCAGGCTGTGACCATCACCAACAAGGGAGAATCTAGCCATTATCCCTTGACTTATCACCCCATGACATTCAATGGTATTGTCATCATGGCATTATCCATTGTCAACATCCTGGGGATTGGTAAGGAACTGAATTAGACCAGCCATTTAAAAACTGTGGCAACAAGGACGTGTCAGAATTTTGAGGTGTGTAATTCAACTCCTGTTTCTCCAAATCTGTCCACCATCTAAAAGGAAGAAAAACAGATGTTGTTGAAGATATTTTCATCTAAATGGAAGACGTCAGGAGTGTAACGGAATATTCTCCAATTTTCTAGAAGAAAGCAGCTCGAACAACATAAGAACCTCAGCCAGGAGTAAACAGCCTGCTTTATTGACACCCCATTAAACATCTTTAACATTCACTTCTCTAACATCAACGCAGTGTACATTGACAGCAGTGTGTGCCATTCACAAGGCGCATTGCAGATACTCACCAATGATGTTCCAAAACCATAGCCTCTAGCATCTAAAAGTATAATGGCAGCAGATGTATGGTAGCACCACCATCTGCAAGTTGCCCTCCAAGCCAATACAATCATGACTTGGAATGATATTACCATTCCTTCACCATCACTGCTTCAAAATCTTGAAACTCTATGTTCCTAACAGCACTGTGGGTAGGCCTACCCCAGCATGGGTTGCAGTGCTTGAAGAACGCAGCTCACCATTGCCTCAAGAATGATTAGGGTTGGGCTGTAAATGCTGGCTTAGCCAGTGATGCCCACGTCCCATGAATAAATGGGAAAAGCACACTCTGTATAGCTGTTGCTTGCTCCTGAGAAACCTACTGTTTCTGTGGCAAGCTAAGGAGGGGGTCAAAAAAGCGGGTAAAGGAAGATTGGAGATACTGAAAACATGGTTTGTAGTTCTCTTTAGCGTGCTTTTGAGATTGTAATGGTGATGGCAAAGCATTATGATTGGAATGACAGAGGCTAAGACACAATGAGCAGGGACATAGTAGTTGAATGAAGCAGCAGACAGCAAGAAGAATGACATGAACAGATGTAATTGGAAATATAGGTCAATAAATTCAGTGTAGAATACATCTCCCATACCATGTAAAAATTTTACATGATTGGCTCAAACTGTGACAAATCAGAATTGAACAGGAAAGAGACAGATAAAAAGTAATAATAGAAAGTACCAAAAGAAACAAAGAACTGTGGAAACTGGAAGTCTGAAACAAGAGCAGAAATTGCTGGAGGAACTCTGCGAGTCTGGCAGCATCTGTGGAGAGAAAGCAGAGTTAATGATTCAGGTCCAGTGGCCATTCTTCAGAACTGTTCTGGAGAAGGGTCCCTGGACCTGAAATGTTAACTTTCTCTCCACAGATGCTGCCAGACCTGCTGAGTTTCAATAGAAACTACCAAACAGATGACATGAAACAAAAACAAATTGTTCAATTATGGTATGAGGACGAGGAGGAGCCAATGAGATCACCTTAAATTATTTTGGAGAATATTTGTGGCTGCTGATTCATTTTGTAAGTTGCCTCATGAGTCTGATCAGAAAGTGATGGAGTAGGGTTGCTGAGGTGTGTGTGTGTGTGTGTGTGTGTGTGTGTGTGTGTGTGTGTGTGTGTGTGTGTGTAGGAAGCTCCAATTTTCACTTTTGAAGCTGACTTCTTACCTGTCTGCTGGTGACATTTGTCACATAAAAAGTGAAAACACAAACTTGCGTTTATAGTGTGTTTTTCACAGCCACCAGATATTTCAAAGTGTTTGTACAGCTAGTGAAGCACTGTTGAAGTGTAGTCACAGATATGATGTGTAAATCATCAGCTAATTTGTGTACAACAAAGCAATGTGATAGTAACCAGATGATCTGTCATGGTGATCCTAATTAAGGGATAAATGATGGCTATGACACTGGAAATAGTTGTCCTACTGTTGAAAATAGTACGTGGGCTGTTTCAGGACGATCTGACAGGAAAGTCAGGGCCTTGGTTTAACATCTCATCTGAAATATGGCAACTCCAACAGGGCAGGATTCAGTATTCCACTGGAGTATCAACCTTGATTTTATTGGTGATGTTGTGGAGTGTTTGAACCCACAACTCGGTGACTCATTATTTGCTGTCCACAATGTATCTCTAAGATGACAAATGCAATATTTGCCAACACTGGCACTCTCATATGAATATGAGAGAGCTCTCAGAATAAGAGACCTCTCAGATTTGCTGTTGGATTCCCACAGGTCCAGAAAATCATCAGTTGTGTATATGTAGCAGTAAAGGTACTCCCAGGTACCCAGCAGTATTCATCACCTGTTAATCACCTGAAATTCCATTGCATTTGTATTCGGCTGATCTGCAACCACCAAAAGAGCATTATGCCTGTGTGAGGTGGCCGTGGAGCTGCCATAATGTGTTAATTCTCCACTAGTTAGAGAGAAAGGGTTTTGAATGTGCGATGTCATTCACCATTCCCTTCCATTTTCTGGAATCAAGTGTCAATCTGTCTCAATTGTTTGTTTCCTAAATGTACTTCTGAAATGCCTTGCTCTAATCTGTAGGACGAGGAAATAGTCCAATCTGCCCTAAACATTCTCCACAGCACTGCACAGAAGCACATTTAGACCAAATTGAATGCCAAATTAAAGGTGATTTTCAGTGGGATGACCAAAGGCATAGAAATCAGTTCTGAAGAAGGGTCGCTGGACCGGAAACATTGACTCTGCTTTCTCTCTGCAGATGCTGCCTTACCTTCTGAGTTACTCCAGCCATTTCTATTTTTGCTGCATAAAAATGAGAGGTGACTTTCTGGAGGATGTTAAAGAAGAGAGGGAAAGTACAGAAGGGTTTAGCAGGAGAATTCCAGAACATGTCGGACCTCGATAATTGAAGGCACAAATAAAAATGGGATAAGGCCAAATCACAGGGACACAGAGTTGTGTGGCGTTATATGACTTGATGTGCTTATAGAGAGGGAGGGGGAAGTCCTTGAAAGGATTGGAACATAAGGATGTACATTTTTGATTGGAGGCACTGGGGCTCTGACAGCCAAATTAGATCAGGGAGCAGAGATAGTAGGAACTGCAGATGCTGCAGAATCTGAGATAACAAGGTGTAGAGCTGGATGGACACAGCAGGCCAAGCAGCATCAGAGGAGCAGGAAGGCTGACGTTTCGGGCCGAGATCCTTCTTCAGAAATGGGGGAGGGGAAGGGAGATCTGAAATAAATAGGGAGAG
>NC_063340.1:71552576-71573329 GCF_021869965.1 Rhincodon typus
GCAGATGTGCAGGTGAACATCTGCTTGATGTGGAAAGTCTTCTTGGGGCCTGGGATGGGGGTGAGGGGGGAGGTGTAGGGGTAGGTGTAGCACATCCTGCGGTTGCAGGGAAAAGTGCCGAGTGAGGTGGGGCTGGAGGGGAGTGTGGAGCGGACAAGGGAGTCACGAAGAGAGTGGCCCCTCCGGAAAGCAGATAAGGGTGGGGAGGGAAAAATGTCTTTGGTGGTGGGGTCGGATTGCAGATGGCGGAAGTGTCGGAGGTTGGTGGGGTGGTACGTGAGGACGAGGGAGATTCTGTTTTGGCTGTTATTGCGGGGAGGGTGTGTGAGGGATGAGTTGCAGGAAATGCGGGAGATACGGTCGAGGGCGTTCTCGACCACTGATGGGGGAAGGTTGCGGTCCTTGAAAACGAGGACATCTGAGATGTACGGGAGTGGAATGCCTCATCCTGGGAGCAGATGCGGCGGAGGCGAAGGAATTGGGAATAGGGGATGGCATTTTTGCAGGACACCTTCCCAGGCCCCAAGAAGACTTTCCACATCAAGCAGATGTACACCTGCACATCTGCTAATGTGGTATACTGCATCCGCTGTTCCCGTTGTGGCCTCCTCTACATCAGGGAAACCAAGCGGAGGCTTGGGGACCGCTTTGCAGAACACCTACGCTCGGTTCGCACTAAACAACTGCACCTCCATTTCAACTCCCCCTCCCATTCCTCAGACGACATGTCCATCCTGGGCCTCCTGCAGTGCCACAACGATGCTGCCCAAAGGTTGCAGGAACAGCAACTCATATTTCACTTGGGAACCCTGCAGCCCAATGGTATCAATGTGGACTTCACAAGCTTCAAAATCTCTCCTCCCCCTACCGCATCCCAAAACCAGCCCAGCTCGTCCTCGCCTCCCTAACCTGTCCTTCCTCCCACCTATCCCCTCCTCCCAACTCAAGCCCAACCCCCATCTCCTACCTACTAACCTCATTCCTTGACCTGTCCGTCCTCCCTGGACTGACCTATCTCCTCCCTACCTCCCCACCTACACTCACCTTTACTGGCTCCATCCCCGCCTCTTTGACCGGTCTGTGTCCTCTCCACCTATCTTCTCCTCTATCCAACTTCTATCCGCCTCCCCCTCTCTCCCTATTTATTTCAGATCTCCCTTCCCCTCCCCCATTTCTGAAAAAGGGTCTGGGCCCGAAACGTCAGCCTTCCTGCTCCTCTGATGCTGCTTGGCCTGCTGTGTTCATCCAGCTCTACACCTTGTTATCTTAGATCAGGGAACAGCCCTCTCACGCAGGTATCAATTTAAACTGGTAGTATAATCTTTTCCTCTGGTATTTAATTTGCTTGGAAAGCCTAACCACTGAATGAGGTAATAAAGTTCCCCCAAATTAACTAACCAGTTGGCTATGAGCCTACAGTATTCATCACCTGTTAATCACCTGGAATTCCATTGCATTTGTATTCAGGCAAAGGAAGTTCTAAATGTTTTGCAAACTCAAAGTACTTATAGCTAAATATTCTGAAAACAAATCAGGTCAGACTTTTAAAAATGTATCTACAAATCACAATAATGCATCTGTGGGAGTATAACAGGGTGTAATTGAGGATGGCAGATTGATTGAGAGAATTGACCTATAATTTCATCCTTCAATCAATCTGCCTATCTTCAGTTGCAACCTAATGCACTCCTACAGATCCATTACTGCTTATGCTGAGGCAACGTGTAATCTAAATGTACATTGATGCAGTGACATTTATCAAAATTCAATACGAAGAGAGGGAATTGGATAGAAACATTTGAAAGCGCGAAGGGAAATAGAATTAGTTGTATAACTGCTTGAAAGAGCTGGCATAGGCGCAATGGTCCAAATGGCATCCTTCTGTGCGATATAATTCTATGATTTTATAAATCAGTGTTGTTCAGCCTTCTTTGTGTCAACTGCCGTGAGTTTCAAAAAAGTATGGCATTTACATCAAATCTTCATGCCAGTCAAACGTAAAGGGTGATCCTCTCAAAAAGGGGCCATCTGAAACATTTTCCCTTATTTATCTTCAGATAGTTTTAAGCATCTAGTTAAATCTAGCCAAGGAAATAAAATGTCAAGAAGGCCAATTAGTAATTGCTGAAATGCAGCATAAAATTACCCCATGCCTGATTGAGGTGATGGAGACAGCACACAAACTTTGCGCTGCCTACTCATTTGTTTGGTGGTGGTATGCGGCCTAGGAGTAAGCACACTGCAAACTGACTGCATGCTGAGCAGGGGCCAGTTTCAGTTCAGGCTATTACCAGTTAAAGCTAGCCAATCCACAGCGGGTGCTGCGTCTAAGAGTTAAGGCTCCATGGTTCTGAGCTGGAGCACTTCATGAAAAATGTGGGAAGAGGGAAAGAAGTCATCTTTCTGCACGGGGCCAGAAGATTCTCCAGTTGTATACTGTGAAGGGAGTGGGAACAAATAGCCGTGAAGGGTATTCTCAGGAGTCTGGCAGTGAGAATCTATATATTGTGCCAGTAAAAGTTCAGTGACCTAACGAGTGATGAAAGTCGGTGAATGATCTTCAAATGCCATCATTTGTAATTTCCTATTCACTGTACCACTAACCTCAACACTGCTAAAAATAGCACACACTCATCCCTTGTCTATCAGCAATGTCTGTTGTGATTCACCCTCACATATCACAGGTGCAAGCCTCACATGCACGCAGTGATTTTGCTGCAAAAGGTTTATTACCCAAACAGGTTGCAACACACAAGTTGCTACTTTTCTCTCTTTTTTGTAGGATGCATATGATGAGATGTAGCAACAAAAAAATCAATGAGGATCAGGCATGGCTGCTTGTCCTCAGTTCCCTGTAGAAGGTGATGCTTGACAAAATTGGCATAGCCATTACCAAGGTTGTTATAGCCAGCATTGTTGAAACCATCCAGAACAATGGCATGCTCCTGCCTAATGCATATATGTCACTCACATGCTGCGGTCATCATGTGACGTACAAGCTGCTGGTGCTGTAACCGCACACCTCTTGCTTCTTAGCCAAGCGTCCCTTCTACACCCCAACCCTTCCTTCGGGCATTTATACTTCCAGATCTGCAAGACTTGCTGCTTGACAAGCCAGTGGTAAACGAGAATTAAGATTCAGAGGAAGAGCAGATCACTGAGGAAGTACCATCATAACTTGACCTGATACTTGCAGCCAACTGTGAAAACATTAAAGGCCAATATAAATACAGGATCTGCATACAAACGTAGAAATAAACAGCATGAAGAGGCCATTCAGCCCTTTGAGCCTGTCTCACCATTCATTATCATCATGACTGATCATCTAACTCAGCCTGTTCCTGCTTTTACCCCATATCATTTGATTTCTCACTCTTTGATTTGCAGCGACTGCTTTCTGTGGTAGCGAATTCCACACACTCACCACTCTCTGGGTAAAGAAATTTCTCCTCATCTCAGTCCTAAATGGTTTACCTATATCCAGTTCTGGACTCCCCCACCATTAGGAACATCCTTCCTGCATCTACCTTGTCTAATCCTGTTAGAATTTTATAGGTTTTTACAAGATTCCCCCCAATTCTTCTGAACTGTAGTGAATACTGATTCGGTCTCTCCTCGTATATCAGTTCTGCCATCCCAGGAATCAATCTGGTAAACCTTTGCTGCACTTGCTCCATGGTAAGAAAATCCTTTCTGAGATAAAACCGCACACAATGCTCCAGATGTTACCTCAACAAGGCCCTGTACAATTGCAGCAGGATGTCCCTGCTCTGTACTTGAATCTTCTTGCCTTGAAGGCTAGCAAACTATTAGCCTTCTATACCACCTACTGCACCTGCTTGCTTACCTTCATTGACTGGTGTTGAGATTACCCAGGTCTCATTGTACATTCTGGTTTCTCAAATGTATAGCCATTCAGGTAACAATCTGTTTTCTTGTTTTTGTGACCAAAGTGGATAACCCCACATTTATCCACATTATACAGCATCTGCCATGCATTTGCTCACTCACTTAGTTTATCCAAATTGCATTGAAGCATCTCTGCACCCCCCTTACAGCCCAATGTTCCCCACCCAACTTTGTGACATTCTTCAAAATTACTGCATGGTCATATTCAGATCAACAATCATTTGTATAGAAAGTGAAAAGTAAAGGTAATGTTACACAGCCCTGAGCAAATCTGGTGGTCATTACACAGACTCTGAGTAGATCACAAAAACGAACACACTGTTGGATTCTGTTGTGAAGTATATCACCATACCAAAGTAGGGAAATACAATTAGCATCAGTGTCTTCCAGTTTTTCAATAAGCTTTAATAGTTGCAGCATGTTGAAAGCCAAAGAAAAATCAACAAAGGTATTGTAAGCATTGTTGCTTAATCAATTCACATTGATGCAGGAAAAGTATGATGAGAGTGCCCATCGAAATGCCTCGTGTGTTGGCAGGCTTACCAGATAGTTTGTTGTCATTGTCAAGGAGCATGGAGGAGTCAGACTCCAATATGTCAGTAGATTTCATCCAGAGCTTGAAGGTTATCCTTTCCAGTGTGGCAGTGGTGGACAACTCTAACACACCATGATGCAGCTTCTGCTGATTGCATCTTGGCTTCTGTTGCGGAACGAGCGAAAGCTCTCCAACATCTGAGTGCTACAGTGGAAGCTCAGACTGAGGTCATGAGATTTAGATTCAGATTTGATTGTCATGTGTAATCAAGTACAGAAGTGGAGGAGTACAGTGAAAAGTGTATAATGTCGCCACACACAGCGCCGAATTAGGTATAAAGGTACCTCGGCACACAGAAACTTAGGTACAAATTAGTAAGAGAAACAGAGTTAAAAATTAAGCATTACCTTCACAGAATAAGTAGAAAAATAAAGAAATAAGGTAACACTAAAGTCCTTTATAGTTCAAGCTAGAAAAATAGAAGAATTGAATTAAAAGTTCAGCAGTCATTGATGAGCCCTCCACTTATCTCATTCTCCAGAAGACCTCAGCCGCCTGTTCTCAATGCCGCCGCAGATATGGGACCACCTACCTCACAGCACATCCTTCCTGTGTTGGGCCACAATGTGTTGCTGCTGCTGAAACTGCCACCTCCCCGATCTCCTCCTGGTGCTCATTGCCATGCTAGTCTGGCTTGGTAACATGCAGATTCAGTCTGCCACTACCATGTCTGTGGATACCAGCACTCAGCCCAATACAGCAAATCTGTTCTCTCGCAGATTATTAGGATTGCTAAAGTTCTATCCCATGGGAATGGCAGTAACTCTCTGGTGCACAAACCTGATGTCTTCTCTCAGGATGGCACCATTTGTGTTGTCATCACTGTCATTTACCAGTGCCAATGCTGTTTCCTGTCAGTTAGCAAGGCCACATCACTGCCCACGTGCTGTAGTGATACAGTCCAAAGTCAGCTGTTCAAAGGCATCTGACAATGCCATCTAGAGTATTCCCTATTGAATGTGAGCACCTTTTTACCAGCCATGCTATAACCACTGCGGTGTAGAGCTAGACAAGGCAAAGGTACGTTAAAGACAAGCACTAAGGGAAAGTAGAGCTTGATTAGTTGAGTTTTATGTGTAACTTGGCGTGTGTTGTTGGATAAATTTATTATGTAAAGTTTGGGTGTTTGTTTATTTATTTAAGGACTTTGGGAAAGAGGATCCAATGATAGGCCATAACAGAGAGGTGGAAAGGTGGAGAATTGTGGTCCAGTGGTGATTTGCTGGGTTTTAATGGGAACTAGAGTTATTGAAACACCCATGAACTAGCTGAATGCACTCAGACTTTTTCCCACGGCTGGAGAATCGAGGACTAGAGAGCATCAGTTGAAGGTAAGAGGGGAAAGAATACATGGGAACCTGAGGAGCAACTTTTTTACACAGAGGGCGGTATGCATTTGGAATGAGCTGCCAGTGGAAGTGATTGAGGCAAGTACATTAATATCATTTAAAAGGCATCTGGACAAATACATGGATAGGAAAGGTTTAGAAGGATATGGGCCAAGTGCAGGGAAGTGGGCTTAGTGTGGATGGACATTTTGGTCAGCCCAGACCAGTTTGGGCCAAAGGGCCTGTCTCCATGCTGTAGGACTCTATGACTCTATAACTAGCTCTGAGAATTTTACTGGTATCTACATTTTTATACTGGTTTACATTGAAAGTTAAGAATGGGCTGACTTGGCATCTCTACGTTTTTCTTAAACATAAATGGTAATTCTATTATTCCGTGGTACAGCGAAGAGATTGAATTGCTGTAATAACAAAGCTATTTTCTTAATGTGATTCAGTGAAGAGTACCTCCATCCAGTGTAAATTACCTATGATGCTTAATAATTTGAAGGTAACAATGTCTGGACAAATGTGTTACAAATGGAGTAAAAACTAACTTTTGGACTGTGATTGGAACGGGGACCAGGTGGATCCACTGACTATGAAATCTCTGACTAGCCCAGGATAACAACCTCAATTAAGGATCTCATAGTCAATGAGATCCAGCTGGCGGTCATTCCAATCACTGCAAACACATATCTCTATTTTTAGTGACCTTTTTGAAAAGAATTAAACAACCCAATAAAGTTGACTGCTATCAAACACACAATGGGTAAGTTGGCTACTTCCAGAAATTTCCAGAACAAAGAGCAACCTTATCACCTCTTCTTCAGTCAGCCTGCTTGTAGCACCATTAAGTAAGCTTAGCTAACATCGACTTCTGACCTCAATTTCTCTCAGAAGTCTGATTTCTAAAGAAACATCCTACATTTTGTTTGCCAATCCCCATCTTACAATGACAAAATCTTCACCAGCAATTTGACTGCATCTGAGCTCCTCTGAAAGGGGCCTCTGCGCAAAACCATCTGAAAGAACCCCTGCTGGACATCGACTGACTGGAGCCTCTCTAATTCACGTGACCTAATTCCAACACACTGGATTTTAAATGATTTGTAACTTCTTTGCTTTTGTTTTTCTTTCCTTCTTCAAATGCATGTATGTAAATGTCATTTGTGAACCGTTCCCCTGGGTTTTGAATGCAACAATAAATCCTACTTCATTTTAACCCCAAAGAATTTTGCTGTGGGTCATTATAGTTAGGACTTTACAAACATAATTTGGGGAAATGTGCTATTGCATATATTTTAAAAGCATAAAGAAAGTAAGAAAAGAAAATTGAAAAGAAAATCCCTAACCCTAACCCTCTTAAGGAGAGGATGGCAGTAAAAATGATTCAATTCACCTCTCGCTTTTTTGTGACAAATGATTATTACATTTTGCAGACTTGCCCAAATCCCAGTAACAAATCAATGAGTCCACAGTACCTCAGAATGTGATGTGGGCCATTTAGAATCAAATTTTGTTTGCAGGTAAATGAAAGGTTCATTATTTAGACATAATCTGGTATCTCTTCTTTACAAGAGTGCTGCCATTTCATTATAAAATATGAGGTTATTCACTTTGGAAGCAAAAACAAGGAGGCAGATTACTTCATGAATGACTGTAAGTTGGGAGAGGGAAGTGTGCAGTGGGACCTGGGTGTCCTTGTGCACCAGTTGCTGAAGGTAAGCATACAGGTGTAGCAGGCGGTAAAGAAGGCAAATGGTATGTTGGCCTTCATTGTGAGAGGTTTTGAGTACAGGAGCAAGGATGTGTTGTTGCAGTTATACAGGGCCTTGGTGAGGCCACACCTGGAATATTGTGTGCAGTTTTGGTCTCCTTCTCTGAGGAAGGATGCTCTTGCTCTTGAGGAAGTGCAGCAAAGGTTTACCAGCTGATTCCGGGAATGCCGGGACTGACGTACGAGGAGAGATTGACTAGGTCAGGATTGCTTTCACTGGGAGTTCAGACGAATGAGGGGGGGGATCTCATAGAGATATATAAAATTCTAACAGGACTGGACAGGGTAGATGCGAGCAGGATGTTCCCGATGATAGACATGCCCAGAACCAGAGGTTTACAGTCTGAGGATTCGGGGTAGACCATTTAGGATGGAGATGAGGAGACATTTATTCACTCAAATAGTGGTGAGCCTGTAGAATTCATTACAACAGGAAGTAATTGATGCCAAAACATTGGATGTATTCAAGAGGCGACTAGATATAGCATTTGGGGCAAATGGGATCAAAGGTTATGGGAAGAAAGCAGAATTAGGCTATTGAGTTGGATGATCATCCATGATTGTGATGAATGATAGAGCAGGCTTGAAGAACCAAATGGCCTGATCCTGCTCCTATCTTCTATGTTTCTTTGTTTTCTATGTCAAAAGCATGAGTTTTTTCTGAGATTTGTAATTACTGTTTGCATCAACAACTTCAATTCAACAACACAGCACCTACAACTGGTGTGAAGTATTTGCTGTGACAGATAAATAAAGGTTGACAATGATATTCAAGTGTAATTTGACAATGCACAATAACTCTGTCAGCATCACTAAATGGCTATTTAGCAATAACATCATAAATATTTTCTAGCTTCCGTTGCATTGCAACTAAAACAAATATTTTAATGACAATTTATTTGTACTTGCAGTCATCATTAGATTCTTAATTCCAGATATTTACTGAATTCAATTCCACCATCTGCCATGGGTGGGATTCAAACCAAGGTCCTCCAGAATGTTGTTTGTGTCTCTGGATTAACAGTCCAGCAATGATACCACTAGGCCATCACCTCCCCTTTCTGCCTATCGCCCTGTGCACCAACCATCTTACAAGAAAGAACAGGTGACTATCTTGATAGATTTGGATATCAAGTTGAATTATATGTTATGAAATCTCTAACATTCATTCTTTACAATGGTTTTGTTTAGGTGGTCTTTTTGATCATGCATTATTGTTTGTACACCTGTTCTTGCAGGAATTGGATTTGAATATGTTGAAGGATGTGCATTATTATTTTGCAATCCTTTCATGCTGTATTTTCCAGTCAGTTAAACCTGCAGACAGAAATAGATCCTGTGTTTCAATTACTGTTGCCATGTTAGCATTGTTACAGCAACAAAGGATTTGACAGACACTTGGGTTAAGGGCAAGAAAATGTGAATTTACAAAAAAAGGGCTTATTGAATAGATTCAAAGAAAAGTCATATGAGAAGTGAAATAGGTCTATGTCAGTAATTTCAAATAGACTTGCATTGAGTTGGCGGTAAGTTTATCACTGCACCAAGTTTTATTTTCTGTTAGCTCAGAAATTTCAAGTTTTACACTTTAAACCAATTAGAAGTGACTACAGGACGAAGAAATGAAACTCCAAAAGATTTGAACTGCCATGCTCTTTTAGTGCAAAGAATTTGGGTGTGATGAAACATCAGCTGGAATTTGTTAAATGTCTGTACTGCTCCAGACCAAATTCACCCTCATGGATTCTAAAGTAATGTATGAATATGAGAGGGATGAGACAGCTGGAGAAAAGAGCGAAGAAATCTAATGTTCACTGCTTTAAATTTTATTCTGCAGCATTGCCAGCTGATAATGGTGATAACTAGGAGTCACTTGCCTATGGAAACAAAAACATTGGTGGAGAAATTAAATCGTAATTCAAATGGCATGACAGAGAAGCCTCAGCTGATTTTCTTCCTAGCAAAAAGCCCAACTAGCTGTGACAAATTCTTGACCAGGACATATGTCATAGAAAGCTGCGTATTATAAGAAATATTTCAAATTCTGAGGTGATTGCATTATTTGGTCAGTTTGACTTGTGGAGATACTTAACAAATGCATTACTGCAGCAAAAGCCCAAGCCACAAAATATCATGAGCACGTACATGACCTAATTAATTTTTATGACCTGGATGTAGCTATGCTTGAGTAGAAAAATCATGTTTTAAATTGGGTGCCATTTTAGAAGGTCATTACTGCATCTGCCTAAATTCCCAGTATGATACTCTTGCAGGACAGTCTAAAACAATGAACAGCACTTGATGGGTGAACCCCAAACTAAACTGGCTCAATCTGGTATATAGAGACGGTGCCTTCACACTCCTCTTTCCTTGATGAATATATTGCACAATGTTCAAAAATCCGGACAATTTACATACATCTCTTTTTTCTCCCCATATGTTTATAAATCAAATTTAACTGTTGGTTTCCTATTCTTTTGAACAAATCTCCTTTCTTGACTCAAACTTTTAGAACTTGGGGAAGCACTTTAACCCATCTCAGCTTGAGACTGAGACAAGATTTACTCTAATAAGGATTGATTTTGCCCTTAATTGTCAATTTAGTTCTTCCCTTCATCTGATGTGTCTCTCTGACTCAGATCTGAATTAGTTTCAGGCATAGCTTGTGCCACAGTAGTTATTGGTATTCTGCTCATTTCAACTATCCAATTCATTTGGCTCATTTGATTCTTTCCAAATCCCTCCTTCGTAAATCACTTGTCTTCATGAACTTCTGAATGTAATATATGATTCACATGTATGCACTTAACTGATCCACCACCAAATGTCTTCAATCAAAATGTGTAAATGCTGTATATGTTTACAACTCTCCCTGGTAGCCATTTTGAACACCGATGATGCTCGTCTTTCACCTTTCATTCTGGTTCAACTTCAGACTTTTCACTGTGCACCATTATGATTTTCCTTCTGTCTGGATTATTTTATTTACTGTGCTAAATGTGTCTTCAGGGATGAACCTCATTCCAGGCTGTCTTCTAAGAGACAATTGCTGATATTCTACAGGCAGTAGTATGAGATGTGTTATGATCAGTTAAAAAATTGCTAGTTCATGAATCAATGACAACTGACATTTTTTTCCAGTTTTTCCAACATTTGTTTAACAAGAGCTCACCTAACAATCTGCACTGTATAGTCTGCTGCTTCATATACTAGATCACTAGTGAGTTTTTGCCCTATTTATTCTCATGAAATTTGAAAACTCTTTGAACAAAGCTGATGTCTATCAATAGATACAATTTTCTTTGGTAACCCACAAGTAACAATCAAACTATGCAAAATCAGTCAGGTTTTGCTAGTTTTTGTTAGATTCATTGGAAACACCTCAAACCACTTTGAATGGCTATCTGTCAAAATGAGTAACAATTTCCCTCAATTTCTGCGAAATCAGTGTGTACCCTCTACTTCACCTAGCTGTGGTTCTAAAGATGCTGCCTTCTTTTTCTACAGCTTGACATAATTTGTACTGTTTTCCTGTGCCTTCTATGTCCTTATACCAAAGATAAATAATGAAGGTAGATAACGTCTCACCAGACTCTTTGCCTAACTTATCTGTCAAGGCAATCGCATAGCAACCCGTGATCCGTAAATTTCCAGAATTATGGCTGTGGTTCCTCATGTAACTCAGCCTTTATCAACTGAAAACTCATTCTTAAGAATTAAAAACTGGCTGGATAATGGTGTTGGCTACCTTTAGCAAAATAGTTGTACATCCTTGACAATATTGGGTTACTATTGGGTTACTACCAGTATAATTTACTCTGTCCGGCAACTCATTTACACTTGAATAGAATAAATCCTTTCTGTTTGTCAATAGGTGGTAATCTAGACATTGCACTAACATTACAACAATCTTCCAGAGACAACAAGGTGCAGAGCTGGATGAACACAGCAGGCCAAGCAGCATCATAGGAGCAGGAGGTTCATCCAGCTCTGCACCTTGTTGTCTCAGATTCTCCAGCATCTGCAGTTCATACTGTCTCTGACACAACAATCTTCCAGTTGTTTGTACTTAATGTTGTACTTATAAGCAGACAAAATCAAAGCTCATCTGTGCATTCCAACTTCAGATAAATTGGGTAGTGGAGCTTTTAGATTCAAAATAGCCATCATTGCCTTATGATCAGTTTCAACTGTGAAAACTACAACCATACAGGTAAGTATAAAATCCCCTTGATCTAAAAATCAACCACAGTGCTGTGTGCTGTTTCTGAGTGGAATTTCACTCTCAGACACTGAGGATGCATGAGGCAAATGCAATTGGTCTCTCTGCGCCACTACCCAATACATGAGAGATCACAGCACCTATTCCGTATGGAGACATATCACATGTGAGCTTAAGTGTTTTTGCATCTATAATGCACAGGTATTGTACCATTCTTCATTTCACTTTTACACAACTCGAAGATTGGTCATATTGCTTGGCCCTGTGTAATGGTCCTCAAGAATTTATTTAATAGGTGCAATAAGGTTGGCAAATATGAAATTTGAATTCAGCAATCACTTAATCGGCCCAAAAGATATTTGAACTCAAAAATATTCTGCAGGTGTAGGGCCTTTCTTATTGTTTGAACCCCACTCTGTACGTAATTCATCTTTATCTACCCAGTGACCCAAATACCCAAATTTTGAAACATTTCATTTTTGAATGCATTCTTTCTGCTCTCCATTGCTTTTCTAAATGCCAGTGCAACTTCTTCAGTCTGTCATCATGGATCTGTCTATTTGGAGTCGAAATAGTTACAGCATCCAAGTAATGCACTACTCCCTAAATTCCTTGCAAAATTTGGTTCATTCCCCCCTTGAAAAATTCCAGGGATGAAGAAATACCAAATAGCAGCCTATGAAGCCAAAATAGTTAACGTGGATATTAGTAGTCAAATTAGACCTTATCTCATTGTCTAATTCAAGTTACAGACAGGCATTTGTGAGGTCAAATTTTGAAAATATTTGGCTTCTGAACATAACGAATAGATCCTCACTGATTAGCAAATTATTGGAGTGATTACATTCATGTACCTGATTTACAGATAATTTATAATCCTTACATAATTTGCTTTTAGTACTACCACTATAGGAGTAGCCCAATTACTCTGTTCAACCCTTGGAATAATGTTCTCTGTCTCCAATCTTTTCAGCTCATGTGCTATTTTCTCACTCAGAACAGAGGGCACCGAATGAGGTCAGGAGTAAACTGGTCTGAATGAATGTTTGAATGTTTTTTTTTATCGCTATGTGTATCTTACAGTGAAAAATATAATAAAATGCAGTGAAAAGCTTCCACTGTCGCCGTGATTCTGGCACCATTTTGAACACTTTAAGAATAATAAAAACAAAGATATAGCTTAAAGAGAGTTCATAACCCTTTCCCAACTGCTCTGCTACAGCCAATGTCGGGCGTTAACCAACGTTGAAGTTGCGGTTCCTCAGGCACCATCTTTCGCTGCTAGACCCACCTCACCGGTGTTGCCTCCGCTGATATACCAGCCAATACTGAGTCCCGTGCTCGCTCCTTTGCCAGTTGCCTCCTTGATGCCACTACCAGAGTCCCACTCTGGGCACACCAGCCTCCTCGGTCTGGTATCTCTCTGAATCTTTATGTTGGCCTTACATACTTATCGGATTGCCAGTTTTACTAAACATCTGAGAATAATGTTGTCCTGTGAGCTTCATTTCTGTGAGAAAAGCCTTGTTTCCACTGTAGCTTCAGTGTTTATAACCATTTCCTTCTAAGCAAAAGAGATAGTAGGAACTGCAGATGCTGGAGAATCTGAAATAACGAGGTGTAGAGCTGGATGAACACAGCAGGCGAAGCAGCATCAGAGGAGCAGGAAAGCTGACGTTTCGGGTCTGGACCCTTCTTCAGGTGTGGCTCTTCCACATGAGTTCTCACTACTTCAGGAAGTGAATTTTTGAAATCTGCTAAAATAATCGTCTCTCCAAGAGCATCATATGTCTGATCAATTTTCAATACCGTTATCCATCTATCAAAGTTACTTTGTTTTATTCTTTCAAAATCTATGTACGTTATAGCAGATTCCCTCCTTAGATTCCTAGGCTTCTGGCACGAGTTCAAATGCACTTAAGATGGTTTTTTTTAACCTCCTCATACTCCCCTGATACCTCCTCTGATGGTGATGCAAATACCTCACTAGCTCTACCTATCAATTTTGTTTGAATCACTAATACCCACATGGTCAATGCCCGTTTCATTTGTTTAGCCACATTCTCAAATGAAATGAAAAAGGCTTGTATGTCCTTCTCATCAAACTTTGGTAATAGTTGGAGATATTTAAACAGATCCTCACCAGACCTTTGAGTATGATGGGTTTTGTCTTCATCACCGTCCCATTACTACTCCTACCTTCATTTCTTCACCAGCTCTATTTTAAGTTGACTTTCCTCTTTCATTGCCAACTTCTAAAGCTCAAAAACTCTCTTTTTCTCCCTTGCTTCTGCTTTAATCGTAATTCAAGCTATTTCATTTCCTTTTCATATTTAAGCATTTTTCTTTCTTTAGCTAAAAACTCAAAGAACTGCGGATGCTGTAAATCAGAAACAAAAACAGAAGTTGCTGGAAAAGCTCAGCAGGTCTGGCAGCATCTGTGAAAAGAAATCAGAGTTAACGTTTTGGATCCAGTGACCCTTCCTCAGTTCAGAATAATGGTGACCATGAATCTACCATTGCTTGCCATCAAAAACCCGTCTGGTTTACTGAGTGAAGGAGATCTGCCAGCTTTATCTGGTCTGGCCTCGATGTGACTCCTGCCCATAGCAATTTGTTTGACTCTTAACAGCCTGCTGAATTGGCTGAGCAAGCCACTCGCTCATGTAATTTGGGATGGGCAATAAATGCTGGCCTTGCCCACATCCCATGGCTGAGTTTAAGAAAAATGGAAACAGTGTGACAGGGTACTCACCACTCATCTGGATGGGGGATCCCACAACTCAAGTAGCTTGACGCCATCCAGTCTGAATGCTTGGAATTCTTGCCACTGAGCTCAATGTTCAGTTATCAATGACTGGTGTACTGTAGCTGCAGTTATGCAAAATATGTATTCACTCAACTTGTAGCTGAAAAGATGACTGCAGTAAGGAAGGAGATATCTGATTTATGGGTGCAATTTATTCTTAGGCATCTTAGTAAATGATGGAGGCCGAGAGTAGATAATATTGCTTTACCTGTAATGTACTTCAAACAATAAAAATAATCCAAGGGTAGTTTACAATGAAGATTCATAACAAAGACCCATGGGACATGATTCATACTGTAGGATTGATCCAACACGCTATCTTACATAACGTACTTGTATAGTTACGCTCCGTGCTTTGAATTGTTTGTAAATCTGATTCCACTGGTCTTCATAATTTATTTCTCTTTTACCCTGTGTTACAAATTAATCTAGTGAACATGTGAATGAAGAAATGAAACAACGGATTTAATGGTTCACTGATTTCTTTTGAAGGTTGGTTACAGTGAACTCAAGAGCTGGATGAGTGCTAATTAACAGTTAGCATGGGATGGAAGCTCAGAAATACAAAATTGAAAATATCTGTTAAATACAGTTCAAATGAAAATTCTATACAGCAATTAGATCATAGTATGTGACATTTCACCGTAAATTATCTCATGTTTATGCAGTTGAGGTTAACCAAGTATCATGATTGTTAGTGATGAGTGCTAATTCAGCATGACCTAACTTTTAAAGGACTTATTCAGGGATGGGGCTCAGGGGTGCAGTGGACAAAGCAGCTGGGGAACCCAGGTAGTACAAAGCCCGAGGGATTATGAGTCATCAGGTTCATTCAACTGAAACCAGTGGGAAAAATACCACCCCTGGCAGTTGAGCCAATCAGGTACTAGGAGAACATGCGCTGCTGCCAAACCTGCTGAGGTTTTCCAGAAACTTCTGTTGATAATTCTTTTGCTCTATCTTCCACTGCAATTATCTCCCTGTCTTTTGCTTTTGCCTCTCTTCCTACTTTTCCCTCTGCCGTTGCCTCCAATTCAAGCTGCTTATTTGCAATTGAATTTTAAGCAATTTCCAATGATTCTGATTGCATTCTCGGCAATTGTAAATGCAGTGCTATTGCTGCAATTATCTCCCCTTTCCTCACAGACGCAGACAACTCCAAATTCAACTTGTTTGCCAATTTCAATGGTTTTGCTTTACTCTCTTTCTGTAAACTAGCCGGAGTGACTTCTTCCACCCCCAGGAAACTCTTAGTGACTGAAAGAGCCATAATTAGACAAGGTACATTCTGTGTAAATGAACAAAATGCAACATCCGAAAAGAAAAGGCACTCACCACTCGCTGTGTTTGAGCTCAATAATCCTGAACCCAATTTGAAATTAGAGATTTTGGTTCTGACAAGAGAATCCAATTTGTTATGGACCAGACAAAACCCCCTGCAAATATATCAAGGAGATAGCCTAGATACCAACATTTTCTTATTTAATGGCAGGTCTAAGGTGCTGTGATCCAGATGTAATTCAAATGGTTATACCACTTGATTTTGAGTAAAACACATTGTATTCTTACTCTACAGTTAAAATACGAACAAAAGAAAGAAGAGTTGGTCTAACTTTAACTCTATTGGAAAACTTAATAGAATAGTAGATTATTTAACAATTAAATAGCAACACGCTAGGTACACCCTTGGCAAATGCAAATTCAGTAAAATAGATTGTAATGTTTCTCCAGTCTAGAAGGAAAGAAATTAAGAGAAAATTCTGGCAGAGAAAGAGAGAGAACTTAAATGTTTTCCTGTAGCAGGGAGAAATGTATGGCCGCTTCAAAACCCCACCAACTACCAAAAGCTAATTTAAAACTCTGGTTCTGTGAGAGCCTGACTACACCCATTCAGGCTGCTTCTATTGTTCTAACTTTAAAAAAAAAACCCAAGGCCTCGTAAGCTGTTTACTTTATTGGATTGGAATTGACTGCTCACAACCTTTGTCTCATGTTCTGTTCATTAAAAAAAAGGATGAAGTACACCTCATAAAGCCATAGCATTTTCACAAATGGTACATCAATATTGAAGAATGCTAATGGATTTTATATGTGCTTGTTTGGGAAAATCACTTATTATTGTAGTTTGTGGAAGCATATCTTCTCAATTTTGGAATTATATTATATTCCCATTGTAGCACTGATTTAGTTAGTCCTCAGATGTTTCTTTGTCATAAAAAGGCAAAAGAAAGACTTGAACATAACATCCCTGGATGGCTCAATAGACTTTGATTTCTGAGTATATTCCTACTGATCATCTCCAAGGGAGATATATCGCAGGGAATGTGATTCCAATTTATTTCTTCTTTCCATTGAAACCATACAGCACAGAATGGAGCCATTCAGCCCATCTTGTAAATGCTGACCCAAAGACACCAGATGTTGTTTCTGATTCTGTCTTCCTGTACATGGCCTATAGTTCTGTAGTGTACAACACTTAAGGTACAGATCCAGGTACTTTTTAAAAGGATTTAGGATCTCTGCCTCCGTCACCATCTCAGGCAATGAATTGCAGGTAACCATCACCTTCTGCCTTAAAGGTTTTTTCTATATGTCCCCTCTAATACTTCTGCCACTTTGATGAATCTGTGACTCATGGTTTTTGAACTCACTGCCAAGGGAAACAGGTTCCTCCTGTCCACTCTATCTCTACACCCCACAATTTTGTAAACCTCAATCATGTCACCCCTCAGCATTTTCTGTTCCAAGGAAAACAACCCCAACCTCTCCAATCTCTCCTCATAGCTACAATTTTCCTGGCAACATTCTAAAAAATCTTCTCTGCACTTTCTCCAGAGCAGTTATGTCCTTCCTGTAATGTGGTAACCAGAACTGCATGCAATACTCCAGTTGTGGCCTCACCATATCCATTCCACTTGATATGATTTTTGCAATCCAGAAATCATTTCTTCATTACCTAGATCTATTCTGGCCTTATGATCTGTCATAGATACACTAATGGGATTTTCACCTTCAGTCGGGTATTCTTACCCGATGAGGTGAAACTCACGTTAGCTCCCAAAACACGGGAATGAGATGTGGGAAACATAGTACTGAAGTATTCAAAGACATACTACAGCTTCTGGTGTCTATGTATATTGCAATCATAGGTAGTTGGGTGTCTGGACTAATACAAAGCAAAACAATGAGAATTAAATTGCAGTTGCCTCAGCATGCCATGCTGCTGGTGGACTCTGTAAGATAGAGACTGGGACCTTTATACAATCAAGTCACATGCTATGATACAGTGATGACTTCATGAGCATGGCCCTTGAAGGTATTTTGCAAACCAGCTATGAGATGTAACATAGCACCGCTGTTCTATGATTGATGCAGAGGTAGCAAATTGAGATTCCTTGACATTTGGTGAAATCGTAAGTATAGAATTAGTGTTATGGATGCATACTCTTACTGTGCATTAGAAAAGCATTGGGTACTTCTTTATTTTCAAATTTGTAGAGATGTGTATCAAATTAAATATGTCAAACTGATGCTAGTTACCTTTCATGTTTACCAACCAGATTTATATGGTGTAGCTGAAAGCAAATATTATGTTTCTTCTAGTTACGAAGTCAATGAGGGGATCTTGTAAATCAGTAAGCTATTGCTGTAACAAAAGGTTTCTTGTTGATGGTTTACCAATACTACACTTGCAGAAATAAGACCTAAACACAATAAATAAAAAACAGAAAATGCTGGGAGCTCAGGTGGTCATGTCACATATATTGGACAAATAAACAGAATAAAAGGAGCATCATAGGAGCAGCCTCTCTGCTCCTATGATGCTGCTTGGCCTGCTGTGTTCATCCAGCCCTGCACCTTGTTGTCTCGGATTCTCCAGCATCTGCAGTTCCTACTATCTCAGAATAAAAGGAGCAGCTGGATGTCCTCCCCAATGGATCCAAACCAGCTGTTTGGCTTCCAACATCCCATTTGACACAATAATGAGTGAAAGCTTGCTAAAAGCATGAACGATGTGGTGGAAGACTAAAGGTGTCATATGTTATACAGTTTCATGCTATGAAACCAGTTTCATTTTGGGTCTACGTGTATTATGGAGTTGTATAGTCATAATATTTCCACTTCTGCGTCAGAAAATGCATGGATTGAACCCCACAGTTGATAGTCCTAGAGGCTGGAGACTTGGGCTCCAACTTCTGAATTTAGTTTAGCATCATGTTGAATGCATACTTTTGGTGAGTCTTGGTTCACATATCCTCTGCCTATATGAGATTTATTCACTCTATTAACCAGTGCAGGAAGCTCTTGTGGTGCAGTGGTGGTGTCTCTGCCTCTGTGCTATGAAGCAGGCACTGCGCCAGAGTGTGTAATAACTTTTCTAAACAATGTGATGAGAAATATCTATAAACTGGTGGATGTATAAATAATTCTAATCTGGGAAGGAATGTGCAAGTCATTGGCCTAGAGGGCTATTTTATCTCCTTATATGACTCAGTGGCAAACTTGATATGAAAATACTTCTGCAAAGTGCCTTGAGACATTTTTTTTTTAAATGATGTTAAAGGTTTCATAGAAACACATGTTGTTGTTATACCAGTCTTGTAAGTGTCCACTATTTCACAGAATTTATCAGGAAAAGATGTGAAGATATGAAAACAACAATTTATTTTCTCAACAGTTTAAAACAAGATGCAAAGCAAGGATTGTTCTGATGCATGAACCACAAGAGTCAGGTGGGGTGAAAGGGTTCATTCAATGGAGCAAGAGGAATATCTGAGTCTACTGTCAACTTTTCAGATGCTTATTCTTGGGTATGGTTGACTCTTGTAAAACAGTACTTATTTTTGAAGCCTATTTGTTTCAAGGACACTAATAGCCAATCATTGATGGATTGGAGTTGAATGTTGTTCTGAATAGGATGATAAATTTATGTCACTCTCCCAATTTTTCTTTTCATTTTTGATTGTGACCAAAGTTATATGTTCAACTGAACCAAGTCAGCATTGCAATTTAAGGGACACCATATCTCCAACCCTTTCAATTAAAAATTCCTTCAGGGACCAACTAACCTAAATGCTATTTCAGCCATTTTATGTTCAAAAGGGCATTGATTAGCTCAAGTTAATACTCCTGCCCCCATTTGCCAAGGAAGTATTGTCTTAGACAGCTGCCAGCCAATTGATTCACCAGCCACTCTGTGGTCCCAACAGTGCCAGGTTCGAGCCATGGCCACTGATGCAATTATGCGCAGTCACCGAACAATAAGAGTTTCTGGCATCAGACTTCACGGTGTAATGAGGTAATTGCAGGACTTGCAAGTGCCCGAGAATGAGGGAAGTGCAGCCTGAGGTTTAAGAAGCCAGTAAGAAATGTTAAAGGAGGGCTATGATTTAGAGTGGGTGGGGGTTGAAAGGAAGGAGAGAGATGCCTCTAATGGGCACAGGAGATGCTTAACAGACATTCCCCCCACCCACTTGCCTGACACTAGCCTGAACAGTAAAAGCTGCTGGGCACTTGACCAGATATGGATCTCATCCTGCTTTTGGGAAGAAGTAGGATGAGACGTCCAAATGGCCATTAATTGGACCCAATAGTCTCAAGGTTGGGATGGCAACTCAGTGCCATTACTGCCCTCAATAAAATGTGAATGAGGCTGGGGTGGCCAGGAACATGGCACTCAGCATGTTGCCTGCTTCACCATTCAATAAAATTAAGGCTGATCCAATTCTCCAGATTCCTGTCTGTCTCTGGTAACCTCTTAGTCCATTGCTTATCCAGAATATATCTAACTCTGCCTGAGAAATATTCTACAATTCTCTTTCCATCACCTTCTGAGACAGAGTTCCAAACATTCAATAGCCTCTGTGAGAAAAACAAAATTTGTAATCTATCTTAAATAACCAACTCCTTATTTTAAAACAGGGACAGCTAATTATAGATAGTAGGAACTGCAGATGCTGGAGAATCCGAGACAACAAGGTGCAGGGCTGGATGAACACAGCAGGCCAAGCAGGCTTTTCTGATGAAGGGTCTAGGCCCGAAACGTCAGCCTCTCTGCTCCTGTGATGCTGCTTGGCCTGCTGTGTTCATCCAGCCCTGCACCTTGTTGT
>NC_063340.1:71588329-71629786 GCF_021869965.1 Rhincodon typus
TGAGTTAACCTCACTGTTTTTATGCCTCTCCCTAAAATTGGTTGAGAGCCCTGGAATTCTGGTAGCAAATCTGTCATCTCTGACAATGAGCAACCCCAAGACAGGGGAAGGTAGTGGCTCAGTGGTTAGCACTGTTGCCTCACAGTGCTAAGGACCCAGGTTCAATTCCACCCTCGGGCAACTGTCTGTGTGGAGTTTGCACATTCTCCCTGTGTCTGTGTGGGTTTCCTCTGGGTGCTCTGGTTTCCTCCCACAGTCCAAAGATATGCAGGTTAGGTGGATTAACTATGCTAAATTGCCTGTAGTGTTCAGGGATGTGTAGGTTAGTGGGGTGGATCTGTGTGGGATGCTCTGAGGTTCAGTATAGACTTGTTGGGCCAAAGGGCCTGTTTCCACACTGTAGGGATTCTATAAATTAAGGTATTTTTCTCTTCTATTCATTTCTGAATCATCCTTCACTGCCTACCACCTCTGGAAGGAAGGTTGTCTCCATGGCGACTATAAACAAAAGTGAAGTGAGTCACTCACTTGTGACCAATTTCCCTTCCCTTCCCTCAATCCCTTTCTGTCTCTTGGGAACAAATTGTGCTCAGCAACTACTGACCTACCAAATAAGATTTGTTGAGCATTCTTCAACAGTAAATTAAATGTGCAACTGAAATTATTTTTTTCTTTACAGAGCTATTGTAGAACCCCTACAGTGTAGAAGTAGGCCATTTGGCCCATCAAGTGACCCACACTGACTGTCTGAAAAGAGCCAGACTCACCCTATCCAATTCCCCATGGCTAATCCACCTAGCCTGCACAGCCCTGATCACTATGGGCAATTTAGCTTGGCTAATCCACCTAACATGCACTGTGGGAGGAAACACACAAAGACACGGGCAGAATGTGTAAACTCCACACAGTCACCCGAGAGTATAATCAAACCTGCATCCCTGGCACTGTGAGGTAGCTGTTCTCACCACTGAGCCATCATGCTGCTCCCAAATATTAGTTCATTTTCTGACTTTTGACTGGAGCATGACTTGAGCTGGTATTAAGTTGTTCTGTTTGCAAGCTGTAATTCAAACAAGAAGCAATATCACACCAGAAAGCAGTGTTATCCTTTGTATTATTTCTCAGTCTAATCTGTTTGAGTTAGACTGGAGTTATTCATGCTGTAATTCTAATCTGTTTCGACAATGACTGTGATTGTTTGGCTCCAATGAAAGCACGGAGGTGTGACAAGTAGATCCCCAGTGAACATTAACTGCAGTGAGAGGGTGATAATAACTTCAAGTGGTCATGTAAATTTATAATACCAGGTGATGCGACTGAGTAATGTCATACTTTGTTTATAGTAGGGTTATCAGCAGTCATGCGCTTCATCAGTGTACTCTGTTTATCATAATCTGTTGTTCTGAGATGGAAATATTTGTTCATTTCTTGTTAGTCCGGTATCTAAATATCCAGCATTGATTTAACATTTCCTGCTGGGCCATGTTACAAGCTTGCCACTTCTCAACATCATTCTTCTGGCCCACTGTCTAATATTTTTATGGCACCACATATTTCAAATAGCTTAGGTCATTGTGGTCTTAAAAAGGAGTTAAAACATATGGTGAAATTTAATGTCTTCCCTTATGATGAGCTTGGACTCCACTGCTATTTCCTCTCTACCCTGATAGAGTGTGTGGAAGGAAGGCACATTGAAACATAGAAAATAGGAGCAGGATTAGACCATTCGGCCCTTCAGGGCCTTCTCAGCCATTCAATATAATGATGGCTGACCATCCGATTGAGTACCTTGTTCCTGCTCTCCCCTATGACCTTTGACCCTTAAGAACTGTATCTAACTCTTTCTCGAAACTATTCATTATTTTGGCCACAACCACTTTCTGTGGCAGAGAAGTCCACAGACTTATCACTCCTTGAGTGAAGGAATTTCTTCTTTTATCATTTCTAAATGGTCCACCCTATATGCTTAGACTGTGGTTGCTGGTTGTGGATCCCTGGGCCATCAGGAACATCCTGTGATTTTACCTTGCCTGGACCTGTTAGAATTTTATGGGTTTCTATGAGATCCCCCCCTCATCCTGTGAATGTCATCCTGACCGATCCAATCTGTCCTCATATATCAGTCCTGCCATCCCGAGATTCAATTTGGTAAACGTTTCTTGCACTCCCTCCATTGATAGAATATTGGTCCTCAGATAAGGAGACCGAAACTTCACGCAATACTCCAGGTGTGGTCTCATCAAGGCCCTGTACAATTGCAGGAAAACATCCTTGCCTCTGTAATTGAATTTTCTCACTATGAAGGCCAGCATTCCATTAGCCTTCTTGACCACCTTCTGCATGTGCATGTTTACTTTCACCACTGGTGTATTCACAGGTCTTGTTGCATCTCCCCTGTAGATGGCCTTTCTGGCTATAGTGCCATTGAGACCCTTAAATGGGCAATTTATGACCACTGAAGGGCTCCATCCCACCACTGCTGGTGGTCAGACATCAACAGGGTTGGAACTCACCATGTAGGAGACTTGAATAGCAAGATCCTGTTGGGAGTTGTTTGTCAACTTCAGGCAGAGATCTCGTGTTCCAAGGTATTTGGCACTTGCCTAATCAGGGAATCAGTTTTGGAAAATGGGACGTGACTGCAGAGGACAACCCTCTGCCCTCGCTGCTGAGGAGTCTTCTGTCGGACCACCACTTTCTGCCATCACCCAGCAGTGAACTGAGTTTGTCGGTGATTCTAGGCTACAAGGAGTCATGGCTGGAGTTGGTGAGGATGAGAGGTACATTACTGGCAGCAACCACCACTTTGCCGATAGAGCTGTTGAGCAATGAAGGACTGTAGCCCTCAGTTTGGCTGCAAGCACTTCCTGCCGTTCTTGATCCTGGGGATCAGTTGGGACTATATTCGCTGAGTTTCGAAGAATGGTGGGGTGGAGGAGGGGAGATCTCATAGAAACCTATAAAATTCTAATGGGACAAAACAGGGTAACATAGGAAGGATGCTTCTGGTTAAGATCCTGATTGGTATTAAGGCAGCAGGCCTTCCCAGAAAGAGGAGGTACAGGACTCGTAAAGAACAAAGAACTGCAGATGCTTGGAAGTCTGAAGCAAAAACAAATTGCTGGAGAAACTCATCAGGTCTGCCAGCATCTGGGGAGAGAAAGCAGAGTTAGTGTTTCAAGTTCAGTGATCCTTCTTCAGTGACCTTTCATCTGAAGAAGGGTCACTGAACTCGTAACATTAACTCTGCTTTCTCGCCACAGATGCTGGCTTCTGTACTTCTGATTTTGATTTGACACAGGACTCTTGTGGACTCTTTAGCTGTTCAGCAAGGTCCTGCTGCATACATTAAATGCTGTGAGCTCAAGAATAATGAATTGAGAAAAGTACACAGTAAATGAACTAAATATACTTGTTGATGCTTAGTTATTAATTAACTTCTTTTGCTTGGTTTGTTTTCCAAATAAATTATTACTAACATCTTTGATTAAGATTGAAGCTTTGCTTCCTCCTGAAATGTTTTATGTTGTGTGGCTTGAACTTAATCAGATAATTTAGTTCAAAATGTTGGTGTTACTTCCACATATCGATTTTGTCTTTGTACATATTTTTGTCATCTGAAAGTATGGAGACAAAAAGCATACAAGAGATCCTAATCTCTGCTCATTGTTGGTACATCCAATTCTCAGTCTGAAAACCTTTGTTTCCAGCACCAGAGATCTGGTGACATTTTCTAGATTAATGACAACATGGAAAGCACTACATAAATGCATGTTTTTTTTTCTCTTGACGAGCGCATTGTAAAAGCAATTTAAAGCACTTGACTCAAAATTCCTAAACGAAAGTAAATAAAGGGAAACTGCCTGAAAAAGAAAGAAAATAGCAAATTCAGAGTCTGATTCTACTTTGCCTGCGAGAGATGGCTTTATAAAGGCAGCTGATAGCTGACTAGCCATATCACAGTAGTGATCTTGAGCAATGAAGAAAGTATGTGGGAGAAGACTTGACATTGCACTGATATATATTGCATGAAGAGGAAATGAGACTTCAACAGCAACTTTAGTTCTGTCTGAGTGGATCCATTAATTCCACCTGAAAGGGCATAGATAATTAATAAGTGGAGATTTAAATGAACTATTGAATTATTTGCTGAAATATCCAAAAGTACATGCTGTGCTACTAAAAAACATGTCAGAATGCTATATCTTTGCCAATTGCAATTCAACATCACAGTCAGTTGAATATGATAAGCCTTGTGCCTGGAAAAGCACATTTTCTTTGTTAGGAAAAAAAACATTTGCTGCTGTTTCTGTGTTGCCAGCATTCCCCCCACCATTTTGAAAGAGGTTAGAGAAGGGGACCACTGAGGACTCTGTAACACAGAACTGTATGATCTATGTATTAGAGGCATGCAACATGTGGCGTTATCCTTACTCGGGACCTTCAGATGGAATATAACTGCCGGTTAACGTGATTCGTGGGAAAAAGGATTGATTAGGATTAAGCAAAAGATCCTACAAAATGGAAGCTGAGTTGAAAAGACTGAGATTATAGGTAATTCCACGTTTTGTTGCAAGTAGTGGGGATTTTTGTATCTACTTGATGCACATTTTTGTTGTATCAACTATTAAAAATGACTTTACCTTTTCTGTTTAGAATGCTCCTTGCCTGCTATTAGTGATTATAATTTTAGTTGGTATGTTATAGTAAAAGCTTTAAAAAATGAAATCTTGTCCATTGGCTTTTTTTCCCATTGGCTTTGTGGAAAATATGTTCTTCTATAAATTACCAGTTTTTAAAGGGATTATAGCATAGATTAACAAGAGGTTCAGGTGGAACAGAAAGTGCCAGAAATTCATCTGGTTCAGATAAATGAACAATCTAAATATATTAACCATACTTTCTTTTCAGTGTAAATGGTGGCTTGGTAATTGATTCCAATATTGTTGAATATTCAACTTAATTGCAGGCATTGGCAATTTTCTAAATAAAAACAGAAAGAATTGCAGATGCTGTAAATCAGGAACAAAAACAAAGTTGCTGGATAAGCTCAGCAGGTCTGGCAGCATCTGTGAAGAAAAAATCAGAGTTAACATATTGGGTCCGGTGACCCTTCCTCAGAACAATTTTCTGCAGGATTTCATAAATTTGAATAATCTTTGCAAAACCATTAGACCTGAAATCTTGAATATCAAGAGTTACAATAAGCTCCAGCAAACACTAATACAATCAGAATGACATGGTATTTTGCCTATTTTGTGTACAGTGTTCCAAATGTTATTACAAGTTCTCTTTCAGTGGTCAGGTTTATTTTCCTTGATTTAGATAAGATGTTGTTTAGTTATCGATGAGTGGAATGAGCTTGAGATTATGATAGATGGAGGTGCCAATGTCTGAGCTTCTGATTGCACATCGATGCCATCTCTAAGATAGCCTATTTCCATCTCCGTACAATGGTCTGACTCTGCTCCTCTCTCAGCTTTTCTGCTACTGCAGCTCTCATTCACACCTTTATTTCCTTGGACACTTGTCCAGTTCCTTTAGGAAGATTCTAGGGCTAGAGCACAGTCTCTGAGTAAGGCGTTGCCAATTAGGACAAAGACGAGGAGGAGTTTCTTCTCTCAGATGGTAGTTAATCTATGTTATTCTTTACTGCAAAAGGTTTTAGAGGCTGTTATTAAGTATATTCCATGCTGGAACAGACAGATATTTAATCAGTTTGGGAATCAAGTGTTATGTGAAAAAGGCAAGCAATGAGATTTCAGGATTATCAGATCAGCCAAGATCTTATTGAATAGTGGAGAAGACTCAATGGGCTGAATGGGTTTCTTCTGTTCCTATATGTTATTGTGTTATGGACTTCCTAACTGACCCTTGACAGTCCACCCTCTGTAAATCTGATAAAAACTGAAAGAACTGCGGATGCTGTAAATCAGGAACAAAAACAAAGTTGCTGGAGAAGCTCAGCAGGTCTGGCAGCATTTGTGAAGGAGAAAACAGAGTTAACATTTCGGATCCAGTGACCCTTTCTCAGAACTGGGGTTCTGCAATGTTCTGAGGAAGGGTCACTGGGCCCGAAACATTAACTCTGTTTTCTCCTTCACAGATGCTGCCAGACCTGCTGAGCTTCTCTGTAAACCTGAGGCCAACTAAAACTCAGAAGCCTGTGTCCTGCCTTGCATGTATTCATCCCTGTCCTTGCTGATATACATTATGATTACTTAAGCCACGCCTTGATTTTCATTTTTGTTTCCAGACCCTTCTTGGCTCACAACTGTGCCCTTCCCCAATTCTGCAATCACCTTCAGTCCCACAACCTTGTACTGAGATACATTTGTTCCTCAAATTCTGGCCTCTTGATTTTAATCATTTGATGATTGGTAGTCATGCTTTCAGACCAAGGACCTACATTCTTGAGCTCCCTTCTTACACTTTTCTTTCCTCTTTTAAGACACTCATGAAGCCCAACTTCTTAATCAAGCTTTTGGTCATCTGCCCTGATATCTCATTTGATGCAGTTCTGAACTTGTTTTAACATGCTTTGAGAAGCGGCATAAGATATTTCATTATCTTAAAGTCAGCAAATAAGCATACCCTGTTGTTGCTGCTTATGTGGTTGGAGGGTAGCTGTTGTCTGCCACTATTAATGTACTTCACCTGGGCACTATACCAAAGACATTCTTTATGTCTCCAGTTGGCGTAATGTCATTTCTTCAATTGAACGCATCAGATAGCCATGTTAATGCCTTCCCCCACCTCTTGTTTGTATGGGCTGGAAAGTAGTGGAGGCTGTTAGATAGGTCGACAAGATGTGAGATCTTGATCCCCCATTTAAATCTGGCCTGGGAAAGATTTTTTGAGTTGGCTTTCTGTCTCTTGGCTTCCTGTCTGTGGGCCAGTTGAGGCTTAATGTTGGCTATTAGGTCAATTAATGGCTATCTATGACCACTGAGGGAGTTGTGTCTCATAGACAGGCTGCCAATTATATCCTGATGGGCTATCTGCAGCTTGCAATGATTCCCTCCTGCTTGACCACTTTATACTTAATGGAGGGACCCACTGCAGCAAGGGAAACACCCATAGGAACACCAACCCCCCCCACCTGTTAAACCAAATTCCTTCCCATTTATCACCTGCTAGATTGACTCCTGCAAGGTCACCTTATTTCCTGGCTTCAGAACTATATTGCTGCTGTTCCTCCCTGTCGTCCTGCAATAATAAAGTTGCGCCTAAAGTTCAAGTATTTGTTTACAATGCTCCTTGCGCTCTATCAGCAAGCATGTGTTTTTCATAAATGTGTTTACTTGGAACCACAACTAAATTAACTGGATGTGTTTACAGTGCAGTACTCCATCAAGTAGAATAAACAATGTACTAAATAAAATATCAGAAGCCTTGCACCTTGAAACATGCTGCATGAAAGCATATTTTTATTCAGGAGATGTGGACTTCTTTGTCTGGACATTTACTGCTCATCTCTGATTGTCCTGAGAAGGTGTTGGTGAGCTGCCTTCTTGAGCCATTGCAGTCCAATTGGTGTAGATACATCCACAAGAGCGGGAGTTTAACCCAGTGACAGTGAAGAATGGTGATTATATTTCTATGTCAAGATGGTGGTGACTTGGGCCCTACTTGCAAGTGCTGGTGCTCCCATATATCTGTTGCCCTTGTCCTTCCTGATGGTGATTAGGTTTAGAAGGTGTGTCTAAGGGGTTTTGTTGAATTTCTGTGCATTTTGTTGATTGTACACACTCCTGCTACTAAGCATCAGTGATGTAGGAAACAGTTGTTTGTAATGTGATGTCAGTCAAGCAGGCTACTTTATCCTGGATGGTGTCAGCTTCCTGCGTGTTGCTGGAGGTGCACTCATCCAGGCAAGTGTGGTGTATTTGTCACAGTCCCTACTTGTGCCTTCTAGATTGTTTACAGGCTTTGAGGAGACAGAAGTTGCGTTACCTGCCACACAACCCCTAACCCCTCACCTGCTCTTGGATCCACAGTATTTATAATGTTCATCCATTTCGCTTTCTAGTCAATGTTAACCTCCAGGATGTTATTGGAGGAATTTGGTAATTGGATAGAATGTTATAGGTCAATGCTTAGATTCTTTCTTCTTTGAGATGGTCATTCTCTGACAGCCGTGTTGTGAAAATGTTACTTGTCACTTATCAAGCCAAGCCTAGATATTGTCCAAATCTTGCTACATTTGGACATGGAATGCTTCAGCATCTGAGGAGCTGTGAATGGTGTGCAGTCATCAAGAGGGAATGTCATTGCAGAAGTGCCTGAAGATGGTTAGGCCAAGAACACTACCCTGCGGGACACCTGCTGACTTTTTCTGGTGATAACGATGATAATTAAATTACCAATATTGTTAAGCTCTAAAATGAATTGAGTAGGTGCCATATGACAGAGCTATTTCTTCAGAGAGATGATATCAATTCAGACAGCTTTTATTTCACAAGGATAATAAATGGGGCCTGCAGAATCTTAGGGTGAACCACCAGAATTGTAGAGAATAACTTTCAGGTTGTGACAATGAACTAGTTAAAAGCAGTGGAGTACAGTGTGCAGTTCTGACTAATATACCACAGAGGGGATAGGGAAGGTGAATCAAAGGACAGTCAAATTAATACCTTGGATTAGGTGCCTCAGTTACAAGGGTAAAATATCTGCAATTCTATGCTCAAGATAAACTGAATCTAATGATATTTTAGACATAATTCCAAATTCTTAGAAAGTGATTAAGCTTTATAGCTGGACTTAGTTCTGCTACCTTTCTTAAATTTAGGCAGGAGAATGGCAAAAGGGAGGTAGGGAGCAAAAGTAAGTTGCCCGGAGCTAGAGTTTCCTTTTCCAACTTAGAAGAAAGACTTGAACTCACAAAGAGGTGGGAGGGTCAGCCACGAGTGTTGCTCACTACACTCCCCCCCCCACCATATTTCAAGATAAGTGGGGGTGGGGGCTAGGCCAAACCTCCCCTTAATTTCAGAACGAGAAGGTGATTGTGTTGTTTTGTAATTGAACTACTGTTTTTCAAAAGTTTAATATTAGACCGGACTGAGTGTACATCTAATGGAGGGGAATAGTGTTGACAAATTACGGAAAAATATTGGACATGTTTGGCATAGGAAATAATTGAAGTGAATAAAAGAGTTAATTTGAACTTTGCAGGCAGCCTGATGGTCTGTGTCTCTTCTATGTCCTGATTTGATAAATGGAATGATTCAGTTTGCAGTGCAGAATGGCAATTAATCAGAAGCAGTGAGTTGCATTCATTTCCTACAATTATTGGATTGCATAGAAATGGCATACAGTTTGTGGATTTTATCTATCATTGTTTTAAAGGTCTCACTGGCTGTAGGAATTCACAATATCATAGTTGGTATGACCATTGCTGTAAAGCAGCATGTTGAATTTTTCAGACACTTCAAAGTGTGAAATTAGCATGATGCCCCACATCTTTTATATAAGTGAGAATGTGAAACTCCTGTTTTTCCTTCACCTCGGTGAAATTGTGTTTGAAATGGCATGGCGAACACTCCATTCCTTTGTTCATAATTTTCCCTTGCCTCACCTACTCACTTTGCCTATTCATGTTGCAGCCTGCCCTATGTCCCTAAACATACAGCATCCGATGGTACTCTGTGAACTGTCTGTGACTCTGTAAAAATAGATACTGTAGAAAAGAAAGCTATTGTTGAACTAGGCTGTGCTGTTTCATATAAATGCTGTGCCATTTACATGCAAGTTCTTTCTATTCTTTCCCTCTCAACATGACTAATATCAGAGGTGGGAGGTGATTGAACGTTTTCATATTTTAACCAAATTGTTCGTTTGTACCAGAAGCAGGATGACAAAGTATATTAAACTAAGTCGCAACAGTGACAGACTATATAGTGTGAAAGATTCAGAAACAAGCCAAGTTCCTTTAAAAATGTTTTCAGTGTTCTATAAATCTTCCATAGCCTGGTGCTGGATTTGTGTTCTGCCCTTACACATTTATATTAATAACTTCACAGGTGCTTCAGTAAGACTTTTATTCTTAAGGAATTAATTTATTGTGTGAAATAAAGCAGTTTTTATGCCTTAATAGTAATTGCTAAGTGCTATGAGAATGAAGATGCAATTGACAGTTGGAGGACTAATTCAGCAAAAGCACTTTCAGCTGATTTGATTTTATGCATGTTAGTTCTGACCTTCATTTTTTCTCTGGTAGTGAATTTCTTTGCTCCCGAAATATCATTTCATCATTGCTAGTAGCACTTTAGCAATTGCTGGGACCATGATTTTTCTGTAGAAAAGTTCCTTGTTGTAGTTTTCAAGAATGCTTCATCTAGAACACAGTTATTAGAAAATATTAATATTCCAGCAGTATTCATGAATTAACAATGACAAAGCTATGAAGATGTAAGATGATGCTCTACAAATGCAAGTATTTTCCTCATTTTTTGTAATAATCGTCACACCAACTGCTATTAGAATCTGCGAATAGATAGCAATTATAATGCACTTGTGGAGATAAGGCAAGTACTATTTTGCTATCCTGGTGTTTTTCCTTACAGTGGGGAGAGCAAGTACGAGAATATTTGTAAAGACTATGGCCAGCAATAAATGCCCAGAGAAATCCGCGTCTCCTGAATAAAAATATGCTTTGCAACTCCTCTACAAGTCATATATATTGCTAATCCTTCATTTTTGCTGGGCCAAAGTTTGGATTTCCCTATTGTGCGACTGTTATTAATACATGCGCTGTAAACAGTTGCAGGAATGGATCCACCATCACCTTCTGCTGACAGCGGGGCGAAGAGAATATGGGCAGAATTTTAACTGAGAAGTAGGTGGCCTGAATTAGATTGGGGTTTAAAGCCTGAAAATCCTTTTACTCAAACCCACTTCCAGCTAGAAGGTATGTGGGTGACAAATCCATTCCAGACAGACTGGTTAGTGAGATTGATGCTGGAAGATTCGTTGTCATCCAATTTTTCAACTTTAACTCCGATTCTAGAATTTTGGCAAACCAACAACTATATTGAGGTGAGATCTTGCCAGATTCTGGAAGAAAGTGCCTTTCCATCTATCTCTTGGATCCAGATGCTTGGTTGCTTGAGGCACGTCTGCAATTGGGTGCACCCTCACTGTCCCTCAACCCTACAAATTCCCCACAACTCTGCAAGCTACCCCAATTTGAATCTTCCATTCCACCATCAAGCCTCTGTTAACTCCCACCTAAGAAGACTTTAGCCATAAATGTGACCTTACTAGGGCCTTGCATACTCTGAGATCAAGATTTTAAAGTATTTTGGCTTCAGGTATTCTTGAAGGAATTTTACAGCGAGCTAACATGCAGCTGATGAGAAAGCCAAAGCAAATTTAGCTTTGCTTTACCTAGTCCTTGTGTGTCAATAGCACATATGCCAGGTTGCTTCTGGTTCTGGAACCTATCTATGTCGACAATGATTAACTGGCAGCAGGCTTTTGATGCTGCCTTTGATATATGTTCAGCAAAAGACGATATTTCAAGAGCAGATGAAAGCAATTAAATTGAAATATAAAATGCCCTCAAGCCCCGTGAGCCATCTGAATGTAGACAGGTCATTGTGGATACCTTGGCACATGAGGAAGCAATCTTTGTAATTCTTCAAGTGTAAATGTCAAATGCTGAAAATGAAAAGCTAGCTATTGTTTGTTCTGATATGAGGCAGTGCAAAGATCGTACATTTCAGTTCTTATAACTTGTAGTCTCGAGAAATGAGATTTTAAATGACAAACACAGAAAAGGCAATATATCATGGGTCAACCAATGTTTCCTTTTGCTTTCATAATCCTCATTCTGTTCAAATATATATCAGGCTACGTGGTTTATATCTTGCCTTAGAGCTAAACGAACTTAAGGATTAATTTCTTTTTCAGTTTTTCTGGTTTTCAGGCGGGCACTCTTTTAAAAATTGATATTTAAAATTCATTCATTTATTTGTTTGTTAGAGAGTGAGATTATCTAGTAAAAATATTTTCTCTCCATCATTGGCTTATTTCTTGTCAGCATTGTGTTAGTCAGAATATAAAGAAATGACAGAGAATGGCTAAAAGGTTAATCAGTCTAAAGCAATTAGAGTATAGGAGGAAGCCGGCTCGAAATGTAAAAACAGACAACAAGAGTTTCTACATGATATGTAAGCAAAGTGAGTGTTGGACCTCCAGAGAGTGAAAATTGGGTATTAATATAGATAATAAACATGTATAATACATTTTCAGATTTAGACTTTAAAATAGAGGCAGATGGATGTGGGATGGTTCTGTGAAAGATTTTTTAAAAGGTTGGGAAGTTAATCTTGGACAGTGACCTACTATATCAGTGCCAAAGAAACACACTACTACAGCCAAGTGCCTGCTAGACCCTGTAGTGTTATTGGACAAGATGGTTGTACTTTTATGTTTGTGACGGGCAGGGTAAACAGAACAATCTATTAAATTTCTTTTAACTCTGTTAAGAAGAAAACAAAGGTTGATTTTAACAGGGAAAAAAAAGCTTTATTGTAGTAGGATTTCTTTCAGTTCAGTTGACAGGAACCTTTTGCCTCCAACAAGAGTGAATTCTGGCCTGTGGAGCTTCCAAGCCAAGAAAATTTGGGATTGAAATATTCAAGGTGATAGTGATGTGTGATATTTCTTTGGGATTAAGTCTCTGAAATGGATGGTGTTGTGACACAGGTTAAAAATTTGCTTTGATGTTTGTTTCAAAATCTTTCTATTTGTACAGATTTGTTTGTATTTTCTTTTGTTGTATATTATACTTTTGTTATGCTGTTAAAGAATATCTGCAGGCTCATGTGACTATATTTCAGTGACTAACAAGCAAGGTAACAAACTGCAAAAATTAAATGTGATGTATCAAACCTGGTTTCATTCTGGGATCTGACTTGATCCCAGCTAAAGGTAATTCTGGACATAAGATAAGAAATGACAGATGAAATGAACAATCTTTTGCTTCTGCCTTCACTACAGAGAACAGAGAAAACATCCTGGTAATAGCTGTAAATCAGGAAGTGGAAAGAAGAGGCAAACGTTTTGAAATTACAATCACTAGGGAAGTGAAACTGAGCAAACTGATGGAACTGTAAACTCCTAGGTTTCTGTTTCCCCATGGACTTCATTCTGGGGTCTTAAATGAGGTAGCTCATATGAGATATGTTGGTGTTAATTTTCCAAAATTCCCTGGACTCTCAAAAGATGCCACCAGACTGGAAAATAGCAAATATATCCCCATTATTCGAACAGGGTCGATGCAAAAAACAGGAATCTATTGGCCAGTTAGCTTGACATCTATCATGGCAAACGTGTTAGTAATGATCATTCTGGAGGCTATAGCTGGACACTTAGAACGTTTCAAAGTCATTGGAAAAAATCAGTATGGTTTTGTGAAAGGAAAATCATGTTTAACCAATTTATTGTTGTTTTTTAAAGGAGTATCATGTGCTGGGAATAAAGGCAACCCCACTGGACAGACTAAGTTTGTTGCTACAGAGTTTAGAGGAGTGAGGGGAAGCTTGAATGAAATTTGTAAGATCTCGAATTGTATTGATAAGGTAGATATGGAAATGGGTGCTTCCTCTTCTGGGTGAGTTTGGAACTAGGGGGGTCTGTTTTAAAATCACTTTTAGGACAGATGAGAGGGAAAAATGAACTATCTCAAAGAGTTGTGCAACTTTGGAACTCTCTACCTCAGAAGGAGGTGGAGACAAAGTCATTGAATATTTTTAAGGTGAAGCCAGATCAATTCTTGATAGTCTAGTCTATCTAATCAACAGTTATGGGGTATATAATTGGGAATATGCAATTCAAAAGAAACAAATCAGCCATGACCTTCTTGAATGGCAGAGTAGTTTTGAGGGGCTAATTCACCTGTTCTTCTTTGAAAGATAGTGAAGAACTGGTCAGACCCAGACAAATACTGGGATGGATAGTGCAGAACTGATGGGTGACAAGAGCATTTGTCTCTGCTGGGCTATATGGAAGTGATGACTCTCTGCTTTGTGGTTATGACACAGCCTGTAGTATCTGGCATTTCTAAGAATATTGAGGATAACAGTGTGTTTTTACCTTACGCTTTTTCAACTCAAACTCATGCTACTGATCATGGGCCTTTTGCTTTCCATTCCCTCTCCTCCCTTACTCCACCATAATCTTTTACATTATGATTTCCTGGGGGGTTTTTTTGACACCCAAACAACTATTATCTGCAGAGCCATAAAAAAAAATTCACAGCGGAGGAAAGAGAATCAGCGCAGCACTGGTTAAGAGGCCCCATCACTTGGTCTGAAATATGCAACAATCAGCTCAGGTGCTGGCACTGCACATGCCTAAGAAGCAATTACAGAATTGATATCTACATTGTGAGTCACCAGCATCAGTGGACTGCAGCTACTTTGGAGGAGGCGAATGGTTCACGTGTCAGCTCATGTGAGGATGAGCTTGCAGATTATTTTTGCTACAGGGAACTTTGCTGAGCACCTTGATTGAATGGTATAAGGAGAATGTTTGTGAGTATGGACATGAAGATGCTGGGTGTATCATCTGGCTATCCAGACAGTCTCCTGTTATTGCCAAAGACCACAGATGATGCTGGCTTCAAATTGGCTGTGGGCATCATGCAGAGCTTGCCCTCTCAGCAGCTTCTGGCCCATCTCTCTGTCACCCAGATGACTCAAGTGGCACAACTGCTGCTTGCAAACATGCTGCAACCTGGTAGGCACATCATTAAATCTTCAGCCCTTCCAATGAGGGTGCTATAATACCCCTCACAAAATCCAGGAACTTGTAAAGGTACCTCCAGAAACACTTTAGAATACCGGCAGAGAATTTGCAGAAGCAGATTACATTGTCTCCTACTTAAGTGCCTGGTCCTTTAAACTACACCAGGACTGGTCTCCTGTTCCAGCTGAACACACAATCTTCCATGAGTGGCAAGCCAATATGTATGATGGATCTATGTATTGCAGGTTTGCAGGCAGAGTGACACATTAGCTTTTAGGGGTGTATAATGTCAAAACGTCACAGGTTCAGACAATTCTGGTAGAAACCTGAGCATCCTTCCCGGTATTGGCACAGTCCTGACTACGTTAGAAGTGACTCTAGGCACAATACACCCGACTAGGCATGTGCCTCACTTCCATCTAGGTATTTAAAGGGTAAAAGTAAATGCAAGATAATACGATCAGTATGTTAGCTATTTAATATGACTGAAAATACTCTTGTGATTTTTGTCCTGAATTCATCCAGTACATCTAGATTTAGAACTGAGGAGCAAAGCCTTTCATGTTGCAATGTTTCACCTTGTCCTAAATACTGAGAGGATCTCCTGAGTTGCAAGTAACTTACAGGAGCATGATTGAATGAAGAAAAATAATTTACCTTGTCGACCTACCACATTTTTTTGTAATTATAGCCATCTCAGTTGTCATCAAATAGGATTTCAAATGTGAAACCTTACATCCTGTTGTCTTTGCATGCCTTTTTATGTACAGATTTGGTAAAACCTTTTGAGACAGAAGAAGGTGAGATTGCATCGGATCTGTGAAAGATGGATGGATCAACGGGGGTAGCTTTATGAGGTTCTGTTGAAGGTAATGATCTGCTTGCTGATGATTTACAAATTTAGCTTCCAAAACTCATACACTTGATTTGCGGCATAGCCATGATGAGGTACTTTCGTGGCACCGTAGGTAGTGTGCTTATCTCCTGGTTCAAGTCCCACCCCAGGGCTTGAGAGCATTGTTAATGTGGAAAAATAAGTACCAACTTGTGAGTCCTTCTGAAATATACAAATGGAGTTAGTAAGAGTAGGGGGGATTCTGGTCACCATATAATAGAAAGAAATTGGGCCCTCGATCATCACTATTCATAGCTCTGTGCTGTGATGCAAAAATTGCATGTTGCCACAGCAACTCAGATTTCTTGGGGAGCCCGTTAATTCAGTTGGCTGACTGGTGTGGACCACTTTGGTGCCAACAGTGTGAGGTTTGATGCTCCATTCCAGCTGTAGTGTTCTAGGGATCTACCTTCTTGCCCGAATCATGGTGGAGGTGGTAGCAGTATGGGTTGGTTCTGCCTTCGGGCAGGAAAATCAAGAAGTAGAAGATACCAATTGTGCAAGGAGTGAGTCAGGGAGTGGGTGGGGGTGGGAAATATGCAACACTGAAGGCTAAACTAAATAAACATGGAAGAGGTACCACGCTGAGTTTTGTAATTGCAGTCGATGGTTTTTCCTTTGCTACAGATTTAAAATAGCCACATGACAACTTATTGGATGTGACCGGCTGGGGAGAAATTCTTGTAACATCTTGTGCAAGTTTAACTTTTAAATCCTTGCTTTAATTTTGCCTATACATTGGATACCACAAATCCCATTTGCCTTCGATACTGTCGACGTCTATTGCCATTTCGATGGCCTATGATTCCATGTACTGTGATCTCCACTTGCCCTGTTACATTTAAAATCCTCCCATGTAAGGTGTATTCCTATCTCCTATTGCAATGCATATTACTTCCCAATTTGTCTACACTGCACTGAAAATGCCACCCCAATATTCACTGTGCTGACTATGTTCTCCTTTGGAATTTGTCATATTCGTCCAGTTTGGTATCATCAGTAAACTTACTTCAGTTCTTATTTATATTGTATTATGTAAAGATTATATCATTTTATTTTCTTATGTTTTTGATGGGGAGGTGATGGCCAAGTGGTATTATTGCTGGACTGTTAATCCAGAGACCCGGATAACATTCTGGGGACCCGGGTTCAAAGCCCACCATGGCAGATGGTGGAATTTGAATTCAATAAAAATATCTGGAATTAAGGGTCTAATGATGACCATGAGTCCATTCCTGATTGGCAGGAAAAACCCATCTGGTTCACTAACATCCTTTAAGGAAGGAAACTGCCATCCTTACCTGGTCTGGCCTACATGTGACTCCAGACCCACAGTGATGTGGTTGACTCTTAACTGCCCTCTGGGCAATGAGGGATGGGCAATAAATGCTGCTTGGCCAGTGATGCCCTCATCCTGTGAATGAATAAAGAAAAAAAATGGGAAAAGGTCTGCTTTTAAAACCAAGGATTTTTTAAAAGTAAGCTACTGAAATAAGTCATGTTTAGACTGCTGCTTTGTTCAAGCACAGGGAGCGGCACTAGGATTTGTGGAGTTGTGACCAGTTGTAGATGATAATGGCCATCAACCTGACAACAACTATCTGGCTGGTTCATGGGAAACTGAACAACATGTGGGTGTGAACCAGCAAATAAGAGAAACAGAAATGGAAATTGCTGGAAAAACTCAGCAGGTCTTCGATTTCGTTCCACAGATGCTGCCAGCCCTGCTTAGTTTTTCTAGCACTTTCTCTTTTTACTTCTGATTTACAGCATTCGCAGTTCTTTCAGTTTTTATTCAGCAAGTAAGAGACTTTGCAATTAATGTATCATTTCCCTGTGCTTCTTGTGAAGAAGTAAAAAGGATCTGGAGAAGAGAGAACAGCAAGTCCTGTCATGCAAAAGGACCATCTCAGTAAAATTGGGTGGCACGGTGGCTCAGTGGTTAGCACTGCTGCTTCACAATGCCAGGGACCTGGGTTCAATTCCAGCCCCAGGTGACTGCCTGTGTGGAATTTGCATATTCTCCCTGTCTCTGTGGGTTTTCTCTGGGTGCTTCAATTTCCTGCCACAGTTCAAAGATGCGCAGGCTAGGTGGATTAGCCATGCTAAATTACCCATAGTGTCCAGGGATGTGCAGGTTAGGGGGATTAGCTGTGGGAAATGCAGGGTTATAAGGTAGCGGGAGGGTGAGTCTGGGTGGGATGTCCTCTGGAGAGTTGGTGTGGTCTTGTTGGGCTGAATAGCCTGTTTCCACACTGTTGGGATTCTGTGGACATTTCTTGACTGGGACCATTGAACTATTTCCCCAGATTTTTCCTTTCACCCATACCACCAATGTTCTTTTTTGGTCTGCGTGCGTGTATGTGTTTGCAGGTGAATTTTAGAACCGTATTAGAGCTTTAACTGGTAAAGTTATGTATCAACTATTCACAGTCGTTCACCTGTGGTTAATATCTATTTATTTGTAATGAGTGGTGGATCTTGGTAAATTCAGAAACTTGGTCTGTGTTTTCTGTTAGCCTGAGTATATCATGAAAATTGTGTAATTTTGCATTCTTTGAAAAAATTTATAGCATTTGTGACAATTCTAGGAATAGTGTGCTAGCCCAGTGAGGTATAATGAGTAACTAAGAGTAGTCATAACGTTGAGCAATATTGAAAACCAGATTCTAAACCTTTCCACTCTGGGAGATTTTCCTTTACCCTACTCTTTATTTTTCTGCTCCAAACATCTCTTTACCCACAACCCCATATAGGAACATCCAACTTCTCAAGGCAACAAAAGAACAGGCAACAACTGCAGCTATGTCACCATTACCCAAATCCTGAGAAGAAATAATATTTTTGAAACTCCGAACTGGTGTGTGTCTAAAGTCTCATCACATCTTACCTACTCTGAAATTGGGTACAAAACGCATATTTGGTACATCTGCAAGTTGCTTAAAAAAACCAGTACGTCATTTCACTTAAATATTGCAGCATTTCATTGTTTTATAATGCAGAGAAAAAATAGTTCTCCACAAGTAAATATCACAGATTTATCCAATTGACCCCAGACTATAAACAGCTCAAGCAAATGGCAGCAGTTCTATTGTTGTAAATATGCTGTATAGAAATACTAGTGACTGATTCCTGAAGTGTGAAGATTGGAGATACTTCTCAGTTTCATCACACAGACGGCAAATTTTTGTTGCAGGCAGGGTGAATTTAATAAAGAACAACAGTTTATCAAGTAGGATAACAGCAAATGGCTTTATCTTAACAGTATTGTTTCATGTTTTAGAATCTTTGAAGCTTCAGAAAGATGCTATTTTCAACTTTATTGCAATGACCAAACAAGTTCATGAGTTATGCAGCTTTGTACATTAACTTTGGAAATTAAATAAACACCTCAAACTGATTTGATGAGGTTTCTGGGGGAAAATTGTTCCCAACATAAGATGTTAGCTGTGGATCAGCAAGAATACATCTCTGTAGTGTGTGGGATTAATAAGCCTGGTGTGTTATACAAATAAGGGTGTACATCATCACAGCAGGTGATTCAGTGTCATTTGCTCTTGCTCTCTCTCTTGCAACTTGCAGCCAACCTAAGATGTGTTTTTTTTTTGAATAATGTTGATATTTTCCTTAACTCAGCAGTCTTCAAAACGCTTCTTTTTAGTATAACAAGACCAAGAATGCTACATTCTCATAAAATCATAGAGATCTGCAGAACAGAAAAAGGCCCTTTGGCCATCACGTCTGCACCAGTCAAAAATAACCACCTAACTACTCTAATCCCATTTTAAAACACTTGATCTCTTACAGGCATTGAGTTCCAGATTCCTATCACCCTCTGGTTGCAAAAGCTTTTCCTCACTCCACGACCAATATGGGATCTCCAATGGGACACCTGAAGTCAAGTTTGCAATATCTGCCAAATGGAACTCCACAGAGGTGGAGATTTACAAGGATTGAGACAGGCAGGTCACAGCGACTGAAAAGACCTTTGTGAAATTGAATAAAGAGATTGTCTAACATTATAGCCTTTTGTTGCCTTGAACAGTAGTTGGGTGCTGTGGAGGAATATGGCACTGGGATCATATCTACTTGACAGCACTTTGACTTTTATTCCACAGTGCACTTTCTGCCTGTTTCTGCAGATGAGACTGGGGAGCCTGTGAATTCCTACCTCAAAAACAGCAGCAACCAGACCTCAGGCAACAATACTGCCCTCACATTCCTCCTATAAACATGGTGGGACTGAGTCAAAAATTACTCCCACCTCTTTCCTTTTCAAGCAAGTGCTGTTTTTGTATTTCAGCAAATCATGCTCTATACCATCTTCCTAGAAATTTCAGCTTTTTTCAGCTCTTGGTGTGAGCAGCCCAATTAGAGTTCCTTCAGCACATATGACAAGAGTATTGTGTTGAAAGATTGTCAGCCATACAAGTCATCAGAGTGGTACAGACTGTGGCTAAGCCTCATCTTGCTGACAATGCTACCAATTGCTTTCTGTTTTCTTTCTGAGCAATATCATGTTAAATCAAAGTGCCACTTAAATAAAAGCTTTTGTTTATGTTTGCTGCTCTCCTATCAGGCCTGAGCATGGCAGATGGCACCAGCAACATTATAATTATTCAAGCTAAGTAATTCTCTTTGTCCTCCACACAAGAATTATTTATGTAATACTGATCATTACCTAACTCATTTTGCTAAGTTGTAAAAGTGTGATGTTAAAATCTGTTTAATTTAACTTTGGTTGAGTGGTAATAGGTCAGAAGTTTGAAATATATAGAGGTGAACGTTACATGAGTATTTGTGTACACTTATGCAAAGGAAAAGGTTTACACAGTTAGGAGAGATATTAACATAATTTCCCAGATTTGCTCATTGCAGCAGTGATTGGTGTAAGCCATTTTAAAACAGATGTGCTATGTTGGGATGTATAGGCATTATAGAGAAACCTATAAAAGGGAAATTCTTGTTTAATAAACTGCAGTAGCAGACTGGGAGAGCCAGGCAGTTAAGCACGTAGCAGCACTCAACTCCCTCACTTGACTCTCATCCAACTTCACTGCATTTCTCATCAGTCATTTTTTGATAATCTTTGAGGAGGCCTACTCTGAGAGCACCTGGTGCTTGCTGACATACAATCAGCTCTGGTTAGTGCACAGATAGATAAAGATGGCATGGTTTCAGAGGCTGCAATCTGTGAGCCATCCTTGAGGAACCCGATGTGAGCAGATACAGTTCACGAAATATTTGAAGGTGATAAGTGAATCAGAAACTTGACTTTGTCTTTGCCAGTTTATCTATCATAGATGCATCAGTTTCATGACCATATTGGTGTGAGTGATTATCATACAGTTATTGCAGAGACATAGTCTCATCTTTGTATTGAGGATGCCAGGAGTACGCAGCCTGGCATAGCTGACAGCAAGAGTGTCTTGAGCGTTGTTGAAACTGCACCTACCCCGACAGATGGAGAATATTCCATCATTCTCCTGACTTGTGCCTTGTGGACGGTGGGTAGGCTTTAGGGAAATGGGAGGAGAGTCACTTGCTGCAGAATTTCTAACCACTGACCTCCTCTTCTAGTATATACCATGCTGGTCCGCTTAAGTTTCTGGTCAGTTTTAACTCCCAGATTGTTAACAGTGGTTGTTTCAATGATTGTTATGCCAGTGAACAATGAATAAAGGAAATGGTTACATTCTCCTTAGTTGAAGATGTTCATTGTCTGGCACATATGTTACTTGCCACTTATCTGCTCAAGTCTAGTATTTTCCATGTCTTGCCGCATATGGACCTGGACTGCTAATGTATATCAGGAATCAGTAAAGGTGCTGAACTTTGTGTAATCATCAGCAAACATCCCCACTTCTGACCTTTAGATAGGGGGAAGATTATTGATGAAGCTGAAACATTTTAGGCTGGACGCTACCTTGAAGAGCTTTTGGAGGGATGTAATTGGAATAAGATGATTGACCTTCAACAATTGCAACCATCTTTCTTTGTGCTAGGTATGACTCCAACTAACAGAGTGGTTGCCCGATGATTCTCATTAACTCCTGTTTTGCTAGAGCTCCTTGATGCCATACTCGAGCAAATGCTGACTTGATGTCCAAGCCAGATACTGTGAAGGGAGTGAATTAGACAGTGAGAAGCAAGGAGATCTCCTGAAGTTAGTTCCATCAATACGTTTTCTCTTCCTTTTCTCTCTAAAGTTGCTATCTCAAATTTTCTGTTGATAGAGCAGGAAAATGATGCATTCAGAGGCACTGAGAGAAATAATTGTAAAACCCAAAGACAACCAGAAAGGCCCTGGGTCCAACCAGGCAATGATTGAACTAAAGACTTGATCACTGTGCGAATAACATTGAGTGATCATTGAAGAAAGGAAACGGATTAGCAATCAACCCACCTACTTCTGTGATTTTGGATTAGTGACACAGGCTGACTATATTCCTCTGACTACTTTTTCTCCCACCACTCATAACTTTTTTCCCTTTTTTTGTGTCTGCATGCTTTTATGTGTGAATTTTTAAAAGGGATAAATCTTAAGTTACATAAATTAGAAATCCTGTTCATTTGTAGTTCTTATTAAAGTTCAGAGTGCTGCAATGAATAGTTATATTTATGGGTTTTTGAAAGAACCTGGAATAATTTATTTTTAACTCTAGTAGCAGTCAGTCAGAGGCAAATGGGATTTTCAGTAGTCTCGTTAAATCTTCACATTTGTCAACTCCAGGAATAGTGGGGCTTGTTTTCCAGTGCACTACCCCAGTGAGTCATGACAATGTGTTAAGAAGGGGAAGGACATAGTTTTAATTTCACTTTTGAGCTCTGAAAGTACCGTGTTGTCAGGAAATTTGTTTAATGGCATTTAAATAAGGTTTTAAAACACTTAAGGTGGATTGGCCACATTGCCCATAGTGTTCAGGGATGTCTAGATTAGGTGGGTTATAGGGGGATGGATCTGGGTGGGATGCTCTGAGGGTCAGTGTGGACTTGTTGGGCCGAAGGGCTGGTTTCAACACTGTAGGGATTCTATCATCTATGATTTCATTTCACTGGTTACAAGGACAGGAATGGAAAAAAAAATCTGCTGCTGCCGACTAACACGAGTCTCGTATGACATAAAAATAGAACTGTCAGAAAGTCAGGCAGTGTGTCCAGTTTCAGCTAAAGGCCAAAAATTCTTGGCTGGGGTAAAGTCCTGATAGGCTTAGAAGAAACTTAGAAGATAACTGCTGGAAACTGAGGGGATTGAAAATCTAGGAGTTTGCTTTGGAAGTGTTCAGAATACAATAAGAAAGTTCCAGAAGCTGTGTTAACTGAGTAAGTAGCTTTAAAGTGGAAGCAGGTGACCCTTTACTGAGGTTTGGATATCTATAAGGTTGTTGTTGAGGGTCAAAGGGTTGTATCATTATTTGAGATATTTATTGTGGTGCTTGTAATGAGGTCAGCTAGGTGGAATACATAGAATATGAGTTCCCTGATTGGGGCTGTTAATCTGGTTCAGTCAGGGAGCCCGGGCTGACAGATAGAAACAGAAGTGTCTGATGTCCTGTTCACTCCTACAGCTGGTTCTGAGGAAGCTGGAACGGTGTCAAGGACTCTACGTGTGTAGATAACGTGTGACTTGGTGATGGGATACCGGCCTCTGTGGAATTATTTCATTTGTAATACCATTTCAACCAACGCTGTATGGTGTAATATAATTTGGTGTTCTTTTGTAGTGTGTACAATAAGCTTGTGTTCTTTTATTAAAAGTACATTGGCAATCTCTTGTGAATATGTCTAGTGACTGATCACCATTGTAAGCAAAGAGCAAGTATAAAACTTATGGTCTATCGAGCCTCGTTTCACTCGTCCCATATTATCATCAGCTTGGATCAAGGCAATAGACTTTGAAGTCCCCATCCACTGTACATTCGGTGCCCTTTCCACCTTAATTCTCCTTCCAAGTGGTGTTCAACTTGAAGGAGCACTGACTTATCAGAGATAGAGGTGAAGGATTGTAGGTGGTAATCAGCAGGAGGTTTTCTTGCCCATGATTGACCTAATATCCTGAGACCTCATGGGGTTCAAAATCAAACATGAACGACTCTGAAGGTAACTCCCTCCCATCTGTAGACCACTGTACCACCACCTCTGCTGGATCTGTCCCGCTGGTGAGACATGACATACCTAGGAATGGGGATGGTAGTATCTGGAGCATTATTATTCTCTTGGAATCATACCTTGCATACCAAGTTAGGCTTTTGCTTGCCTAGTCTGTGTGACAGCTCTCCCACTTTTGGCACGCAGGATTGACAGGGATGGGTTTGGCACTGTAGATTTCAGTGCCTACATGATGAGGTTGGATGCTCTGTCTGATTACAGACTTCTTTATACTTTGTTGTGGTTGGATATATCTGAAAGGCTTGCTAGGCCATTTCAGAAGAATCAACCAGATTGCTTTTGTTTAGGGTCTGGAGTCACGTTTTGTCAGATTTCCCTCCCTGGAGGACCTTAAAGAACCAGCTGAGCTGTTTTTTAAGCAGAATGGATATGTTATGACCATTAGAGCAGCTTTTAATCCCAGATTGAAATTTCACCATCTACAAGGTGGGATTCAAACTCATTAACCTAGGGGATCTGGATAACTCATCCAGTGACGTTATGACTGCACCAAAACCTCCCCATTCCTGTCTGAAATGAAAGTTTATGAACACTATTACTCCTTTGAGGTGCAACCCTCATGGTTTCAATAGAGTAAATGGAAGGTTGCTGCTGTCAGCATGAGGACTCCTGAGATGCCTGTGGCTGACGTATATTCACAGTACTTGAATCTTTCAGAATGCAGCTGCAGACTGCAATATTTTGCTTGCTGACATGCAGACTGGCCCATCTGGCACCTTGATATTGTTTTTTTTCAAAAAAAAAACAAATGGTTGCATCCGTCTTCAACTTGAAATGCCATCTTTCTACCTGAAACAAAAAATAGTCAATCTCTTCAAGGATTGATTATGTGAGAAATCAATAAAATATCAAAGATCTCCACAGGATTCAGACGGCGATCTCGTGGCACAACGGTAGCGCGTCTGACTCCAGATCAGAAGATTGTGTGTTCAAATCACATCAGGCTCATTGGCGTTTGGCGACAGTGTAACGTTCCTTATTCCCTGGTGACCTAGTGGTTAGGATTCGGCGCTTTCATCACTGTGGCACGGGTTCGATTCCTGGTCAGGGAATGGAAGTTCTGCTATTCAGGACAGCTCAGTGGTCAGCACTGCTGCCTCACAGCGCCAGAGACCCAGGTTCGATTCCAGTCTCGGGCAACTGCCTGTTTGGAGTTTGCACATTCTCCCTGTGTCTGTGTGGGTTTCCTCCGGGTGCTCTGGTTTCCTCCCACAGTCCAAAGATGTGCAGGGTAGGTGGATTGGCTGTGCCAAATTGCCCGTAGTGCCCAGGGATGTTTAGGTTAGATGTGTTAGATACGGGAAATGCAGCATTAGAGGAATGGGTCTGGGTGGGATGCTCTTCAGAGGGGTGGTGTGGACCTGTTGAGCCGAATGGCCTGTTTTCACACAGTAGGGATTCTATGATTCTCGGATTCAGCAGAGCCCTCAGCTCATAGGAGCTGTGGAATTGAATGTGACTAAAACCAGGCACTGCCCCATCATCTACCCCTATCCCTCCAATTCGGTGCACAGAATCAAACCTCTCTAAGATTATTTCTTGGCCTAAGCTGGAAAAAATCAGTGCCAACAGCTGGATGCAATTAGGGAATTGGAAAAGAGAAGAAGCAGCAGGGAGTAGCTGTGTGTTCTGTTGGACTGTTGTGGGAACTATTATCGGAATGCTCAGAAACACGTGACGGAAAATATGGTTTTGACAACATAAACATCGGGAACCCCCAACAATTTTTGGAGCTTTTCCCGTTATCTAGTTGTAAAACAATACCTTCTGTGAAATGAGTATTGTTCTAAGTGCATTAAGGGAAAAATAAGTTATCTCTGACAATTGTTCAAGTTGATTTTAAATAATGATATGCTTTACTACAAACTTTGTCAAAACATATTAATTTAACAATTGTGAATTTGTAGAGTGAGAGCTGGTGGGCTGATACTATGGTTGCTGGCAATTTGAAACAAAAACAGAAAATGCTGCAAAGACTTAGCAGATCAGGCAGCATCCATGGAGAGAGAAAGAAGAGTTAACATTTAAGCTCAAAGTGCTATTAGGTTGGATAAAAGCTGACCAACTTGAAATGTCAACTCCTTTTGTCTCTCAATGACTGACCTGATGAGTATTTAGGTATTTTCCTGGATGACCTCCACTGCCAATGTAGGGTAATTGCCACTTCAGGCAGTATGTGATGTTGGATAAAGTTCAATTGAGGTGATTGGTTTTCACCTATCCTGCTTTGTCTTTGCTTTGTTTTTGGACCTGCCTAGTGGTCAGTGGTAGAGAACACACCACTTGGATAACATTGAAGGTTTATTTCATATTAGTAATGCTACAACCAAATTTTTTCAGGCACATTTGCTAGGACCTTGAAAAGCTAGTATGGACATTTGTTCCCTCCAAAATCTAGCGTAGAACTTGCTATGTCCACCCAAAGTCTGTTTGTGACTTTAATGGAATGGATGCAGCCAATGTAACACCTTCAGAACTGCTACCTATCACAACAAGCATTTTCAGCATCTTCTGTTTCAAATCTGAGAGCTGGAAGCTGCTTTGTTTGTACGTTATGACAAACAAACCTTAAAAAAAATCATTAATAATAATTAGCCATTTGAAAGAATGCATTCTGTTTGCACAGGGCTCCGATGAATAAGTACCATTCATCTTTAACAGCTGCCACTTACATTTAAAGGCAACGCTGGGATTTACATCTGATCAAATTATGACGTTGCACACATTTTCAGGGAAAATTTGATCGATTTAAGTTGTTTCAAAATCATTCCATCAATTCCCCTGAGCTGACCTGCAGGAAAATTCTCATCCTTTGCAGATTCCATCTAACTAAATGTCTGGCTTGGTCTCTCAAGAGGAAAAAGAGCCCTAAGTCAGTAATTTCAAAAGTTGGTATTTGTCAGTTTACAAACATATTCACAATCAACACTGAAAGCTGTCAGAGTTGAGGACATGATTCAAATACCTATAGTCATATTTTTCATTGGTTATTAAATTTAAGAAAGGGTAAACTTAGCTTGGCTAGTGTGGTTTGGCAACTGTTCTTTTGCCACTTCTACTGCTGTTGTACTGGGCTTGATGTCATGCTAAAATCATTGTTTTTTGAGAGTTGCATAGTCTAGCAGTCTTACTTTACACAAAACAATTGCCACCGCTCACAGTCAGAAAATTGGCGCATCTTGTCATTAAAATGAGAACATTTTATTATATTATTTCCCCAATAAGTTACAGCCATCCATTTCATATCTAACTTTTACAGGCAATTGCATTCTGATGTGAAGTAGAGCCTTGTTTTTCAGGAATTTGTCAAATCCCAATTCCCCACTCTAATTCGGGAACTGGATGGTTGAATCTGCTAGGAAAGACTGAGTGGGTTGAAGCTCTTTTCATTAGAATATACAGAAGGGTAAGGATGGTAACCTGATAGATGTATTTCAAATTTGAAGGGATCATAGGTAAAGAAAACATTTCTACTTTTGGGGTGAGACCAAAACTAGGGGCCAAAACTAGCAGTCACCATTCAAAGATAGTAGGAACTGCAGATGCTGGAGAATCTGACATAACAAGGTGTAGAGCTGGATGAACACAGCAGGCCAAGCAGCATCAGAGGAGCAGGAAGGCTGATGTTTTGGGCCTAGACCCTTCTTCAGAAATGGGGGAGGGAAAGGGGGTTCTGAAATAAATAGGGAGAGAGGGGGAGGCGGATAGAAGATGGATAGGGGAGAAGATAGGTGGAGAGGAGACAGACTGGTCAAAGAGGCGGGGATGGAGCCAGTAGAGGTGAGTTTAGGTGGGGAGGTAGGGAGGAGATAGGTCAGTCCAGGGAGGACGGACAGGTCAAGGGGGCATATGTCAGAACCCCCTTCCCCTCCTCCATTTCTGAAGAAGGATCTAGGCCCGAAACGTCAGCCTTCCTGCTCCTCTGATGCTGCTTGGCCTGCTGTGTTCATCCAGCTCTACACCTTGTTATCTCAGTCACCATTCAAATCCAATGTGGAAGTTAGGAGCAACTTCATGTTTAATTTGAGAAAGTAAGAATGTTAATTTTGCTCTTGGATACAGTAGTTGAGGTATAGCTAAGATGCATTTTAAGGGAAAGCCAGATACAAATTTGAAATAGGAAGAAGTAGAAGGTTGCGTTATAGAGTGAGGTAGAAAATGTTCATGCGTAACGTAAAACCTGGCATAGCATTATGAGACTGAGTGACATATTTCGATGTTCTAAATTTTACGTAATATCCTGAGGTCAGCTCACTTTGTGATCAATTCACTGGCGGTTGTTTCTCTTAAGATCATGTCAGAGGAAAACAACTAGCTTTCTTCCACTACTTAGATGCAGTTTTGAAAGATATGACAAATAAGACTATTAGCATCATGTGACAGATGGTTGTTTCTGTCACACAGAAGGAGCCTGTGATTTATTCCAATGTATCAGGTAATAACTGGACCAGAACTATTTTCTCGTCAGCCACAAGCAGCTACGACAAAAAAAAAGCTATCAGCAATAGCGAAAGCCAGCTGTAACCATAACAACTTCAGTCTTTTCGGCCCTGTCTCAACTTGATAAACAGCTAAATAAATAGGATCCCTTCTGGCTTTGATACAAAAGTCACTGATCTGATAAACAAATAATTTGCTCACTATCCTTGTCTTGCTCAATAAATTGATAAATTATTAGGATGCGTTCTGTCCTTCATGCCAAACTTCCTGATTTGATGAATAACTTAGTTTCCACACCTCACATCCACTCCCTATAAATTGTTCACCAAATAGAATCCTACAGTTTTTTGCACCAAACTAATTGAGCCAGTTTCAGTTGTTAGCCATTTTTTTTGCGTTTGATATACAATGTACTCGTACTGGATTTGGTGCGCATGCCGAGAATAATTTCTTTAAGATTTGTTCTGCTATAGCAAGGAAATTATGAAATTGGAGAGGGTCAGACAAGATTTACCAGGATGTTGCCGGGAATGGAGTGTTTGAGTCATAAGGAGAGGCTGGATAAGCTGGGACATTTTCCACTGGAGCCTAGGAGGTTGAGGGGTGACTTATAGAGATTTATGAAATCATATGGGGCATAGGTACAGTGAATAGCAAAAGTCTTTTCCCTATGGTGATGAAGTTCAAAACTAGAGGATATAATTTTAAGGTGAGAGGAGAAAGATTTAAAAGGGACCTGAGGGGCAATTTTTTCATGCAGAGGGTGGTTCACGTGAACTGCCAGAGGAAGTGGTAGATGCAGGTGCAGTTAGAACATTTAAAAGATGTTTGGTTAAGTACATGAATAGGAAAGGTTTAGAGGGATATGGGCCAAATGCATGCAAGTAGGACTAGTTTAGTTTGGGAAACTTGGTTGGCATGACCACAAGTTGGACCAAAGGATCTCTATCCATGCTGTCTGACTCTATATGGGCTGTGTTAACAAAGTTGTATTTATTAGCCATCCAAAGTGGCCCTAATAAAATTATGATGGGCCTTCTCCTCAAATTATTGAAGTCCTTGTGGCAATGGTGTTAAATAGAAAATGCCAGGATATTGACCCAACAATGATGAAGAAATGATGATATGCTCAAATCAGATTGGTGTGTGACTTGGAAAGGTACATTGAGGTGACGGTATTCCAACAATGTTGCTGCTCCTACCCTTTTCGGCAATGAGAGATCAAAGGAGAGGAAATGACTAATAAGTATCACAAGTTATTTACATTGTAACAGGCCATTTGACCTAACAGGTCCATAACTAGTGTTTCTGTCCCACAGAATTCTCCTCACTTCTCAGTCTATTTAACCCCAATAACATATCCTTCTATACCTTTTTTTCTGAATGAACACACCTAGACATTACTGCTGAAGCAACCTTAATGAATTGTTGCAGTGCACACTGTAGATCTTCTGCACTGCAGCCTCCATACAATCGTGGTGGAGGCGTGGATATAGAGTTCGGCTGTGGGAATAGTAATTACTTGAATAGCTTTGACAGGTTTCTGAATTCCCAACAGTAAAGAAGCCTTGAAATAAAACATAGAAGCACAGATGCTGGAAAGCTGAAACAAACAAAAACAGAAATTGCTGGAGAAACTCAGCAGGTCTGGCTGCATCTGTGGAGAGAAAACAGAGTTAGTGTTTAAGAGTCCAGTGGCCATTCTTCAGAATGGAAACATTCCTGTCTTTTGATGCTGAAGAATAAATTATTTGGGAGGGAAAAGACGTGCCAAGTATGCAACAATATAGTTTCAGACACTGTAGATATTTTCTCTGGGGCCTCCCATGAGTGTTCGCTTTGTCATAAATATTCTTTTTCTCAGCTTATCTCAAAACCCAATTCAATAATTATTTTCTGGACTCCAGTGAAAATATTGACACTCTTTGCACTGGAGAATCCAGGATGTAAATATATTAGAAACTACAAGGGATTGTATGGTAGAGCATGAAACCGCTCATCAAATATCATTTGTGTTCTATGAAAAATTATGATATAAAAAGTCCATCATATTTCTGTGACTAAACACATGGTAGCTTACCTGTGCTGTTGCCAGGATGAGAGAATGGTTGCATTCACTTTGTGTGAGTTTTGATGGTGAATGCATTTCAGCAAATTATTTAACTGTGAATAATATTAAATCTGAATTCTCTCTTAACTTCATCAGATGACTGCAAACACACAGTTTACGATAAAGTTGATTGGATGTGCACTGTCCTTGTCTAATTTCCCCTTCCACTGGTAACAGCTGTGCCTTGTGTTGCACACTTACTTCTGATACAAGTTGTGGGTTTAATCCATACTCAATAGTTCAAACCACATAATCTAGACTGAGACTGTAGTGTGGCAATAGTGTGATATCTTTTGATGAGAAATATTTAAAGACTACAGGCTGAATCCTGCCATATTTTGGCGAAGTGTCAGTTTTATCGAGTTTCTCTATATGAGGCCTTTTATTGACTTATCTTACCTAACTCGCCTCTTAACTAGCTACCACACCCCTGCACTGCACATCCTGTCTGATTCTAGCCCAATGCTACAACTCAAAGCTGGATTAGTCGTGTTGTTGAGGATCGGAGAAGGGGAGAACGAGGATACTGCATGCAATGGTGAGAAGGGTATCCACTATCCAGACATCCCAGAGTCCAAAGATGTGCAAGTTAGATAAATTAGCCATGCTAAATAGTCAGTGGTGTCTAGGGATGTGCAATTTGGGTAGATTAACATGGGAAATGCAGGGTTACAGAGATAGGATAGAGGGCTGGGTTTTGGGTGGGATGCTCTTTGGAGGGTCAGTGCAGACTAGATGGTCTGAATGAACTCTTTCCACAGATTCTATGATTCCAGTCGACCTATATTCCTGTCATCAATGCCATCTTCAAATGGCATTGCACATCCAGTCACGCACTGTCAGACCAGAGTTGTCCTGCATGGCCCCTGACATTTGCCCTGGACATGGCAGATTAGGGGAAATTAGCAGCTCACTTTGTAGGCAACGACCTGGAGGTGTTGGTGGAAAAATTGATGCAGAAGATGGTGTCCTCTTCTCCCAGGACTGCCCATGGAGGCCACATGACTACCTGGTCTGCGATTGTCACTCAGGTTAAAGTAGTCTTAGCCATCTAGAGGAATGCCCAGCACCAATGGAAGGAGGTCATTGACCTTCCTGTGTAAATACCACCGTCTTCTCTCTGATTTCTCACACTCACTCCACCTCTGTTACTGTACCCACCTGCCACCTTGGTTCATGCTGTACCCTTCTCACCATTTCATGCAGTATCTTCACTGTCCCCTTCTCCAGTCCTCAACAACATGACTAACCCAGCATTTACTCTGCACTGCCTCTGAACACCCCATCAAATTTCCCCTAACTGCATCGACAGTAACAGCTGTGCCAGCCACTTTTATCTCCCTTAATATTGCCCTTTCTGTCATACCAGGACAATAGGGCAGAAAGAGCCAAGCTGGGTGGTGAGCTACCTGACATTTTGCTCTCACCCCTCAGGAGCATGACCCTGACTTCCTCGAGTGGTTGACTGACTGTGTCCAAGCCACAGAACTGGTATCGGAGGCTGTCCTTGACCCCATTGTGCTGGGACTCCTGTCTCCTTAGACTTGACTGATGACTTCTGACAGCCATGACAAGTTCCTGGCTGTGTGGCTGCTCTAAATGATTGGGCAGCAAAGTACTACTCTGAACCTGGTAGCTTGGGCTAAAGAAGCACACTGCAAAAAGGCAGGGTAAGGCAGGGATCCTGTGAACCCTGAGACAGGCTCAAAGTTAGTGAGAGCAAGTGAACATCCATGAGATGCAGCCTAGTCCAGCCTGTAAGCTGTGTACCTGTCCTTGCAACACCATCGCAATGATGGTAAACGTTGATCCCAGAGTCCAGCCTGGCTATGCAGAAGTGTGCTACAAGGTGATTGCAGATGTACATGATGATGTAGTGGTGCTGGCACATCTTGGATGCCAGTTTCCATGGATGGAGGAGGGTACTGTTATGTATGGGAGGGGTGCATGTGGTCACTGCCCATCAAAAGTGCCCTGATATGTTGGTGCCAGGTCTCCAAGAGGAGCAAATGGTGAGCTGGGGAGTCATCAGGTTCCCACTCTGACTTTCATATTGATGTCTAGCTTCCCTGCGGCAGGCTGTTGGATAGGAGACTGCATATTAATGAAGCAAGTTCTGCAGTTGATGAAGCCGAAATCAGGCAATAATCCCCCTGAATAGGCATCACACCACTGCCTAACAAGAGCCTTATCTTGACACCCAGAACTCTGCAAATAGTTGTTACTGACATTGCAGGTTTCTTACCACAGCCCACATTGTTCAGGCCACTATAAGATTCTGCCTCACATCGTTTTATTTCCTTTATATATTGTAGACTTGAAAAAGAGGAAAATATTAAACAAAGGGGACTGTGCAATGAAATGATTTGGATGTCTGGACGGTGCGGACACATTGGATCAAAGGGGGTCTGTTTCCATGCTGTATGACTCTATGACTCTATATGGTTACTGCTTCAAAAATCATTTTTACTAGAGCACTTTGTCAGTTTCTTTCCTGGAAGTGAGATCAATAGCAGATGGCACTGATCTGAATGAGGGGAAAATTGTTTGCCAACAATGTTTTGATTGGCTCCTGACCAGGTGGCCATGGCCTGTGTGGGGCCAGTGCAGCAGAGATACGCCTAGCCAAATGGAATTGAGGATATCGGAGAAAGAAACAGACTCCATGTCAGGAGTTCTGACTTTTAGCTATACTCCTGGGTTGGGAACTCAGGTACATTGAGTCTATTTCATTGAGCTTCCATGATACTGTGTAACTGGAGTGCTCTGGGAAGTCCTAAGACAGTCAAATAGCTCTGTGTAGCTTAGGTTCAGGGAAGTCTGAGGAGAAATGGAAGCAATCTCCACACAAAAACTAGCCACTGGGCTGTATTTTCTGGAAAGAGTCTGTCATAGAGGACCTGGTGAGAAATCAAGAGTGGTTGGACATTTCTACCTTATTAGAACTTAGGCCAAGTTCTAGGAGTTACTAGGCAGCTCAGTGTTGCAAGCAGGTCTTAGGCAAGTTCCTGGAAACTGTGGTAGTTCACAAGAAGTCAGATGTTACTAATATTAGCATTTGATGATTTAGATAGAAATGGCATGCAGGGGTATGGGGAAAGGCAGGGGATTGGCACCAGGTAAAAAGCTGATTCACTAGGCTCAATATATTGAAATTTTTGAGGTAATGGATCAGATGTTCTACTGATTCAACAGTTGAACTGATGGTTGGGCTGCCAAAAAATAAATCAACCATCTGTTCAGCTATTTCAAACTCTCAATCAATGTAAAGAATAGAGCACATTGGGTCATAGAGATGTGCAGCACAGAAACAGACCCTTCAGTCCAACTTTTCCATGTCAATCAGATATCCTAAATTAATCTGATCCCATTTGCCATCATTTGGCCCATATTCCGCTAACCCTTTCGTATTCATATAGCCATCTAGATGCCTTTTAAATGTTATGATTATCCCAGCCTCCATCACTTCCTCTGGCAGTTCATTCCATTCACACACCACCCTCTGTGTGGAAAAGTTACACCTTAAGACCTTTTAAGTTTTTCCCCTCTCACCTCTAAACAATGACCTCTAGTTTTAGTCTCTCCTACCCTGGGGAAAAGACCTTGAATATTCACCCTATCCATGACACCTTAAGATTTGAATCTCAATACTACTGAATGTAGAAAAATAATTTATTCACAGGAGAGAATACACAAATGCATCTGAAGACTTTTCCATTTTCATGATGCTGGTCAATATAATGAACACTGACCATTTCTAAATAAAGCCCTGTCATCAATCTCTGCGTTGCAAGATATTTAACTTATCACACAGAGTATTTAAAGATCCGATGTGAAGTTATCAACACCTTTGATCTTACCTGCTAAAAGTTCACGACTCCAGGTTAGATTATTTACTTCTGAAGTGCACTGTACCACATCACCTACTAAGAAAAATCTCTGAAAAATTGTCAGTGGCATAAAAGGCCAATCCTGCAGTGAAGTGAGCAACGGTGAGATTGTTACATCCAGACTCTTTTCCCCACAACCTTCAAAATGCCTCAGAGTGGGAATGGTATTGGGAATACTGGAATAGGATCTCAACTAACGTTTTTAATTCTCAGCCATCTCTGTTCTAACATGAAAATCTGGCCACGATGCAGCAAAATCTCAGGAAGATTTTGAGACTGTTGGGTGATAAGGAGTTATACTTCAAATTGCTCATTGCTGGTGAGAGTCAACCATTGCAGGATTGGAAATTGAATCACAATATTTTGGAAATTCTCCTTTACTGCAATCAATATATTGGCTGCACTGACACTTCTCATGACCACTGGGTATTTTGAAATGCTTTACAGCAAATGATGGACATTTGAACTGCAGTCACTGCTGTGTTACAAATGTGACATTCATAGGATTTTGCTTTGGGACTGATTTAGGATAAAATGAAGGGGATCGCATGACCTGTTCTGAAATCTGCCAGACAACAAGCCACGGTGGCATGTTGATGATTACAGAGAGATCCACATTATTTTGGAGCAAAGAAGGTGTAAGATGTTCACAGTGGGAAACAATGGTAGTATTCATGTTTACAGTGGTTAAGCTGATAATCCCTTAGTTTCCAGGCAGATACTGAGAATATTGAGTTGTAAATTAATATACTTGAAACTGGGATAGGATAGAATTGTCTTCGTAAGGAGATAATCAACCTTCCTGTCAAGAACCACGAGATGCACATAGCCATGGAGATGAGCTTCAGGAGGGAGTTCCAAAGATATCCCTGAAGCTTCCAGATACAGGTGTCCTGCCAGGATCTAGGAGAAAGGAAATAGCCAGAAGCTGAAAGTCTTGATGGTCTAGGGTGCAGCGATGTTGGTGGGAGCTTGCACACAGATTGAAACGACCAAATTTGTGAAGGTTTGAAATGAGACTGGAAGATTCACCCCACTTGTATTTGAGGGAGAATTGCATAAAGAACCCTGGGCAGTACCTTTGAATGGAATAGGAGAAGAGAAAAGCAGTAGTGTTGAAAACGAGTGATCGTTACCAGTTTCTGAGGCTCCAACCACTCTAACCATCTCATACTTATGAAGAAAAACTGCCATTCGGTGGAAGAAGAGCTCTCTCCAAAAAGAGTGAGCAAAATATCAGACTACTTGGGATGAGGTACTGCCCTGTAGTAAATTGATCATTGCCATGGTTATTTGCATAATTTACTGCTATTAGAACTCCAGTTCAGGTATTTTCCCAATGAATTTGCTTGCTGAAGTGATCTTTCTATTATGTGCCATTTGGTTTTCCCAGAGTGTGGACAGTGCACCCACCTGCTGAAATGACATACCCTGCTCCCTAAGCCCACTTTTTATTAGGGTGGTTAAAACTACGATTCTCCTACTCGAGCCTGACTGCCCATGCCATCCCGTATTATACTATGGGCAATGCAATATATGGATAAATTGATTTGTAATGCCTCTCACATTTATAAAGCATGTCAGTATCCAAAACTGAGCATAAATAAGATGTTAGAGAGTAACCTGAAACTGTGAAATGTAGCCAATATGAGTTGATGCCTTTAGGGGGAGTGGAAAATAAAGGGAGGGGAGGGGAGAAGTACTTTCCTTTCAGCCACAGGTTAACCACTTAAACTAGTAGAATTCTGGAAGCAGAAAGAACCATTCAATTCAGCATTCATTTCGTAATCCTAAATCCTAATTGATTGCAAAGTCTGTCATTCTGGTATTCATAATAATTGTATTGACATTGCACTTTGTCACATTGAAGTACCTCCAAGTACTTCAGACAATAACTTACTTTTGAAGCCATTTTATATTAGCATTGCCTCATGAACAGAATGAGCAGTTAATTAATTTTAGATTGTTTATTAGCTGGGGGATGAGGGTATTAATGTGAAGAATCTGCTTGAAAACTAGTTGCTAACTTCAGAACCTAGTTGCTAAATATTTAAGAACTTATTGTTAGCATTTCTTTCACACGTTATCATCTTGTGTTGATAACTGAGCAATGATATCAATTTAAGAGTTGACGAGGAGAGTTACTGAAGCTGAACCAATGCAGGAACTGAATGAATGCACGTTGGTGAAATTATGCCACTGCAATATAGTCACTTCCTGTGCGGTCAGTATCCAGAAGGCCTTCAGGCAAAAATCTCTGGTGATTGCTTCAGCATACATCATGTAAATGCAGATGCATCTTTCAGAAGAACAGATTAAACTAAAAGGTAAATGAAAGGGATATTTTTTGCTGTGCTTTGAGAAGATGAAATTGTCATTTAAAATATTTTATTTTATAATTGGATAGTTATTAAAAGTAATTTGTTAAATATTTACCAACTTGATCCTCAAATATATTTGAAAAGAGGCTGGGCTTTGTGGACACGTTGGATAGATTTAATAAGCCTTGTTATATACCTCCAGAATAGCAGTAATTTCAGAAGTTTTTAGGTCATTGGACACAAGACAATTAATGACTCAACTAATTATTCTACTCTGCAACACAATTATGCTCTGCAAAGATCTAAATAGGTCCTTGCCCTGCAGGCATACAGCACTGACCTCTCGAAAACTCTTTATATTGATGTAGATAATTAAAGTGTGGAGCTTTCACTGAAGCATTAACAAAGGTAATAGGCTGAACAAAAAAAAATGACAGGAGAAAGTGGAAAAGTAAAGAGTTCCTATGATTTTGCAGACTTTTTCAGAAACTATTTTCTGTCTTCTCTGGTAGTGTTTTACTTGGTTCATTTAGAACTTTTGTCTGGTTACAGTAGCACACTAACAACAACAAAATACTGAAAAGGTAGGCCTTAACAAAGTGACATCGTCATTGGATAATACAACTTCATTTTGTAAAGCATATCAACTGATAAAATATGTGTAAAAATTCCCAGATCATATTACAATTTTAATTTCCATTAGGAAGGTAGTAGGATTGATTTACAGTTGTGCTGGTGTCAGAGGTCTTCCTTATGATATCAGACAACTCTTGGGCATTAGTCAACTGTATGATGTGTCTACATTCTGCCTTCAAATTTCAGCTCTTGGCTACCCATTGTTCAGATGCAATGCACATGCCAGTGAATTATGTTTCTTCCCCACAGTGTAGTTTTATACAGTTAACAAGTGGTATGAATGTATGTAACCGATGTAACTCTTAATTGCCTACCAAGCCATCAACCATATCAGGCTGCCTCACAAGTTTAAGAAGGTAACTGATGCCTCCTTACAACCATGAAGGCTGGGCCTTAAATTTCCAATGAGGCCTACATCCCAAATTAAAAATGAAGGATCTCTCTGCTGGACTAAGATTGAATCAAATTTATATCTTGGCAGTTTCTTTGAAATACCAATGGGTTAAAGCAGAGAATAATGGAGAGAAATCGCATACCACCTTCCTTTACAGTGTGTGTTGACTGAGCTGATCACAGCCGTGGAGGTGGCAGGGGCACTGATATAAATGTCTCCAGGTTATGAAAAAGGAAATGGGGCCATGATGAATGTTTACTATGACTAAACTAGAAGGCGATGAGGCTTGACTGTGAGAAATGGCCAAGTGTCAGAGAGTAACTAACATCTGTGCAATTAGAATCTGGTAAGGTGTCAGTGCCTTGAGGAGAGGAAAAGAGAAAATTGGTGGAATAAAAGTGAAAATCACTTTGAATTGTTGGCAAATAGTATTTTACGGGCTGTACAACATTAGTAGTTGAACAAGTCACTATCAATTTAAGTGTGGGATTATTGAGGGAATGCTTTTTATGCTGATCTCTTTTGTTTTAACAATTATTTGAATAGCTCAAGATTAGGCTCTGGATGTGAGTACGAACCACTATGATTTGAAAATAAGATGATGCTGGTGTAAGTTTATAAATTCAGCACATAAATCAGCATATTTTTAAATGGAAAGGAGAATAATGGATGCATCTCTGCTTGTTTAATACAGGTTTTATGGATGCTCACTTCAGTATGTAGAGCATGGCGTGTGGTAAAAGAATAGGTCATTATCTTTTGATCTTTATGCTTACATAGAAGTTGAATAGGGTTGGGATCTGCACAGATGAGTGCAGATTTGAAATTCAAAATAAGTATTCAACAGCTTTCCAATAAAGTGAATTTCTGGAGTTAATTTGTAGTCCAGGACAGGATCACAAAAAGAACCAGATTTCACAGTAAAATATAATACACAAATATACAAAATAAGGACAGAAATAGGTCGTTCAGTGCCTTGAGCCTGCTTTGCCATTTAATAAGATCATGGCTGTCCTGTTATGTTTTGAATTCCACACTCTCATATACATCGATAACCTTTCATTCCCTTGTCTAACAAAAATCATTTCATATCTCCCTTGATACTCAATGATCACACTTCAATCTCCTGAGACAGAGAGTTCCAAAGTTGCCCAACCCTGTTGAAGAAAAATGTTCTCCTCATCTCTCTCTAAAAGAATAACCCCCTAAATTTGAAACAGTACATCCTAGTTCTGGACTGACCAAGAAAGGAAACATCAATTCCATGTCTACCTCGTCAATACCGTTCAGATCTTGTACACTTCAATTAAGTCTCCCCTTAATCTTTTAAACTCCAGTGGAAACAAACTCAGCCTGTGCAACTATCCACATAACACAACCCACTCATTTCCAGGTATTAGTCTGCCAAGCCTCCTCTGAATCACCACCAACACTTTTATATCCTTCCTCAAATAAACAGACCAAAGCTGCACACAGTGTTCAAGACATAGTCTGCCAATGCCCTGGAAAACTGAATTGTAATGTCTTTACTTCAATGTTCAATCCTCTCGTCATAAAGGATTGCTTGATTATGTGCTGTACCTTGTATTCTAAAGTTTTATGACTCATGCACCAGAACATCTAGATCCCTTTGCGCCTCAGAATTTCAGTCACTCTCTTTCTAATACATCCTGCCAAAGTGAACAACTTCTTCATATTTCCCTACACTATCCTCTGTCTTCCACTCATTCAAACTGTTCATATAGAAATAACATCACAAAGGCTGGTATCCCATCACCAAGTCACCTTTTATTTACTTGTGCATTGTACATGACATTGATCCAGCTAGCTCAGTGCCAGCTCCTAGAGTGAAAAGAACTCCTGACCCTCCTGTTTAAATCTGTCAGCCAGGATTCCCTGATTGGACCAGATTAACAGCACTAATCAGGGAACTTGTATCCTATGAGGTGCATCTGGCTGACTTCGTTCCAATCGCTACATATATATCCTTCTGTAAAATGCTAATTTTATCTTTTCAACATACTTTTCTAGCTGTCTTTGTATCAACTGCAAATTTTGCTCCCCCCATCTAAGTTATTGATGTAAATTCTAAAATTTTGAGGACCCCTGCAGAACTTCAGCTATCACATCCTGCCAATTAAAGACCCATTCATGCATGGTCTCTTTTTTTCTACCAGTCAACCAATCTTCTATCATTGCTAATATGTTACCACCTGAACTTTTATTTTCTGTAATCAACTTTGATATGTCTCCTTGTCAAATGCCTTCTGTAAGTCCAAGTATAGTAAAACTACAGAATTCTGATAAATTGGTAGTTTATCCTGCATGTGGTTACTGTAAAGGGGTCTGTCACTACTCCCACTAGTGGCTTCTTTCCCTTTCTATTCCTCATTGCAATTCAGATTGATTCTACATTTTGATCTCCTGAACGATGTCTGATTATTACAGCAATACCATCCTTGGTTAATAGAGCTACCCTTTCACCTTCACCTAGCTTCCTTTTCTTCATGGATATCATATACCATTCAATATTCAGAGCCCAGTCCTTGGAAGCCATGTTTCTGTAATGGTTATCAGATGATATTTACTAACCTCAATGTGTACGACCCTAGTTATGAATGCAACATACACTCAGGCATAGAGTCTTTGATTTTCTCTTTTTGTTACCTTTTAGTATCCAGTCTGGATTGTTCATGCATTCTTCAAGTTTTTTTCTCCTCTGCTCTATCTTTTCATTGTCCAAATTTCATTTCTTGCCATTACTATTTTCCTCTCTTACCTTGTGAGTACTCTTTGATGGACCACATCTTTTGACATTTGCCCCTGCTATTTAGTTTAAAACCCTCTGAGTTTCCCTAATTATGGCAATTTATGCTACATTTATATTTCATGGACTTACGTGAAATTATACTGCACAGAAACAGATTGTTTGTCCTATCTGGAACATGCTGGTGTTTAAGCTTCATATGAGTCTCATTACACCCTTCGTCATTAATGTGATTCCATCAGTGTCGTGTTCGATATCATTTTCCCTTGTCTGCTTTTCTAGCTTCCCCTTAAACACATAATTGTCATCAAGCCCACTGTTCTCTTTTGTAGTGAGTGCTACATTCCTGTCACTTTCTTTGTAAAGAATATTACAGCGCTACCTAGATGTTCCACAGAGAGACAACACTACCTGTCAAGGTGATTGTGTTTGTTACTACTGTCACATTCCATTGGTAGGAAAAAATTGCCAAACACCAGCGTTTTATTTGAAGTTCCTGGTTCCCTTAGGAAATCCACTTTTGGAATACTGCGTGCAATTCCAGTTAATAATGATTTTCATTAATCTAGCGCCATTTAAAGGAGAAAATATCTGAAAATACCTTACAGAAAAGAATGAAATAAACAATTGTGAACATGTAAGGAATGGATAATGAGGCAAAGTTACTAACTGCTTGGTCAAAAGATTGGTCATGTTGAGTATTTTAACAATGGGGAGAGAAAACAAGAGACTTAGGGAAATGGGTTGAAATAGTCGGAGTGATGGAGCTAATAACTGTGCCACAATGGAGTTGAGCATGGGCCCAATCGAAATAGGAGACAAGTTTCATGGAAAAGTGGAGATTGGAGAAAGTGGGAAGAAGATAGTTGAAGAATTATAGCTTGATTTGCATTGATCTTGAGAAGGTGGGAGACTTTTGGGGATGGGTGCATGAGGCATGAAAGAAGAAGATAGGGAGATAACGAGGAAGAATTGCAAATATAGTAAGTACTGCCAATGCTGGAGTCAGAGATAACACAGTGTGGAGCTGGATGAACACAGCAGGCCAGGCAGCATCAGAGGAGCAGGAAAGCTGACGTTT
>NC_063340.1:71649786-71706123 GCF_021869965.1 Rhincodon typus
GAAACGTCAGCCTTCCTGCTCCTATGATGCTGCTTGGCCTGCTGTGTTCATCCAGCTCTACACCTTGTTATCTCAGATTTTCCAGCATCTGCAGTTCCTACTATCTCCGTGAATGGATTTATTTTCTGTTTAGCAGTCTCAGAATACACCTTGGTGTTGATTCAGGTTTCTGAGAGTAGAGCAGACACTCTTTTACTACATTTGTTATACAGTTTGACAGCTCAGAGAGATGATGACAGAAAATTCAACAGATCGTGGTTTGGTAAGACCCACTACTGCAGTCTCACCATTGCTGGAGCTGAAGAGACTGTTTAAAATGGTCCAAGAACAGGGATTTAGGGATTTTGTGCCATCTGAATGGTCATGAGAGATGAAGTGAGAGAGGGTTATGTGCCTTATTGATGATAACCATGTCTGGGCACTTCAGATAGAATACTGCTGCTGTTAAAAGTAACTCAAGGACTGAAACAATTAGAGAGGAAGTTAGAAATTGCCCAAATGTAAGCCAAAGTTGGAAAAACTGTCGCGTCACTTTTGTGTGGGAAGTAATGAATGTTTACAACGAAGTGAAGCATGTCACTTTTCACTGTTTTTTTGCCTTTTAACTAATGTTTGAATTATGGTTCGAATTATGGAATCTTGGTTTGTGAAACAGTTACAGTGTGAAAACTTGTCCATTGTTTGTACTTGGTGTCAGGGATGGATTCCTTAATTCTTCTTTTTAAAGTTATTGTTCACTATGAGGATTGTGGAACATGACGTGCAGTTGGAGAGAGATAAATCTTGTGAGTTCAGCATTACTTGTCCACACAGAGCCTTCTGGGCTGTTCTAAGCTTGTGAGGTATTCTGGATTCCAGAAGGGAAAGAGCTGGAAAGTTACTGTTTTAAAAAAAACATCTGCCTTATTCAGGACTCAATTGGACTCATGTTGGAATAAAGGGGGTTATTGGGGTATGCCTGGGCAATCTCCCCAAAATGCAGAAAATGAGCAGGTGCCAGAACTCTGTTTAAAGGATGTTTACACCTGTCTGAGTGATGATACTGAGATGTCCTTGCTCTCTGACTTGCGAAATCTGGATGGTTGCAAGCACATGTGACCTAAGCAAATTTTGGAATCCTACCAAGATGTGAATCTTCCTTCTCTCAGAAATTATTGGACTTTTTATCAACTTTCAGTATTTTCTGTTCATTTTAACCTAGAAAAGTATTAGACATTACTCCCTACTTGAAATTATTTTAGAAGGTCAATTATTGGCTGTGATTTTTTCGTGTTTTCTTCCATTTTGTTATCTTGTTTTAAACACATTCCTCAGAGATATTTAAATCCTCTGTGATTATCACCTTTTGATTGCCTGCAGCTTCAGAACTTGCCTGAACAGTTTTATGCCCACGTGTTCATCTTGAACATTGACTGCAGCTGCTAGTTATCTGTTACCTCATTGTCCTTTCATGTTAATTTCTACCAAAGTGATTTCTGACTTCGAATCTTACTCCTACTCACCCAGTAGGAGTTGGCTTTTAAAATCCAAGGACCAGATATCCTAACAGTTAACAAGGCAAAAATGACTGAAAAGGGTTACCTTTCTGCTTGTAAATTCTGCGTCAGTGTACCTCCTCTTCCACGCTACACCTGAGGAAGGAGCAGAGCTCAGAAAGCTAGTGTTTTCAAATAAACCTGTTGGACTGTAACCTGCTGCCGTGTGATTTTTGATGCAGTCTAATACCAGCAGAAAATAAACTGTTCTTGAACCTGTTGGTGTGTGTATTCAAGCTTCTGTATCTTCTGCCTGACAGAAGAGGTTTGAAGAGAGCATTTCTGGGGTGGGAAGAGTCTTTGATGATGTTGGCAGCCTTTCCATGGCAATAAGAAGTGCAAATGGAGTCCATGGATGGGAGGTTGGCTTCTGTGATGGTCTGGGCTGTGCACACAACTTTCTGTAGTTTCTCATGGTCCTGTGCAGAGCAGTTGCCGTTCCAGGCCGTAATGCACCCAAATAGAATGCTTTCTGTTGTGAATCTATAAAAGTTGGTGAGGGTCCTTATGGACATGCCTAATTTCCTCAGCTGCCTGAGGAAGAAGGGGTGTTGCTGTGCCTTCTTGACAGTCACAGCTATGTGGGAGGTCCAGGACAGATTGTTGGTTATCGTTGCTCCTAGAAACTTAACACTCTTGATGCTCTCCACCTCAGCTCTTCAGCTCAGTGCTTCTTGCATTCAACAGTGCATGCAACAAGATGTCTAGATATTTAACTGCTCCAAAGGCTGATTAAAACACAACAACCAGAGTTCTCATCAATTAGTGACTGTAAAGGGGGTGGGGAGAAGAAGATAATAGAGAAGCGAATGGTATAGCATCTCCTATTCTGACTCTGACTCTTCCAGAAGACTGAAGAGTAGCCAATGTTGATCCTTTGTTTCAGAAGGGCAACAGGGATAACCCAGGAAATTATAGGCTGGTGAGGCTTACATCAGTGATAGGAAAATTATTAATGACGATTCTTAGGGACATGATTGACTTGCATTTGGAGAAGAATGGACTTATTAGGGATAGCCATTTTGGCTTTATGCAGGGGAGGTTTTGTCTCACAAATTTGACTGAGATTTTTGAGGAAGTGATGTTCCGTTGATTTGTTTGAATATACAGTCGTTGAAGGTGAAGTGGGTTGTGAGGCACAGATCCAGCAGTTTCAGGGGGCTGTCCTTGTTGATGCTGTTGGTGTCATGGGGTGCCTGCCTTCCTGATTATTCCAGCAGTGTGGCAATTGTGTCTTTGTCTCGGTCGATGTTTATGGATGTAAATAGTGCTGTTACATCAAAGGATATCATTATCTTGTCCTTTTCTATTCTGGTGACCTTGATGATGTTGAGGAATTCTTGGGAGGAGTGGATGGAATGAATAGTGTTGTCAACTAAGTATTTCAGTTTCCATCATATTTCTTTAACTAGTCCATATGTTGGTGTGCCTGGTAGTGATACAATGGGTCTGAGGGGGACCCCTGGCTTGTGTACCTTAGTGAGTCCATAGAAGCAGGGTGAGTTGGATCCCTCTGGCTTCATTTTTTGGAAGTCTGTCTTGCTGATATCTCCTGAGTTGTATAATTTTTTCAGGATTGTTGTAATCCAGTTCTCTAACTGGGGTGTTGGATCTATCACTGTCCAAATAAAGAGTATCCCAACCAGGCACACCCTATCCCTGCATTTCCCATGTATAATCCACCTAGCCTACTAATACCTGGACACAATGGGCAATTGAACATGGCCAGTCCACCTAACCTACACATCTTTGGATAGTGGGAGGAAACCAGGGCAAACCAATGTAGAATGTGCAAACTTCACACAGACAGTCACCTGAGGCTGGAATTGAATCCTGGCACTATGTGCCATCACAGGTTCATATGACTCATATTGTCCAAATTTTTTCCATTCCTCCAAGTTAAATATTACAAGAAAGTTTTGAAATGATCCAATTGAGAAAAAGTTTTGTATTTATAGAGCAAGAGCATGTATTTATATAGCACCATTCATGAGCTTAGAACCTTCCAAATTGCTTTACAGCCAATGAAGTACTTTTGAAGTATTGTAACTTAGAAAATATGTTGGATTTATCTGCCATATCCATTTTTGTTATACGAATACTTCAGCCCTTATTGCTACAATAGTAGCGTGTTGGTTTTCAATTATGATGCACTGACTTTGAATATTTGTCTTAATTGATCTTTGCATTTGGCAACCCTTCAAAATTAAAGTTCAGGGCTGTCATTGCATAAAATATCTTCAGGGATATATATTCATGAACAGAAATCAGCTGATTGGGTAACTGCTGAGGAGAGGTCCGTGTTTATACTTCATTGTTCTGCTAGGATAAGGATGCTATAGCAGTGGGAGATGGATCAGTTTTTGTCTATGAAAACAACTTAGAATTCCAGGATCATTCTGGAATGCAAAGGTAATCCCTGGCTTTTACTTTCTATGCAAGCCCTGTTCGTAAACAACCTCCCACCTGTCTCCTCCATTCCTGCCTCCAATAACAAACTTGAGGAACTTGTGAATTTCCTTTTCACCAAGATTGAAAATACTTGATCAGCTACCTGTGCCCATCCCTTCTCTTCCTTTCCCTGGTACACCAGGCTGACTTTCCATGAGTTCTTTCTTTATAAAGGCAATTTTCTTTTTCTCAGTTAGAACCTTACAAAATTTACCACCATGCTTTAGCCCTGAACTTGCATCCTTCTCTAGTTTCTCTCTTCACTCATGACTGCCTCAAACTTATTTTGTCTCAAAGCTTCCTTGGCTGTATTCCCACTAAATTGCTGACTACTTAACCTCCTTTCCATGTTAGCTGACCTTGCTAACAGTTCTGTCTCCTCTGGTTGTGCTTCTCTCTTCCAAATCTTATTGTAATCACCCCTTTCCTCAAAAACTGACCCTTGACCTGCAAGCTACCATCAAATCTCCCTTTTCTCTCCAAAGTCTTTGAATTCCCTGTTGCCTCCTAAATTTGTGTCCTTCTTCCCTGTCGTTTGAATTCCTTCATTTGGGCTTTCACTCCAACCACAGTATGAAAACAACCTTTATCATAATCATGAAAGACTATGACAAAAGCCATCTTCCCCTAGTCCTTCCTTTCTTTCGGTCCTTCTAAACATATCTACAAACTTTGACATAGTTGCACCAGCTTCCTTGAATGCTTCTCCACCATTTGGTATCAGGGTAGGATGGTGCTCACTAGGGGGGTCCCCTTCTTACCTATCCAATCATAAGTAGAAGTTGCCATCAGTGGCCTCATTAATTGGTCTCACTTTATTACTTCTGGCATTTCCATTATATGTAATACCCGTCAGTGACAACACCTGAAACGCTGGTGCTGTACATAAATACTCACAGTTAATGAAACAAGCTAAGTGAGGTTGTAGTGAGTAGCTAAAAAGTCATGAGGGAGGAGCTGGCCAGAGTTTATTGGAAGGGGAGCCTAGCAGGGAAGACAGTGGAGCAGCAATGGCATGAGTTTCAGGAGGTAATTTTGGAGGCACAGTAGAAATTCATCCCAAGCAAGAAAAAAACATTCTAAGGGAAGGATGAGGCAACCATGGCTGACAAGGGAAGTCCAGGACAACATAAAAGCAAAAGAAAAAGCCTATGATGTGGTGAAGATTAGTGAGAAGCCAGAGCTTTAAAAACCAGCAGAGAATGACTAAAAAATCAATAAGGGGGGAAGAAGATGAAATATGATGCCAAACTAGCTCGTAATGTAAAAGAAGATTGCAAGAGTTTGGGAAGAGAGATAGAAAAGTGGACATTGGACTGCTGGAAAATGAAGCTGGAAAAGTCGTAATGGGGATCAAAGAAATAGCAGAGGAATTGAATAGGTACATTACATAAGACCTCATGGTGGAAAGCACCAGTAGCATACAAAAACTTCAAGAGAGTCAGGCAGCAGAGGTGACTGTAGTGATTGTCACTAAGGACAAAGTGCTGGAGAAACCATTTCAGGGGTTCTGAACAGATAGCTGAGGAGATTGTACAGGCATTAGTGGTGCTCTTTCAGGAATCACTAGAGTCAATAAGGGTGCCAGGGGACTGAAAAATGACTGATGTAACACTTGTTTAAAAAGAGAGGGAAGCAGAAGACAGGAAACTAAAAGCTGGTTAGCCTGACCTTGGTTATTGGCAATATTTTAGAGTCCATTATGAAGGAAGAGTTTACGGAGTATTTGGAAGAACATGGTAAAATAGGGCTGAGTCAGCACAGCTTCGTCAAGGGGATGTCAAACTGGCAAATCTGTTAAAACACGTTGTGGAGGTGACAAGCACATTGGATTTCCAGAAAGCCGTTGATAAGGTGTCGCATGAAAAGCTGCTAAATAAGATAAGAGCCCATGCTGTCAGGGGCAGGGTACTGGTATGGGGGATAGAGGATTGCATGACTGGCAGAAGGCAGACAGTAGGGATAAAAAGGTCTTTTTCAGGATGGCAGCTATTTCAGGATGGGTCCGCAATTATTCATGTCAAACACTAACAATCTGAATGAAGGAACTGAGGACATTGTTGCTAAGTTTTCAGATGATACAAAAATTGGTGGTGGGTAGTTTGGCTGAAGTGTAGAGCCTAAAGAACTGGGGTAGGTGAGGAGAGTGGTAAAAGAAGTGGCAGATGGAATACACTGTGTGAAAGTGTGAGGTTATGCAGTTTGGTAGGACGAATAGAGACATTGACTCTTTTCTAAAAGGGGTAAGGCTTCAGAAATCTGAAGCACAAAGGGACTTAGGAGTCCTAGTTCAGGATTCTCATAAGGTTAACATGCAGGTTCAGTTGGCAGTTAGGAAGACAAATACGATGTTAGCATTCATTTCAAGAGGGTTAGCATACAAGAGCCGAGACATACTGCTGAGCCTGTATAAATGCATGGTCACTCTGCATTTGGAATATTGTGAGCAGTTTTGGACACCATATCTAAGGAAAACTTTGGAGGGGGTTCAGAGGAGGTTCACAGGAATGATCCCAGGGATGAAGTGCTTGTCATATGAGGAGTGGTTGAAGACTCTGGTTCTATACACGAAGGAGATTAGAAGGATGAGGAAGGATCTCATTGAACCATCTGTGGACATGGAAAAGGCGTTTCAACTAGTTGGAGTGACAAGGGTCCGAAGGCACAGCCTTGGAATGAAGGGACGGCCCTTTAGAACTGAGACGAAGAGGAATTTCTTCAGCCAGAGGGTGGTTAATCTGTGGGACTCATTGTCGCAGAAGTCTGTGGAGGCCAAGTCATTGAGTGTATTTAAGGAACAGGTAGATGTATCATTGATCTCAACTTTTCTACTGCTGAATTCTTCATCTATGCCTTTATTACCTCTGATTTGACTTTTCTAACTCACTCCTGGCCGACCTCCTAGATTTCACTCCCCGTAAACTTCAGGTTATCCAAAACTCTGCTGACATTGTTCCAAGTTGTGCTGTGTTCACTCATCAGCTCCATGCTCACTGACCAAAAGTGGCTCCACTTTAAGTAAAATCTTGATTTTCAAATTTGTTTTCAAATGGTTTGGTAGCTGTACTTCTTGTAATCTCCAGCCCCATAGCCTTCTGAGACACCAGTGTTCCTCTAATATTGACCTCTTGAGCATTCCTGATTTTGAATTGCTCCACTGTAGGTGCCTGTGACTTTAATAGCCTTATCTCTGGAATTACACCTCCTAACCTCTCCACATATTTACCTTATTCTTCTCCTTAAGACACTCCTGCAACTCTACCCTGTTCAACTAAACTTTTGGCCTAGATCCTGTACTATCTCTTATGCGGCTCACTGTCATTTTATTATGCTCCTGTAACATTTCTACTGCTGAATTCTTTTGAAGGTGCTATATAATTACAAGTTGCTGCTGCTATTATGAAAACAGGAAGGGTGTTGGGAAAGAGTTTGGCCTTGAGTTGCCATAAGCATATATATTTTACTCCCTAAAGAATCATGATACACAATATACTTCCATAAAGTTGAAACAAATGTTTGGAAATGCCAAAGCAGATTGAAAAAATGATTAGAAACCTATACAGAATCCTAGGAATTATGAATAAAGTACAAAAGAAAGAAAATGATAAGAAATAGCCTCAAAAGAGTATAGCATGTAATTTTGGGCAGCACATTTTAGGAACATTATGAACACTTTTGAAAGGGTGCAGAAAATATTTATGGGAATGATTCCAATGATGAGGGGCCTTAGTTGATGGATATGTTGGAGCTGTGTGGTGGCAGTTCTCCTCAGAGATGAGAAGGTTGAAAGGAGATTTAGTTGAAGTGTTCAAAATAATGGGTAGCCTAGTCAGAAAAAAAAAGAGAGAAATTGTGGGAAACATTGAAAATCTGAGGACACCAACATAGGATGAAATCCAAAATGATTACTAGTGATATAAGAAGAAGTTGCACAGCGGGTGTGAAGGATCCTGAATGTCTGAATAAGTTCTTGAAGAGAGAAAATTGGCAAGGCTACAGAGAAAGGGAGGGACTGGCTGATTTATTGTTGCTGATAGCAGTGGCAACATGACCGGCTGAATGACCTCCTCTTGTGCTGTAACCATTTCATGATTCTAGGTCATATGTGCTTTATTACGTTAATGCTAGATTACAAACAACATGAGAAAAGAACAAACTTGTATTTATATAGCATCTTATCAGATGTCTCAGAAATATCCCAAAGCACGTACATCTAAATGAATTGCTTTCAAATGCAGTTGTGTGTGGGTAGTGATAATAGGTGAAAGTATACTCAATGACGGAGAACTGTTGTGAAATGACAAATAAATTTGCAGTTTCATTGAGCTTTAAACTATATTGCACAAGTCTGCTGCTGTGAAATTCGGGTGGAAGTTTCACAAAAATATCTCTTAACTGACTCTTAACTGCCCCCCAGTGCAATTAGGGATGGGAAAGAAATGCTTGTCTCGTCATCAATGCCCAAATCACATGAATGAATAAAAAAAGGTTTTGAGCATATGCTGTTCAGATTTGACTATCAGGTTAGACTATGGCTGAACTCCATATGCTGGGTAGGGGTGGGGGTGAGGGTGGCGGGGGGGCGTTGGGGATGGCGATCTTCAGGCATGACTGACTTCCCACTGCCAATTGCGAGAAAGCTCAAACTGGAGTAAGGTCAAACCAGCCACTTAAGATTTACCCAGTAAGTTTCTCGGCAAATCACCAACCTCGATACTGAACACCTGCTCCACCATAAGCTATTGGCCAATTAGAGACTGGCAGCTCTGTGGTCCTAAAGGAAGTTGCTTGACTGCCAGGCTTTAGGGACATAACTAGCTTTTCTTTCAGATCTGGTAGGGTAGGAGTCACAGGAAGAAGAAAATCAGGAGAGTTAGGCACAAAGGAAGGTTGGTGGCATCACTGTCCTCAAACACAGCAAACAGATTTGGAAACGAGCCACTTTTCTCTCCAGCCAGGAAGACATATAATCAGCCCAGTAGTGAGTTGAGGCCATTAAGTGCCTGTTTATTGATCATTTAATTGGTGGCAAATCAAAAATGGATAATTCACAGAATGGATAATTGTACTAATTTCTCTTAACTGTCCCTGTTAAACCAATATCTATGAGAAACCTTGCTCCAAGATCTTGCATAGTTGATTTTTTTTTTATGCTGAATGGTAATGGGACTGGAATTGAGGATAGGACCTGGATGTTGCCTTGTTTGGCACTTTACTCACTCGAGTTTAGAAGAATAAGAAATGATGTTAATTGAGACACATTGGATTCTTAAGAGGCTTGACAGGGTCAATGCTGAAATGATGCTCCCCCCACTCATGAGAGGGTCAAGTCCGAGGGTATAGTCTCAGAATAAAGGGATGCCAATTTAAACTGAGATGAAGAGGAATATCTTCTCTCAGGGTTGTGAATCTTGGGGGTTAGTGTCCTTGTGTATGTTTAAGGCTAAGGTAGATAGACAGATTCTTGATCAGTAAGGAAATCAAGTGTTATGGGGAAAATTCAAGAATTAGTGGACATAAAGAATATTGGATCAGCAATGATCTTACTGAATGGCAGGGCAGGCTCAAGGGGCCAATCAGCCTACTCTTGTTCCTATTTGTTATCGTCTTATGATGTTTCAATGTACTTTCATAGAACCACAAGGCACAGGAGGGGCCAGTTAAGTCTTTTACACCTACTCTTTGAACGAATTGTCCAATTAATCTCACATCCCTGCTGTTTCTTCATAGCCTGGTACTTCTTTTTTTCTTTTTGATGTGTATGTCCAATTCCAGTTTTGAAGGGTATTATTCAGGCTGCTTTCACTGATCATTCAGGCAGTGCTTTCCAGGTCACAGTAACTTGTCACATACTACAGATTTTTCTCACTGTCTCTTTTGTTTCAGTATATTCAATCCTCCCCTGTTGTTTTCGATGAATCATCATTTATTATTATTTATTCTTATGCTCATCATAATGACCTTAAAACTGACCTTAACTGGATGTATGAGATAACAAGGTGTAGAGCTGGATGAACACAACAGGCAAAGCAGCATCATAGGAGCAGGAAGGCTGACATTTCGGGTCTAGACCCTTCATCAGAAATGTATGTATGATGTATGATGCCTTTAAAAGGAATAATTACTGATACCGCACTCAGAGATAGCAAGAACTACAGATGCTGGAGTCAGAGGTAACACAGTGTGGAGCTGGAGGAACATAGCAGGCCAGGCAGCATCAGAGCAGCAATAAAGTTGACATTTTGGGTCGGGGCCTTTTCTGCCTGGCCTGCTGTGTTCCTCCAACTCCACACTGTGTTATCTCTAATTACTGATAATATATTTTTCCATATATCTGCTACTTTTTCAGAATTCAAACTATACTCCCACCTGAGGGTTAGTAATCTGTAATCATTTTTTCTGTTCTGTGATTACAGCTAAAGTGAAATGATATGCTTTCATTATTGAGAAATCATGTCAAAAGTACACGACCATGGTACATGATACCATCATGGTTAAAAGGAACAGAAGAGAAAATAGAGTCTGATGAAGGGTTGCACTGGACCCAAAATGTTAATTCTTTTTCTGTCTTCACAGATGTTGCTAGACCTGTTGAGTTTCTCCAGCATTTTCTGTATTTGTTTCAGATTTCCAGCCTCTGTTGTATTTTGCCTTTATTAGAAAATTGGGTCACTCAGAAAGAAGTGCATAGATGGCACAAAACTTGCACGTTAAGGGAAAGATACTGCAGGTGCTGGAAATCTGAACTTTCTTTAAGTTGGTTCTGTGTTATTTGGAGACACCGTAATGCTGATTGATCACTTAGTGCCAAATACATTTTGGACTTGGTTTTACAGCCAAATGCCCTTCCTATCAATAACCTTCTCTGTTTTGTGAAACCATAAGATGTAGCAACAGAAGTAAGCATGGCTGATCTGATAATCCTTAACTCCACTTTTGTGCTGTTTCCCTTCATTATTTTACCGATAATGTCTTCTTTCTCAGTCTTAAATACACTTAACAACCCAACCAGTTCTCCCTACCTACACTCACCTTTCCTGGCCCCATCCCCGCCTCTTCGACCTGTTTGTTTCCTCTCCTCTATCCCTCTTCTATCCGCCTCCCACTCTCTCCCTATTTATTTCAAAACCCCCTTCCCCTCCCCCTTTTCTGATGAAGGGTCTAGGCCCGAAACGTCAGCCTCTCTGCTCCTATGATGCTGCTTGGCCTGCTGTGTTCATCCAGCCCTGCACCTTGTTGTCCCAGTTCTCATATGGTTCAGCTTTTATCTGGGCTGAGATCCAGAAAATGGCTGACCAACTCATACTGCCCGCCAGCGGCATATCAGAAGATGCACGTGTTCGCAATCAACCTGTTTTGGCTAAATCAAGAACGCACCTTCTTTGACCATTAAGTCCTGGAGTAGGACTTGAACACAAATCGTCAGGCTCACAGGCACATGTCCACTGCACCACATGACCACTTGTAAACCCGAAATAAAAACAGAAAATGTTGTAAATATTTGTGACATTCTGGTCCACCTCTTTTCATTGCTGTGGCAGCTTTCCATGTAAATGCGCGATGCACTACTGTTGTTTTACCTGTAGTTAACTCCTCCCTATTCAACATCCTTTTCAGTTGAAGCAGCAATGCCTGTATTTCTTTCTATTCATTTCACCATGCTCATAATGTGGTCTCCTCTACAGTGAAGAGACCAGGGTACTTCTGTTCAGCTTACCACATATGACGCTGAATTTCCAGTCATCTGCCATTTTTAAATCTCCGCTCTGCCCTCTCTCTGATATTTCTGCCTGCTACAGTATTCCAAAGAATATCAACACCAGCTCAATCAACAACACTTTATCTTTCTGCTGGGTACTTCACAGCTCTCCAGACTCAACATTAACTTCGACAACTTTAGATTACTACCTCTGCCTCATTTTGTTTTGTTTTTCTTTGGTAGTTTGTTTTTTCCCTCTTGTGCTTGTATTTCCCTTTCTTGTGCTTTTAGATGGGAGCTATGCAGGTGTGTGCCTCCTTCAGACTCATGGTTTGCTTTCTTATCTGCTTCATTACCACTTGTTTTAGTCTTGCACCAGAAGGCCGTTTGGCATTGTTCTTTGGCAAGGACCTTTTCCCCATACTATAGATCTTGCCTTTTATTCTTTATCAAACTGCACCCATTCCTCCCCTTCTTTCACTCACATAAAAACCTATTACATTTCTAATTTTCCCAGTTCTAATGAACGGCCACTGACCTGAAAGGTCTACTCTATTTCTCTCTCTACTAGTGCTTCCAGACATGTTGAGAACTTTCAGCATTTTCTGTTCTTATTTGAGACAAAAAGCTCAAAGTCTGAAAGAAGTCAATTAACATCCATATTCAGTTGGCTTCCTTAGCCTGATGTTGCTGGTGTTAGACTGGGGTGGATAAAGTCGAAAATCACACGACATCAAATATAGTCCAATAGGTTTATTTGAAATGACAAGCTTTCAGAGCGCTGCTTTTTCTTCAGGTGCACCTGATGAAAGAGCAGGGCTCCGAATCTTGTGATTTCAAATAAACTTGTTGGACTATAACCTGGTATCATGTGATTTTTGACTTTAGCTGATAGGTGTCGTATCACTTTGATCAATTTGTCACTGACTCTGAAATTCCGTGGGGTCTCAATCAATCTGCTGCTGTAAATTCCAACTGCAAGATTTCACTGAAAGGAACATTCCTCTAACAGAGGAATGTCATTTTGTCCCCAACCTGAACTGACTGTAGTTCAGTTGGCAGCATTACTGCCTCTAAATCACACACAGCTCTGGCTACAAGTTCCATTCCATGACTTGACTGATGAGGCCAACACTCCAGCGCAATAAAGGTGTCCATCTTTCAGATGAAATGCTAAACTAAAGCCGCAGGTGAATGTAAAAGCTTCCATGGTACGATTTTGAAGAACATGGGAATTATCATGGTGTTCTGACCAATATTTATCTCACAATCATTGTCACAGAGACAGATTCTCATATATTGCTGTTTGTGGGAATTTGCTGTGTGCAATTTGGTTGTCATGTTTCCTACATTACAAGCAGTGACTGAATTTCAAAAATTATTCTATTGGCTCTAAAGTGCTTTGACATGCCCAGTAATATTGAAAAGCATTAAATAAACAACAGTTTTTCTTTCCTGATAGTCCAGTCATCCTTTAACAGTGCCAGATGAAGTACGTTATTCATGGTTTTCATCATTTTAAAAATAAAGTTCGTATCCTTTCCCAATCTGGTATTTTTGAGGAATAGTTGCAATTCTCTGAGCTTCCCTTGCTAACTTAGAGCATGAATTTGTGAATAGTGTTTAATTAGTCTTCCTTGATTCCTTTCCCGTATGTCTATTTCCATTTAAATGACACTTTGAAGAACTATGAGTTCTGCCCCTGCTCTCAGTATTCCTGACTACATCTCAAACCATACCCACCCCTCCCCATCTCTCACTTGCTCAAAACCTATTACATTTCTAATTTTTCCAGTCCTGATTAACAGTCACTGACCTGAAATATTAATTCTGTTCCTCTGCCTATGGATGCTTGATGAGAAGTCCTACAGACTTGATGAGAATTTTCAGTCTTTTCTGCTCTTACTTGATGTTTTTTAATAAGCTCAGAAAGTCTGACAGAGTTTGACACTTTGAAGTGCCACAAGATCTGCTCCTGCTCACAATGCTGCTAACTGCTTTAATAATAAATAATCCACGTCAAGCACCACTTGCATCGAATTCCTTTAAGGTGCCAGCCTTTACTTAGTAGTGGTACCATTACCTCTGAATCAGAAGATGCTGGGTTCTAAGCCCCATTCCAGAAACTTGAGTTACATATTCTCAATTGACACTCTAGTACAGTAATGAGGGAGCTGTCATACAAGTGCAAGTGCCGTCTTCCAAATGATTGGTTAAACCAAGGTCCTACCTACCTTGTTATGTAGATCTAAAAGAGACTGTGGTAGTATTCCAAAAGAAACAAGTGAAATCTCCCAGTGTCTCGGCCAGGATTCATCCCTCAACCTACACCCCTAAACCAGTTTAATTTGACATGTATTACATTGCTATTTGAGTAGACTTGCTCTGTGCAGATTGGCAGCTCTGCTTCTTTACATTCCAACACTTCAAAGCTACTTCATTGCCTGTGAAGTGTTCCTGGTGAAGTTGTGAAAGGTGGCACACAGTTACAGTCTTTCTTAAAGGACTCCTCTATGTTACTTGAAAAGTGCTCACTCATATATATGTATTGTAATTAAATTACTTTAATAAATGAATGGAAGCAAATTTTGGCTTGTGTATTCAGCAAACTAATTTTTGTTTGCCAAATAGTGGAAAGATACAGAAACAGAACATTGTTGTTACAATGAGGTGTCTTTTCCAAATCGATTCTTCATATAAACATGGTTCTACAAAATCTGATTGACCATTGTTAATCAGTAAGACTTGATGGAGGCATAAGTGTTTAAATTTTCTGACATGGACACAAACCTAATCAGATTACATCCTGTTGAAAGATTGTCTGGTTAGACATGATAAGTTTATAGAGAAATCACTCCTTTGTGACTTGGATATGCTGACACCCAGTGGCAAAAATCGGCTTTAACGTTTAAATCTGTGCAATAGGTTTATCTCAAGTTGACCCAATTATGTTGCTGTCTGTTAGTGAGACAGTGGCCCAAGAGGAACCTTTGCCTTTGTTGTATATTAACTTCAAAGCATGCTATACAAGCACTTTGGAAGAAGAAACAGGATGAGGGAGTATTTAATGAATGGCAGGACACCGGGCAGCTTAGAGGAACAGAGGGATCTTGGGGTAATTATTCACAGCTCCCGGAATCGACAGAGTACATGAATAGGATTTGGGACACTTGCTTTCATCAGTAGTGGCATAGAGTATAAGCGCAAGGAGGCATTGTTGGAGTTTTACATCGCACTGGATAGGCCACAGCTGGAGTACTGTGTGCAGTTCTCGTCACCTCACTATAGGAAGAATGTGAAAGCACCAGAGGATGTTATCTGTGATGGAGATATTGAGTTGTTAGGAGAGACTAGATAGGTTTTGGATAATTTATCTAAAGTAGAGAAGATTGAGGGGAAACATGATTGAGGTGTATAATACTATAAGTGGCATGGACAGGGTGAATAGAGAACAGCTGTTCCCTTTGGTTGAAAGGTCAATCACAAGAGGGCATAGTTTTAGGGTAAGTGGCAGGAGATTTGGAGGGTATTTGTGGAAAATCTTTTTCACTCAGCCAATGGTGGAAATCTGAAATGCACTGCCTGGGAAGGTAGTGGAGGCTGGAAACCTTACAACCTTTAAAAAATGTTTGAATGAGCACTTCAAATATCATAATATTTATGGATATGGAACAAGTACAGGAAATTGGGATTAGTGTGCCTTTAGTTGGAGTTACGTTGGTGCAGACTCAATGAGCCAACGGGCCTTTTTTGCACTCCATGAATCTATATATTTCTGTGAGGCCAACAACAATCCTGATAAATCCCATTGCATACAGGGCTGGATGTTATACAGAGACGTGCAGAATTAAGTCATGTAGAATGTGAGAATGCAGGAATCTAATTTGTTAGGTGTACCTGCTTGGGTCTACAATATCGTATAAATCAAAGACCCTCTATGAAAGTCATCCTGAAGCAGGTGCAATTTTAGTGGTACAGCTTCATACAGACAGTTGAGCAATTTTGCATTTCTATTAGAGGTAGCATTCCTTACTTGGATAGCTCATGAAAATATGTGCAGGGAATATAATGCGTGATTAACACACTCTCGTTTAATCTAATGCAGGCAGCCCTCCAACTTCGAGATGCCAGCTCATTTGGAAGATTGCTGCTTGCAGCCACATCTCAACACACTGTTCATTGGCTACAGGGATCAGTGGGGGCCCAAATGTCCTAACTTCACTTAAAGCTAGCCTGCATCTTTTAAAAAGGAGCTTTACAGTGGCTACAGCAGGTGACTTCACCTCTGCCAGTTGTGAATCTGACCTGGGAAGCCTTGAATAATGACACAGCATGGCAGAGAGCAATTTCAAAGCTTTCCACGTGCTGTACCAGAAGCCTTGATGGATGAGAGATGTTTCTGTATCCACACGGACCAGGAGTCCCTCCAAAACTGCACTCAAAATGCAGTAGGAACAGGGAAGTGGAGATCTGTGAAAGGCAGTCTGGGTGTGGTGCCATAAGATGTTCAATGACCTCATATGAGTTATAAAAATAGTGAATGCATCTTCAAATGCCATGTTCTGCACCACTCGTCTCAGATGCTGCTCAGTTCATCAGAAACCCCCAGCAATCACTTAGCAATAACTCAATTAAGACGTCATGCACAACATTTATATGCTTCACACTCACTGAACAGCACTGGTTTGACAGTAGACAAACAATGGCTAGTATTTAAAGAAATACCACACTGTCTGCACTAGACATACATTCCTGTGCATTAAAATCACCCAGGAGGTTAACAAATAGATTTGAATTGCATAGGATTGGAGAAGAGCATGCTTACAGATTGAGAACTGGTTAACAGACAGAAGCAGAGAGTAGGAATAAACTGATCATTCTTAGGATGGTAGGCTATTACTAGTGGGATACTTCAAATATCGATGTAAGATCCACAACTCTTCATAATTTAAATATAAGTGATTTGGATGTGGGGAGCAATCATAATATTTCCAACTTTGCTGATGACACCAAACAGTGTAATAATTCATGTAAGTTGTGAGGTGAATGCAAGGAGGATTCAAGAGAACTTGGAGGGTTAAATGGATGGGCTAGAATATGACAGATAGACCACAATGTAAATAAATGTGAAATAATTACTTTTGCTCGATAAAACAGTGAAACAGAATATTTCTGAAATGATGAGTGGTGAGTGTCCAAAGGGACTTTGGTAACCCCAGTTATGACTCAATAAAATTTCCATTGCAGGTGCAACAAGCAATAAGGAAGGTAAATGGTATTTGGCGTTCATTGCAAGGGGATTCAGGCATAAAGATGCCCTTCTGCACTGTATTGTGCCTTAATAACACTCAGCTAGAGTATTGTGTAGAATGTTGATCTCCTTATCTACTTAAACTTGTCTTGGAGAGAGCACAACAGACGTTCACCAGATGAATCCCTGGGATTGTTGAATTGCCCTATGAAGAGAGATTGAAGAGACTGGGTCACTGTTCCCAAGAATAGAATATTTTGAACAATAAAGAGTGATCTAATTGAAACTTAGAAAATTCTTACAGGGCTTGAGAGGGTGGATGTTGATATGATATTTCCAATGGCCTGCGAGTTTAAAACCAGGGGACAATCTCAGATTAAGTGGTAGGTCATTAAGGCTGGAATGAGAAGGAATTTAATTTATTAACTTGGAAGATGGTGAATCTTTGGATTTCTCTGCCCCAGAAGGCTATGGAAATCCAATCATTGAGCAGGCTTGAGACAGAATTTGATAGATTTGAGGAAACTAATCACATCAAGGGATATACAGATAGTACAGGAAAATGGGGATATGCAGATAATTCAGGAAAATGGTATTGAGGCAGAAGACCATTTCTGATTTAATTGAATGATAGGGTGGGTTCGATGGGCTGAATGGCCTACCCCTGTTCCTATCTAACAAAAAGATGGCAAAGCATCAAGGAGATAAGGGAGACTTAGGCTGAGGAAAAATGGAAGCTGCAAAGAGCCCAAGGAATACCGACTTCGGGACATCAGGACTGGCAACACAATGTGTTTTACCCCACCCCCCGCAAGCTGCAGGAAACCAGGAGCGGTATCCTTGCAGAGTGGATCAACAGCATCACTGAAGACAAGCCACCTCATGGTGTATGACCACAACAAGCCCCATGATGATTCATTCTATTAACGTTGTGGCTTTGACGGCAACATCTTGACACTTAATAAAGTCACCTTGCTTGTCCTTACTTTTGACACAAGCCATGCCAGTGGTAATGTGGTATCCATCAGGAAATCACACAATGGAAACCACCTGCTCCTCTTGCATTTCCTCCTTTAAGAACCTTATTTTGTAACACCCCAAATTTCTTCTTCTTTAGATCTTTGTTCTCTGTTGCTTGCAGTCTTCACCCCAAGTTTCTTGTTGAGATATCCCCACTCCTTTCCTCACTCAACCTTTTGCTCTGAGCTACTCCTTGTGATTTAAACTTTCTTGTGATTTCAACCTCAACTGTGTCCCTCAACTCACCTTGCCTTTAATGCCTCTGATTTTGCTACCTTGTGTCCTCTCTTAGTTTTGTCCCCCTTCAACATTAACTCTGCCCTCCCCCATATTCATCAATGTACTCTTAACCTTACTATCTCAATCATCTCTCATCCCACTTTCTCGTTCACAGACAAGAACACTTTCTTGCATCCATTGTGCCGCTATCAATCTGTTCAGTTATTTATTCAGCTCAGTGGTAGATGGCCTAGCTCCAATAAAACACTTACTGTCTTCCGCCTTATCCTGGTATGGTTCCCACATTTTTTCCCTAAAGTCCAATAGATTTGAGCATATTTGGAACGTAATTTGTTCAACAATCTCTCTCCAGATCAGGCCAGAACACATCATATGTCATTGGGCTTTGTTATCCACTATCAAAGTTATTCACTACCCTGAGGATCATACTAGAATTTAAAGGTGATATATAACTTATTTTCACCACTGCAATCATCTCCTCAAACTTTTCCTCTCCCTGTTCTCCAACTCATATGTATGAAGCTCTTGAAGGCTTTTGTCAACAATAATTGGTGTAACTATTCTGTTGCTTTTGCCACATTGTATCCTTGCACACCAAATAAAACTACCTTCAAGTTCTATCCTTGACACAGCTTTGAACCTACATTGTCTTGTTTCTTTTTTCGGGTCTCCCATGTCCTCTTTGAGCTCATAGAGTCATAGAGTCATAAACATGAAAACAGACCCTTCAGTCCAACCAGTCCATGCTGAACATAATCCCAAACTAACCTAGCTCCACCTGCCTGCTCCTGGCTTATATCTCCCCAAACCTTTCCTATTCTGATACTTATCTAAGTGTCTTTTAAAAATCATAACCGTGCATCCACAGGAGTTCAGGAGTTCATTCGACACGCAAACCACCCTCTGTGTAAAAAAAATTTCCCCTCATATCTTTTTTTAAATCTCTCTCCTCTCACCTTAAAAATGTGCCTCCTAGTCTTAAAATCTGCTATCTTAGGGAAAAGCCGCCTACCATTAACCCTATCTACACCCCTCATGATTTTATAAACTTCACTAAGGTCACCTCTCAACCTCCTATGCTCCAGTGAAAGAAGTCCCAGCCTATCCAGCCTTTCTTTATAACTCAAATTTTCTGTACTCAGCACTACCATGGTAAATTTCTTCTGAACCCTCTTTAGATTAAACATATCCATCCTATAACAGGGCGACCAGAACTGGCCATAGAAATCCAGAAATGGCCTCATTTATGTCCTGTTAACTTGCCAATGGATCCGGGTCTTGTACTCTTGACTCTATTTCCTGGCCCTGATATTGTAACTGCTTCCCACTATTTGGACACTGCTTTCTTCTCTTTCAAAGTTATTGTCAAAACCATCTCCAAACAAGTTGTCATTCTTTCAAACCTGTGCCAATATTTCCTAATATTTCTTTCTTTGGCTGTGTGCTAATCATAACCTGATTATACTTCTGTGAAACCACTTGGGCCATGTTTTCTGAAGTGGCAAAAGACTGTTTTTGAAATAGATTGTTCAGCGCACAAGTGATGAGTGATCATTTGATGAGGTTCAGGAGCGCTGGCACCATTAGATGTTGCATTCAGGAAAATGGAGTAGGTGGGTGGATGAAAGGACCACATTGCTCTCTCCCTGTTATCTGCCATCACCAGTTGAATTTGCAATGTGCTTAGATGAACAGGTAGCGCAAGGTGATATTGCAGTTCAGTTTCATTTGCTCGACATTCACTTTCATGGGTAATTGAAGCTGGCCCCAGTGGAAGCAATCAGATCCATCTTATTATCTCCACTGGGTATAACTAGTACACCAACTTCCTCTTCTGACATTAAAAAAGGAAATTCTGAGGATGTTTCTTGCTGCTGGGACCTTGAAGCACAGTAGTTGGTAAAACAACATTTTACCGAATAGCTTTCTCTCTCTCTCATTAAAATGCGAGATCAAATAGCATCTATATTTAAACTAATTGTTTATTTAGCCCTTTGTCAGTTCCAATCAAGTTCAGTAACGGAATTAAAAATATATATGTACTGATTGGTTGCAGAATTTCATTGCTAAGGAAACCAACATTTTAAATCTCAAGTCACTCCTCAGCCAATTAATGCATAGGTTAACTGCAAACTTTGATTTTCAACACCAGTAATTTTGATCGGATTACTCAACAGAAACAATTCTGGTCCTGTCTAAAACATAGCTCTAAATTGTTTTATAATATTCTGTGTGTTGGAGCTCATTAGGCCACTCTGTTTATATCAGACAGATTTCATTGAAACTATTTTGCCCTTTTGTAAAAATTATGTAAATAAAATCCAAGGGTGGGGGAGTGGAAACACCTTACTGATTACATTTAAGGTGAAAATGCATTCTCTAAATACGACTTGAGCTTACTGTGGTTTATGATTTAAGAAAGCTTAAATATTATGAATGATATAGGAAAAAAAATTGCTGCCTTGTGTCGTGTTTATAGCCAGGACATTTCAGATGGTGAGGATTTTCAACCCATTATCTGAAGAATTGGTGGAGAACACACCCCTCCAAGGAGTATTAATTACACCACTCAGTCAGGAACTGCTGTCCAAACTAGACTAACTAGTGGTTCTCAGTCCCAGCAGTACCAGAAGCTGCAGATTGAGGCTATAAGCAGGCCCCAGGGTCTGTGTTCCAGAGTCCAGGACCAGGAACAGGTAGAGGTCTGAGGAGAGTGCACAAGGAGGGAAGGTGAGGTGAGGTGAGGTGAGGTTTGCCTGGGGCAGGAATGGGGAATGTTGGCAGGGTTGGGGATGGGAGTGTCGGTGGAAATGCCAGATGGAGGCTGCACTTGTGGGGGCAGGGTTTGTGGGTGGGATAAGAGAGGTGGGGAGAGGTGGTGGAGAGGGGGAGGAGGTGACACTGAAAGAAGGCCAGTAATAGAGTTTCCCACACACCCTTTCTGTGTGACAGCTGAGCAAGATCACCAACTTGGCTTTCACTCTCACTGCTGAACTCCTCCTATCAGCTTGAAAATTGGGGTCACACAGGAAACAAGCCTTAAGTGGCTAATGATTGGCTGCCTAAGGGTCTCAGTTGGTGCTAGGGCACATGGGCCAAATTAAAAACAAAAACAGAAGTTTTTGGAAAAGTTCAGCAGGTCTGGCAGCATCTGTGAAGAAAAAAGCAGAGTTAATGTTTCGGATCCGCTGATCTTTCTTCAGACCCTTCCTGCTCTGAGGAATGGTCATTGGACCCGAAAGATTAATTCTGATACTGCCAGACCTGCTGAGCTTTTCCAGCAACTTATGTTTTTGTTCCTGATTCACAGCATCCGCAGTTCTTTCGGTTTTTATTAGGCCAAATTAAAACTCACCTGCCCCATTGTAAAATTGTAAAGAGATGTTCAGGTAGGTAGGGGGCCATTGGAAAGGGTAACTGGGGAATATCATACTCTCCCTTTCACCAGCAGAATATGTTGATGGGGAAATGGAAACTTATGTCCTCAGTTATTAGAGAAATACTTGAACATAAGACCTCACTCACCAAATGCTAATTCGGTGTTTTCATGCATAAAACAGACATCAAGGATGCCATTACAGCATCTTAGAGTCAGTACAATGTCACCCACCAACAATGAATGATGCTAATCATGATCAAACTATAAAGACCTTTCATTAAAATATTTAAATAAGGATCCTACGCTTGCTACAGAACATTTTTCTGATAGTGGACTGCTCATGCAACAAATATCATCAAATATTTGTGATGTCAGGAGAGGTCATATAAAGGGGTTAGCCATGAAGTTCACCTTAGGTACTGGCTTGCTGTCTTGTTAATTTGATTCTGGGTTTTATTTTTTGGCCTGTCTACTGATGCAGGACTATTAGGCTGGCATCCAAGCATTTGTGCCGCAATCATGGGTGGTCAAGTGGAGCTGTCATTGGGACTGGAGGACAAGGGAGAATAGCATGAAACAGAGGAAAGAACAGGAATATCTGGAAAAAGTTGAAAAGAGGAATACGGGACTACACAGGAGGCAATATCTACAATGTTTCAAGCCTTGGAAAGCAATGTCTGAGCCCTCTTGCTAAGAGGAAGAAATGGACCAAGATTTGACTTACTTATTCCACAAGTAGATTAATTGTTAATTTTAAAACTGGGATTGATAGACTTTGGTTAGCCAGAGGTAATACGTGGTAAGAGGCAAAGATGGGTATATGGAATTATGTCACAGATTAATCACTATCTCTACTGCTGTACCCACCAATCACCATGGCTCTTGCTCCACCAGGCTCTCTGTAATAACTTTCTTCATTCACTGTCACCCACCCCAACTCTTGACACCACTGACCCTGCATGCCCTCTGCGCTGCCTACTGTCTCACTTTGGGTATCTCCATATCTGCACCAACAGTAATAGCTGTACCTTCAAGTTTCTTCTTCTGTATTACCTGCTTGTCTCTCACTCTGTGAGGAAAACAGCCCACAATAGTGCAGAAAGTGTCAAGATGGCTGGTGTGCTGTCAGTCATTTGGCCCCTCACCTGTCAGGCACAGATGATCCTGACTCTGAACCACCTCAAGCAGGGCCTGAGCTGGTATCAGAGGCTGTCCTTAGACCCCCTGAGTCAAGGCTATTCCCCTCAACATGGTTAAAGTCTATTGTAATATGAGTCGGGTGTCTCTGGCTGACGGGGCAAAGCTGGAAAAGGCAAGGCAAGGCAATGAAAGAGTGGGATGTTGTGATTATCAAGATAAGCTCAGAGTGAGTGAACACCATGATAGCACGTGAACAGCCCAGAGATGCAGTCTGGTCTAGTGTACTTGCTGCCATCTTCCAATGATAATTGCTGATGTGGCCTGAGGTGCAGAATTGAAGTGCAGAAGTATCCTGCTGTAAGTGGATTAGAGATGGACCGTGAATGTTCTCAAAGACTGGGACATATCAGATGTCAATGTGCATGGACTCGGGTCCACGTGGCCTGTGAATGGAGCGTGCCCTGAGATGCTTAGTGCCCGTTTTCCAAAATGGAATTTGTTCAGAGCAAGCAGTGAGCTGAGTCTGCCAGGTGCTTCTCCTGGTTTCCTTGTCAAAATTTCCCAATGGTTGCGCATGTTTGACAAGTTTGGTAAGTTGGGAGGCTGAACGTTAATGAAGTGAAACAGAAATTGCTGGAGCAACACAGCAGGTCTGGCAGCATGAGTCCAGTGACCCTTCTTCAGTCCCTTCTTCATTAATGGGGTGAGTTGGGCTGTTAACAGGATAATTTAGAAGTTATGATCACTGTTAATTGACAAGTCACTGCTGCCTGGTGAGAATCTCACTGCACCACATAAAAGATGAAGCAAGATGATCTCGATATCAAGTCGTGCCTTGCTGCACTTGTCGTCTAATTCTGCCACACATAGCCCATGTCACTCAGACCCCAATAAGATTCCACCTTAAGTCTTTATCTTTGAAACTCTGGCCAAGAAACCCTGATGGAACAGTGGTCTGTACCCCGCAAGTTAGGTCTGGTTGAGGTCAATATTTGAAACTTTGAATATGCCCATTTTACAATCAAGTTATGTTTGGACTAAATGCAACCTGAACTGAGGTATGGATAAGATACACACACAAAATGTTGAGTTTAGATGAGAACATCTTTAGACAAGTTCATCTTTGATTCTGCACGAGCGACTGATTTAGCTAATGCCAGAATTAAACAGCAAAACAATGTCGAACACCTGCCGTGATCTTAAAAAAGCAATTGTATTGTGTTGCTCAGACATTTTCTTTTCCTCTGGATTTATCTATTTATAAAGAAACAAAATCTTTGTCTTCAAGATTACTGACATAATTTGGAGCCATGTTTGAGACCTTTTCTTATGTGGGCAAATTCTGCATGGAGATTGGGTAGATCACCAAATAGAATTCTTCTGTGGGAATATTCTGCTATAAGATGATGATGTATTTGTTGGACAAGGAGCGGCAGCCAGGCTTTTGATGCTGCACCATAGAGACAAAAGGCGGAATCGTTTTCTTCAGCTGTAGCGCTCACTCAAAACATGTCAAGAAACCTGTGTTGATTCTGCAGGACATGGCATCTTCCTCCCACCAGACACTTCCAAGGGCAACAGCAAGCTTTTCTCTGAAACCAGCTTCCCACGGGGCGGAAATCTCAAAGTCTAAGAGCTGTCAGCCAATCCCAGACATCAAAGAAGTTCTGCCAAGAAGATCATGGCTGCGGCTGGAAAGACAACTCCGATCGCAGTGACCAAGGTGAGAGGTAAGTGGGGCAGGGTGCGGAGGAGAGTATGAAGCAAGGGCATGAGGGTGCAAGCATCTCCCTGCCCTTTTCCCCAACTATAATCATACACAAATTATTGCACATTGAGGGGCACCCCTTCCCCAACATGGTTTACCAGTTGAGTGGACAGTCTTTGCTTTATTTCCTTGGACCTCAAATAATTGCAGCCCAGGAGAGAACAGGTCTTGAAATGGTCATTACTTAGCCATTTGAGGGCATCAATTGGTGGCAAAATTTATTTCCCATGAATGTGCAGGGTTTTGGGAAGGCACAACTTAAATCCCTGATCCACCTCTTGGTCTGTCACCTCCAGGACAAAAAAATTCCATACCTAGAATCAACACGTAATCCCACCTTTCTTAATATATCCATGGAGCTGTGAGGTCTCGAGGTCACTGTGTTATGTGAAATGTGACCAAAGTTTCATGGAGCTACTATTCACTCCAGAAAGTCTTACTGATAGTGTTTTCAAGGATGACATTGGACTCTGCCATGATCTCTCCATCTCCCACATATTTTGTTCTAAAGATTTACATGGCCGTTGTTCTCATGCCCTGGAAACATTTGACCTTTCATCACAGGATCAGGTACATTAAACATCAGCTCTAGAACGTTGTGCCATATACCCTTTGGAACGCTGTACGACATGTGGTACTTTCCTTTGAAAACAATGCTGAGAAATCCAGCAATGTTGCAGATGGATGGTATAAGATGGAGCCTGAAAGAAATCAGGGACAGAGGCAGCAGAGTGTATAACTTGTTTCAAGATCACCTGTACTTAAACTCCAAGACCAGTGCAAGATTACCAGTGGCAATTATGTTTGAGACTGCCAATGACGTTATCGTTCATACCAGTAAGTCTGCAATGCATAAAAACGTAGGCTTATCAAACAAGTCATTGATTTTAAGAACAAGCGATCGCATAACTTTCCCAGGGGCAAGAGCAGAAACGAACTGGAGAATATTCTCAAGCAAACAATAAACAGGATGTTAGACACACACACAGACCTATGTACGCTTATACACACAAGTGCCCCATTTGTAGGACATGTATTAACCTTACCATAATTTACATTTTTTTTTATAACATATTTCTTTAAGAGCTATGTGTGTAGCTGGCAAGACCAGCATTTTTTTCTCTTTCCTATTGTCCCTTGAGTGGCTTGCTAAGCTATTTCAGAGGACAGCAAACCTCACCATATAGTGTGTCCTTTACGCATGTGTCCTTCAAAGCAATAAGTCCCTTTTTAATCCATCTAGCTTCCAGGAGGCAAAGAAAAGAGTTTACCTTTGTCTTTTTCAGTTCATAAATATGGGAAGAAAGAATCACTAAGAAGGATAGCATCAGTTATGAACTTTAGAAAGGCCTCCAGCTTCGGTTGTCCTTTCCTGTCTATGCTTTCTGCACCATGCGTGTGAAGAAACTCCTTCCTAACTTTTACATGAATAAATGATTACTTATCATGAAGCTAAGTTATGTTGTAAGTTTGTTATTGGGTTTTCCTTAAAGGTCAGTGAATGAGATGCTCAATGTAACTATCAGTCATAAGCAGTGGGCATTCGTGTGGAATATGGAAAGACATGTTTTAATGGGGATTCAATTTTTAGTTTGATGGAGTGGAAGGAAATTATTCAAGGCCTGCATTATTTGCCCATTTTACCAGGTACAGGGAAACATTTGCTCAACTTAACATGGCAAATGTTTTGTTTTTCACTCTGGTCTCATTTTTTTTTGTGAACACAGTATTGTATTTTGTTACCTCATCCCAAGGGTTTTGGATGGAGCCCCTAGTTGGGAGGCTACCCAAGCATTATCAAAGGAAACCACACTGCATCCTTACCAAGCCATTATAAAGTCTGTGTCCAGGAAGAATTAAGTTGTCCATTTAAATAGCAGTTGTAACCTTTAAGAGTTGCCAGGAAGCTCATGCTGACTGAACCAATACAGGCTGAGAGCTTGTGATGCCTAATTAATTAGGCTGCGCTCATCAAATCTGGCAAGGTCAGCTGAATGTGACTTCAGTGAGTATGAAGACAACTGTTTTAATTCCAAAGCTTCAACACTCTTACAGGAAAGTTTACACAAAAGCCCTGTCTTGCTAAAGTATGGTCTTAAGTGTCAAATAGTTTGCTTATTGTTTTCTGTTCCAACCATCATTAGTTCACCATTATTCTACACAGAATATTTCTGCTCATTAATATGCTCACTTAAAACAATTTAAATTTTGAATCAAAATAGTTGGCTACAGTTACACCCTGGCTACAAGACAAAATCAGTCAGAGCTGAAAATGGTGCAGGACAAACTTTGCAGTGACTGCCTTAGGGAAACTACCTGAAGTGCTTGAACACCTGACATGTCGAACATAATACCTCCTTTTTAATCAGCTTTCTCATATAAACTTATGCTTTCTTCCATTTAACTGGCACATGTCTGATCAACCAATCCACAAATACAACACTGTTGTGCTTTTCCTCCCTTTGGGAGCTCATTATTTTACGGCATGCTCCTGAAATTAAAGAGGGAGAGAGTCATGCAGCTTTAATGGTTTTAACAGCTGCATGGTGCCATTCTGCTCATTAATGCCACAGTATGTGTGATGCAATTAACATTAGCTGAATCTCTGCATTTATCAGCAATACAGGAGACAGGAATAGTTTTAAAGCTACAGTGCCTATGATGACACTTCAATTAACAGTCCACAGTTTGCGCAAATATTGCACATCACAAGAAAATTTAACAATGCACTTCACAAAGTGGTTGACCCAAGAGGGAGTGAGACATGTAGTCTTAAGTTTTATTTTAGAACATAGAAAAATATCGGGAAGTATATGGTAGGAATTCCAAAGACAGCTGATAAGTGAAGTCAATTGGATAGAGTCATCTGGGAGGGAATATTTTGTTTTCACTGAGGCCAACATAGTAATTTTGCACCACTGCTGAAATACAATTTTGTCCTAAATGATGATCTAAAAACCAGCTACCAGGAAAAAACACTGGTTATTAGAGAATATATTAAAATTGCAGAAATCTTCAACTTGTTGGTGACCTCCCAGTAGAATTCCTTCAAGTCTTTCTGTAACTCTTTCTCCCCCAAACCTCCCAGCTTTAGCAAACTGTCTGATGCAACATTACGAAAAGACTTTCTAGTAATTAATACATAAATGTAAATATTACCCCTCTGTGCCAGTTAAGGTGTCACAAAATAAAATTTTAAAAATCACCTTTTTGTTGATTTCCACTAATGACAGAATGGGTTTTGTTTTGAGTGATGAACCAGTAAGAAGTGATTTCCAATCTGAGACACCGATCCAATGCTTTAACCCCTGCCCCTCAAAACTTCCTGATGCATCTCCCCACCCACCCAAGCTATCTTAACTTGCCTGAAATTAGTCACAGAAAGGGTGCTTGACTCAGAGGAGCTGCAGGCTGGCTACAAATTTCATTGTCAAAATTGCGTCTTGATACCAGCATTGAAATACACAAGTAACTAACCAATAGGGCCTGAGCAGTCTCTGCTGCTTCAGTAGAAGCTGACAGCAACAAAGATCCTTGCGACAGGAGGTTCACTTCGCCGATAGATTGCCGTGGGCTCTCTGCTTTCCTGGACTCTTCCCACGCCAATAGTGAACTTGCTGATCCCACTCTCCAATACTCGAAAAGACTTGCAATTACATATCACTTTATACAGCCAATGAAATAGTTTTTGAAATGTAGCCACTGTTATAATGTAGCAAAGACAGCAGCTGATTTGCATAAAGAAAATCCCCACAAATAGCAATATGATCCAATCAGACAATCTGTTTTTGTGATATAGATTGAGCGATAAATATTGGCCAGGAATATCTCCCCTGGTCTTCTTCAAACTGATGTCATGAAAGCTTTCACATTTCACCTGGGAGAAACGTGGAGCCTCATTTTACCATCTTATCTGAAAGAAGGCACCTCTTGAAAGTGTAACACCCCACAGTACAGTAGCAGAATGTTAGTGATCATATTTGTGCTCAAGCCTGAAGTGAGATTTGAACCTATATGTTGTGACTCAGAGGTGAGAGATCTACCTCAGAATTACAGGATAGTTATAACCCAGAAACAGGTTGTCTTTCCTGTTGTATCTGCGGTAGGTCCCTAAAAATAACAGTACAGGTAGCTAAGGTTGTAAAGAAGGCATATAGAATGGTCTCCTTCATTGGCAGAGGGATAGAATATAAAAGTAGGGATGAAACTGTATAAGACACCAGTGAGGCCACAACTGATGTATTGTGTGCAGTTCTGGTCACTGTATTACAGGAAGGACCTAATTACTCTGGAGAGAGTGTAGAGAAGATTTACTAGAATGTTGACTGGGCTGATGAATTGCAGCTATGAGGAGAGATGGGAGAGGCTAGGATTGTTCCCTTTGGAAAAGAGAAGGCTGAGGGATGGTGTGATTGAGGTATACAAAATTGTGAGGGATGGAAGACAGGAGGAACCTGTTTCCCTTGGCAGATAGTTCGAAAACCAGGGGTCTTAGATTCAAGCTAAGTGGCAGAAGAATTAGAGGGGGTGAGAGGAGAAACCTTTTACACAGAGAGTGGTGAGCATCTGGAATTTGCTGCCTGAGTTGGTGGTGGAGGGAGAGACCCTAAACCCTCTTTAAAAAAAAAACACCTTAAGTGCTGTAAGCTGCAGAGCTATGAGCTTTTGTCACCTGCCCATGGCCTCATTTCTCCTTCAGTTTTGTCTCCTGTGCAGTGACATGATTCCCCCAGAGTTAGGCTGGGAGTCAATTTCAAGGCACAAGTAACAAATTCAAAAAATGGAATTGGAAGATGGAATTGGAAAGGGGCTTTGGATGTCTTTGAGTTGGTGTGGACAAGATGGGCTGTTCTGTTCTGTTCTGTGCCAGCTCTTTAAAGGATCAACTTACTTAGAATGGCTTTTTCACTGCAGTCATACAAAGGTTTCTTTTCCTTACAGATTGAGCCACATCTGGCAGACTCACACTTAATTTGATGGCAACCATTTCCCTTGTCACCTGCCTATGGCCTCATTTCTCCCTCTTCATTTTTGTCTCCTATGCAGTGACATGGTTAGACTGAGAGTCAATTTCAGGGCACGAATGGCAAGTTCAAAATCTCCCAAGTCATTTAGCCATCTTGTGCTATGACTATTGCTATGATTAATAAGCTATTAAAATGATAAAATTTAGTTTAAATTAATTTTTAATTCTGGATTATTTTAGTGTTTCTTGCTTGGAGAAAAAAAACTTGAAAATTTGAATCTTGCTGAGATAGCTGCATTCAAACTCATCATTTTTAAGTCCTATATCTTGAAAATGAGGACATCAGAAATACCCAAAGACGTGTAAGGGACTGTTTGTATGCCTGACTTTACAAGGAATACAGCATAAAGGGAGACTTGGGAATTAATTGAGGTCAGCTTACTGCAGCACTTATCTTCAAGGCTTTTACATGAATTAATTCAACATTTAAGCTTGAACCTCAGGAAGATGGTGACATGATATGTTATCACGACAGCACACATTTCAACAGTAAATCCATAACTTGAAATTATTATCCAGTATGAGCACTTTAATATAGCCATTTACACATTTGTCTGCATGTATTAATATTATCCCATTGCAACACTTTTCCTTCAACATGCATACAAATCAACCTGAGCTCTTTCATGTATGAAGGAAGGTTTGGGCAATTTCCCTCAAAAGAGATCTGTGCCAACCTGGTCAGTCCATTTTAACTACTGAATAAATGATTTATTTATTGTCACTTGCATTTTACAGTGATTGATACAGTAAAATGTACTGAAAAGCTTCGACTGTTGCCACAATCTGGCACCATTTTGAATAGCTTAAGACTAAGAAGGATAATAGATATAATTGAAAGAGAGTCCTGAGCTCTGAGCCAGCTCACCAACGAACCTTGTGCCACCACCCTGCGCCAGATCCTGTAACATAAGAGTCTCCATTCTGTAGGCACTATCTCTTCACTTCTGCGCCCGGCTCCCCAACACTGATATTGGGTCCCGTGCTGAACCCAAACTCGCCCTGCAAACAAGCGGCCCCTTGGTGACACCAGGAGTCCTGACTCCGGGCAAACCATGCTGCCACCGCTGCAGCCACCGCCTTGCCAATGCCAGGAGTCCCTGCTGTGGGCCTGCTGCTACCAGGAGTCCCTGGCTCCGCTTCCATCTTGCCAAGAATCCCGCTCCAGCCACTGTCCTCTGAGATGACGCTTTGCTTGCACTGCCATCTTGAAAAGACCACTGCCCCCGCCTCTGATCGCTGGAAGAGGTTTGCTGCCAGGGCTGAACACGGGAGTTCATCCCTGCTTCTGCTGCTGCCACCACTGCCCCCAGTCACCGTGAGGAGCTGCGTCCACCACCGACTGCTGGGAGGAGCCATCATTCCACTCATGGCCCTCTCTAGCTGCCACCTCAATTTCACCGACTAACCCGCTGCAAAAGGGTCCGAAGAAAAGAAAAATGAAAGAAAAAGAGCAGAAGTTAAAAAGAAAGAGAAAAAGAAGAAAAAATGCAGATGGAGTTGGATGGGCCCTGGCCAAGACCCCGCATGCAGCCCTGCTACTCTGTCGCCATCTTGGATTGGAACTCCTTATTTATCAATTTATTCTGCATCACATCTCAATTCCTCCTCTATCATCATCAAGCATGGTTTGAACAGTGATGTAGGAAGATGTCTTTTGATCAATTTAAACTGAATTTATGTCTTTTTTTACACCAGAAGTACTCCTTTATAAAACATTTTGTAATGTCAGACTTTTTTAGGTTATTGGGCAAGTATCAGTTTCCAGTTCCTTAGTGGTGCAACTACAATATTGACGCATTTTAATATCAAACAGTTGATTTTCTCCAGCTGTGAATTAGCTTTGGAAACAGTTGATTCCATAATCCACCTTTAAGGCCTCAAATTGTCATGGTTCATTTCCAATCTCTAGAACGCAGTTTTTTGGTGCTTACCAAAAATTGCATGATTCAGGGTTTGTGAAGATTGATCAAGCAAAGACCTACCCAAAAAGGAGGCTAATACGGCTACAAAGAATGTGGGAAAGTTATAAAGGGAATAGTGAGATGTTAGTAAGATTAGAGGTGGGACAACTAAGAGATGAAGAGCTTAATGCTAGGGTCCTGGGGATTTGCCAAACAAAGAGACCTTGTAGTGCAGGTTCATAGTTCCTTGAGGTGGAGTCGCAGGTAGACAGGGTAGAGAAGACATTTGGTATGCTTGCCTTTGTGATAGTATCCCTACAGTGTGAAAACAGGCCATTCAGCCGAACTAGTCCACACCACCCCTGCGGGTATCACACCCAGACTCACCCTATCCCTGTAACCCCCATGGCCAATCCATCGAACCTACATATCTTTGGACCGTAGGAGGAAACTAGAGCACGCAGCTAAAATCACGCAGACACAGGGAGAACGTGCAAACATCACACAGACAGTTGCATGAGGCTGGAATTGAACCTGGGTCCCTGGCTCTGTGAGGCATCACTCCTAACCACTGAGCCATTATGCCAGTTTATTGTTCAGTTCATTCAGTATAAGAGTTGGGAGGTCATGTTGTGACTGTACAGGACATCGAATAGGCCACTTTTGGAATACTGCATTCAATTCTGATCTCCCTGCTTTAGGAAAGATGTTGTAAAACTTTAAATTGTTCAGAAAAGATTACAAGGAAGTAATCAGGATTAGAGGTTTTGAGCTATAGGGAGAGGCTGAATAGGCTGGGGCTATTTTCCCTGGAGCGTTGGAGGCTGAGGGATGACCTTACAGAGGTTTATAAAATCATGAGGGGCATGGATAGGGTGAATAACCAAGGTCTTTTTGCCAGGGTAGGGGAGTCCAAAACTAGAGGGCGTAGGTTTAAGGTGAGAGGTGAAATGTATAAAAGGGACCTAAAGGTGGTGTATATATGGAATGAGCTGCCAGAGGAAGTGGTGGACCCTGGCACAATAACAACATTTAAAAGACATCTGGATGGGTACGTGAATAGGAAGGGTTTAGAAGGATATGGGCCAAATGCTTAAAAATGGGACTAGATTAATTTAGGGTATCTGGTCAGGATGGACAATTTGAACCAAAGGTTTGTTTCCGCGATGTACATTTATATGACTCTAAGCTTGTCCTGGAGAGTGAGGAAATAGCTGGGATGCTAAATAATTATTTTGCTTCAGTTTTCATGGAGTAAAGTCACCATAGCCTCACCAGATCATGAGTGAGAGAGACAACTGGTGATGGTTCAACCTGAGGATCACAATTGCCGCAGGCGAGGGGAGAGTTCAAGAAGGAAGATCCTTCATGGTAACCTCAGCCTGTGCAAGAATTAAACCCACACTATTAGTGTCACTCTGCATCAGCTATCCATTCACCTGAGCTAAACCAAATTCCAAGTTTGGTGGAATAAGTGAACATTAGGACTGTATAATTTGTGGAGATAGGAGTGGAGCAAATATGGATTCCAGATTGACCGTGAAGTACCACTATCAGTAATTGTGCCTAAAAAAAAACTTGTAGGCTCATATTTTCTTTTAACATAATATCTGAAATAATTAGAACTGATGTATTCAAAATTTCATAAATAGTATAGTTTGAAATATGCAGAGGCACGCAGCCTAATCCCAGTTAAATCTCTCTAAATCCCTCCTTGTGGGGAGTTGAAAACTACAGACGATAAATATAAAATAATCCAAGGAGAGGTAATGTTTAAGATGTTCAAACTCTGGGACTTAGTTCCTGACATTTGAAGAATTGAGTGAATCGAGGGAAGAAATACTAACTATATATTTAATATCAAGGGAAATTATTCCAGAGCACTGGAGAGTGGCAAATCTGTCATGCCTCCAAAAGATGTGAGCAGGAGGGCAAACATTGTAAAATCCTTTGCTAATGGAAATGTGGTACGCACAGTGATAGGACGGTCTAAAATTGGGTACATGCTTATTCATAAAGGGCAATTAGAATATTGAACTCTCTGTAATTAACCAGGATTGAAACAGAATACCGAAGTATTTTAAAAAGGTAAATTTGATAGTTACACGGAATTTACCACACAGAAAGAGATTTACCAGCCTAAATGCTCTTTATGTTCCACATAGATGATTGCCCACCCTTTTGCATCTAATCCTATCAGCATGGTCTTCAAAGCTTTTCTTCTTTATGTGTTCATGTAGCTTTCCTTTAAACATACCCTCATTATTCACTTCAATTACTCCATGTAAGTTCTACATTCTAATATTTCTGAGTGAATTAGTTTCTTCTAAGTTCTTTAAAGGATTTATTAGTGACTATTTCATATTTATTGTCTAGCTTTCGACTCCCAACAAAGAGGAATTTTGAGATGTTTAACTGGGATTAGAATGTGGGCCTCTGCACATTTCAAACTATACTATTTTTGAAATTCTGAACACATCAGTGCTATTTATTTCAGATAATATTTTAAAAGAAAATGTGTGCCTACAAGTTTTTTTTAGGCACAGTTACTGATAGTGGTAATTCACGCTCGATCTGGAATCCAGTGATCCAAGCGAACTAATCCAGCATATTCTGACAAGGGAGAAACTTAAATTTTATTTACATAATCAGAAAAGATTAAATTACTTGCATCTCTCTGGCTTTATTGCAAAAAATGTAGCACTATTTATATCAAATGAAATAATCTCTCTCATTTAAATGTACTTGGTAGACAACTGAAAATACAGGCAACATTTGCAGTATAGACTTAGGGATTTCAGTTGTACCTGGTCTTTTAAACAATATTTTAATGTAGGCTGTATTTTGCCCTACTTGTCCTGTTTGGTCTAATGTATTCTTTCTGTCTGTCCCTTTATCAATCTGTCAATCCACTTAGGGTTATCAGCCTGCCCAGCTGCCACACGGCAGAGATACAAATTGAAATTGATCTTGCTGGGTTACCAACAGACCAATTCTAGGTTTGCAGAGAAAATGCAAGTGTAAATAATTGAGATATTAATCCTGTTGTGCAAAGCATGCAGCATGAATGGCAAAGAAGTAAATGTGAGAAGGTGATAGTCGAATCATTTGCAGGGACACAGCATGCTATCAGTGCTTTGCTTTGAAATCAAAGCTTTTGTGGTTATATGGATCTTACATTGTGGTTCAATAGAATATGACAGAACTAACATTTTAACTCAAAAAAGATTCATCCAGAGGTGTCAAAAATCTCCCACTTTACCACATTTTCTGTGTTCGAATGAAAGATCTGGAAAGCAGTCACTGGAGAAGGCTCGAAAAATATCCCCATTCTCAATGTCGGAAGAGCCCTGAATGCCAGTGCAAAAGATGAGGCTGAAGCATTTGTAGTAATCTTCAGCCAGAAGTGCCAAGTGGCAGATCAATCTTGGCCTCCTCCAGAGCTCCCCAGCATTATAGATGCTAGTCATCAGCCAATTGGAGTCACTCGCCATGATGTTAAGAAATGGTTGCAGGCACTGGATTCTGCATAAACGATGGACCCCAAAACATTCCAGCAATAGTACTGAAGACTTGTGCTCTGGAATTTGCTGGTCCCTTAGCTGTGCCGTTCCAGTAGAGTTACAATACTGGCATCTACCTGACATGTGAAAAATTGCCCAGGCATGTACTCAAAAAGCAGGACAAATCCACCCTGGCCAATTATCGCCCCGTCAGTCTACTCTCAATCATCAGTAAAATGATGGAAGCTGTCATCAACAGAGCTATAAAGCAACACTTGCTCAGCAATAACCTACTTAATGAACCTCAGTTTGGGTTCTGCCAGGGCTATTCAGTTCCTGACCTCATTACAGCCTTGGTTCAAACATATACAAAAGAGCTGAATTCTCAAGGTGAGGTGGGACTAACAACCTTGACATCGAGACCTCATTCAACAGAATGCAGCATCAAGGAGCCCTTGCAAAAATGAAATCAGTGGTTGGAGTCATACCTGGAAGATGGTTGTGGTTGTTGGAGCTTAGTCAACTCAGCTCCAGGACATCTCTGCAAGAGTTTCTCAGGGCAGTGTCCTAGGCCTAACCATCTACAGCTGCTTCATCAATGACCTTCCCTCCATCATAAGGTCAGAAGTGTGGATGTTCACCAGTGATTGCACAATGTTCAGCACCATTCGTGACTGAAACAGTCCATATTCAAGTGAAACAAAATTTGGACAATATCCAGGCTTGAGTTGACAAGTTGCAAGCAACGTTCATACCACACAATTGCCAGACAATGACCATCACCAATAACAGACGATTTAATCACCTCCCCTTAACATTCAATGGTGTTACCATCACTGAAACCCCCACTATCAATGTCCTTGGTGTTACCATTGACCAAAAACACAGCTGGACTTGCTACATAAACACAGTGACTACAAGAGCAGGTTAGAGGCTCAGAATACTGTGACGACTAACTCACCTCCTGACTCCCCAAAGCCTGTCCATCATCTACACGGCACAAGTCAGGATTGTGATGGAATATTCCCCACTTGCCTGGATGGAGCAGCTCCAACAACACTCAAGAAGCTCGACACCATTCAGGACAAAGCAGCCCGCTTGTTTGGCACCACATACACAAGTATCCACTCCCTCCACCGTCAACACTCAGTAGCAGCAGTGTGTATTATCTTCAAGATGCACTGTGATTTACATCAAAAATCCTTAGACAGCACCTTCCAAATCCTTGATCACTTCCAAGAAAAGACAAGAGCAGCAGATATTCGAGAGCACCACCACCTGCCCATTCCCCTCCAAGCCATTAACCATCCTGACTTGGAAACATATTGCTGTTCCTTCACTGACGCTAGGGCAAAATCCTGGAATCCCCTCCCAAATGGCATAATGGGTCAACCTATAGCATGTGAACAGCAGCAATTCAATAAGGCAGCTCAGTACTACCTTCTCAAGGGCAAGTAGGGATGGGCAATAAATGCTGGGCAGCCAGTAATACCCTATGTTCCACGAGTGAATAAAAAAATTTTGCTGCATTCTTCAATTTTGCCCCTTTATCAATCCACTGTTATCACAATATCCCGACAGCACCACCACCGCCTTGTTATTTCTTAATCATATCACCTCATTGTCACTTCCCTGTCACTTATTACCCTGTCTTGGTCACTTCTTTCCTTCCCGATCATTTGCCTTCTTATTTTGGTCAACGTTATCCTTCCTCATTGCTCTCCAACTCTCTCCCAAGGGCTGCTACCTCACAAGAGGCTGCATACTTAATTTACTAAGCCCTGTGGCTAAACATTGAGTAGACCTGAAGCTTAGTTAGCTCTCTCAGTTTCTAGGCCAGGCACCATTCTTCCACCTAGAACCAGGAGCCATTGTTTAAAAGTAAGGAGTCACCTGTATAAGACAGAGATGAGGAAACATTTTTTTTGTGTCAGAGAGTTGTGAATCTTCGAAGTTTCCTTCCGGAAAAAGCAGTTGATACAGAACATTTCAATATTTTTAAGACAGTGGTGGACAGATTCTTGATTACCAAGGGAATGAAAGATTATTGGAAGAATACAGGAATGTAAAGATGAGTTAAAATCAGATCTCCAATGATTTTATTGAATAGCAAAGTGGGCTCAATGGGCCGAGTGGCCTACTCTTGTTTGCATGTTCACGAATTTTCAATTTTTACATGATCTTTGTCACACTGGGCTCTCCCTACAGATACTGCAATGATTCTGAATATAATGCAACAATTCGACAGACCGTCTCAGCAGAAAACTCTGATGTCAGGAAATCAGGCAGCCTCAGGTAGATTTTTTCAGACACCTTGGAATCAATTTTGATTCCCTGCCCTTGGCAGAAGCTAGCGTTGATCCAGCTGACTGTCAGACACCTGCTGCGAGCCAGCAGGGTGCACTTTAAGTATGTAGATCAGGCTCCAGTGATGTCTCCAGGATTGGAACTGATAGGTTATCCTGGAGTTTGAGGTGTGAGCAGAAGTGGTTACTCCACAGGCCAGATTGAGGAGCCGAGTGTGTAAGAAGTCAACAAGCTAAGGCTGAAAGAAAACATGGCCTTGTCATAGCTTATTATAACTAAGAATGTGTTCTGAAGACCATTCCTCCCTGAAGCCACTTAAAAAAGTGTTTATGTGAAATACTTAGTTTCAGCTTTCCCATCAGTTCTGACAATTGCCTCCCTGCCTGTGGGATAGTTGTGACCGTGATCTAATTGGTACGTTGAAATTGCAGGACTGACACCTGCTTTGTGTTATTGTTAAATAAAAAGTTTCAGTTCTCAAATCAATGGCTTTGTATGTGCTGCTGGATTCACGCAAATGAACAGTACCATCAGCTGAAAATCAGGAGCCACTTTTCCATATCAGCTTGAGGTTTATTCTGTTGTTCTGAGAACCAGTTGGGAGAATATCAATGAATTCTTAGGTGTTTGTGAAAGCTGCATGTAGGGTAGCATTGAAGAGTGTGCAATTCCTTTAAATTTGACGTCTGTCAACCTCCCAGGGGGATTAGTTTGATGTCTACAAGGCTGAATTACAGTTGGTTACAAAATGCCAGAAGATATGCAAAGTTTGGATATCAAAACCATCACAGGAATTGGAGGAGAAGTCATGCTAGAACATGAATGTCATACTCACGGGAACTAAATTAGCCTCAGAAAACAGAATAATTATTAATTATGTCGGCAATGTTGGCAGCACAGCAATTCTATTGGACTCACCACCACCACAATCCAGTCATTTGACTAATTGCTACATTAAGACACTACTAGCCAGAGTATCCATAGGCTGGACAGATCAGCTAGGAGCCCAAATCACAACTTGCTAGCATCAGTTAAAAGCCAACCTGTACTTTTTTTTAATGGTAAGGAACATTGTGACTGGAGTAAGCATTGGCAGTCTTGCAGGAAGTGACTCTAAGCTGGGAAAAAGTGAAGAATGATACAACATGTGAGCATGTGGATTTTGAGTGCTGCACTTAGATGAGGAGGTGCAAAACAGCAGAGATGTACTGTATTCATCAGGAGATGGTGGGAGGGGTGGGGTAGAGTGGCAGAAGACCCTCTAGATACATGTTCAAGATGTAGTGGGAGCTGATTGCTTGAGCAGTGAATGCTGGCAGTCAAGCCCCAGGAATGTGGATGCAATGCTGCTAAAAGCTCAATGACTCAGTGAGTGCTCAAGGTTAATGATTCAATTTTCAAATATCATATCCACGAGAGTCAGCCACTGCACCACAATCCATTACTCATCTACCAACAATCTCCATCTATTAAGTCATACTTTACACTCATTTCTTTATCCCCTGCTCAGTGTGTTTAGGAATTGCAAGCTTCATGTACATTTCTCAATTCTCACAAAAACTGCCAAATATTAGCAATGGCCAACATCAGCCAACACTCATTGACACATGTCACCCCTTTTTGCAGAATAACATAGTGCACAACTGAAGGGGAGCAAGTCCTAACCCTGCTAAAGGAAATGTAGCCATTATTGGGATGCCCATAACTGAGGATGTGGCCAGCAGTGGGGCTGGTTTCTAAAATGACTGCATCCTCATCTTCCAACTCACATTGCATTTCCTTTTCATTCTACTTTATCTGCTCATCTAAAAGTACATTTCTTACTGCATTTCTTACTTCCCCTTCTCTACACCCTAACCTTACTTTTGTATGTTGTTCCTTTAAGGCATCCCAAAGGTGCATCCTGCCAAGGCAGTGGAAGAACTGCAAGAATGATGAAAAGACAACACTTTAATTAGAATTCACACTTACCTCTGTGAACTCAGTTATTGATGCAGCATGTCAGAGGATAGAATAAAACAAAGAAGCGTGGATGGTGGAGCTGTGAAACAAAAAACAGTAACTGCTGGACAAACTCAGCAGGTCTGGCAGCAACTGTGGAGAGATAACAGTTAATGTTTCCAGTCTGGTGACTGTTCTGATGAAGAGTCACTGGACTTGAAATGTTAACTCTGCTTTCTCTCCAGACCTGTTGACTTCCTGCAACAATTTCTGTTTTATATCAGAGGACAGACTTTTTAAAATCCTTCATGGGATGTCAGCTTTGCAAATCCCCAACTGCTTCTTTGAACTGAATGGCTTTCTGAGTCATTTGGGAAGGCAGTTAAAAGTCAATCACACAGCTGTAGTTTGGAGTCACATATAATTAGACAAGCTAAGGAAGTCAGATTTCCTTAATAAACCAGATCAGTGATGGTTTCATGGACACCACTACCAGGGCTTTTATTTTAGACTTCATTAATCGAATATAAATTCTAAACCAGCTACCATGGTGGGATTTGAACTTGTTTCCAGTGCATTAGTTTAAGGTCTCTGGATCACTAATCCAATGACGTTACCATTATCTTTCCTGGAGTTTGAGTGTCCGAAGACAGTGGATGGAGGAACAAGGATAGCATTGATGCCAGCTCACTGAAGTGTAAAGCCATTTGCAGAATTTGTTGAAGAGGACTCAGTGGAAAACTTTGATGGGACAGCTGGGTATGCCTAGTGAAAAGGCTGCAGCAATTTACCATAGAGCATGGAGGAGTCTAGCACCAACTTAGAACAGGGCTTTGGAATCCCAGTCCATCCTTTCCAACATGGATGGGGTGTCCAACTTGTTCACGCCAGAATCTGCTACATCTGATGCTGTTATCACAATTTCTATTGTTGCACAAGCTGCAAACAGTTATCATTCGTGCTCCATCTGTTGCCATAGGTACATAGGAATAGACCATTCAGCCCCTTGCGCTGCACCATCATTCTATCCCAAGGAGGTTTATGTACCACAACATTATTTTTGGGCGTTATCTCCGTATTTGTTTGCCATTAATATCTACAAATTTCTCTCTTAACAACTGAGCTACAAGATCCCCTCTGGGGATAGGGAATTCCAAAGATTCACAATCATCTAATTGAAGAAATTCCACTTCATCTCAAACATAAATGACTTGTTCCTCATTCTGATAACATGCCTTCTGGTTTTAGATGCCCCATTCAGACTCCTTCTGGCTGTGGATTACAGTGTTCAAAGGAGGTGACATGTTCTCTCAAAAGTCCAGCAAATATGATCCAACAGAATACCAGGCTGCCCTTGTACATAAACTTGGAGCAGAAACCTTTTGTCTTCTCTCAGAAAACAATCTCAGAATGACAGTATTCATCCTGCAGTCATTGGCACTACACCAATGCTATGCTGTTTCCTGTCAGTTGCCCAGCCAAGATAGCTGTTTCGCAAAGCAAAGTGGCGTATTTCAAGTTCAGGCCTTCCCAATCCAGAGCTGATTGAAGTCCTCCTACAAGAAAAGTCATCAGCTTTCCACTAGCCACCACACAGGAACTGGGGTAGCATTGCATCAGAGCACAAGGACAGGGAAGGGAACGTGGAAGACAAGCATTAAGGAATGCACAAAGCTAATTTTTTTTAACTTATGGTCTAAATTCTTCATTTAATGTTATTTAATATTTATGCATTACATCCATGCAGATGCTACATCAGAGGGACAACTGTTTATAAATGGGGAATTGGGCTTAGGAACACTAGTACTGAGCTTGGATGAGTTTTTCCTGGAGGAACAGCCAGAAAACAACTGTCAGGCTTGCTTCCTCTCTTCTTCCTCCTCCACGTGTTCTTTACCTCATCCTTCTTCTTACATTCTTGACCTTTAGCTTTTGTCTGTGTAGTTACTGGGAATTATAGCTGCTATAACTACTGTTAATGGCTGATCCTTTTGATGGCGAAATTGTGGAGCACGCAACTCCATGAGTCTTGACACATTTTCCACCTGGTGCTCTTCCAAAGAAATCCAGGCACCAGTTGTCCCACACATGAATGGTTTGCTCTGTCTCATCTTGGGTGTCATATTAAATACTTACCACAGGCATGTTACTTACCAGAGTCATCAATGGTCAGCAGATAGCCTTGATACTCAGGAGCCACCCTTTGGTTTAATGTGGTAGCCCAAATTCAAATGGAATGGACTATGGTAGAATGAAGGCAACATGACTGCTGTCAGGGTATTGACTTCATGTATAGTCACATGCTAGCTGGACATTGAGGGAGTGAACTCTCTTTTCAGTTCAGATCCAGGGAAATGTTGATGTTTAGCACCCAAAGAGTCCTGAAGAAGGGTTATACCTGAAACATTGAATGCTCCTTTCCTCCAGATGCTGCCTGGCTTGCTGAGCTCTTAAAGTCTCCTGTTTTGTCTGCCTTGGATTCCAGCATATGCAGTTTTTTTGTCTGTAACCTTAGTGAGTTGGGATAGTTAGATTATATTGAAAAGGATAGTCTGGTCAGGGATTAGTCAAGTCAGGTTTGGAGGATATTCAGGTCTGGTTAGCAGCGTACTTTGGTAGTGAGAGATCATTGGGTCTGAGTAGGGTGTAGTCAAGACAGATACGGTGATTGGGGATTAAAGGGGATGTTGGTTTGCCATCCTTCTCACTGTATTGGTTTTTCACATGTCTTATGAAGAGAGATTGAGCAGTTTAGGCCTAATTCATTTTTAATTAGCAATGGGTTGAACAGTTATGGGGAGTGAACAGGAGCATGGAGTTGAGGCTGAGATAAGATTAGCCATGATTGTATCAAATGATGCAACAGACTTAAGGGGCTGAGTTGCCTACTCTTGCACCTAGTTCTATGTTCGTATGTGTCTTTTGTGGTTTTGTATGTTAAGAACTGATTGGATACTGCTGATCTCCTGTGATATGATTGATCTTCTCCTCTTTGTATTGATCTGTGCTGCTGCTGTTCAGCTTCTCTTACCATCTGTATGACTGTCTCTAAATTTTCAAATTTTATTTTGATTGTAATAAATCCAATCCAATAACAATTCTATCCTCATGATTTCTGACTTTAAACCATCATGGTTGTATTGCTCCACTAATCTATAAAGCTTGTTAGTGAAATTATCCATCATTCCCCTAGATTCAGAACTCTTCGGCTAAATCTTGCTCTTTTACGAATCTTATTTGTTCAGAGGTTAAAACAATTGTTAAAGGCTTTCAATACTTCTTCAAAAATATCTGTTGCTTCTTTTACAACTGAGCAAGTGAGAACATCATTAGTTACATTTCTAATTGTTTATAGAAGTATACTAACTTGCTCTGTTTCTGGTTTAATACCTAACTTGGAAGTCATTTCATATTCTAAGAATTGTTTTCTCCAAGATGTCCAAAGTGTTATTTAGTCCATCTCTGAAAGCCTCCTTGTCCAGTCACTGCTTGGCTGAATCCTGACTCTGAACTGTTCCTACAAGTCATTGGTATCCAATGCAATCTGTAATTGTCATGGAAAGACTGATACTTCAGAGTCAGGGAGGTCCTAACTGCCCTGCAGCAATGCATCTGTTACCAGGTCTGAGTTCTTTTACCATCAACTGTAGATTCTGCTTTGCTGAATCATGACTCAAGGGTTTCTCTTGTAAGGTTCCTGAATCTTCAACACTTCCTGCAGCTCACTATTAATATGAGTAGCATTCTTAAAGCTGTGTCTGAAGCATCCTCAGACATCCAAAGCTGCCCACATTTGGCATCAGGCAGCTGAACAAAATCTACATTGCCGCTCACCATGTTGCATGAGCAGTGCTCACCACAGAGCACTATGGTGTATGAGGTTGTTTTATGAGGCTGTTTGCCCTATTGCTCATCATAGGATCAAAACCTAGAAACATAGAAAATGTTAAGCGTTGTAGGTACTTCACCATTCCAGGCAAGTGATGAATACTCCATCACACTCCTAACCTTTGTCATGAATATGATGGACAGGCTTTGGGGAATTCTTGCCAAACATTATTTGCCTCTGACTAGCTCTTATAATTACAGTATTTGTATGGGTGGTCCAGTTATGTTTCTGGCCACTGGTAACCTGTAGGATATTGATGGTGGGGGATTCTGCACTGAAAATGCTGTTGAATGTGAAGGACAGATGGTTACATTGCAATCAATATTCATACTGATAATAAAGAGCTTCAATCTGCCTGAGTCAAAGAATGAATGTTTATGTGAAAATATATAGTCTGAGATGAAACATTGTATTTCAAAATGATGTACATTTGTGGACTCGAAAGGTTTTTAAAAATATTATTAAAGCAATTCAAAATCATCTGGGAACAGAAGATGTTATCTAATTCTAATGCTGATTTTATTTCCCAGTGTACAAGTGATTGCCTTCTTTACAAAACCATGACTTGTGTTGAAGCTTCCTTAGAAAATGGAATCCTTTAATGTAAATAGAAAATTAAGCTTTATAGAAGTAACATGGACTTTACCCCAAATTAAAGAATAACAAAACATTACATCTTTCATTATGATACAAAGGAAGGAATTGCAGAGTTCAGTCTCCTTTTTGAGAAAGCACATTTAAAGGTACGGAATATAAAAATAACGTTAAACATTTTCTCTCACCTTGTTTCAGATGGAAGATGTTATAGCACGAATGCAAGAGGAGAAAAATGGGATTCCTATCCGCACAGTCAAAAGCTTTTTGTCAAAGATTCCCAGTGTGTTTTCTGGTAAGATACTAATTTTAAGTGGTATGAAAGGTTATAGCCAGTTTTATGTCAGTTATGGCGCAGTTAATGAAATCTACTGAAGAGAAAATGTTGGGAATCAGGAGAACGTTGTGGAAATTCCAGTTAGCCACATTTTACGTAACAAATGCATTAATAAAGCTGACTGTTTGTTCTTTAAAAAAATTCTTTTGCACTGAAACAAGGAGCACATATTTTATTTCAAAATCCAGTCTTTTTGTTATTTCTCTGGACAAGTAGAAGCTGGTCACAGTGTTTCACTTTGGAGTTAGGCAGAGTGTCATGTCTAACTAACCAAGTTAAGTTCATCGTGGAGGTAGTAGGGTGCCTCTGGCTTCCTTCAATCTGCGCTTGCAGAAGCTTTGCATGAGCCCACACTCTTAGAGGGCACTCACCATGCTTTCTGCATTGCCCTCTGCCCTTGCAACTGTCTCATTGTATCCACTGTGAAACTACCTTGAATCATACAAGAATAACAGAAGAAGTTAGAAGACACAAACCAGGAGTTGACAGAAGGATCATTTTAATTTTTCTGTATTCCAAATAGAACTGCCAGAAATCCATGCTTTGCATACGAGATCCTACTTTCTCTTAATCCCTACATTGCTAACCTACATTGGTTCCTTGTCAGACAAAGTCGTCACTTTAAATTTCTTATTTTTCTTTTCAATCTCTCTATGGCCTTGCCACTCCATATCTCTGTAATCTCTTCTAATTTACACTGATCTCTTTATCATTCCCAATATAACTGCTCCACCATGGGTGGCTGTGCCTCCAGCAGCTTAGAAATCACACAACACCAGGCTATAGTCCAACAAGTTTATCTGAAAACACAAGCTTTCAGAGCCTTGCTCTTTCTTCAGGTGTTGGTGAGAGAGGTGGTATCAGACACCGAATTTATAAGTAAAAGATCAAAGGATCACACCACTGATGAAGATGTTAGGCTCCATATTCTGGGATTCCCTCCCCAAAATTCTCCATTTCATTTTTCTTCCTGTAAAACATTCCTTAAAATCCACCTCTCTGAGCAAGCACTTGGTCATCTGACTTAACATTTTTTTACTTGATATGGTGTCACATTTTGCTTTACAATGTTCCTGCAAAGTATCTTGAGATGTTTAATTATATTAAAGGCACTATACAAATGTAGATTGTTGTTATACAAAAGAAAACAACAATAAAAATTCAAGGGGAAAAGGAAATTTTGTTTTAAATGGATTTTTTAAAAAACACAGCTTGTTTTATTGATATATTGGGATGTAAAATAGAGCTAAATTGAATTTGTACAAGGTTATCTGGAGCTCCTGGTATCATTTTGGTTGGCGATGTCATTGAACGGGCGTACCTGGCATAAATGACTGTGTGTAATGTTTCTACAGATTTTTGGCATCATGTTAAATTGTTATTGACTGTGGAAGTTGGATCATTGTCAATGTGATGACCCATCACCTCACCCTCTTCATCTTTCTTTCTACTGAAGTTAGAAATGTAAATTGGAAAAGGTGCAAACCAGTCACCTGTTTTGGACCAAACATTAAAATCGCTCCGAATCAACTGAAGTTAGGCCAGGAGATTGGGAGTTCACCGTGGAAATTCAAATCTTAGTTATACACAGTAAACTTTTTAATGTCCGGCACCCACGGGACCAGGAGTGAATGGGTTGATTAAATATTCCGGATAATCAAGTGGTCCACATAATCAATGTTAAAACATACACTAAATGATAAAAATATAATACAAGGGTTATGCACATCACTGCTATACATTATTTACAGCATACATCACTTAAATAATAATGCAAACTTTCCCTTAAATACCAGCAGAGAGCCTTCTCACTTGCACCCTCAACTGATTATTCAGACATTGTGGTAGATAGAATAGAATAGGATAGGATAGAATAGAATAGAATAGCCTTTACTGTCACATATACTCAATGAGTATATTGAAACGTTTATACGTCACCAATTACAGTGGCGACTTGGATACAAAGGTACCTCGGCACAGCTTCTTTAGTTACAAGATTTAGACAATACAGAAATAAAATGTCCAGCGTTACAGAATTAAAAGTTCAGTACAGCAGACTATGCTGGTCGTGGCTCCACACTGCACTGGTGACTCGCCATACCATGCCGAGAGGCTGCTGCAGTAGGCCGGAAAGTCACCACGATAGTGGTATTTGAGGAGAAGAAATCAACTCCAAATTGAATCAACTGTTGATATTTTGTGTGACCGTTCAATTAAACGAAAAGTATATTTGTAACTATAATAATTGGGTAGAATAATACAGTAAACCTCATGGTATTTGAGGTATGTAATTTTTGCCAATTTATTAAGAGTCTCACTTCACAAGGAGCGGTTAAATTAAAGTTTTCTGTGGATATATCATTTCAAACATATAATTTCTAATAGTTTAAAGTTGTTAGCATAAATAAATCAGCATCACAGTACTATTATTTATACAGGCAGTCACTTGCAAAAAGATTGGTAACATAATACTTCACTCAGTTGGATAGGATCTATTGTATATTATTTATAGTTCCACATTCAATATTGTTCACTATCTCTTTGTACATTGGTGTTTACTTTCAGCTCAGAGGCTTTAGAAAGAAAGTGAAGGAAATTCTATTTTAAATGGTACTCTTTCATGACATATGGAGATACTAAAAGGTTTTACAACGAAAAAATTTCTTTCTGAAATGTAGCTTTTATTGTGTTGTCTGTTGTTATGTTTACAGTTGAACAATTTAAAATGAATTGACTTATATATCCAATTCCCAAAATGAATTCCTGCGAAGAGTAAGTTTACTGGGAAAAGACTGATATTGGCTTCTTCCTCCTAACAGCAGGCTATGATACTGCTCTTCTGGCAATGGTAATGAGAGCCCCACTATATTGTGTCACTAACTTGGTCAAATTACTGCTATGGGAGCAAGGTCTTAGAGTATACAACAGATTATGGCAATACGAGGAAAGAAACAAAACAAATTGGTCAGAAGTGGGGCCTTTTGCTGTTGATTGTACAGTGTTCAGCTCCAAACACAATTCTTCAGGTATTGAATTAGCGAACACTCATGTGTAGCAAGACCTGTACAAGATCCAGATTTGAGCTGTGAGTGGCAACTAGCGTATAAACATTCAAATGAAATAAGTGTCAGGCAGTGACCATCTCCAACAAAAGGGAGCCCTTCCACGTCAGTATGATGGTCAGTGGCATCACCAGTGCCAAATGCCCTACGATAAATAACCTATTATTATCACTATTTATTCATCTGTTTTCTCCTCAAAACCACCCTCTTGAAATCCTCAGGTGACCCCTCTGCAGCAGAGGCCACATGCAGACTCACCTTTCAGCAAGGTAGGCAACTGTATTGTCCATATCTTCTGCCCTGACTGCAGACTATTTTACCAAATGACTTTCAATATTCACATACAGTGTGTAAGAGAAAAAGTGAATTATCTATCTTTACCTTCAAAGTTCAATTGACTATTCCTGGAATGAAGGACTTGTTTTACAAGGGAAGGATGAACAGGTTGGTCCTATATCCATTCGTGTTGAGAAGAACGAGGCTTGATCTCAATGAAATATCTAAGATTCTGAGGTGACCTGATTGGTTGGATACCAGAGGATGTTTCCATTTGACTCTAACTAAGGTAAAATCGCTACAGTCTTACCGGACCATAGGACTGCACTCTCATGGTTTAACCTGAGGGTCACCACACCTCAGGTGAGAGGAGAAATTGAGAAGGAGAGTCCTTCACATGCAGAAATTGAACTCATGCTGCTGGCATCATTCTGTATCACAAACTAGCCATGCAGCCAACTGAACCCCTCAACCCTGTCTAGGGGACACCATTTAAAAGTAAGAGGGCTCCCTCTTAAGAAGGAGATGAGAAGCATTTTTTTTTTCTCTCTGAGACAGTTGGCTTGTAAAATTCTCTTGTCCAAAAAGCCAGGTCATTGAACTTGTACAAGCCTGGGTTGGATTGAAATTTGACAGGTGGGGTGGGGGACTGACAGGAGAATGGAGTTGAAACCATAATCAGATGTGTAATAATCTTATCGATTTGTAGGGCAGTTTTGAAGGGCTGAATGGCCACTCTTGTTCCCTAGTCCTCTTGTTCCTGTGTCTATGTTTCTATGTTCCTGACGACTCCACTTCAACACAAAGCAGTTTTCAGCCGATTTATTTCATTCCATGTGATAGCAACCAGCAGCTGAGTGCATTGTATGCAGCAAGTGCTATGAGCCTCAACATCATGCCTGCTGTAGACCTGAGGTCTTGTGATACTAAAACTAGCCAAATCCAGCTAAGTTATTCCAGTGCAACTATAACATTGATATTTGCCCAGAAATGTGTAAGATTGGCCAGGTATTTCCTGTCCAAAGAAGCCAGCCAAATGCAACCCATCAGTCTACTTCCTATCATCAGCAAACTGATGGAATGACTGTGCTATCATGTGGTATCTATTCACCATTGCTAAAGGATATTGTAGGCAACTCTGCTGGAAAGTATGGTGAGATTGAGAAATGAAGTCTGTATCCCTCTAAACCTTTCCTATTCATGTACCTGTCTATATGTCTTTTAAATGTTGTAACTGTACCTGTATCTACCACTTCCTCAGGCAGCTCATTTCACAGTCAAACCACCCACTGTGTGTAAAAGTTGCCCCTTGGGTCCCTTTTAAATCTTTTTCCTCTCACCTTAAAAATATGCTGTCCAGTTTTGAACTCTCTCACCCTGGAGAAAAGACTTTGCTATTCACCTTATCTATGCCAGTCATGATTTTATACACCTCTACAAGGTCACTCCTCAACCTCCTATGCACCTTTACTTTTAGCACAGACCGATAATGCCAGGCAGCTCGTCATTTTTTTCAAGCAGTGATCAGTCAAATGGATGGACATGTCACTTTGCAGCATTGTGCGATATCATTGCCGCATAAACATATGCCAGCACTTATGCAGCAAAAGTACTGAGCGTCCTTCAACCAAATTGTGACGTCTGAAAATCTATGGGGAATAGTCCTCCATTAAGTCAAGAGGGATTGTTATGAATTAGTGAGTACTGGCACAGCACTTCGAGAGCATCATCTGATATCAGCCCAGGGGCTAGGACACAGTCAGCCAGTTGCTTGGGGCACTCAGGATCAGGGGTTTCATATCATTACAGTCCACAGAATGAGCCACAGTCAGTCCTGAACAATGACGGAATGTTATGCTACACTGAGCATTAGGGAAAGAGAAACACTTTCTTAGACAGAGTTTGAAACTTGGTACAGTGCTGAAGACAGGTAGCCTGTGTGGCTTAGTTCTTGTAGCTGCAGTGACTATGCTAATCGATGAAGATGTAAAGTGGCAATACATATACCAATGTGACCTTCCATTTCCAACAAAGTGTCAGCTATGCCTCCTGTGTGTCCACAGAGGCCTTTCATTTTCATTTTCGTCCCATTATGTGTCCAGTGAAGGGCTTTTTGGGGCTGACGGTAATTGATCTGGTGCACAGTTGTGAATGGTACCAGTGGCAGAAATCCCAGGAGTTCCCAGAGTTGGTGAGTACTTCCGCAGTGGCGAGTGCAAGATAGTCCCAGGATGGCGACATGGAAACATGGATACATTATGAGGTGAACAGTGAAGATTTAGGTGAGACCCATTCTTGTGCTCACTTCCATGAAACTCCCAAAATTGACACATCACCAATTTTTGGTAAAATTCAGCCCATTGTTCTTTTTCTGATTATCACACTTTCAGTATTGCATCCTTTTACAGATGTTGCTTCTGCATCAGATGGCCTGAAAGCTCATTCATAAAATAGCAGGAAGTCAGAATTGAACATACAAGGAATATAAAAATCTAGTGCGAGGAGACTGGCTACTCATAAATCCTGTGTGCAGGAAGACAACAAATCTCTGAGGATAAAACTGACCGAGTGAAATAAAGAAGGAATGAAGTAGTGAAAATTCTCCAACTGTATTTGGAAGGTCTTTTCAGTCACAATTCTACGCTCAAAGTACCTGTAACAATATTTCCAGTTGGATGCCTGTCTTTATATGAATAGCCTCGACCTTAAGCTTACATGAAATCCCAGATGTATAGCTGTCAGCTTTAGAGATTTATGAAGGTATTGTGATACAGCTCCCAGCAGGCACCCAGCCTGCAGCTTCTGGATGTTGTTGTGGTTGACAAGAAGACAGTTCTCTCAAATAACGACAAGCTTTGGACTTCAGTTTCAGTCTGACTGTTCATTTCCAGGTGACACATCGGATACTGAGTATTGTTCCAGTAACAAGGCATTCAGAAATTAGGGAGAGTTTTATGACCTTGAAACGAGCCAGATGCTACCACATAAGAAAGTATCTTATATAAAAACAGAAATCTGTTATCCCATTATTCCTTCCACGTTTGTCTGTCTATTTTGTACTTGACTACCATTTTAACTTTGACTTCATTTGTTGTACTGTTTGATTTTACAGCTCAAGAAGTGGTTTATTTGCCTTTCTGTTGATTCTCATCATCAAGTATGGAGGCGGTAGATCTAGCTGAGAGTCACTGAAATTAATTTCAGATGTGACTAGCAGGGTCTCAGTATCAGAACTAATGGGTCTCAAATGCTGCAGCCACAGTTGTGAAGTTAATACATGAACAGTTATTTATAATTCACTGTTTCACTGTAAAATTGCTTTCCTACCTTAATTCCCCGCTGTGATTTGTTTGATGAAGGGACACTTTTATAAACAAGTGCATCTCTCTTTTCAGTTTTCCTCTATTTTACGAGCACCGGGCATTTCCGTACAGCCCTCACATTTCTGATTTGTTTCTTTAAGAGTACCCTGAATATCGGAAACCTAATAGGAAATTAAAATGAGAGATGACAACAATAATGTAAGAGTCTGAGGGAGGCAAGTTGAATATATCATCAGCTAATTGGTGGCATGAGTTCAAAGACTAGTGTTATCACTCAAAAACTGATTACATAAATTAGACACTGCAGTGCAGCATTGAGAGAGTGCTGCATTACTGGTTGTGCAATATATTAGATAATGAATAATGGATTGAGACCATAACTATTCAGATGGTTTAAGTAGATTTTAAGGATCCGACAGCAATAGTCCTCAAACTGTTACGGTAAGTATTTTCTAGCAAGTAAATCTGTGAAGATATTTACTAATCAACCTGTTCAGAGATGTTATTAGACACCACTGGAGCAGATGGGACTTGAACCCAGATCTCCTGCCCCAGAGGTAGAGACACCACCACTGCAGCATGAAATGCACATTAATTAATCATTTGTGGCTGGAGCACAATTTCACAACAATTTGTCCCATTCGAAGTAGTATTAAAGGTTAGAAGCAGAGAGATAAAGCAATAGACAGAGCATAGAAAGTGATAAACATTACACAATTAGGAATGATTATGGTAAATAATAAGAAAATACTTGTTAAAAACAAAACTGGAGTGATGAAATACAAAGGCATGCCAAATAGCATACCAAATAGCATAACATCAAGAACATTGTTTAAAAAACTGTCAATTAGTGTGAGAACTCTATCATTATGGTTTAAAAGCAGTGTGCCAATGGCACCCTGATTAGAGTTTAGTACAAATGCACATAACAAAGCAGCTAGAAATGCACATACCAAAACAGCTTGAAATGCACTTACCAAACCGGCGAGAAGTGCACATACCAAAACAGCTAGAAGCAGTTCAATTTAAAGGTATAAGATACCAGCTGTTATGGAGGCCTGGCTACCAATAGAGCTGACTGGGAGTTCAATATTCCAGTATACATTTAGGGAAGACCTCAGGAAAACCCTTGCCAGCTGCCAGCCAATATTTGAAAGGCATGATTTCAGAATGAACAGGTAGTAGAAAGGCAGGTTAAAACTGAGGAAGAGCACAGAATGCAAGGTTATGATGTAGTGAGGAAATAGTCTTTCACTCGTAGTCACTTGGAGTATGGAATGCACTGCCTGGAATTGTGATGGAGGCGGGTTCAATTGAGGCATTCAGGTGGGCATAGGATGATTATTTGGATAAAAATAGTTTGCAAGGGTGTAGGAAAAAAAGCTAGAGATTGGCACTAGGTTCATGTAACAAACCAGTGCAGATATGATGGACCAAATAGCCTCCTTCTGCACTGTAACCCTTCTGTGATTCTAGTATTTGTAGACTGTAGTGATAAGTAAGAAGCTGTATACAGAAAATGTTCAGAGAAGCAAGTCTCATTAAACAGCATGGTTACAAAGACACATTTTGATTTTCACATAGATGAGGAGAAGTAGAACATTCAAAGAGGGAAGAGAGTGGATTAATATTGATTGTGCAAGGCCAATACAAAAAATCAGAATGACTCTCCAGGATGGGAAGGGTGAATAGAAAAGGACAGAGAGGAGGAAGTAAGACAGTTGCAAAATGTTTATAAGAGATCAACTTTTTGAAGGTAATTAATCCCCTTTAAGATCAATCTGCTCCATCCTGTGTATTCTAGAACATTTAGGGAAGACCTCAGTAAAATCCTCGCCAGTTGTGAGCCAATATTGGAACTGCATTTTAAGCGAGGATAAACTTAATTCTAGACCCGCTGTCTTGCAGCATCAGTTCATACATTTTCTGCTGTTAGCATCATGTTCTTTTTATTGATTCAGAATTGATAGATAGGTAGATCCCTACAGCATGGGAACAGGCCATTCAGTCCAACTAGTCCACACCACCCCTCCAAAGAGCATCCCAGCCCGACCCATTCCCCTACCCCTGCATTTCCCCATGTCTAACACCCTGGACTCTACGGGCAATTTAGCATGGCCAATCCACCTAACCCGCACATCTTTAGACTGTGGGAGGAAACCGGAGCACCCAGAGGAAACCCACGCAGACACAGGGAGAATGTGCAAACTCCACACAGACAGTCGCCTGGGGTTGGAATCAAACCCGGGTACCTGGTGCTGTGAGACAGCAGTGCTAACCACTGAGCCACAGTGCTAGACAGATAGATAGGTGGGTAGAGAGATACATAGATACATAGATAGATAGATAAAAGCATTATTACTGATTCAAAGCAACCAGAGGGCTGTAATTGCATCAGGTAATGTTGTTAAACCACTTGCCTTTCTGGTAATGTATCATTCAAACTCCTCCATTGAATTACAATTCTATTGGTTGCCAGCAAACAGCCATTTTCATCATAACAATACATACTTTTATCATGACAGATAATACATGACCAAGCTTACTGGGATTGGGCTTTACGGGGAGTCATTGAAAACATTATCAGAAGGGATAGTATTAAGAAGCTGTGGTTTGTAGGAAAGATGTAACTGACAGAAAGATGTAAAAAGAAAATGGCAGACTGCACTGGAGTGATGACTGGAGGCCATACTATTTTTTTGAAATTTCTGCAGAGATTCAGTGGATGAAATAAAATTAAAATTAAAGAAACATGGAAAAATATTTCAAAAGTGAGGAATCTATTCATAAATGAAAATAGAATTCATAAAGCAAAGATAGAAACTGAATAACATGAATAGAAAACCAGCAATAAAGACAGAACATGCTGGAAATGGGCAACACATAAATAGTCATTGAAAGAGAAAGTTAGGTTTATGTCTCAAATAAATCTGCTTGATCACTTTCAACTCCTAGTAAATGTCTACACCTGAATCATTAACCTTCCTTTCTCCTTGAGATCCCTGAAGGATTATTATCATTATTGATAAGCTTAGTTATGTTTGATGTGAGGTTATATCATTACAGAATTCTACAACTAATTGACATAAAGAACACAACAAGCAAGATGATGAAATCAGTTCACACATGATTCACAGTACCAATGGCTATCACTTGTAGATTGGTATGAATAAGCTCCATGACGAAAAATGAAAGTGAATGATTTGTTGGCACCATATAGAAAGGGAAGCTGAAGATCTGTGAAATCATATTTCACATGTGAACCAAGTCCTCTTTAAATGATTATCTGAGCCAAACAAGAGCCAGGATCTCACTTTGACTTTGCAACATGATTTTCCAGATTTGTCCTCTCTGAGCACAGCCTTCATTGTTTTCTTGTACCAAAATTCCTGTATGAACTTTCATAGTCAGCAGAGCACCATCAAAGCTAATGTGGTAACCATAACCCCCCACAAAAAATGAATTTGGTTCAATTGAGAAGTTAAACAGATAAAAGAAAGCAAGGAGGCCTGAATTCAAAAGCTAAGTGCCTTTGTAGCAATGCTTGTATGTTAGGTGGCACAGAAATGATTCTCCTTGGCCCATCAAATTTACCTCATTCTCGCTTTATGATCTTACCTCCCTCTTCTCCATGTGATCTTTCCCCTGACCATAAGACTGCCCTGACTGCTATTGATCACCGATCATGTTCTTACCAGCACATCCCACACCCAGATGATCTTTCCATTAAACAACATAACCGTGATACAAATCTGAACAGAACTAGGCCATTTGATCCATTGGGATTACTCTGCCTTTTTATGTTGGCCTCAGCTGACTGAGTTCTCACTATTCTTTCCTGTCTACCCATGAATCCTTTGGATGGTGGCAAACGTTTGGAACAAAAATGCAGATTTGCTGTATGTATCTGCAGAACTGAGATACTCATATTTATGGGTTTACCACTCACATTTCCTCCCCTCACTCTCCAAATTTAGGTATTTTCCCTAAATATCAGGGACAGTCAAAATATCACACCAGTTGTAGTTTCTGTCTGTTTACGGTTATCCTGCACATCCCCATTATTTGTACTTAGCTTCACATCAGCTTTGCAGCAATCACTGAGGAATAGTGAGAATGAATACGTAGTTTCCAGGTGGTTTAATATATAATTTGACAGCATTTTTGTAATATTAAAAAATGCAATACCCCTGTAATGATCATTCATGTCGTACTGTAATCCTGGGCCCAGTTTGCCCTTCTAATGTACATCACAAACTTGAATACCTCCCTCTGATGCCCAGGTCTGTCTCCATAGGTTCCCAGTTATGAACTTATTTCATTACAATCTCCCCACTGCAACCAGTGCCAGTTAATGAATTGTCTCGGGATTGGGTGAGACTCTGGGATTAATATGGAGCAGGATTCAACGCCTGCAGTCTCTCTGGTTACATCATCTGCTTGAGACCAACATGTACTATTCTCACCCTGCATTTTCATCCTTTTAAAACTGGAGCAAGAATCTCTATTAGTTGGCAAAATTGCCAAATGGTGCAACACTCATTAACTTGTTTCATCACAGTGCATATTTCAGTTCAGCAGTTGATTCTTCCAAGATTGGGTAGAGTGGACACCAACTGTTAAAACTTGGATAGGTTGTGGGGTTCGGGGGTGGTATGCAAGTATGTAACAGGGTTTCCTGGAAGGAAGAGTAGAGGCATGATGAGGGGAGGGTGCAGGATGGGAAGAGTGGTGGGAGGGGTGCAGGATGCTGGAACAGGTGAAGCCCAGAATTTTTTGTAGTGCAGGTATGTTCCTCCTGATCTTCCAAAGAGCAGTTTTAGGTTATCTGTCAGGATACCTGCTGGATAAACAACAAGACAAGCTTGACTGTTCTGAGCAACAGTGATGTTCAACAGAGATAGTAGGAACTGCAGATGCTGGAGAATCTGAGATAACATGGTGTAGAGCTGGATGAACACAGCAGGCCAAGCAGCATGAGAGGAGCAGGAAGGCTGACATTTCGGGCCTAGACCCTTCTTCAAATGGAGTAGGGGAAGGGGGTTCTGAAATAAATAGGGAGAGAGGGGGAGGCGGATAGAAGATGGATAGAGGAGAAAATAGGTGGAGAGGAGACAGACAGGTCAAAGAGGCGGGGGTGGAGCCACTAAAGATGAGTGTAGGTGGGGAGTTAGGGAGGAGATAGGTCAGTCCAGGGAGGACAGACAGGTCAAGGGGTCGGAATAAGGTTAGTAGGTAGGAGATGGGGGTGTGGCTTGAGGTGGGAGGAGGGGATAGGTGGGAGAAAGGACAGGTTAGGGAGGCGAGGACGAGCTGGGCTGGTTTTGGGATGCGGTAAGGGGAGGGGAGATTTTGAAGCTTGTGAAGTCCACATTGATACCATTGGGCTGCAGGGTTCCCAAGCGGAATATGAGTTGCTGTTCCTGCAACCTTCGGGTGGCATCATTGTGGCACTGCAGCAGGCCCAGGATGGACATGTCGTCTGCGAAATGGGAGGGGGAGTTGAAATGGTTCGCGACTGGGAGGTGCAGTTGTTTATTGCGAACCGAGCGTAGGTGTTCTGCAAAGTGGTCCCCAAGCCTCTGCTTGGTTTCCCCGATATAGAGGAGGCCACAACGGGAACTGCGGATGCAGTATACCACATTAGCAGATGTGCAGGTGAACATCTGCTTGATGTGGAAAGTCTTCTTGG
>NC_063340.1:71711123-71794732 GCF_021869965.1 Rhincodon typus
GATGCTGCTTGGCCTGCTGTGTTCATCCAGCTCTACACCTTGATGTTAGTCTACCTCTGTTATATTGGGTGGAAGTGAAGATGGTGGATTTGCCACACCTTGTATTTTGCACATCATCCATACCTTCAGAGCTACTGCTTTCAGAAAGACAGAGCCAATTCTAGCACTCAGGACCTACTCATCAGATATCATCAGTATGGTAAAGGGTGTGGGAGGTTGCGTAGGAGGCTAGGTAGAGAAACTCGGATTCATAATTGTCTGTAGGACTACTGAACTAATTACATAATTAGTGATGAGACCATGGAGAAATTTTAATTAGATGAGAATTTTAAATCTGAGTCTTTAGGGGGCTGATGGCTAATCCAAAGAGTGTGCACAATGTGAGAGGTGAGAAGGACTTTGCACAGGATAGGATATGGGCAATAGAGTTGTGATTTGAAATGTACAGAGGGTGAAGTCTGATGCAGGAAAGGTAAGAGAGCATTGGAATGATTGCCAATGGAAGCCAAAGCATCAGTAAGGGATTTAGCAGCCATTTGAGGTGAGGCAGGGTGGAGATAGGCAATATTATGGTGCTGCAGGTAAGTGGTCTTCATCACAGAGGGTATAGGTCAGAAGCTCAGCTAGTGGTCAAATAAAGATGGTAAGTGTGTTGACAGCTGGACTCAGTGCAAGGTTTCTAGGGACTGGGATGCAATCTGCCACAAGAGTACGTTGCTTGTGGCATTGCCAAAGATGAGTTTGGTCTTACTAATGTTTAACTGCAGGAAACTATGGCTGGGAAATGATGGAGATTGGGAAGTAATCTGACAGTGCAGAGGCAGTGGTGGTAAGTTGTAGCTGGACTTCTTCCACATTCGAATTGAGACTGAGCCTATCTCCTGGGATGATGAAATCACAAATTGAGCTATACAGAGGCCTGGCTGTGACATGTTGTGTGATAAGCTTAAGAATATAAAGCTGGGAGAGAGTAATAAGATTAAATTGGAGACCCAGTTGAAGTGCTCTTCCAGTAATAAATGTTTAATAGACTGAATGGTCATCTCCAGTGCTGTGATGCTGTGCTATGATTTTTAGAATTCTTTTAACTCTTGCTTCAGTTTTGAGAAACAAAGTGATTGCCCAGTTTCTGTTCACAAAAACTATGAAAGCTCAATTTTTGAGTAGGTACAGATCAAAATCAGTATTTTTCTAGAAACTGATGACATTAAAGGACATGGAATTATTACAGGGAAGATGGCATTGAGAAGACAATCAGCCATCAAGGGAGGCAATGGCCTAATGTTATTATCACTGGACTGTTAGTCCAGAGACCAAGATAACATTCTGGGGACCTGGGTTCAAATCCCATCATGGAAGACAGTGGAATTTGAATTTAATAAATATCTGGAATTAAGAATCTAATGATGACCATGAATCCAATGTCAGTTGTCAGGAAAAAAATCATCTGGTTCACTAATGTCCTTTAGGGAAGGAAACTGCCATCCTTACCTGGTCTGGCCTACATGTGGCTCCAAACCCACAGCAATGTGGTTGACTTTTAACTGTCCTCTGGGCAATTCAGGATGGGCAATAAATGCTGCCTGGCCAGTGACGCCCTCATCCCGTGAATGAATAAAGAGTAAAAATAATGTAGAATGATAGGGCAGGCTTGATGGACTAAATGGCTTAGTCCTGATCTTATGTTCTATTGAAGCCATTGCTTTAGTTCAGTTTCTGACTCCAGTGTTTTATATATATATTTAACTGATTTATCACTCATGCCTATATAGGTTCCTAGTTGTTATTTATTGTGATGTAATTGATGTAAATTTCAAACCAAACCAACTGACAATGTGAGCAGAGTCTTTGATAGTCAGGTCATTCCTGAATAGCAGCCGCATATGTCATTCACACTACATTTTATTCTTTGAAACCTGGGAGGGAACTCACGCCCATTGTCAAAAGCCACCAGGACTTTCATCGGACTGATTATGCCAGTTTTTTTTTCCCCTTTCCATGAATTATTTTCAAGCTCTAGTATTTATTCCACATGCTTCCATAATGTATTCATTTTGTGCAGTCCTCTAAAACCAGATTCTGTAACAAGAGGAAATCAGAGCACAGTGACAGGACTGGGAGGTATTCGGTGTCAGATTGCTGGATCAAGGCTGTTGGCTCTCTGTTTGGAAGAAAAGCAGTAATAGGGTGTCAAGAGCCTGCAGTTGTCCTGGTGAGAAGCTTTTTAGATCATTTTTGACGAGTCTTCTCTTGTCTTCAGCCTGCTTGAATCTGAAGCAACATTCTGTACCAAACCACCCAGGAAATTCCGACCTGCTTTGCATTCAGGTAAGTATTTAAACTTCGATTGTCGGTTACAGCTTAAAGAAGTCCTTGCAATTATATGGCACCTTTTATTTCCCGCCTAATTGAAAAGCACATTGCCTGTTGATCAGGATATTCAGCAGCTTCAGGCTGTAGCCAAAAGGTGAGGTGTTGTGGGGGGCTGGGCGTGACTACTGGTAGAGATAGGTGGTAGTCCAAATGAACATGTCCACCATAAGGGAGGGGGTTTCTGATTCCAGGGATCAGTGAGGGAGCAGACAAATTACGGAGACTGGGATTGGGGATGGGGTGAGGCTTGAAAATGTTTGCAAGTAAGCTTGTTGGTCCTCAAGGAAACATTCTTACACTTCTTCGCACAGAAGCAGCGATGTAAGATCAATCACATCATGGATGCAGCTGGTTTGTCTCTCTTCTCCTGATGCATGGCCTGAGGCAAACGAAACCCGGCTGTCTCTGGTGAAAACTGAAACCGGCATTAAAATGACAGCATGCAGTTTCATTGAAATATTTATACAAGTGGCCCGGTTCGTGTGAATGGATTTATATTCTGCCCTTTGTGCCACCTGTGTCAAATCCAGAAGTAAATGTGTGGGTGTGTTTCTGTTCATTGGGCTTTTATCAAAGTGAAATCAAACCTGTCTGTTTTCACTCAGTTAAATTCCCTGTGATATCATTCCTTTTGCAATGGTGACAAAACTAATGAAATGCAGGCAATCCACCTCAATCACAGGCCATTAAAATCAAATAGAATAAAAGGATTATGTATATTACAAGTTTTGCTTATAGTCCTCCTTAATAAAAGTAATTTATTTAACACTTAAATTGAAAGAGTGCTTAAATAGTATATTGTAACCTGTCATTGCACTGCTGGAGATGACTATGAAGGCAAATACTGTAAGATCTAATCATTCCAAACTATTATTAAGCAGGCTAATGAATTTACAGAAAGCTGACTCACAGCACAGAATTCTGACAACTTTCAGATATTTCTCTTTTTACTATCTCTGCAATTTTAAAATTAAAAGGACTGGAGGGTTTGAGTTATAGGGAGAGGCTGAATAGGCTGGAGCTTTTTCTCCCTGCAGTGTTAGAGACTGCAGTGTTACTTTATAGAGGTTTATAAAATCATGAGGGGCACGGATAGGGTTGTTAGCCAAAGTATTTTTCCCACTGTAGAGGAGTCCAAAACTAGAGGGCATAGGTTTAAGGTGAGAGGGAAAATATTTAAAAGACGTGAGGGGTAACTTTTTCATGCAGAGGGTGGTGCGCGTATGGTACAAGCGGCCAGAGGAAGTGGTGCAGGCGGCTATAATTACAACTTTTAAAAGGCATCAGAAATGATATATGGATAGGAACGGTTTAGAGGGATATGGGCCAAATGCTGGCAAATGGGACTAAGTCAGATTGGGATATCTGGTTGGCACAGACGAGTTGGACCGAAGGGTCTGTTTCCGTACTGTATGATTCTATGATTCCATTGTCAGGGTTCAAGGAAGTGTAGCCATTTTATTCAGGATAGCAATAACAATGACTTTCATTTGAATATCACCTTAAATGCAGTTTTAAAAAGCTTATTTAGCAATTCGATGCTATGAGACATCAAAAAGAGATTAGGTCACATGACCAGAAGGCTGTACTTTTTAAAATCCATCTATGAATGTGGTTGTTGCTGGCTCATCCCACAGAGTCAACCATATTACTGTCAGTCTGCAGTCACATGTTGGTCAGACTAGGTAAGGGTGTCAGTTACCTTCACTAAAGGATCTTAGTGACATAGATGGGTTTTTCCCCAAAGATTGACAATAGTGACCATGAGACTTTTAATTCCAGAATTTTACCGAGTTAAGATTCTACCATGGCAGAATTTGAATGTGGGACCCCAGAACATTGTTTCGGTCTCTGGATTACTAGTCCAGTGGCAATACCAGGAGGCCATCACTTCTACCAAGAGCTAGGTTTTAAGGTGTCACTTAAAAAAAAGTGAGATCGGGAGGGATCCAGTGCTCAAGGGCAACTGAACACAGACCTACTTCTAATCTGTTAAATCATTTATTTTTAACCACATTTCTGCTCTAATAGTATTAGCATAAAAAGCAAACCTGTTCTTAATCAGCGCCTATGGGACCATGAATGTGCCAGCCAATCAAATATACTGATTGATCAAGAGTTCTACATAATCAATGTAAAAACACACACTAAGTAATAGAAATGTCATGCAGAGGGTATATATTTATATATATATATATATATATCACAGTTATACACAGTTATACTTTATTTACAGCATAAATCACTTAAGTAACAATGCAACTTTGATTTAAATAAAACTTGCTGCCAGAGAGCCTTCTCACTCACACCCTCAGCTGACTACTCAGATATCACGGAAATTGTGATAAAACAGTAAACTTCCGGTATTTGAGGTTTTTTTTTGCCAGTCTATTGAGAATGACAGTTCACAAAGTGCTAGTTAAAACAGAGTCTGCTTAGTAGGAGGGGTTCAGGCCATATAACCAGTGCAAAAATGAGCAAGAGATCAGAGGAGCTTGGGTCTGGCCGCTGGAGGCGTGGCTGTGTGAATGAGAATTGTGCTCAGAGCTGAAATCAAGGTGTGGCATCACAGGAACATCATATGATAAACTGGACATGGTTATTGTACTAACAGGGAAAGGGACTTGTCTTAGCATTTCTTTTACTGGAAAGCAGAAGAGAACAACTTAATTTATCATTTTTAAACTAACACAGGAAAAGAAGGAAATGATGTACAAACAAAGAGAGGAACCTGATTTATAAATGAGGGTGGGGAATTTCTAATTTCTGTTAATCTGCAATTTATAGTGAACAGTTCAGAGTAATGTGAGAATAAAAGTAATGTTGTCATAGTAGCCTAGCAGACCACAGGGCTGCTGTCTCATCAGAGAAAGACAACAGGTAGTATTTTAACCTGGGGGTTACCACACCTCAGGTGAGGTGAGAGGTTGAGAAGAAGAGTCCTTTGTGGTAACATCAGCTTGTGGGAATTGAAACCGTGCTATTGGCATCACTCTGCATTGGAAACCAGCCTTCCAAGCTAACCAACCCAATCAGTTAAAGTCAATAGAGGTAAGTAAAGTTGAAGTATATTAAAAGCAAGGCTAAAGTATGGCAGGGAAGCTCAGCCAGGGAATGTTCATCCTGTGGCATGTGGGAAATTGTAGGATATCATCTACAGGGAGTGTCATCAGATGCACAAGCTTAAGCAGTGTCTGGAGCCACTGCAGTGCATCTGTGAGGCACATGGTTAGCATGTTCAGAGAGGTGGTCACACCACAGGTTAGGGGCAAACAGGCAGATGGGGAATAGTGACCACCAGTCATTCTAAGAAAAGCATGCAGGTGGTGCAGGAGTCCCACTCACTAGTTGGCTTTCCATTCTGGATGCTGGAGACGGTGACGTTTCCTTGGAGGAGTACTTCAAGAGCCAAGCATGTACAGGAGGGGAGGAGGGGGAGTGGAAGGGCAGTATTGGAGGCAGATTCCTCAGTTAGTGGAACACACAGGGTTTCCTGAGGCTGTGAATGTGACTTTAAGGTGATATATTGCCTCCCTGATTCTAGAGTCAAGGATGCTACAGAATAGCTGCAGGACATTCTTCTAGGGCAGGGGAAATAGCCAAAGATAGTGGTCCTCATGGACACTGATAACATCGGTAGGTAGGAGAAAACAGCCTCGCAATCAGAATTTGAGTAACTAGGAAGAAAATTAACAGCACAACCTCAAAAGTGATTTCTAAATTAATCCTAACATTTATGCAAGTGGATACAGAAATAGGAGGATAAAACAGATGAATACATGCCTGATGCACAAGGGAAGGCTGTGGAATCTTGGGATACGGACTGACTGTTGGGAAGTCAGATGGGTTATAGAGTTCCCTATGAACAGAGCTGGGACTGAGCTCTATAGGGGATATTTTGCTTTTGGGAAGATTTTCAACTAATTCAGCAGAGGGTGAGAGGACCAGGAGAGAACATTAGACAACAATGTCACCATTGACAAAATACTTGGGAGTGACAGATAACGCTCGTATAAAGAATAGAAAGTCAATAGATTAAGTCTGGAGCATAGGGAAAAAAAATGATGAAATCTAAGTCAGCATTACTGTGCATGTATGTGAATGTATGGATTATAATAAATAAGATTGGAGAGTTACAAGCATAGATTGTCATATGTGGCAATGTGTTATCTTGTGGCAATAAGATACCTGGCTCAAGGACAGGCAAGGTTGGCTGTGAAATATTCCTATTTCCAAGGGGAGGAATCTTCCCTGAAAGACATGGGCATTGGCCAGTCAGTTGCAAAAATGAGATTACTGACCCCATCAGGTCATCTCCATCTTTTTCTTGAGACTGAGCTGGTGGTTGGTCTCCAGAAGTCCTCCAAGTGCCAGTGACCTGGGCGTTTCTTCCTTGACCAACTGCAGACTCAAGGCAATGATGAACTCCCAACTCTAATCTCACTAACATACCCATCGAGGGCCATAAGCTATTGGAGCAGAATTATGCAGAATGTGGGAGGCAGTTAGGCTAGTGAAACCTCTGAGGAATTTGTGGCTTCTTCATTGGAGGTGGAGCAGACTGAGGAGGTGTCCTGTGTTGCCAACCTCTTCCAGGCAGAGACTGTGCAGATTTCATTGGTGCTTGCAGGAGACAAAAGAGAGAATGCATTGTGAATTAGAGGTAGACATACACAGTAGTGGTAAAGGGAGAGTAGCCCAGCAATGGACAATGATTCTTACTTGGCTACTAGGACATAGAGGGGCCAGAATCACCACAGGAGCCGTCACGGTCCTCACCATCCACGGCAAGGATCCTCCCCTCATTGGGAGCGAAGAGACATATTTCAAGTACTCCCACCAACCATCTTTGGCTCTTTCTGCCCTACAGTGGAACATCCTGGAATGAGCCAAAAAGAGGGAGTGAGTGAGTTGAAAGTTGTTGGCACAGCTGATTGAGCTGGTGCAGGTGGCAAAGAAGATGGTAATGTGTCCTGAGTGGGTGACTTGGCAGCACAGAGTCCATGAAGTGTGGGGTTTGGAAGGATGAGAGTAAGTGAGGGAAGATGCAACATAGAATAATGAGAATGGCAGAGCATGAGTCATGGTAAGAAGTGAGTACAGTGACAGAGATAGTGTGAATGTGAGGGATTTAACAGAAGATAGGGGCCACATACTCTAGCAGAGCGAAGAAGATTATTGACCTTGTGGCATTGTTGGGAGTTCCTCTGGTCTGTGGAAACAACAGTGTCCTGCCAGCCGACCTCTAAACGTCCTGGCAGGGTCTGAGGACAAGGTCTCCTTTCTTAGTCCTGACGAGAGAGGACGGCTTATCTCTGCAACCCAGGACCTCCATGTCTGCGTCAGCAAATTGGGATGCCAACCTGCCTCTGTTTGAAATCGCCACAGTGATGGTACTGTGCAAGGCAGCTCTGGACTGACAGTGCAACTCTTTTTTAACTTTGTGCCAGGACCCTAGGAGGTCCTGCTCATTGTGAGTACTTCAGTCTCCGGTGACCGGGGCACCATCGAGGCATGATGTATAGATAATCAGGTGTATTTCTGAGAATAGTATGTGAAATCTCATAATGGCTCATGGAAATCCATGAAATTTTCCAAAATTGACACTTAGCTAATTTCAGGTAAAATTTAGCCCAAGGTGTCTAGAAAAATGGAGAAAGGAAACATAGGAGGAGGGGTGGCTATACTGGTTAAAGATTGCATTGAAGGGCTGAAGCAAGATGATGTTTCAGAGCGTTCAATGTCAAAATGAAGTTAGCTATAGCTAAGGAACAATAAAAGTGGAATTACATTGTTCAGTGTCATCTGTAGACCATAAACGAGTGGATGTAGAGGACCAAAATTGCATTATTAAAGACAGTGCAAACATCATAGAGAGTTATAATAGGAAACATTAACTATCCAAATATTGCTGGGATACTGGTACTTTTAAGCACAGAGAAGGGCAAGTTTTCTCAAATTGCATTCAGGAGAATTTCTTAAAGGAAATTCCCAACAGAAAAGGAGGCACTGCTAGAGGTGGGCCTAGTACATCAAATGTTAATGGGGAGATCATTTAGGCAGAAGTGATCATTGTATCATAAAGTTTAGGATGATGGAGGAAATGATAAAGATCAATCCAGCATAAGAATAATCAGTTAGCGAGGAGCTGATGGGGCACAGATACAGTAGGACCAGATATACAAAATATTAGTGGCAAAAGCTGTAACTGAACAATGGGTTACCTTCAAACAGGAGATATTTCAGGTACAGTTAATGTATATACCCTCGAAAGGGAAAGATAGGACAAGCAAATACAGCAATTCCTGAATGACAAAGGAGGTAGAGAACAGGTTAAAGAAGAAAATGTACATTTATGACAGGTGTCAGGTAGTGAATACAATTGAGAAACAAGTTGAATAAAGAAGATTCAGATGGGAGGTGAGAAAGCAAATAAGAGAAGCAAAATGAGATTATGAGAAAAGACTGGTGGCTAAAATACAGGTAAATCCCAACACCTAACGTCTTAGGTACATAAACAGTAAAAGAGTTGTAAAAGGAAGTGTTGGGCTAATTATAGATCAACAAGTAGATTTATAATTAGAGGCAAGAAGTATGGCTGAAGTGTCAAATGAGTACTTGTATTGGTCTTTACCTGTAAGGCAGATGGTGCTGTGGTCACAGTGACAGAGGAGGAAACTCACTCACTAGAAGGGTTTAAGATTGATAAGGGGTAGATATTGGACAGGTTGACACAGGCGCTAATAATTTATACTGTAATCATTAATAGGGGCATAATGTAAAATATCAAAGAGGATTTGCTGAACTATATAGGACACTGGCTACACCTCAGCTGGAGAATTCTGTACAGTTCTGGGTTTCACACCACAGGTAGGATCTGAACGCATTGAGAGAATGCATTGAGAGAGTGTGTGTGTGTATGTGAGGGAAAGAGAGATGAGAGAGTGTGTGTGTGTGTGTGTGTGACAGAGAGAGGTCAGTGAAGTCGGGACTGTTTTCTTTGACAAGGAGAAAGCTAAAAGGAGAGTTACAAAAGTTTTCAAAATTCATGACTGGCCAGGACAGAATAGATGGTGAGAAACTGTTCCTGCTCATAGAAAGATAGGGAACGAAGGCTACAAGCTCAGTGTTTTGCAAAGGAAGCAAATGTTGAGTGAGAAAAGAACTTGTTCAACTAGCAGGTAGTGAGAGTATGGCATGCACTGCCTGGAAATGTAGTTCAATTGAGGCATTCAAGATGGCATTGGATGATTATTTAACTGGAAATAATGTCAAGAGTTACAAGGAAAATGCAGGAGATTGGCGTGAAGATAAAATGCACAAGAGATCTGGTGCAAACACAATGAGCCCAATGACTTCCTTCTGCACAGTACCAATTCTGTGATTTGGCCTTCTGTCTGCCAAAATGCAGATATTTCTCTCACTGATTCTGCCCTGTACCAGGTCAAATGTAAACTGTGTTCAGGTGACCCAGTGTAGCAAGAACGAGATCTGTTGAAAGTTTTAAAACCTTTTCCCTACCCATCTTATACTTGTGTGGAATTTCCTCTGACTATACCCAGCCAATAACAAAGCAAAATAGTCATCATAACATTGAAGCCAACTGGCTCAATACTTAAATATTAATTTGTTGGAGCCATTGGTTGATGAAAATATAGGAAAATGGGCTCAGTTATTTGGAAACTTAGTATTGTCTGCCAAAAATAAAATCTAGCTGTTTATTAGGTACAATTAGAATGCTTTTGACAGCTATACTTGCCACATAAAGATGTTTTCAATTGACTTATGACATTTGCTCACCAGAAATACTTTGGATTTTAGAGGAAGAATTTCATTTCATTCCTAACAAGGAAATAAAATACACCATTTAGTATGGACAATGACATTGCACAAGTGAGGAGCGGAGGAAGTGCAATGGGCTACAGAGGAGAAAAGTCAACATTGGATAAATCTATTGATTCTATCCTCTGTAACAGAAATAGAGCAAGGATGTAGTAGTGCCAATGTTCTGCAGCATTTTTCCTTCAGTCACTCTAAGAACAAGAGATTGGTGGATTTTCCAAAAGGAAAGAAGCACTGAGGGGTTGGAGATGCAAGTTGAACTACAACATGCCAAGTTGCTTTGTGGTTTACATTAACAGAAGTTAACTCTTAAAGAATTTGCAAGTGTAGCTTCCTCGCCTTGAGCAAGAGTTAGTCATACTGCATCTTTTAACAGGTTTTGTTTCATCGGGCACTGATTGGTACATCTGTGTCAAATTTATTTTTAAACTATTTCAATGGTGTTTTAAAAGTCTTGTGTAGAGTAAATGGCTGCAGCGGTTTATTAAAATAGCTTGTAAAAGAATGTTAATTTGGCTGCAATCAGTGGAAATCGACATCCCACATGCAGCCATTGCAATGTAACATGCAATTTGTACATAGATGCATATTTCCATTGCAAACGTACTGTTGGATCCCTGTAACAGGTTTAGTATATTTTAACAGATTTTGAATATAACAACTTAATGTCTATCAGTATATCACTTCAATTTGGCTTTGAAACACGTGGGAATTCGGTATCTTCTGAGACAGCAATTGAATTGCAAAGTATCGACCTGAGCATCACATTCTTAAATCTCTAGCACTAAACAAAATTGGATCGCTGCAAATGTTTTGTTCCTGGGAAAATATCTTAATGCTTTTCATTTTCTCGTACTGAAAATGAAGTCATGTAAAATTAGTGAAAATTGCTTCCTACCATGTTTTAATTTAATCAGTTAAACCAAAAATTAAAGCTGTAATCAAATAATAACCCTTAAGAAGATTACAAAGATTAAAATAACTTGTGCTATCCCAGGGAATATGAGCTCTACAACACAAAACATCTTAATAAGTAATCCAGTAGCAGGGGGCTGCTGAATGAAGTTTACAGCGACTGTTGACAGTTTTTAAACAGTTGATACAGGAATGTTGTGGTGTTAAACAGTGTCTTCTCATATCACTTGCATTTAGCATTGTTTTACTCAAAACATCTTCAGTTTTGCCACCATTGGGCACAAGATAATTCCCCATTTTTATTGGAAGCAGGGCTTCTGCATGGATTTACGCTGCGTTACTGGATCTGATATTTAGGCTGGAGAACCAAAGGGGATGAGTAAGAGTCAAGAGACCGTCAGCTGCAGGAAGAAGACGGGTAACAGAGGAGTGATCGCAGGGAAATCTTGAACAGTCATTTGTTTACAGGACAATAACATACGGATGGCTTAGGTCCTTCTGTTCAGACAGCCGCTGGTAGACCCAGAGTCAACGAGGATCTGCCACAGGTTTGTGGCAGTTGGCTAAACCCCATGACATGGTAATCGGCTCATGAATGCAGGTGACATGGTCTTGTCGCTGGATTGTGTCGCAGGAAGAAGGTAGCTCTGACACTGGGAAGTTGCATCACCTCATGGCTGTGCAGGAAACAACAGCATGTCTAAAGAGCAGCCCTCCCTGTGTTTGTAATGGAAATGGTCTCATAAGTTTTATTTAGAAAACTCTGCACTTTCAATCTCCACGCTCAGAATTTCGGAACTTCCTGAGACAATTCCTCTGCTGTCACATAGTAGCATCAAGAGCTTCAGCTGAGATGTCACAATGGGGGCAGTGCTTCTAGCCTCAAATACTTGAGGATAAATAAGGACAGGGTGGATGATTCCCATGCTATCACCTTGTTGGTGACACCTTTTGACTCAGATCTGTGATGATGTTTTAAGAGATACTGCTCTACACCTGAATTGTGCGCAGTCTCTTTCCATTTTGGAGGAGTTCCAGGATTATGACCCAGCGACGGTGAGGGAATAGTGTTATAGTTTCAAATCAGTGTTCCCTTGTACATGTTGCCATTGTCCTTTTAGAGGTTGTGAGTTTGGTAGGTCCTGTTGAAGGTGCCTTGGTGAATTAACTCAGCATTTTTTTGCAGAGAGAAATTGACTCAGAAATTAATGGGGAGAACTGTGAGTTTGTACATTTTGGTGGAAAAACATAGAGAAAGTGTATAAAAGAAAGGCTACTAATCTAAATAGCATGAAGAAGCAGTAAGACTTGGATCTCTGTATGCGTAAGTCATTAATGATAGCAGGACAGGTGAAGACAGTGGATTATATAATGTAGGGTATTTCTAGGCTTTATCAATAGGGGCATAGAGGACAGAGCTGAGCCTGTCTCAGACATTAGTTAGACCTCAACTGGAGCATTGTGTACAGTTCAGAAAGGATGTGAAAATATTTGAAAGATTACAGAAGAGGTCTATGAAAATAATTCCAGAAGTGAGAAATTTCAATTTTAAAGATAAATTGAGAAGTTGGGGCTTTGCTTGGAGAGAGGAAGGCTAAAATGAGATTGAATAGAAGTTTTCAAAATGATGCAGGGGCTGGACAGAGTAAATAGGGAGAAACGGTTCCATCTCATGAAAGGATCAAGTATGAGAGGGCACACATATAAGGTAAATTACAAAAGGAGCAAATGTCATGTGAGAAAACACATTTGCAAATATTCATGATCTGGAATGCATTGCCTAGAAATGTGGTGGAGGCAGATTAAAGACCATTAGAGCCAATGATATTCAAGAGACCATCAGATAATAATTTGAATGGAAACAGGATACGGGAAAAAGCAGGAGAAGAACATGAAATCATGAAGCTCATTTGGAGAACCAGTATAGACACGGTGGGACAAATGGCCTCTTCTGCATGGTAGCACTTCTGTGATTCTATCAAATGCTAAAGGAAACCATAGAGGCACTTTTCACCAATCTTCTACTGAAGTCAAGGCAAGAGGCCAGGAGGAACACCACCTGAACTCAGTGCCCCCCTTACTCCAGTGTTTCAGGAGCATCTTAAAGGAGGATAGAGAGGTGGAGAAGTTGAAGGAGAGAATTCTAGAGCTCAGTACTAGCTGAAGGAAGAGTGGTCAATGGCTGAGGTTTTAAAATTGGGAATGTGGAAGAGGCCAGAAACAGAATGTATATCTTGGCCTTTGCTCCTATACTTGTGCTCAGAGAATCTCTCAGTGCAGACCTCTCATATTATTGTCTCTCCAAGACATAAGAAGTGCCAATATCTGACCTTATGCCCACAAGAAGAACAATGATTAATGGGGGTTCATTGAGAAGGCTTTCCCTCTGATCCAACTGGGCTCATGCATTGCAATGGACCTGGAAAGAGGATTGAGGGACAGGATTAGCCATGAGTGGAAAGATTTGGCAGAAACAACTGAAAGGCAGTTCAGTTCAGCACCAGGATTTGATGGAGAATTGAATGGGGCAGAGAGCCCATTGACAAGAAAAAAAGGAAATGGCCAAGCACCCTGTGGAACATATCTTCCAGTTTCACCAAATGTCCATCTTTTACTGTAGTAAGGTGAAGAGCGTGTGACCTGGTGAAAGGCTTGCAAAGATATATTAATGGAGGTATCATTATTTAGTAATGTATGAATGAAGCCAGGTGTGAGAAAGTGTGGGGAGATATTTTGAGATCAGTAGCTGGTGTTAGCATGTAAGGAGATGCAAAAGCTATATCACTGATGTATGTTCTGTGGAGGTGGAGAGTAAAATCTTAAATTAAAAGGTAGCTGTTGATTGTTGTACAAACTCATCTGCTCCACTAATGTCCTTTAGAGAAGGCAATCTGCCATCATTACCCAGTCTGCTCTACATGTGACTCCAAACCCACAGCAGCATGGTTGACTCTCAACTGTTTGGGCAGCTAAGGATGAGCAATAAATACTGGCCCAGCCACATCCCATGAACAACTAAAAAACATTGAAAGAGAGTGATAAAACAGAACTTTGGGGCCACAGGTGGTACACCGCTGAGCAGAGACTAACGAATTTGAGTTGAGGTCTTAATTTAATCATTGTTAGCAGATCCTTGGCAGTGCCCATTCAATTGGTTTTTATGTTTGCCTGCTGTTATTGGGTTTATTTGTGTTGACAATTGCCTTACTTCAACCAGAACCAGATCTTCTTTTGCCTGCTGATCTTCTACAAGAATTTTTATGTTGCTGACCTTTGCAGAATTAAAATTGATTATGAATCCCAACTTTGAATTCACATGCATGTAGCACATGCAAAGTGCTTCTTCTTTTAAGAGATGCAGACTGCCTTTTGAACTGGTGAATTCCCGACCTCTCCTATAATGAGAGAGCTGAATATTGGGCAGCATGGTGGCTCAGTGGTTAACACTGCTGCCTCACAGCGCCAGGAACCTGGGTTTGATTCCACCCTCAGGTGACTGTCTGTGTGGAGTTTGCACATTCTCCCTGTGTCTGAGTGGGTTTCCTCTGTCAGTCCAAAGATGTGCAGGCTAGATGGATTGGCCATGCTAAATTGCCCATAGTGTTCAGGGATGTGAAGGTTATAGGGGGATAAGTCTGAGTGGGATGCTCTGATGGTCAGTGTGGATTTGTTGGGCCGAAGGGCCTGTTTCCACATTGTAGGGATTCTATGGATTCTCAGCATGAGTAATTGCCCATCATATGAAAACTCAATAGAAATAATGTGATTAACTTATACTCTATGATAATCATTCATTATGTTGAAGACTTCCATCTGGTCCTTCCTTAAACTTCTCAATTCTAACCTCTCAAATCTGCCTTCATTACATGCCACAATTTTTGTAGTATCTTAATGAACCCGTGTTGCATTTTCGTATTGCTTTTATAACCTTTTGTCTGAAAGAATGTAAACATTTGTTTTCTCCCAAACTATTACATGGAGTCATCATTCCCTTTAAAACAAACAATTTAGTGGTCCTAATAAAATAATGAAGGAAAATTTTTGATTTGATTACTTTGAACTCAATATGATAACATGATTTACAATCGTTTCCAAGCTTTAATGTCTTTCATACACAGTTAAACATCCCTTTAAAAAGAGGTCTGAGGAAGGGTCACTGGACCCAAAACGTTAACTCTGTTTTTTCTTCGCAGATGCTGCCAGATCTGCTGAGCTTTTCCAGAAACTTCTGTTTTTGTTCCTGATTGACAGCATCCGCAGTTCTTTCAGTTTTTATCCTTTTAAAAATGTGACTTATAAATTGCCAAACATGAAGTAAATAATTTGCATTTGTGATCACACAGTCATAATGCATCACACTTACATATCTTTGCCAGGTCACTACAGCATATTTAGTGTTTGCACACCAAACTCCACCATGAACATCAGTGTGAATATCCACCATGAAAATTAGTGTGAAGCATTAAATAAGCATGTCACAAATACTGATTTACTTTGCACATTATCAAAAGGGAAAGTGAAAATTAAATATCAGCCAATTTTAAAAAAGATTTATAATTAACTGTTATCAAGTTTTAATAAGCTTCCAGCTGAGGTGGGCATCTGCTGTTATGAGTAAATCTGTAATGTTAGAAATTCTAACTGGTCTTGTGCCAAGCTCTGTAGTCAAGATACTGCAAGTATCTTCTCATGTCTGTATGTGGCAAGGATTAAAAACTAAATATACTTATAAAGTTGAAGTCATTTAACGTCTGCAACATCACACGATGTAGGTATAAAGCAGGTCAAATATCCTGTTGCCTGATAGGAAGTTAGGAAGGTAAGGACTGAAAAACAATCATTGCACACCATGTGGTTGGTCGTAAGGTTTTAAAAAACATAATAAAACAATCAATAACATAAATGACTATAGCTTCCTTGCAACAAACTGGGAAACGTTTCTGTACAAATTTGTGGGAATTGTATTGGTCACTAATCTCCCAGTTTTCAAGCACGGGGCAGACTTAAGGGTATCTGCTGCTATGGCCACTGTCTACAAATGTATCTTAAAGTACACACATTAAAATGATCGAAACACTAAAAGATAAAATTGCCAAACTCACGCACATCTCCATGCCCTGTTCCACCTTCAGCTCTTGCTATGGTCTCAGCCTTCCATGAGTCCCACTCCTACGATTGCTTCTCAGCTTCTTCAGGCAGCACCTTTTTTCCCCCGATTTTGGAGGCACTGAGAATAGTGTGCTCCCTTCTCGGCCTCTCACGAGACCTCAACCAGGATTACAAGATCATGACACCAAGTCAGGAGTTGGCCTTTGAACGGTTGAACCTCACGAGACCTCAACTCACATCATGTGAGATTACTGTTGAATTTGCAAATAAAATAACCAGCATGTAATTCAACCAGTGATGCCACTCATTTCTTTCCTCATAAATGCTGAGCAAAATATAACTGTATCAATTCAGTCTGCCTGTATTTTGTGTGAATAAATATTCATGTTTGGCATTTGTAAATATTACACGTTCGTTTTACAGAAAAATATACAGTATGTCGCTGATTTGTTCAAATGACCTTTCTGTCAGGATATCACAACTATGCATGTGCTTCAACGTGTAATCAAATGACCTTCACATGACATTGTAACGATCATTGGGAATTTAACTTTCCCAACTTACAGTTTAGCGAATGTAGAAACAAGGTCGTTCAGCTCAGTGTTTCATACAATGTTCCGTTGATGGGATGGATAGCCCAGCCATGCTTTCTTGCATCACTGAGGAATTAAAGAGTATTATGATCAACTGTAATTTGGAAAAGCTTCCCTCATCACTGGTCTCAGAAACAGGGAAGGTGAAGAGGATGTGAAGAGTAATAAATGAGTTGGGCACATGCAAAGTTCATATGGAAAGTTCAATACATCCAAAGTTTGGAACTTGCCTTGCTATGTCTTGCAATTTACTGTAAAAATCTGAGCCATCAATTTCTTTGGAGTACCCATGTTTTAGTTTCTAGTTTCAAGCAATGTTCCGTAATCAGCTTTGATGTGCATTTCTGAAAATTGTAAACATTATTGAGAAAGTCAATGCATCTGGTGAATCTTTCCTTATAAGAAGTTACATATTTAAGACAGAAATGAAGAGGTATTTCTGATGTCAGATGGTAGTGAAGCTGTGGAATTCTTTACTGCTGTATAGGCTGAGTTGTTAAATATATTCAAGGCTGAGACAGGCACACTTTTAATCATTAAGGAAATCAAGGGTTACTGGGGAAAGACAGCAAAGTGAAGTTAAGGTTTATCAGATCAGCCGTGACTAGATTGAATGATGGATCAGACTCAATGGGCTGAATGGCCTATTTCTGCCCCTATGCCCTATGACCTTAACTAACCGCACTGCTCTATCAAGGACTGCAAAATAACAGCTCACTTTGAAATTTTTCTTGAATAGGCTCATCTTCTGCTTCATATCTGAACTGGTTCCTCTTTCTCCCAATACAGATTGGATTAGGTTCGAAATGTGCAGGGATCTCCAAATCCTCAGCAAGCTTACATGTATCCAAAAATGCTCAAATCCTTGTCACTCCTGCAGTCTACAAGAAATGTCTTGGTTTCTCCCAGTACTTAATGGCATCATGGATGTCAAATATTTTCTACTGAAGTTTTGCTAGTTATATTGATCTCAAAGTGGATACCATACCACACAACAAGAGAAAACACAAGCATAAAAGTCAAAATGCTTTTATGAGAGCTTATGCATCAACCCCTGAGGCACTGCCAGACGCTCCTGTCAGGGTAGTGTCCGAACTTACAATCAGTATGTCATAAATATCACCAAGCTGATAGTGATGATATTTCTGGCATTAATTCAACTCTCCCATCTTGTTTCACTCAATAGTTTCACTGTAAGATTGGGCACATGCCTAATTACAAACCCCTAACGTTGTGCTGAAGCTGAGAAATACATATAAACATATTGCACAAAGTTATAGCGAGCAATTGCCTCCAAGTGACATTCTGCAGTATCATTGACAACCAAATTCAAAGAATGTTCACTGCAAGAACCAAACAAGGATTAACATACAGAATTCATCATAGCACACTTTATTCCTTCTTTGTTTCGCTTCCATTATATTAGCCTTGCCTAAATAAGTAAATAAGACAATGTCAGCTCGTCTGAGTGAAGGATAGCTTCCTGTAGAGCAGAGGAGTTACACCCACTGCAGTTGTGTAAAGTGAATGTTGACGATGGCTATTGGGGATGAAGAGTGGGACGGCTGTGAGCAACTTAGAGCTTCAGTCAAACCAACAGCGTTGCAGCTATTTCTGCCTAGCAGCATCGGGCAAATAATGGTTCATAGGAGGAGTGCTGCAGTCTGAGTGAAGAAGCCAGCTGATGGTAGGCTGAAGGGTGGTCGCAGACTGCTGAGTGAAGGAGATAGCCAAAGGAATGGTGCAACAAAGCACAAGCAGTCACTAAGCTGAGACAATGGGTCACCGGATGTGGGTAGATGACTGGAGGATCAGTAAGCACGTACCAGCCGCTGTACTATGTCAGGAAAGGAATTGGATGGTCAGTGAGCCCCTGCATCTGCCGCATGGAGGGGTTGTTCATGAGGCTGTGAGCATGCGGGGTTGGGGGCAGGGGTAGGGTTTAGGATATGCAGTGTTGAGTAAGAGCTACACCTGCTTGCTCTTGTTGCCTGCTAGACAATTCCCAGCCAAAGGGAGTGTCTGTGCAGGGATCCAGGAGGACATGAAACTGTAATGCTCCCTACTCTTGGGTATTCAGTTCTGTTGCTGATGCTTTGATGCAGCTGCCTAGTTATCCTTGCTCTTTAAGGCAATGGAATTGACAGGGCTGTTGAAGAGTTCAATCTAGAAACCGGCAACACAGTTAACTGGCATTCGGCAGAAAATCCATCTTTTTTCGCAAGATGTAGGTCTCCGAGTAGAAACTTGGGTTTTGTATGTTCCTCTGACCTGTACTTTTACTTCATACATATCAGTGCTGTTTGAAAACAGGAGACACAGGTAGTGCCGAGGATGTAACAATGAAGATGAATCCATGTTCTTGGGAATAGTAATTCATGTGTGCAAACATTCAGAAAAAGGAAAATAACCTAAAATAATCAATTCTTTACTTCCAGGAAGAAAACTAAGTTATCAATACTGGATTAATTTTCAGCATATATATTGCTGCATTCACGCAACACTAATGCACAAACAGGTGAACACTTTCCAATGAAATTGCTCACCAATTGCTTTAAGAAAGACAATCTGAACTCATTGGGAATTGGTTCATTTCTTAGGAAATTACAGCATGGAATCAACAGTTATTTCAGTCACATTTGGTGTGGAGATGCCACAGGAACTATTAGCTGCCTTCTGCAATACATGGACGTATTTTTTTGTCTGCACAGGAGATTGTATGCTGTTTATGGCTTTGTTTTGCACTGACGGTATAATTTACTGGCGGAGCTTGGTGTCTTTGTTTGGCTTGTTAAATTGTCAGCCAATTGTCAAAAAATCAGTCAAGTTATTTTCCTGGCAGGTAAACAAAAGCTGCTACTGTGATTTTTAAAAAAAGAATCACAATGTGTAGATGACTTCCCCTCATTTCCATTTAATTATCACAAGCAAAGAAGATTTCCGTAGATTGGTACTTATACCGACATTATATACATCAAACTCCTCCCCTGTTCTCAAAAACTTCACCCTTCACTGGTGACAGATCCTTCGGCCACGTTGTGTCTGCTGTTTACAATATCCCCTGAACCCATTTGCCTTTTCGCCTGACCTAAGTCAGGACCCTCAATAAAATCCACCTCTTCGAATAGAATTTGGCGTTTATTTTTCAATCTTTTCCTCCTTGCCACCATGCCTGTATTACTCATACCTCTTATGCAAGTCCTTAGAATGTTTCCTATATTGTAGATCCCGTGTAAATACAAATTGTTCAGAGAAATGGTTTGTTGTTTTACCATCAACCACAGATGATTATCCTACACTGCATTTTCTGGCAGGAAACATACATGTGCACTGATAGGCAAACTTGGAGGAAATTAAAAACCGAAAGAATTGTAGATGCTGTAAATCAGGAAAAGAACAGAAATTGCTGGAAAAGCTCAGCAGGTCTTGCAGCACCTGGGAAGAAAAAAATCAGAATTAAGGTTTCGGGTCCAGGAAGGTAAGAGAGTTGCAGAGTGTGGCTAGCACCCGAAAGCTGAATGCTGTTCACATTTTGTTCCATCACATGACCATTGAAGCATAACATTCACAGGAACATTCCGAGGAAGGGTCACTGGACCCAAAATGTTAACTCTGATTTTTCTTTACAGACGCTGCCAGACCTGCTGAGCTTTTCCAGCAAATTCTGTTTTTGTTGTGGAGGAAATTAATTCCAGTCAGAATCATGTTGTCACTTTTCTTCTGGTGCCCTTGTTTAAAATGTGTAATCACCCAGCTAAAAAGAATTCATTATCAGTGTCTGCCCCCTGAAAGGAATTCAGTTTTAAATGAAAGATTGTTGACAGCTGAATTCCAAAAGTTGCATTTCTGCCATCAATGATTTGACAAACAAATGTATTTTTCAAATTAGTTACAATTGGATCTGCATTCCTACAACCCACTAAGGTCAGTACTTTGAAAACAGGCAATTCAAATACATTATAGCTACCATTCCTGGTCTTGAGCACAACATCCTTATATAAGGTCATGGGAAGAGGGTAAAATGCTAACAATGTGCAGATGTTTACATTTTAGGTGTTGCGATTGCAAATCAACATTCGTGATAGATAAGTGCCATCATACAGCTGTTGCTGTCATCAAAATTTCTGAGAGCCCCCAGATGGCAAAGACCATGTGCTCTGTTACCAGTCAGTCTCCAAGGTGCACTTCCCCAGTGCAGGGGTCTGGGTAGCTATCAATGGGACATCACCCTGAGTTCTCTCATTCTGCGTTAGTTCCGTTATCTCTTCTCCTGCAAGGAGAGAACGCAGATGGTTATACATGGGGAAAAAAGATCCATGTGGAGAGCCAGTGGAGGATCAATATTTGTGGAGGGTGACCGCGAGGCATAGATATGAGATGGCACTCACAATAAGGCTATGCATCAATGTCAGTTGTTCATGGGGGAATGTGAAAAGGTGACTTGAGAGAGAGAGAATTGAGTAACATTGCACGTTTATTGGTGCAAGGTATGGTATGCAGGAAAATTCCAGGAAGGTAAGAGAGTTGCAGAGTGTGGCTAGCACCCAAAAGCTGAATGCTGTTCACATTTCGTTCCATCACATGACCATTGAAGCATAAACAGAAGTTGCGGGAAAAGCTCAGCAGGTGCGGCAGCATCTGTAAAGTTAACGTTTCAGGTCCGGTGAACCTTCCTCAGAACAGATCTGAACAAGGGTCACCGGACCGGAAATGTTAACTCTGATTTCTCTTCACAGATGCTGCCGCACCTGCTGAGCTTTTCCAGCAACTTTGTTTTTGCTTCTGATTTACAGCATCCGCAGTTCTTTCAGTATTCATTGAAGCTTAGCTGGTTGCTTTAAGAGATAGGAGCCTTCCCTTCTCCCTCCCATTCATTTTGACACCAATTTGCTGGGAGCTGCCACTTCTCACAGCAGGAACTCCAAGGAAGAGTCAGAGAACAATGGTGAAGGGCATTGGAGTGGGGCAGGGCTATAGGACAAGGATGTGGATGCGTTGGGGGTGGCCATGCAATGTTGTCCTGCAATCTTGGCAGAATCCTGAGAAATCAATCTGGAATGCAGCCATTCTAACCTCTATCATCATTCCTTTAACTCAAAATCTTTCCATTGAGAGATGTGGGTGATCATCATCACCCAATATTGGGAAGCAAGAGATTAATGTCATGGTAAAATCTGCTTCTTTGAATAGCTGGCACCAGATCCACTGCCAGCTCTCCTGATGTGAACGAGTTGATTTAGTAAAATTTCTGTCCTGCTCGATTTCTACATCTGATTCATGTATGAACAGTTTAACGTCCTCACCTTTTTGTACTGCAAAAATCTCATCATCTACAGACCATCCTCTATGCAGATCTCCTAGCCAAAGATCATTGAAATCAGATGAGGAACAGTAGGCCTGACTGTCCATTCTAGCAGGACCCCAATGGTCAGGTTCAGTCATTTGCCGTGTGTCCCTGTGGGTTCCAATAGTCTATTTGCTTTGTAGAAAGTGACTAGGACAATTTCTTCAGGATTGCAAGACCAATATTTAGAACCATAGAACCCCTACAGTGTGACGAGAGGCCATTCGACCCAATGGGTCCGCACCAACCAAGCCTCCAAAGAGCATCTCACCTGACACATCCCCCTACCCTATCCCTGTAATGCTGCATTTCCCATGGCTAACCCACTTAGCCTGCACATCCCTGAACACGATGGTAATTTAGCATAGCTAATCCACCCAACTTGCTCATCTTTGGACTATTCAAACAACATCAGTGCCAAAGTAATTTTAATCCAAACTCACATAATGGGGTGTGTGCCTGGTGCTTCTTCATGGGTTTTCTCACCTTTGATGTTTAGTCACAGTGCTTTTGGTTCATTTGTTACTGTAAAATTTTAAAAATGTGAAATCCTGTTTGGTTTTTTTTTAGCTATTCATTGAAAGTTTTTTTTTAATTATTAGTCTCAACAGGAATTGATGCAATAGATAATAAAAAAATCCAAGTATGAATGCTGGTATCAGATTTAAGCATGATTCTGACATTAAAGGCCTGGAAATACCGTAAGATATAGGAGCATAATTATGTCATTCAGCGCATCAAGTTGCTGATGTATTTCTCAATCCCATTCTCCTGCTTTCTCCCCTTGACCCTTGATCCCCTTACTAATCAAAAAACTATCTACCTCTGACTTAAAGACACTCAATGCCAGTGAAAGCAGGCCTGTAGATGGTCTGTAGATGATCAGTTACATAGTATCATTATCTTCCGAATGATTGTGTTTTTAGAGTTTACTTTTAGAGATGAATAAGGTAGTATTGATACTGCAGACTATATTTATAGAATTAGATTCTTTTTAACTTGGAATCTGCCAAAATTCTCATTCATGATGGTGTTACTATCACTGAATCCCCCACTATCAACAGCCTTGGGCTTATCATTGACCAGGAACTCAACTGGACTCACCACATAGACACAGTGGCTACAAGAGCAGGTCAGAGGCTAGGAATACTGCAGCAAGTAACTCGCCTCCTGACTCCCTAGAGCCTGTCACCATCTACACGGCACAAGTCAGGAGTGTGATGGAATAGTCCTCACTTGCCTGGTTGAGTGCAGCCCAACAGTATTCAGGAAGCTTGACACCATCCAGGACAAAGCAGCCAGCTTAATTGGAACTACATCCACAAGCATTTACTCCCTCCACCACCGACGCTCAGTGTCAGCAGTGCATACTACATACAAGATGCACTGCAGAAATTCACGAAAGATCCTCAGACAGCACCTTCCAACCTCACGACCACTTTCATCTAGAAGGTCAAGGACAGCAGATATATGGGAACACCATCCCCTTCAAGTTCCCTTCCAAGCATCTGTCCATCCTGACTTGGAAATATATCACCCTTCCTTCACTGTCGCTGGGTGATAATCCTGGAATTCTCTCCCCAATGGCATTGTGGGTCAACCCACAGCAGGTGGACTTCAGTGGTTCAAGAAGGCAGCTCCCCACCACCTTCACAAGGGCAACTAGGGACAGGCAATAAATGCTAGCCAGCCAGCGACGCCCACATCCACAAATGAACAAGTTTTAAAAAAGATTTCATTACCTCTTGACTTTATTACTCCAACATACTCCAGGCTGATCTCTTACATTCTACCCTCTTTAATCTTGAGATCATTCAGAACTGTGCTGCCCATGTCTGAGCTTGCAACAAGTTCATATTCCCTGGTCATGTGCTTGCTGACCATTGTTAGCTCCCAATCAAGGAAGGTCTTGATTTCAAAATTCTCATCTGTGATTTTAAATCTTTCTGTGGCCTCACCCCTCCTTATCGCTGCAATCTACTCAAGCTCCACAATCCTCCAAGATGTCTAATTCTGGATTCCTGTGCATCCCCAATACAATTACTCCATCTTTTTTGGCTATCCATTCAGTTGCTTAGACCCTAAGCTCCCCATACATCTTTACTTCACCATTTCACTTTGCTCCATTAAGAAACTTGTGAAAACCTGCCTCTTTCACCAAGCTTTTGGTAATATCTTATTTGGTTCACTGTCATTCTCTGTTTTATCATGGCCCTGTATATTGCCTTTGGAATGTTTCATCATGTTAATAATGGTATATAAATGTATGTTACTCTATTGGACTTCACCTATTTACCTCTAAATGGGGCTTTGTTACCAATGTAAGGCTTTGAAGCCTTTATCACTCTTTTTCTTCTCCAATATCAAACTTAGTTTTTGAGTACTAAATGCCAGTCCAGATTGTTTGAGCAGATCTGGAGGCTCTGGCATAAATTTCTGGAGCACATCAATAAAATTGCCCCATCCCTGTGTTTTTTCAATTCAGTCACAGGTTTATGGGCATCATTGACTAGGTAAGTGTTTTTTGCCATTAAGAATCCGGAACACTGCCATGTGATTGGAGTCACATGTCAGAACAGATTTTCTTCCCTCAGGGCATTAGTGAATCAGATGAGCTTTTACAACAAAAACTGAAAGAACTGTGGATGCTGTAAATCAGGAACAAAAACAAAGTTGCTGGAAAAGCTCAGCAGGTCTAGCAGCATCTGTGAAGGAAAAAACAGAGTTAACGTTTCGGGCCCGGTGACCCTTCCTCAGAACTTTTGGTTGAGCTTTTACAACAGTTGACTATGATTTCAAAGCCGCCATTCGGCCAGCTCTTATTTCAAGTTTTACCACATTCAAGTTTCACCAGCTACCATGGTGGGATTTGAACCCATGTCCCCAGATGATTGGTCCAGAGTTCTGGGTTGCTAACTGTTACCACTGTGGGGTAACCCCTCTTCCCTTCTGCCTCTTCGCCTTTTAGCTAGGTTAGCAGATCTACCATTGTAGAGCTTGATCTAATGTATCAAAAGAGCAGGAATATGTTGTATAATTTGAATGTAATAAATAATGTTTCGCTCTTGCACATTACTTTTCCTGTTGGAAAGGCACCAGTAAAACAATAGGGATTTCTCATTTAGAGGTTGTATTTGATTCTATTATTAAGACTGATGACACTTGCTATACTTATTAGAAGTATGAGTTCTGCTGGTGTGTAAAGTTCTTGAAGGGACACAGTACTACTATGCCTGTGCTGCTGGATTAGGTCCCTTTGATAAACTGTTGCCACCACTCCCATACCCTCACTGACAACTCCCTCAATTGGAAAATAGTTAAGATGCAATTTACGATTAAGGTGGGATCTGGTGCAGACTGGGGAAATCCCACCCAATATCACTCACTACAAAAGAGGGAATGTATAGATTGGCAGTTGGAGTAAAAGCAATGTTTCTAGCCCAGATCCAAAAAATCTGTTCTTCCATCGGTGTGTCATGTGGTTGAATTTTCACTGACTGTTTGGGACCTTTCAAGGATGAATTAACTGCCCCCTGTGCATTTTGAACCCTGCTGTATACCTCCCTAGGTGATTGTCTCTGTTGGATAACATTTTGGATGAATTTCCAGAGAAATGCCAGCATTTTTCACCAATTTGCATTCCGAAGGTAATTAACATTTGTCATTTTCAGATCCTGACTGTGCAAAATTCTTCAAACAAAATAGCAAAGAAGCCCAATGGATTTGTATTTTTTAAAAGCCACTAACTTGAGGTTAATGAAAAAATGATAAGATTTCATTTTTCACAAAGAGCACGAACAAGATGCTGCCTGGAATTGTAGTATTTGTTACTGACTGGGAATTTAAATGAATATGATCAATCTATGCAGAATGAAGCAACAATCAATAATTGAAATACATAAGATTAAGAATATAAATGTGGCAGAATTTGCAGGTAACAAAATCCAAATAAATTTTTGAGTGTAAGTTTATTTGGAACATTTATCAGCTGTTAAGAGATGGAGGTGGTCTTCATATTTGTTTTAGAGTTATTTAATTACACATGAAGGAAACGTTTGTGCAGCATCTTTCACAACATCTGAAAGTGCATTACAGCCAATGAGTTTCAGCATTACACTGTTGTGACATGGAAAACACAGTGAACTGTTTGTTCACAGCAAATTACCATAAATATTGATGTGAAAATTACTTTGAAGGATAAGTATTGCCCAGTACCAAGCAAATTTTTTTACATTCATCTAAGCAGGACTTGGTTTAATGTCTCATTTAAATACCAGCACACTATTTTCATGCAGCAAAGCTATTACTGTCCAGTTCTAAGCCTTGGTTTTTTTTTCCTTACTCCTTTAATGTATGTTCTATAATGGGGTGTCACAAACATGTGTTCTTTGCTCGAATTATGGGTAAACCATTGCCTTGTATATGTGGATCACTATTTCACCCTATTTATAAATTCTAGAATTCTACTAAATTCAGAAATACATTCTGCTACAAATGTTGAGTTTATACATTTTGTAATATTTATGTATGCAATTTGTGTATATTTGTAACCAAATTCCCAGTTGTATAAAGCTAGTTAAGTGCATGTTTTGTATCTAGAAATGCTTTTATGGAGACAGACAGACCCCAGTTGTCAGTTTTAAATCCAATGCAATTGTTGCAGATTGTACAAACTCTTGTCTACGAACAAAATTTGGCAGACCAGTAAGCTATTTCATCCAAAATCTATCACCACAAACAGGAACGTGTGTCAGTTTCCAGCTTTGAAATTGTAAATGATGGACACCTAACTAAACTCCTTAGCCTTCTAGTGGAATAGAATTATTTTCATTCACCAGTGTCCACCTTGTTTACTTAACACATTTTTGTTTCTGGTCCTTGCTCCCTCAGTTAATAGACTGATTGATATTACTGCCATATTTAAATGCTCACTTTTTTGAATCTTAGCTTCTGTTGTATTATGCAATAGTCCAAGATGACACTTCTTTCATTTAATATGAAAAATTTGAAAAAGATCAGGCCCTCCAAATATATTTATGTTCGCAGAAGTTGAGCAACTATTCTATAATTCAGGAAAGGTATCAAAGGTCTTGAACTCACTGTCATACTTAAGCAAATTTAGTTATATAAACGTTTTAAAGATGGTTTAAAAATGACAATTGCAGCAATCAGTGACACTGAATTTAACAACTTTGTAGAAGCATTGTAGTTATGCCATTTATAACACAGTGTGGAGCTGGAGGAACACAGCAGGCCAGGCAGCATCAGAGGAGCAGGAAAGTTGACATTTCAGATCGGGACCCTTCTTCAGAAATGGGGAGGGGAAAGGGAGCTCAGAAATAAAAAGAGAGATGAGGGGTGGGGCTGGGGAAGGTAGGTGGGATGGTGATAGATGAGTACAAGTAAGGAGTGGTGGGGATTGGTCAGTGAGGTGGGAGTGACGGATAGGTGGGAGCGAAGATGGACAGGTTGTGTCAGGTCAAGGAGGCAGGGATGAGAGGGAGGCTTGGACATGGGATGAGGCCAGGGGTGGGGAGATTTTAAAACTGTGTTATCTCTGACTCCATCATCTGCAGTTCTTGCTGTCTTGTAGTAATGTCATTTTACTAGATGTAGATTATTTCAACATAACTTACACTTTGTATCTTGTAGTGAAATAGCCAGCTCTGTCGGGCAGGACATGTCTGACTGCACTTTGCTAAAACAACTGCTCTATTTGGGTCTCAGTTTAGGCATAGGGCTCTGAGGAGGACAGTGGGAACACTTTTTAGGAAGGTCCTCTAAGCATCCCTGAAGAAATCAAACACCCACACTGACCTAGTAGAGTACATACCTGTCACTTTAACTTCAGTGGTGAGGGAACTTCCAGAAGCATTATTTGCCATAGAATTAATGGCTGCATGAAAAATGTGGATTGATTCAGAAAAGTCAGCATGGAATTTACTCGAATTTTTTGGAAGACATAACAGAGAGAATTGATGTGGTGTACATTGACTTCTAAAAGGCATTTGATAAAGTGCACACAACAGACACAACAGGTCATACAATAAAAGAGACAATAGCAACATAGATACTAAATTGGTTGCGCACTAGGAAGCAGAGATGAGGCTACTGGATATTTAGAGGCTGCAAATAAGTTGGTGGCAGAATTCCCCAAGGGTCGATATTTGAATTCTTACGTTTTCTAAATCTTGACGTGCAGGGAACAATTTCAAAATTTGTAGATGATACAAACTCGGGAAAATTGTAAAATGTGAGGGAGATAGGTTAGGACTTCAAAAGAACATTGACTGATTGGTGGAGTGTGTGGATTGAAGGCTGGTGAAGCTCATTATCAAGAAGTGTGAGGTCAATGATGCACTTTGGCACAAAGAACATGGAGAGACAGTATAAAATAATGCTCACTATTCTGTGTATATGTGCACAAATCATTAAAAGTAGCAGGGCAGTTAAACAGAGCCATTAATAAAGGATACAGCATCCCTAGGCTTCATAAATAGGGGCAAAGAGTACAAGATCAGGGAGGCTATAGTGAATTTACATAAGACACTGGTTAGACTGCAGCTGGAATGTTGAGTATGGTTCTGAGACTACTTTATAGGAAGGATGTGAAGGCACCGGAGAGAATAAAGAAGAAGTTTATGAGAATGACTCCAAGGATGAGAGACTTCAGTCATGAAGGTACACTGGAAATATGCTGATTATTTACTTGCAGCAATGACTAAGAGAAGATATGATATAAGTTTTCAAAACCATGAGGGATCTGGTCAGAGTAGATAAGAAGAATCTGTTCCTGTTCCTAAGCAGATGAAGAATCAGAGTGCACAGTTTTAAAATATTTTCCAAAAGAAGCAAATGTGAAATGAGAAAAACATTTTCACGTGGCAAGTAGTACTATCTGGAGATGTGGTGGAGGCAAGTTCAAATGAAGCATTCAAAAGAGCATTGGATGGTTATTCAAATAGAAACAATGTGCAGGATTACAGGGAAAACTCAGGATACTGGCACTAAGTCAAAATGCTCAGAGTCAATGCAGATACAAAGGACTTAATGGCCTCCTTCTGAACTGTAGCATTTCTGTGATTCTGTTCAACAGAGAAGATCTATTCAGGAAAGCGCCAAATATGTAGAGATATTGTGTCGAGAACATTCAGAGGAAAAGTTGAGGAGTTCGAGAAGACGCACAAACCTCAAACACCTCAACTGCCCAGCCCTTGTAGCGCCACCTGTACCTGCACATCTGTAGATCACATGTCAGACTTATCAACCATCTCCAAATCCATTGAACTAGGATGGAAGCAAGTCACCCTTGATTCCGAGGAATGGCTTAGCAGAGATCAGCCTGGAGTTTAGAAAGATGAGGGGAGATCTGATTGAAAATTACAGAATACTGCGAGGCCTGGATAGAGTTTCTACTCGTAGGAGAGACTAGGACCCAAGGGCACAGCCTCAGAGTGAAGAGATGACCCTTTAGAACTGAGATGAGGAGGAATTCCTTCAACCAGAAGGTGGTGAATCTGGAACTCATTGCCACAGAAGGCTATGGAGGCCAAGTCATTGAGTGTATTTAAGATGGAGAAAGATAGATTCTTGATTAGTCGGGGATCAAGGGTTACGGGAGAAGGCAAGAGAATGGGGTCGAGAAACATATCAGACATGATCGGATGGTGGATTAGACAAAATGGGCCAAATTACCTAATTCTGCTCCAATATCATATGGACATTTGATGCATTTGTGAAGCTGAAAAACATGAAAATCTCTTCAATATTTAATAAATAAGTTTTAATCACAGTTGACCCTGAGAATTTACAGTCTTCTTGAGCTAAGTTTTTATCTGACAGGCCATGGTGATGAAATCTAAATTTGAAATCTATACATATTTTAGAAGTAGCTCCAATGCAGTGTAATAATTATTTTAATCTGAGAAGTGTTTAAAGTAAAATTAGAAAATGAAACCCTTTGGTATCCGTTATGGGTGTGACCGTTAGTACCACCTGAGATGCCTTTGGGTAGATTCACTGCCATCAACCCAATCTTTTATTATTAGTCTAAGTTACCAGCACCAAGTGGTGATGGATGCCCACATGTTGTCTTTTGCAAAGTAAAAGCTCAATCTTCTTTTACAGAGTAGATTTATATTCCCTCATCAACCTGTTGAGAGATCTTGCTACACACCTCTGGAACCATGAGACTTGAGCCTAGGTCTCCTGACTAACAGATAGGGACACTACACTCTACTACCAGATCCCAACATAGTTAATACCTAATTACATTCCATCTCAGTTGCATGGTAGTGTCTAGTGAGAATTAGGCTAGACTTAGTAAGTACACATCATTGCTTAGCTACATAGAGCTTAGCACTTAAAAACTGATTCTTTGAACACTATTTAGCACCTCCCAGGAACAGTTCTTTATATTCTGATAGAGGGAGTTTATCTTGTGATGCCATTTAACGCTTTAAGGTATTTCTTTATGTAACACTTGCTAGTTCTGCTTCGCGAATATTTTAACCCTTCCCTTCTGAACTAATAAAAGACACCTTCCTGAGGCCCAGCATCAGATTAACTGGAAAGAAAACAGAAATTGCTGGAAAATCCCAGCAGGTCAGGCAGCATCTGTGGAAGGAAATCAAAGTTAACGTTTTGGGTCCAGTGACCCTTCTTCCGAATTGATGGTGGCTAGGAATAACTTTGTCTTTATGCAGAAGATAGAGTTGGGGCAGGAGGTAAGGAATAAATGATAGGTGAAGGTAGAGCCCAAAGAGTGAGTAGAACAGTTGGACAGACAAAGAAATAGATAACGGTCAACCTGGGAGAATGAATAGCTACTAATGGGGACTATTAGTGGCTAACAATGGGTAGTGTGCAATAGCAGACCATGTGATAACAAAGCCTGGTCTGTGGGGTTTGTGGTGAGGACATGGGAGAAGGGAGAAGGTGCCTGAAGCACTAAAATTGTTTATCTCGATACTGAGTCCAGAAGGCTGTAGAGTTCCCAAGCGGAAAATGAGATGCTGTTCTTACAGCTTGCACTGAGCTTCACTGGAGCACTGCAGCAAGCCTGAGACAATGATGTTGGCCAGGGAACAAGGTGGTGTATTGAAGTGGCAGGCAACTGGAAGTTCAGGGTTGTTTTTGCGCACAAAATGTAGATCTTCTGCAAAGCAGTTACCCAGTCCCCACTTGTTTCCCCAATGTCGAGGAGACTGCATTGTGAGTAGTGAATGTAGTAGACTAGAGTGAAGTGGAGGTAATGTTCTACTTGACCTGGAAAGTGTTTTTGGGCCCTTGGATGCTGAGGAGGGAATGGTCCTTGTGGAAGGCGGACAAACGAGGGGAGGGAACATGTGTCTGGTGGTGGCATCCCACAGGAGGTGGCAGAAATGGCAGCTAATGATCACCTGAATGCGGATGCTGGTGGGATAGTAGGTAAGGATAAGGGGGACTCTGTCGCTGTTGTGGGAGGGAAGAGTGGGGTGAGGACCAAAGTGCGGGAGATTGTTCGGATTCGGCTGAGCACCCTGTTAACTACGGTGCTGGGGAAAACTCAATTGAGGAGGAAGGTGAACATTTGGAGGCTCCCTTGTCAAAGTTGGCATCATCAGAACAGATACAAAGGAGGTGGAGGAACTGGGAGAATGGAATAGAGCCTTTACAGGAACTAGGGTGTGAGGATATATAATCAACATAACTGTGGGAGTCACTTGGTTTATAGTGGATATCAATGGCCAGCCTATCTGCAGAAATGGAAACAGAAATGTCAAGAAAGGGAAGGGAGGAATCAGAGATGGACCAGGTGAAGATGAAAGCGAGGTGGAAATTGGAAGCAAAATTGGTAAACCTTTCCAATTCTGGATGAAAGAGGAAAGCAGCACCAATGATGTCATCGATATACTGGAGAAAGAGTTGTGGGTGGGGCTGGAATAGGACTGGGGTGAGGAATTTTACACATACTTCACAAAGAGACAGCATAACTGGTGCCCATATGGATTCCCATGGCGACTCCATGACTCGAAGAAATTGAGAGGAGTTAAAAGCGAAGTTGTTCAGGGTGAGGAGGGTAGTGGTGGGTGGGGATAGTTTTTTTCCAGGAACTAGTGGAGTGACCTGAGACCATCCTGAGGGAGAATGGACATGTCAAGGGATTGCACATCCATGTTAAAGAGGCAGCTGGAGCCCACAAACTGGAAATTCTGAAACTGCAGCATGAGGAGAAGCAGACTAGAGCAGCATGTGGGGAAGTAGCCCTGGAGCAGCGCATGTGCACTGAGTCCCAGGTACAGACTGGTGTGGGGGAGGCAGTCCTGAAACTTACCTTGGAGCAGCTGAGTGCCGGTACAGAGTGCCCTGGAGGCTTGGAGCGGAGCAGGAACAGCTGTTGGACTGGGGTCTGGCGCAAGCGGTCAGTCCACGCACAGAGGCCCTGCACTCAGCTGCCACACTGTAATGTTTATTTGAAATTTCCTACCTTATTGCAATGTCAATCCTTTAATGATGTTCTATTTTTAACTTATTTTTCAAATCTGTCAGTAATGCAACTACTTATATTCCTGTGCTGTATCCAAGATTTGTACCTAGATACTTGTACCTGTGATAGGATTAGGTTATGTTGTTGTAAGAAGGCAGATATTGTAAAATCTTCTCACTGTACTCCGACAATGGAGCACAAGTGACAATAATGGATATTCTATTCTATTCTATGATATAAAGCGTCCGAGGAAACACAGATGTAAATGTGAAGGGACTGGACAAGGAAGAGGTGACTCGTGTGGGGCAGTAGCAGGCAGAAACAATGGGTCTGCCTGGGCAGTCCTGTTTGTAGATTTTGAGAAGGAGGTAGAAGCGAGCTATATGGAGTTGGGGCTCTATGAGGTTGGAGTCTGTTGGGGTGGCGGTTGGGTGGGAGGAATCACTAGCTGAAATGAAGTTTGTGACCATTGTTGACACAGTAGCCTGATGTTCAATGATGGGGTCATGGTCCATGGGGAGATATGAGGAGGAGGATTAGATTCAAAACAGCTCACATTGCTGTCACTATACATAATCCCTCCTTTCATGTAAAAGGAGCAGCAAGTAGTGAAAGAAAGTCAGAGAGCAGTGCATCCATGTTTCGTTTCTTCTTAAAAGAGGTTGTGCAGGATATCAAAGATAGGAAGCTATGGTAGAGAATTTAAGGACCATAATGAGCTCCACAGCCAAAGCACATCAGTTCTGAGGAAGGGTCACCGGACCCGAAAAATTAACTCTGATTTTTTTTTCACCGATACTGCCAGACCTGCTGAGCTTTTCCAGCAACTTTGTTTCTGTTCCTGATTTACAGCATCTGCAGTTCTTTCGGTTTTGATTTTTCCACAGCCAAAGCACTGTCCACACTGTTTCCAGTTGTGGCTGCTGTTCAGCGAAATTCAGTGAACTGAAATCAGATTAACCTGAATTATCTAAGATGTTTACACCAACTATTAGCTGATCAAAAATTGAATGTTTTGCACGTAAGTATGCCTCAAATTTCGGACATCCTACTTAAAAATACCAAAAGCAGAAAAAAAATGCAAAAGGTTGTTATTCAATTCTAGTTTCTTCTGACTGAGATGGAGTATTTACAATCTAGAAACTTCATTTACAAAAAACAGTTAGTCTTAGGTGAGCTAAAGCATTTAGACTTGGTGATTTTAAAGGTATGGTCTAAGCCTAAACACAATTACAGCTTAATAGTGAAGTAGTGCTTTGCGTGTTGCATATTATAAGATGTGGGACAGTAGCAAGCCACATGTCTTACGATTTAAATATGAGTAAAACCATCCGAGATCCACCAGTATTATTACATTACTTGATACTAATTCAGACACTTTCTCTGTTCTTCTTGCAGGTGCAGATATTGTCCAGTGGCTACTGAAGAATCTGAACATTGAAGATCAAGGTACAATTACTGAGATTCAATCTGGTAAATCCATGCACAATCTGATAACTTCAAAATAATATTTCACAGAATGATGAAGTGACTAAATTAATTTCACGTTGCTTTTTTTTAATACTACAAAACAACACAATATGCTTCAACAGAATTTCACAGCTACAACTGGAAACAGTGCTATGGCTATGAAGCTCAGAACCTTCTATACCACAGGTTCCTATCTTTGATGCCCAACGCAACTTTTTTTAAGGAGAAACATGGGTGCACTGGTCTCTTACATTCCCTTGCTACTTGCTTCAGGTTGTGTGCAACCTTTTCCAGGAAAGAAGAGATTATGTTAGTACAGTGCTGTGAGCTGTTTTGAATGTGTGCCTTGTCATGATTAAAATTACAGATGTTGTTTATAAAATGAGTTGGAGTATTGGTGAGAATAATGCAGAGTATATGTCTGTAAGGGGAAGGTAAAGTCAGCTTAGTCTTAGCAAGCCATGGGACTGCTGTTTCATTGGAGAGAGACAACTGGTGGTGGTTTAACTTCTGGGTCACCATGACTCAGGCAAGGGGAGAGGTTGAAGAAGAAGAGTCCATCTCTCCTTCCTCTCCTTCTGTCCTGGGATTCCAAGAGCAAATTGAAGCCTGTCCATAAAAATAACCCCAAGGTACCAGTTGCCTGCCACTTCATCACACCACCATGTTCCCTGCCCAATGTTTCTGTCACAGGCCTGTTGCACTGTTCCAGTGAGCCTCAGCACAAGCTCAAATAACATCATCTCATTTTCCATTTGGGGATCCTGCAGCCTCCAGGTCTCAACATCGAGTTCAATACCTTTTAGAGCCAGATTCCATCCTTTCATGTTTTTTACCAACCCCAACACCTGGTCTTGTCATGACATAGTTTGCTTTCAGCACAGACAACCCGTTCTCTCGTACTCTCAGCTCTCATTATCACTTATTTAGCTTCTCTTTGCCCCGGCCTACTATCAGTAATCCCCTCACCTGCTATCCCTTTCATCTCTCTCTCTCTCTCTCTCTCTCTCTCTCTCTCTCACTGTCTTCCTCTCACTTTCTCTCTCTGGGCTCTGTGTCATCAGCATAAATACCACTTTTTCCTTGCTGATGACAGTTCTGAAGAAGGATCACTGGACTTAAAACATTAACTCTGCTTTCTCGTCACAGATGCTGCCAGACCTGCTGAGTTTCTCCAGCAATTTCTGTTTTCATTCTGAGAACTGGCTAGGACTGTCTCCTCAGAGAACCAGCTGACTGCTTTCTTTGCAGGGCCTCATTATGATCACTGGCTGGTAAATTTGTGGTCAGTGGTGTTTTTCTGTATGAATGTCTCCACATGGGACAGGTGGAATGGCACAGCCCCAGTTCTTGGAGTGTTCAGCGGCAATGGGCCAGATCCATTCTTTGTGACATGAGAGACAGGTTGAAGCTTGGAGTATGGTGACACTTGGTGGTTGTGTACTGAGGGCCTGCGCACAGTTGGATGCAGCTGTAACCTACAGCGGCCATCAGAAGGATGCAATATTTGGTACACCTTTTCCTCCTCTTTCAAGAGGTTTTTGCATAAGGTCCCTGTGTTCATGGTCCATTTGCAACTTGCAGATAAATTGGATGAGACCTCAGGTCATCTCCATGGTGCAGGAGTGAGGAATGGCCGAGACCTGCACTACATAAGGTAACACTGTGAGTACATTGCACTTGATGACCAGGTTCTCATTCCCAATTGAGATGGACTGTCGCTCCCATATGTAGTCTCTGTTTCACCAGAGCTACTCACTCTCTTTATAGTTTTTAACACACGCACTGCTTTTTCTGAATCAAGTCCCCAGGTATTAAGACCCGACATAAAGAGGACAAATCAGTCAGCTCAGTTCACAAAGAACATGGCTTCGGACTTGCCATAATTTGCTTTGGTTCCTGAGGCCCATTCAAACTCATTGCTGAGGCTCATCAGTTATGCACAAACAGCAGATCTTAGCAGAAGTTGCTGATGTTGTCTCTGTACAGGTAGACTTTGACCAGAATGGCTCCATTCCTGGAATTGTCACCTCTCATATGGGTTATGCATGCATCCTTCCTGATAGACTCAGCTGATGCCAGGGGAGAGAGAACAGCAGTAACTGACTATACATTCTATTGGAATCCTTTTTCCAGAATTCATTTTGGACAGCACATCCATCATGCGGATGCCTGATATTCTGTTAAAGGCCTTCTCTTGATTCAGGCTGATCAGGCAATTGTCCATGTTAATGTCCTGCACATAGGGAATTGTATCACTGAGGACTGTGCGGTTCTCTGATCTTGCTGCCAGGCACAGTGCTGGTTTGGTTCGGATGTATCAGAGACTCTAACATTGTAGTAGTGTATCTAGTTCCTGTCTGTAATGTTAGCAGATGAATTTCTTCAGCCACCTTAATCCTACCTGCAACAGTGCATCTCCTCTTTGAAAGGTATTGACTGACTATAACTAAAGCAGAGGAACCTGACCTCGCCCAGCGCCCTCAAAACAGGTAGCAGCCAATAAAAAAAATGGATATTGTTGTCTGATTGATGCCCAAGCCCCAGCACAACTTACACATGCACTTTCATTCAGCAGACCAGGTAGTAACAGTGCACATTTGGCCCTCCATACCCATCATTTGGCACCATCAAATTTCAAAACCTTTACACATTGACTTCACTCATTCTCCTTTCTGGACAGAACGTTATGAGTGAGCTGAATTATGCTCACTATATCTGCATTAACATTTCAGTCCAGGCTGGGGCTAATGGTTCATTAAAGTCTGCATCTTCCTAATAATGAGTCGTCACACAAAAATCCCCTTGTGGACCTCAGTTGGAAGTTAATAAGACTGTAACATTATTCAAGGAAGTCATTTGTGTGCCCTTGCCAACACTCCTCCCTGAGCAAGTATAAAACAAGATTGATTAGGCTGCCATCTCATGGCTGTTTATGGGATGACCCAGATGCAGATTTGCTGCCGTGTTTACTCACTCACATAATACCAACTGCAGCACTTCAGAAAATAATTCAAAGTCTGAAGTGCTCTTCAAACTGATAAGGCATTTTATAAATGCAAGTATATCAGTATTATTATTAGAAACCTCTTATCTTAGCTGCCACACAGATCTAATGAAATGGATTATGGTAAGAGTTCTGTTCTTAACATGCGTTTCCTTAGTAACAGGTTGTTTAAATACTGTACTTAATGTAGCATTGCTGATAAGCATTGTTTTGTTCTAATATCAGGAAAACAGCAACATCGAAAAAAATTAGCAAGAAGAATGAGTCTGTTAGGTCTAATGGGTTCAGCCCCTTTAGATTGTTCTGAATCCCACCAAAACAAAACAAAGACGTCAGGAAACCTCCAGATGTTGCCTTTTAGACGTTGACTTGGACTAAATATGTTTCAGAATTTTTTTCCAAAGGTATCTTTTGGTAAAACAGAGTACAAACCAAACTACTATAGTGCCATACCTCTTGAGTATTTTATAGGATAAACATATTAATGAAGTTAGAATCCACACAGCTTCCACACTCGAGTAAAGGCAAAACACCGCGGATGCTGGAAATCTAAAACAAACAGAGAATGCTAGAGAAACTCAGTAGGTCTGGCAACATCACTGAAGGGAGAAACACAGTTAATGTTGGACATCTGGTATGACTTCTTCAGAACACTGAAGGGGCAATATAATTTATATGTATAATTTGTGCAGTTTTGAAGAAGGGTCAATGGACTCGAAACGTTAACTCTGTATCCTCTCCATAGAGGCTGCCAGACCTGCTGAGTTTCTCCAGCAATTTCTGTTATTGTTTGTTTCAGATCTCCAGCATCCATTGTTCTTGGTTCTAATTTATGCATATGTTGTGTTTAAAGCATCATGGAATTATGTTATTTCTACCAAGTATGGTGCTCCATTTAATCTTACTAAGGCTCTTATTTATGGGACCTTCAAACATTTCAACAATGTTGCACATACACTAAACTACTTTGAAGTATGATGACTGTAGAAGAAATGGAGTGCCCAAAGAGTAAAGAAATGATGCACCAATCAATGTTATGTTTGGTGGTGTTGCTTTAAGAAGGATAGTTTGCTAGAAAGACAGAACTTCCTACTGTCTCCTCAATCATTGGAATAGGAAAGAGAAACTCCTTGAACTTTCATCAAAGGACAGGATTTCCATCCCAAGATTAAGCGAGAATGAAGGTGGATGGCACATAATTTTGCTGCATCGGCTGGTGAGCAAACTTTCAGGCATTATGCCTTCCCTGAGCTATTTCTGCAGAAACACAAAATCCTATCGTAAAGTGCAAATTTCTGTTGAAACCCTCTAAATTGATTCAGCACATCAACAGTGAAGCCACTGGGTCATGGAAATGATGCTGTATGATGTCGAAAGCTTTTGAACAAAAGGATTAATATAACTGTTTTAAATATATAATCACCTCTGTTAAAACAGTGACTACGTCAATTATATAAAATCCACAGCACAGAAATAAGCCATTTGATTTGACTGGCCTTTGCTGGCGCTACTGCTCTATATTAGCATAATTTTCAATAGCTTTCTAATCTTCGATTGCTTTCTCTGTGCATACTTAGTTAGCTTCCACTTAAATGCATCACTGCTACTTGCCACAATTTTTCATGTAGTAATAAGTGCCGCTTAAAAAACACACTCTGGGTGGAGAGGTTTCCCCTGTGTTACTCACTGGATTTATCAGTGGCTATCTGACATTTAGGACCCCTCAGTTTGGATTTTTCCATAAGTGAAGACTATTTTTCAATATCTATCCCAACAATAATCTTTAATGTATTTTCTTCATCCCTTTCAGGCTAAACCCTCAGAATTTCCATTTCAAGAGCTGACTTCCAGGTCCTGTTCAGTCTTGCCTGACAGATATAAATATTCTTGGATAGTTCTTGTATTTTTTTTTATACCCCCTCCAATGCCTTCTAGATGTAGAAATTAATGTGAATGTATATATGGTATTGGTGCTGTACTTAATGTTTAAATTCTGTCGCCTGCAAAGAAATGTTAGATAATTGTCTTTTCAGTCAAAAAAATTCAGCTAACCTTAGAAACCAACTTTGCTCTTCAGCTCAGATGATGAAATATTTCAGTTGTCCAGAACAGCCAGCATCATCAAATGTTCGGAACCAGAATAAGTTGCCAACATCAGTCATTCCTGATGGGACAAACATCTGGTGATGACAATATTTAGATATAATTTTGGGAGGTACTTTGTTCTCATCTTTTAGATAGGCATTAATACCAAGCTTGTTTATGCATTTGTATGAAGTATCTAAAATATTTTTCCACGAGATGGCAAGAACAAATTTAACCTTGGCTTTTGAGTCAGGTCGAATATAGCTTAACGGTTAGATTTCAGAATGTCAAACACCTGCTGTGTTTTTAATCAGGCATTTTCTTGACGTCAGAGAACCTAAAACTAAATCTGGAAATAGTGTAAAGGAGCTGAAGACAATAAAAAAATACATTCACATAGATGTATGTTAGACAAACGTGAGTGAAACTAAGAAAGTATCCTTCATAACCAGATTAAAAGAAAGAACATGATGACAATGTAAGCTTTGAATTCCAGTGAGGTCGCAACAGTTTTAAAAGCTCCACTTTTTTGATACATATGCAATAACAAAGAGAAGCTCCAGCAATCACTTGTATCTGTTGTCTATCAAACAGATTGGATGATTCAGTTGAATAAATTACTCACAGCCCCAAAGCCACCCAATGAAAAAACCAAACAGAATGGGAACAAGTCAGCGTTTATCGCAGGGACAAATTGAACGTTGTGGAAAATAATAGGTGGCTGAAATAATATCTTCTATCTTACTCTATTACTCAAAAATCAAAGTTACTTTCTTTGTGAGACTAAACTGTCTTTATCTGTGAAAGAAATCTTGTTTTGATGTATCATTTGCACCACGTTGATGTGACAGAGGGTCACGTATGTTACACAGGTTGTCTTTCCAGCCAACAGGTTAAAACTAAGATTTATAAACAGTCCCTGCACAAATGTAAGTCCAACTACACTATTCCTGGTACTTTAGGTCAACTGAAACAGGAATCAGCCTTGCTGTGAGAAGGAAGGTGAAACAAATATTTCTCTATATTGTACAGAGTAACATTGTTAAATTAAACCAATTCCTGTGTCCACATCAGACAATTAAACTGGGTTCTAAGAAATGTATTTAATACAAGTCAGGAAATACCAGAAAATTACAAGGTAAAAGATGTGTTGTGAAGGAAGGTTCTAATTATATTGAATGACAGAGCAAATTCGATGGACTGAATGGCAAAATGTAGGTGATGGCCAAGTGGTATTATTGCTAGACTATTAATCCAGAAATCCAGCTAATGTTCTGGGGACAAAAACAAAGTTGCTGGAAAAGCTCAGCAGGTCTGGCAGCATCTGTGAAGGAGAAAACAGAGTTAACATTTCGGGTCCGGTGATCCTTCCTCAGAACGTTCTGGGGACTCAGAAATGTTCTGGGGACCTGGGTTCGAATACCACTATCACGGAATTCAGTAAAACAAAGTCTGGAATTAAGAATCTACTGATCACCATGAAATCATTGCTGATTGTCAGGAAAAACCCATCTAGTTCACTAATGTCTTTCAGAGAAGAAAATCTGCCATCCTCACTTGGTCTGGCCTACATGTGACTCTCAATTGCCCTCTTTAATGGCCTAGCAAGCCATTCAGTTGTACCAATCGCTACAAAGCCTCAAAGAAATTAAACTGGACAGATCACCTGGCATTGACCTAGCGACCAGCAAAGATAAAGGCAGAAACAGCGCTGTCGACCCAGCAAAGTCCTCCTCACTAACATCTGTGGGCTAGTGCCAAAATTGGGAGAGCTGTCTCACAGACTAGTCAAGCAACAGCCTGACATAGTCATACTCACAGAATCATACAGAGTCAGAATCCCAGACACCACCATCACCATCCCTGGATATGTCCTGTCCTCCTGGCAGGACAGACTCAGCAGACGTGGTGTCAGTGGTATACTGTTGGGAGGGTTTTGCTCTGGGAGTCCTTAACATTAACTTCGGACCCCATCACCCCACAAAATGTACTCTGGGTGGGAGATTTCAATGTCCACCACCAAGGGTGGCTCAGCAGCAGTACTACAGATCGAGCTGGTCGGATCCTACAGGACATAGCTGCGAGACTGGATCTGTGGAAGGTGGTGAGGGAACCAACAAGAGGGAAAAGCATACTTGACCTCATGTCTCATAGAATCCTTACAGTGTGGAAACAGGTCCTTTGGCCCAACAAGTCCACACTGACCCTCAGAGCATCCCACCCAGGCCCATCCCTGTAACCCACCTAATCTACACATCCCTGAACACTGTGGGCAATTTAGCATGGCCAATCCACCTAGCCTACACATCTTTGGACTGTGGGAGGAAACTGGAGCACCTGGTGGAAACCCACGCAGACATGGGGAGAATGTGCAAACTCCACAGAGACAATTGCCTGAGGGTGGAATTGAACCCAGGTCCCTGGTGCTGTGAGGCAGCAGTGCTAACCACTGAGCCACCATGCTGCCCCTGTACCAAATGGCCTACTGCAGATGCATCTCTCCATGACAGTATCGGTAAGAGTGACCATGGCACAGCCCTCACGGAGACAAAGTCCCACCTTCATATTGAGAATAACCCCCATCATGTTGTGTGGCACTATCACCGTGCTAAATGGGACAGACTTCAAATAGATCGAGCAACTCAAGACTGGGCATCCATGATGTGCTGTGAGCCATTAACAGCAGCAGAATTGTACTCCAACACAATCTGCAACCTCATGGCCCAGCACTTACCCCACTCAACTATTACCATCGAGCCAGGGGATCAACCGTGGTTCAATGGAGAGTGCAGAAGTTCCTCAGGGTAGTGTCCTCGACCAAACTATCTTCAGCTGCTTCATCATTGACCTTCCCTCCATCATAAGGTCAGAAGTGGGGATGTTCACCAATGATTGCACAAGGTTGAGCTTGGGCTGACAAGTGGCAAGTGACATTTGCGCCACACAAATGCCAAGCTATGACCATCTCCAATAAGAGACAATCTAATCATCACCCCTTTATATTTATAAATAATTATAAATATCACTGAATCCTCCACTATCAACATCCTGGGAGTTATCATTGACCAGAAACTCAACTGGACTCACCACATAAACACGGTGGCTACAAGAACAAGTCAGAGGCTCGGAATACTGCGGTGGCTTATTCACCTCCTGAGTCCCCAAAGCCTGTCCCACCATCTACAAGGCAAAGTCAGGAGTGTGATGGAATACTCCCCACTTGCCTGGATGAGTGCAGCTCCAGCCACACTCAAGAAGCTTGACACCATCCAGAACGTAGCAGCCCGCTTGATTGACATCCACAAGCATCCACTCCCTCCACCACCAACGCTCAGTAGCAGCAGTGTGTACTATCTACAAGATGCACTGCGGAAATTCACCAAAGATCCTTCCAAACCCCACGTCCACTTCCAACTGTAAGGACAAGGGCAGCGGATATATGGGAACACCACCACCTTCAAATACCCCTCTAAGCCACTCACCATCCTGACTTGGAAATATTTCGCCATTCCTTCACTGTCACTGGGTCAAAATCCTGGAATTCCCTCCCTAACGGCATTGTGGGTCAGCCCACAGCAGGTGGACTGCAGCGGTTCAAGAACAGTTCACCACCACCTTCTCAAGGGCAACTGGGGATGGGCAATAAATACTGGCCAACCAGCAACAACAACATTACACAAATGAATAAATAAAATAAATAAAATTATGCATAATTAGTGAGTTGATCATGCATTTTAGCACATCAGAATAACAGATTTCTGAACGTTCTATATTTTATCCTTTTTGCCTTCAAGAATACGACTTATGACCAGAAAGTTTTTCTTAAAATTCAACCTCTTACAGAGAGATTTTACGCTTTTTTTTCTGAAGTGAATGTGCATGCTTGTGTGTTTGGTTTGGGCTAGTTAAAGTGATAAACATTTATACTTGGATGGGACTAACTGCATATATCAATGGGTTATTTCATCCTCATTGCAGAGGTTTTATTTTGATAATGAACCAAAACGTGCACTTATTAAAAAGACCTAGTTGATAGCTCTTTTTAATTTAAAGCCTCGTATAAATAAACTATTTAATTGGTCTTCTCAGCAGATTGAAAAGTGTATATTTATAATTATTTTGTGACCTATGGAATTGTGGGGCTACAGCAACAGTGAACTCTTCCAGCCCTGGTCATAACACAATAAATTTTGTTTTTAAGTGGATGTTATGGTTAACATTGGTCTTGTGCACTTCATAAAGTGAATACAAAACAAGGTGTTTCATGCAACCAAACTATAAATAGTTCCAGCTTTGCTAATGATAACAGCCAAGGTCACCGCAGTTGTAAACTTTTATTCCTCAAACTTGTTCTTCCACAGGGGAGCTAGTTAAACAACAGAAGTCAATTTCCAATGTCCAGGTGTAGGAAATAAGTGATTAATGCTTTTTTTTTGGCAGAGGTAGGAACTTTAATTATTTTCCCGTGGGCAGTTGACAACAGTTTGAGGACACACTTGAACATTTTCAATGCAGGGCTCCTCAAAAATCAAAGCGATTGTAGACAAAAATAGAGAAAGCTACAAATAGTCAGCATGTCTAGAAAGAATCTGCAACTGAGACAGTTTCAGTCGATGTTTCAAGCTGTTAAATTATTGTTTGGATTAATTTAGCCGGCTGACTTATTTTAGTTTTTTCTTTCATTTTTATTTTCAGATTTCTCGTATTTGTAGTATTTTGCTTATAGTTACTGATTAATCTCTGAGCCAACTCAGAGCTCCAATGCACAAGAATTATGGATTTATGAAGCAAAAAATCTATTGGTTCCTTAGGGTTCAGCTGGCTCATGACCATCTCTTCATGATGACACTTGGCAATATTTCCAAACACTGTAGATGGTATCCCTTTTGGCCTAGACCTCTATCCTCATGAGCTGAGGATGGCAGGTCCTGTTACTACTCCTCTGTCACAGCATTCTACTCCTGCTCCACTATTGGTAGTTATGCCTTCAGTTAATAAGCCCTTAAATTCCTTCTGTATACCTCTTTGCCTCTCTAGCTTACTTCCCTTCTTTAAGACACTTCTTAAAACCTTCCTCTTATACCAGGCTTTTGCTCTTCTGACCGATTATATCCTTATGTAGTACGGTATCATATTTTATCTTTTAATGCTTCTGTAAAGTGGTTGGGAAGTTTTATTATCTTAAAGACACTAAATAAACATGTTATTGTTCTCACTTGGGCTGTAAATGCCCAAAACCATGGCCACATTATAGGATTTTTTTTGATGAGTTTTTGCACAGAGATGATTGGAAAGTAGAAGTTATTTTTCATGTTTCTTTTAACAACTTGTGTATTTCCATAAGTTTAAACTTAAGTTCTCAGTGATGGATCATCAATATGTTACATGGAAGTTGTTTTCTCAGAGCCTAAATGAGAATGCTTCTGATTAGTATCTCTAGATGGCCAATGAAGACATCATTACTTTTTGTTGGAAGGCTCTGTGATCTTGGTTTGTCAATGCAAAGAGGGATTAACAAACACAAGGGTCTGATTCTTACTGTATTTTAGCTGTGCCAATTTTGATGAGTTTCTTGAAGGAGTTCTCTCCACAAGAGAATTCTTGCTATACTGACCTGAACTCACCTCATTAACTACCTATATACCCTCGCGGTGCCCCTCATGCTGGCCTGATTCTCCAAGTTCTACTATCCTGAGATACCTTAGCATCCCTGGCAATGATGCCATCTTTAAAACACTGTTGTGCACATAGAGAAACACTCTCAGTCTGGCACTGCCCATGATGTGTCCTGGATGTGGTAAATAAGTGGAAATTTACATCCTGCATCGCGTACAGCTACCTAACGGTCCTGGTGGATGGGTGGTACAAAGCAAGGATCAGTAGAGGGTGCCATGCCATCGGACCCTGCCAGCCTTGCCTGAGGTTACCAGCCAGGTCATTGTGGTCTCAGCCATTTTGATGAATGCCCAACAGTGAAAGATAAAAGTCAATGACTTTCTCTGCTGGAGTAAATGCCACGTCTCCTCTTTGCTACCTCACAATTACTCTTGTCTTGGTTTCCGCACCTACTTCTCACAAAGGCTCCACCACTGTCCCTATTACCTATACCATTTTCCTGCACTTGCTCTCACTCACCCCAAATTCCTAACCCTCCATGACCTTTGCACTGTCTACTCACTCGTTCAGGACATCACACCACCTTTCACCAACCAGTGACAGTGCTAATAGCTGTGCCACCCAATTTCACTTCACTCAATCCCAGGCTTTCTCTCATTCTGGAGAAAACAGCCACAATAGGGCAGAAAGAGCCAACATGGCTGGATTGTTATCAGAGGCTGCTGTTGACTTGCAACCATGACAAGCATCCTGGCTTTGTGTCTGCTCTAAATTGCAAGGCAAGACAGAAGTAATGTGAGTCCAATATCTCTGGCAGGGGTTGCAAAGCAGAAAAAGGTAAGGCAAGGTAAGGCAGAGCTGCTGTGAGCATCCAGGTGGGCACAAAGCGAGTGAGCACTAAGTGATCATGCAAGCAGCCTTTTCTCCCCAGGGATGGGGAATTGAAAACTAGAGGGCATCGGTTTAAAGAGGGGGAAGATTTAAGAAGGACCTGAGGGGCATCTTTTTCACGTGGAGAGTGGTGTGTATATGGAATAGGCTGCCAGAGAAAGTGGGTGAAGCAGGTGCAATAGCAACATTAAAAAAATATATGTGGATAGGTACATGGTTGGGAAGGGTTTAGAGGGATATTGACTAAATGTGGACAATTGGAACTACCTGTGTGGGCATCATGGTCAGCCTGGACCAGTCTGGGCTGAAGGGCCTGTTTTCATGCTGTATTACTCTATGACTCAATGGCTATGAAACATGGCCTGATCCAAACTGTGATGGCTGTCCCTGCATGCAAAGTGTCCTTGCAACAGAATGTTTGTCTTTTATCTGTATTTGCAGTTAAGTCTTATTTTCATCTATAAGTAACGGATAGGCTCTGAAAAAGAAAAATTGTCAGGACGACATGCAGAACATCCATGTGTTAACATGTAGTGGGAAGTGTAATTATATGAATGTGACTAATGCAGTACAACATGTGAAAGGATTTCTGAATGGAGAATAAGGTTAAAAATGTGAACGTAAGAAAGGGGGGCAGGATAAAGCAGTTCGGCCCCTCAAGCCTACCCTACTATCTCACAAGATCATGGCTGATCTGCCCCAGGCCTCTCACAAGCCAGCTCAGCATAGCTCGTCAACCCAACAATGTTTTCAGAAATCCATCTGCCTCGTCTTTAAATACTTTCCATGATCTAACCTCCACAATTCTCTGAGTTAGATAATTCCGGACATTCACTACCATCTGGGAGAAGAAATTCCTTCACATCTCAGCTTTATTTGAGTTTGCCCTCTTCCTGTTGCAACATTCCCTAGTTTGAGGATCCCCACAAATGGAAACAGCTTCTCAACGTCTTCTCTGTCAAGACCCCTCAGAATGTGTGGTGAGGAAGACTTACAAGAGACCATTGTTTTCATATATGGACTTGCACAGGAAGTTATCAAAATTTTGTACATTTTATAAAATGAAAGAAATACCATGAGCTTAGCATGGTTAATATATAATACTATTTAGGGGCATCCTGGAATCTTATGCATCAGTGGACCAGGTGAAAGCATCAAACATTTTGTGATTGTGCAGACAGGTCTGCTGAACACAGCATTCATATTTATCTGTAGATATCGTAAGGCATTTGTCTTGAGATCGATGGTAGTTAAGCAAAAAGATGAGGGACACCAGTTCTTAATTGCTTTACTGGAAAACATATATTTTGTGCCTGTAACAATTGCTGCTTTCTATAAGTCAAAATGCCTTGATGATCAATATTTTCCATTAAATAACTAGTCTTCTTTACACAGCTGTCAGCTTTTAAAGGAATGAATGGATGACTTCCCAATTAGTTTGATCTAGTTTGATCTCAAAAAAGTGAGATGGAGTCAGTATCATGAATGATTACACATGTGATTATAAAGCCAATTGAATTAAGTTTGCTGTATAAAGTCCTGACCTCAACCACAGCTGACTGGTGTATGTATTAAATTCACCTGATGCTTTACCTTTGAAAATATGTGAACGGGCACATTTCAACAAAAATGACAAGGTGTAATCACAGATAGTCTCACCATTCAGAGTTGGGTTGGGGGGGAGCTTCATAATTTCGCTGACAGTGGTGAGTCTTCACAAAGGAGACATCTAAGTTTCACATTTTCCAAAACATCCAAAAAGCCTAACCATTGACTGCTATGTGGAAGTTATAACCCCATTTGAAGGAATAATTTGTTGCATTTTAACCTCTTTCATATGAACGGGAGGAGCCAATCCTTTGGCGATCCAAAGCCTGATTGCAATCTGAAACCCTGAAATGATTTTCCAATCTCTGATGCCTGGGGAATATGCTTGATACCACTGGGAACTCATGCTTTGGACTACACTGAAGGCTTGATACATCGGGAACTCTTAATATAGGGATTCTCACTTATTATCCATGCTGTGTTTTTGGAGAAATGCTGAAGTTTTGTCACAAGGACATTGTCTGTGGATTTCCAGAGCCTCCAATTTTAAACTAATATGAGTAATTATATTATTGTAGAAATGTTATTAGCCAAGGCATGCATTACTTCAAATACAGGCATGTGTCATGTCATCGAATCTAGCAAACATCTAGCAATGTAACTTTAAGAAGAGTTCCCTTTAAGGTTTTCGGGGCTGTCTTTGCAAAGGACATTCATTCCTTTCAAAATAAGACTATTTTTGGAAGAAACATGTCCTTTAATTCAAACATGAACAAAAATCTTGATATACATCATTAAGGCAGAAGTAAAATATTAAAGCCGTAAACAAATCAGTTTTAATGTTACTGAAAGCTTTTTGTGTCAATGTGTTTAGAACAGAAAGGATCCTTACTGTGTAAGAATGTGGCATGATTACACTGTAGACTTACTGTTTGGCTCAGTTGTTCTTGAATTGTGTGTTGAAGAATAATACAAACTTTCATAAATCTTTATGTCCCAAGGGCTCAGAAAGCAGGAGTTATATCAAGTTACTGGTAGCACTCAGCAAATGACCTTGGTTTACATCGTATAAAAATCTGAAATCATCATGAAGATAAATCACAAGTAGTAGTGTCATCCATTTGGCAGCTAGCATAGATTTAAATTTAGCAATCCCTTCTCAGAACCAAACTGACAGACTGGTTTATTCAAGGAGCATTCACTTTTGAATGCTTGAACCAACACGGAGTGTGATGTGCCAGGATGAACACCATCAAAATCAATCTTGCATTTTTCAGTAGTTTGACCTTGCTGTGATTGGAGCTGTAGTTATTCATGGCAGGTAAGGACAGCTTTATAGTAAGCTTCAGCCATGGTGCAATAGGAACAAAAGTATTCACAAGCACATTCTACATGCATTTTCTTCCATGTGGTATCTACAAGCATTATAGAATCTTCTAACCAAACAATAGAACTTCACACTGACAGGCACACTGGAGTCTCAGTCTCTCATCGAGTCACACAGCATGGAAACACACCCTTCTGTCCAACCAGTCCATGTTGACCATGTTCCCAAAGTAAACTAGTCCCACCTGCTTGAGCTTTGCCCATATCTTTGCAAACCTGTCATGTTTATGTACTTTTTCAAATATCTTTTAAACGTTGTAACTGTACCTGCATCTACCACTTTCTCTGGCAGTTCATTTGACACACAAACCACTCTGTGTAAAAAGTTGCCCCTCTTTTCCTTTTTAACTCTTACTCCTCTTACCTTAAAAATATGCCCCATGGTTTTGAACTCCCCCACCCTAGTGAAAAGACCCTTGTCATTCACTTTATCTGTGCTCCTCATGATTTTTCAACCTCAATAAGGTCACCCCTCAACCTCCAGTGAAAAACATCCCAGCCTTTCTAGTCTGTTTTTATATCTTAAGCACTCCATTCCTGGCAACATCCTGGTAAATCTTTTCTGAACCCTCTCCAGTTTATTGATATCCTTCCCATAACAGGGCGACCAAAACTGCACACAGTATTCCAGAAGAGGCTTCACCAACATCCTGCACAACCTCAGATGATATCTCAACTCCCATACTCAAAAGTCTGAGCAATGAAGGCAAACGTGTTAAATGCCTTCTTAACCACCCTGTCTACCTGCGATGCAAATTTCAAAGAATTATGTACCTGAATGCCTATATCTCTTTGTAAAATTGTATAAGTCTTGTACTTGTTTGTATTACCAAAATGCAATACTTCACATTTATCCAAATTGAACTTCATCTGCCACTCCTCACCTCATTGACTCAATTGATCAAGATCTCTTTGTAATCTTTGATAACCTTTTTCACTGTCCACTATACCACAAATTTATATGGTGTTGCCAATATCTAATTTGTAGGTATCATGTTTTAGAATGTGACTCATTTTGGCAAAGTCATAATAGTAGAAAATGGGATAAATGTAATTAAAGCAAGTTCAGAGTCCATTAAACTTAAAAAAGTTGGGGCTTTTTTGATATTTTTAAGAAAATGAACATTTAGAAAGATAAGATCCTAAAACAGCCGTTGAACCTATTTAGCTAAAGCACTGGGAATATGATGTTTGAAATTCTAGAAAATAAGTATATTCCAGACATATGCTCTTGTTTGGTAGTGAGGGAAAAATTAGTCTAGTAGCATTTAGTGAATCCAGAAAGCTTGTAAAGTCCATTTATTTCATCTAAAGGTTGGCTTCAGAACAGTCCAGAGCAGGCTATGTCATCATGGAGATGGGTTGAAATTAAGAAGGCTTGCTTGTTTCAAATCATTGGGATGTTTGCTAGAGAGTTAAATGCAGTTTGGTCCTCATGAGGTTTACAGGTCAGTAAAACAGGACAGCCAAATTAAGTGACAGTTAGATAGACTTGCACTGTAATCAGAGTGAAGATTAGCTTCCTCATAAACTTTGTGGAATGCAGGAAATGCTTAATCTCAGTTTAAGCTTTGTGAAGGAATGGAAGATTGCCCAGATTGAAACAAGTAGGAGAATCCACAATAGTCCTATAGAACCTTGTAGGAAACAAAAACAATGAGCTGAATGAGCTCCAAATTATTAAGAGGGTAACCCAGATGAAGGAAATGAGATGAGTCAAGAGATGGTAAATGGACATTTTACCTCTGAGCGCAGCTGAAGCTGATTGTAATTCTCCAGAGGATTGTGGCAAACTTAGGGATGGTCCTCTATAGCATTAAATAACTTTAAGATTGATGTGTCTCAAAAAAGAATTCTTTGAATAAGTAGGAATTAAATCTGAGGGCACAATATACATCGTTGTAAACTATATAGTCACATTTATAGCGATTATTTTGTTTAAGTCGTTTACATACAATAAAGTCTGTTTTCCTTAAGAAAAGTGAAATCTTGTGGTGTAGTTATATTGGTTAAAATAAGGTATTTGGATTTTTCTTTGACTGTTAATGGTTCCTAACCAGATCATAACAATAGTTCTGTTAGGTTAAGTGCAGTATTTTCAGGTGTAAAACTAATACAGTTGGAATATTTTATCCTTAGTTCAGAGAAAGCTATTGAGGACAGTTAAAAGATGTATTCTAAATCAGGAAGCTTTGTGACAGAGCAAATAAGGCAAACTGACAGAAGGATTCGTAACCACAGCTAAAAACAGAAAATGGTGGAGAAGCTCAGCAGGACCAGCAGGATCAATAGAGAGAGAGAAACAGAGTTATCATTTTAAGCCTGATATGCCTCTTCTTTTGAAACCGGAGGGGCTGGAAAATAACAGTTTTTATGCTGTTTACAAAGTGAAAGGAGGAGAAAGTGGAACAGATGATGAATTTGCTCAGAGCAAAAGACAAAGAGAGTGTTAAATGTAGTAGAGAGTTTCAGATGCAAAATATGTGTTAATAATAGGTGTGACTATTCAAAAATAGACCAGCTCTGTTAACAGCAAAGCCTTATAAGAAGGTATGATCCAAGCTGGGGGTGAAGGGGGTTAATCAAATTAGAGAGCAGTGTGCGTGATGTGAAGTTATTGAATGCAATGTTGAGTCTTGAAGGCTACAAGTGCCTGAAACAGAACTTCTGTTTCTCCAGCTTGAATTGGCTTTCGCTAGAGTGTTGCAGTAGGCCTTAGATGGAAATGTTAGCATGTGAGCGGGATGATTTATTGAAATCACGAGCAGCTGGACTGTCAGGGTCATTTTGTGGTCAGAGCGGAGGTGTTCCACAAATTGGTCAACTAGGCAGCACTTGGTCTCGCCAAAATACAGGAGACTGTAATGGGTGCTGTGAGTTCAGTAGAGTAGATTGAAAGAAGTAAGATTTTACCACTGCTTCACCTGGAAGGTGTGTTTGAGGCCTTGGATAGTGAAGAGGGAAGATGTAAAAAGGCTAGAATTACACCTTCTGCAATTACATGGGAAGGTGCCGTGGTAGGGAGTCAGGAATTATCTCTTGCAGAAGGTCACCAACAAACACATCCCTCCCCTCCCTCATCAGCATTCTGTAGGAACTATTCCCTCCATGAAACCCTCGGCCACTCCCCCGTCTCTTCTAACATTTCCTCAGCCCACACTCCTTACGATGGTGTGAGACCTGCTGAGTTTCTGCAGCACTTTCTAATTTTATTTCACATCTCCATATCGGCTTTTACTTGGTAACCAAAGTTAACTGACAAAAGAGCCAGAAGTAAGAGGAGGAGGAGAATTATTTTAGTGCAGTGTGTTGGTATGATCTGGACTGCACTAAATAAAAGACTGCTGGGTGCAGATCCTAAAGTAACTTTCAAAATTGAATTAAATAAATACTAAAAGAGGAGTCACTTATAAAACTGTACGGAATGATGAAGTGAGTTGGATTAATTGGATATGGTTTTCACGGTACTAGTTTATGTGGGAGGGGCTTAATTCTATGCTGATTCTATAAAGTCTCACAAGCCGATTTTAGGTCTAAAAAGACGGAGGGAAGAAAGGACCCTCTTGTGAGGAGGAAATACAGTCTATTATTTCACTACCTCCTCTTGAAGTCACTAGCCTTAGAGGATTGACAGCAATCTCCATCCCTTACTAGGTCAGCCGGAAGATCCCAGAAAACAACAGAGACCCATTGCAACAAGGTCCCTGATATCTTTTGATTCAATGGTGCAGGTTTGGTCAGAGCCCCCAGGGATGTCTCTGGGTTCTTCCATGATACACAGCCAAAAAATACTTTTCTTCTTAGAAAACAAAGTCTATTATGGACAACTATAGCCAGTGTAGTTTGCTAGCATTTGAATATCATTATAAGACTAATTTTACAATAAGAAGTACTGTGGAAGTTTTAGTCTTGATAATTTGCCAAGGTTTAACTGCATTATCATAAGGGAATATAAGTCTTAGAGTTCTGTTTAATTCTTAGGTAATAAAACCAAATTGTCATAATTCCATTGTTAACTCATCCTAGTGATATGATACATTATCTTGTACAGTAACAAGGAATGTTAATTTATAGTTTTCTTCTGTACCAGGTCATATATCAACTGAGAAGTTGAACAGATAAAATTGCTTTCAGTCTTCTGCCAAAGTCCTTGACAATGAACTTAACGGGTTGAATCTGATACTTTTTTGGTAACGTGCAAGTTGTGTTGACTTTTTTGGAGGATGGTGAGGCCTTGTGTGATTTCTTGCTGCAGTTTATCAAACTCCCGTCATTAACAATCTACCCTGCCCCGTGGTATCATCCGTCTTGCCCGATTCTAGCCATCTGACCAAGCGTCATTCCCTAAACCACTCACCACCGCTGAGATATCCCAGAATTGACAGACATTCCTGACACTGTCACCATCTTTGAAAGGCAATTGTGTACCCAGACAAGCACTGCTAATCCAGAGCTACACTGCACAGCTCCTGTTATCTGCCCTGGAAATAGAGTCATAGAGACATACAACACGGAAACAGACCCTTTGATCCAATTAGTCCATGCCAAACATAAAAATCCCACCTGCCAGCTCCTGGCCCATATTCCTCCAAACCTTTCCTATTCATGTATCTATCCAAATATCTTTAAAAAGTTGTAATTGTACCTGCATCTAACACTTTCTCAGGAAGTTCATTCCACATGCGAACCATCCTCTGTGCAAAAGATTTGCCTCTCATGTCTTTTTTAAATCTCCCTCCTCGCACCTTAAAAATGTGCCCCCTAGTCTTGAAATCCCCCATCCTAGGGAAAAGACAACTACCATTAACTCTGTCTATACCTCTCATTATTCTATAAAATTCTATCAGGTCGCCTCTTAACTTCCTACACTCCAGTGAAAAATGTCCCAACCTATCCAGCCTTTCTTTATAACTCAAACCTTCCGTACCTAACAACATCCTGGTAAATCTCTTCTGAACCCACTCCAGCTTGATAGTATCCTTCCTTTAAATGGGTGACCAGAACTGGACACAATATTCCAGAAGATGTCTTGTACAACCTCAACACAACTTCCCGACTCCTATACTCATAGGACTAAACAATGAAGGCAAGCGTGCCAAATGCCTTTTTAACCATTCTGTCTATATGTGATGCAAACTTCAAAGAATTATGTGACTGCACTCCTAGATCCCTCTGTTCTGCCACACTATGCAAGCACCTACTATGCAATGACAGATAAGAAAAATTTTATGCTTGGATGTCCGGCTGGAAAAGATGGCAGACAGGGTGAATATATGTTTCAAAGATAGTAGGAACTGCAGATGCTGGAGAATCTGAGATAACAAGGTGCAGAGCTGGATGAACACAGCAGGACAAGGGTCTAGGCCCGAAACGTCAGCCTTCCTGCTCCTCTGATGCTGCTTGGCCTGCTGTGTTCATCCAGCTCTACACCTTGTTATCTAAGGGTGAATATATGTGTCTGCTTTAAATGGCAAGGCGAACAACAGTAATGTTGGCCTGGTATCAAAGAGGAACCAAACAGACTAGAGATACATGCTGCTTAAGTCCATGAGCTGGGTGCAAGTCCCTGAATGCAAAGTGTCCTTGCTGCAACGTTCCAATGACAGCTGCTGCAGCCCAAGGTACACCATTGAATCACAGAAATGTACTGCAAGTGAATTGGAGATGTGCCTTGTGGGTTTTTAGAGGATGTCACATGTCAAGTGTTAATGTCTATGGAGGTCCAGCTTGTGTGACTATTGCTGATGGAGCTTGCCCTGAGATGTTGGTGTACAGTGTGCAAAACGTAGGTCCTTTGGAGCAAGTAGTGAGCTGAAGTCACCAGGTTCCTACGCTGACCACAATGTTGAGAATTTTTGACAAACTCGCTGGGTATTTCAGCATGTTTGCTAAACATGAATGATGCAAACTGCAGCATCAATAAGACATTCAAGAACTATCATTTCCCTTAAATGGCAACTCACTGCTGCCTAGCGAGAAACTTGTCACACCACCTGGCAAATACATAAAAGATGCAGTGAGTTGCTCCCAATGTTCAAATATACTTCACTGAATCTTTCATGAAATGCTGCCACAGATTTCACCATAATTCACATCGCTCAGGCCACCCTCTGATTTTGTCTTCCATCTCCAGAGAAAGGCTTGGTTTCTGCTTGGCCAGGCAATCCTCATCAGCTGTACCTTGATTCAATGCAGCAAGAGTTGTGTAGCATTGCAAGTGGACAATCCTGTAATCAGAATCACTTCACTCTTTCTGCAGTATTTAGAATCACTAATCTAGTAAAAAATGGCCTGAATCTGTTACGGATCAGGTGATTTCCAGGGCTTCTCGGGGCACTGGATATTGATCCAGTAACTGGTCCTTGTTTTGTTTTGCAAGTATTGAATGGGTATGATGAGCTCTAATTTCTGTTTAAAATACTGATTGCAGATTATAATGATACAATTACAATGAGATTCTGCTATTAATTACAATTGGACATTACCAAAGAAAATTATTGAATATACAGGCTTTGTTCTATAGTTGGCTGGATCTCTGATCATTATGAACCACAACTGGATGTATGAACAAAAGAGAAATATAGCACCTTTCACGACCTCAAATGTCTCAAAGCACAATACAGCTAACTAACTATGTTTGAGGAATAGTCACTATTGTAATTTAGAAAACATAGTTGCAAAAAATTTACAATAAAATTGTAGCTGTAGATTTTGGAAGCAAAGCAGATCAGTTTAGAAATGAGAGGGCAGGCTCCCAAACTTCTGATGTTGGTTCTATTGTTAAATTTGCAGGGCCTTTCTTAGACATTCCAACTCTGGAAAATGTAAATTTGGGTCCGAACACCTGTGAGGATCACTTTCAGAGACTCAGCAAAAATACATGAGACAGACTTTAGGCTGGATGGTTCACCAGTCCCTGTGGCCAACAACAAGAGACAATTATTGAAATATGTATATGTTTTGCCACACCCCTGGATATATCTGAGGGCATTGTACGCATTGTTGGGGCACAAAACTGTTGCCAGGTTTACAAATTGGGGCACAACTGCCTGTCAGTCTAATCTAAATCAGGCAAGTTTAGCATTGGTACGAAGCTGCATTTGGTGTTATGAGTCAACGTGCAGCTTGAGAATGTGTTACCTGTACTCATCAGCTTAGTGCCTTTAAAATCCTTTTCTGACAAATTTGAAAACATGTGAATGTTGTTTTCTTTGATCTCCTAATCCTTAATTTGCTCTGCTTCACAATGATGCAGTCAACTCCTTCTCCTGGCCTTGCTTCCCTAATCCTTTCCTTCAGGCTTTCACTTACACTACTCTTTCTCATGTTGGCACTGCTGCTTCTTTTCTACAAACTCGTACTTACAACTATTTTAGGCCTATCCTGTTGCCTGTCTCTGGACTAAATTTCTCCATTTCATAACTGCTAACTCTCCTCCACTTTGTTCCGTGACATCATGCACGTAAATGCTTGCTGTATGCTTCTGACAGTTTCCTACAGATTATATCATATATACTTCTTGGGTCTGTCTAATGTACTCTACTGCAGATGCCTCCAGTTGTTAAGGTTTGGGCTTTTACCTTTCACAGTTTGAGCTTAGCGACAATTTCAAAAAGCATGAGCAGACTGAGTCCTTTACAAATGAAAGTTATAAATTGATTCACTACTGTAAAATAGAACTGAATTCCCAGATTTAACAACCTAAACTGCTGTAAATATCTCTGCATGAGACAATCCAAGCAGTACCTGTAGTTTGCAAGAAATTATAATAGGCACTGTTTTAAATGGAACGTTCAACTTTTGCAGAATTATTTTGGTTGTGTGGGGAATACATGGAATGGCCACAATGTCTGAGTTATTTCAATTAGGAATGATAAATAGAAATAGAATGATTGGCACATAAAGATCACAATACTTCAAAAAAAACACAATTAAAATAAAACCACATCAAGTTAATATATCCTTATTCTTATGCCAGCCAACAGACTACTGGAGAATCCCACAGTTTTGATAAGGCAGTGCTGTCAATCTCTCATGATCAAAGGCACAATAAAGAGGAAGCAAGTTTTCATTTTTTGTGCTCCTTGGACAATCAAGCCCCACCTGCCTTGAGGTGTTTTATAGGTGTGTCAAAGACTTATTATTATCCCCATTAATGTTTCGATTAAAGCCCCTTAATCTTTTCTAACTTCCAGATCAATTAGTTTGGCATGCTTTTCATATGCAGCTAATCTTGCACCCTTCATTTCAAAATGTAATGATAACAGAACTGGCTCCAGTTTGAACTTGTTTTTTTTAGAAAAGCCTATCAAAAAAAAACAAGATTACCATGTTTTTCACATATGTCTTTGCTGGAACAGTCATTAGCAAAGTATATTAAAGCCTTGTCACATTAGCTTCCATTTTCCTCAGCATTTTGCACCATTTTGTTCCACTTTGATGCCTTTCTCTTTAAATTGGGTAAAAAAAAATCTTTATGAAAGTGGTTTCAAAGATTGATTTCAAACCCTCAAAGCATGCTGGTGATGCAGTACGTCAATGACCTGTTCATTTCACACCTCAATGGATCTAAGTATCATGACCACAGGCTAACCTTAACTTTCAGTCATGGATGTGATGGGTTTGTCAGTAATGTCAGTCAGGTCCTTCTTGTGCTAATGCCTTAGTTTGTCACTCTATTGAAGATGATGCTTGTTTGACAAAGCGCATACAAATTGCACTGATTCAATCTGTCTGTTAAGGTTATGTAGCAAAGTGCCTGCAATGTGTTCTTCTCCATGCAATCCAAGAAGCACAGGTTCTCAGTTTAAGCATAGGTGCTTAAAAATAAATGGGAATTATGCTCAATGAAATTGAGGTGCTGTCTTTATTTCAGTCACTAGATTTAGATCTTTAAACATTATGCAAACTAAATAGAGCTTTGTAGTGCTCATTTTTTGAGACAGTAGGCGCATTTAATGTTGGTCTATTGGATCCCACATGTAAATGCACACTTCCAATGGAGTGTGCCATACATAATGTTGGTAATGTGGTTTGGACACACACGTCATGAGATGAATCAGCTTGCAATATGGATTTGTCACCATCACTGCCCATATTCCAATTCTGTTGCAATCTATTCCTAGTTCCAACCTCACACTTCTGAACATGGCCTTTAATGTTATGGAGAACCCCCATAATGTACAAGATAAAGGGAAAATGAATTGATTAGTTGCTGACTATTCTTTTCCTGATTGGTAGTCTTATTGTATTCACTTTTGGAGCTTTTCCATTCTAGGCTAAAGTTTGAATATTCTACAGAGAGTCGCTTGGCTGGCACTGAAGCAATTTTGTTTTTTTTGATCAAAAACATTCACTCAAGAAAATTGCTTCCAAACGTCGGTATATTCATATGCACCATCTGGGAATTAAGCATGACTGGAAGAAGGAAGAAAAGACACACAGAGCAGGACAAACTGTTGGAAGAGGAGGAGGAGGGGAAGAGATCTCAGCAAGAGACGATATTTGTCAAAACCTTTAAGGAATAATTCTAATGCTTCGACATCAGTGAGGATGAAAGCTTGAGACATCTGCTTTACTAAATAGGATTTGAAAGAATTCCACCAATGGCTGTAAACCTCAAAGCAGTGGCAAAGATGGTGTTGAGTATGTCTGGCATGGTGGAATTGTTGCCAGTGCTATGAATTGTAGGCACAATACATTGTCAAAAATCTTGGTGCTTAATCTCTCAAATGTTCAACTGCTTCTCAAAAGCATCAAAGGACAGATTTACATTTCAAAAAACTCTCACAACTTCTTGCAGCCACAGTGCGCCTTCTCATTAATAGATATAGCACACCTTTAAATAGAACTTGCCACTTGTGATTTGAGGTTCTCTCCAATATATGCAACCTATGAAAGGATTGGCTGCCTGCAACACAGTGAACAAGTGCTGGCTAATCTTGTAACACAGTTAAACGATTAGTATTAACCATGTAGCCTCATATGTCTATTTCAACTAATCTTCTAAAATCCTGTAAATCTCATTATATTTCGTGCGTGGCAGATTTCAAGTGTTAGTTAACAGTGGAGTTTGAATTGGCAATACTGATACTAGCACCCTCATGTTAGTGGGTGTTCGACTGGCAGTTTGTTTCAATAGTAAAAGGGGGTGTGAATTTGGGAGGGGAATGCTGTATTTTTATCCAAAGAGATGGCACTGCTGCAGAATGAAAGTTTTTTGGGGATCTTGTGGCATAGTGCTGGTGTCCCTACCTCTAAGCCAGGTGGCCTGGGTTCAAGTCCTACCTGTTCCAGAGATGAGCAATAACATCTCTGAATAGGTTGATTATAAGTGAAAAATGTCACCACCTTTTTTACCGGGTGTCCGCATAACATATTTTGAAACTTTTTGGAAACATAGCTAGCAAGGTTCCTTAAAATTCAATACCAGCTTTTATTTTCCTAAACATAAGTTTGGAGTTAACTACCAACTAACATGTTTGTTCACCCAAGTTTTTTTTAATCATATATTTGCACAGATATCAGCATAAAAATGCTAAATTTAGAGTTACTGAGTCCAAAGGGACTCTTCCTTCACCAATATTCCAAAGAAACAAACTAACTGGGAGCTGATGCAATGTCACAAAATACAATGCACATTATAACTATGTCTGCCTTTTCTTCTTGGGTCCTCTGCCCAAAGGCAGGTCTGACCTACATTTTCAAAACTTATGTCATTTGGTAGGGCAAGGAGACAGATCCCGAATCCACCCTAATTGAATGGGGAAACATCAAACCTTGAACTGCGGTACTAATGAGGAACTATGAGGACAAGTTGGAGAAACTTGGGTTGTTCTCACTGGAACATCAGAGGTTGAGGGGCAACCTGATAGAGGCCTACAAGATTATGAAGGGCATGGACAGAGTGGGCAGTCAGAAGCTTTTTCCCAGGGTGGAAGAGTCAGTTACCAGGGTCCATGGGTTTAAGGTGCAAGGGGCAAGTATTTTTTTACAGAGGGCGGTGGATGCCTGGAACTCACTGCTGGGGGAGGTAGTGGAAGCAGATACTATATTGACTTTTAAAGGGCATCTTGACAAATATATGAACAGTTTGGGAATAGAGGGATACGGTCCCTGGTAGGGTAGGGGGTTTTAGTTGTGATGGGCAGCATGTCGGTGCAGGCTTGGAGGGCCGAAGGGCCTGTTCCTATACTGTAATTTTCTTTGTTCTTTGTTCTAATTTGATTCACACCAGCTGTACAACCAGTTGAGCCAACTGGCCCCTCCGGGAGTCTGTAATTTTATGGCAACATACACTAAGATACTACTTGCATAGTGGTGGTAGAGACTGCAATTTCTTCTCATCACATGACTGACCAGTGATCACTCCCAATCTTGCCAGCTTCTGTTGGTGTATGTCAGAAAGATTTACAAGTTGATTCTCACCCTGTCTCACTATATTATGAATGCATCTTCCTTGGCCATCAAGTCATGGACTGATTCAGAGCCTGAGATGCTGTCAACTTCATCACCAGCCCTTTGGCTACCCTAGTATAATATCTGTCTACATTGTTAAGTCAGATGTTGTTAGGTAGCTGACCTGAACAGCTGGCTGTACTGATTTTAGCTGAACTTTGTCCATGGATGTTAAATAGTGACAAGTACAATGTATGAAGCACCAGCAGCATGTTTTTACTTGTGTAATCAGCATCTGTGTTCCAAAGGAAACTGGGATGCTTACCTGCCTGCAAAGTGAGTGGGTGAACTAAAGTGGTCATCTTGAACAAACGTTATTTGCGCTAACCAGTTAGGTAAGACATGAGAGCAATCTCCTTCTGAAGATCTTCACTTTGTCTCCACAAGGACTGTGTGGTGGTCACTCTTATCAGTACTGTCATGGACAGATTCATCTGCAGCACACAGATTAGTGAGGATGAAGTCATGTATATTTTCTCTGTGAGATAACAGGGTGTAGAGCTGGATGAACACAGCAGGCCAAGCAGCATCAGAGGAGTAGGAAAGGTGATGTTTCGGACCTAGACCCTTCTTCAGAAATGAGGGAGGGGAAGGGGATTCTGAAATAAATAGGGAGAGAGGGGGAGGCGGATAGAAGATGGATAAAGGAGAAGATAGGTGGAGAGGAGACAGACAAGTCAAAGAGGTGGGGGTGGCGCCAGTATAATTTCTCTCTTGTTGGTTCCCTCACAACATGGTGGAGACACAGCCTAGCAGATATGTCCTTTAAGATTCAACCAGCTTAATCAGTGATGATGCTGCTGAGCTAATCTTGGTGGTGTACATTGAAGTCTCCCATCCAGAGTGGATTTATCTCCCTTACCAACCTTAGTTCTTCTTCTAAATAGTGTTCAACACAGAGGAGAACTGATTCATCAGCTGGGTGGTGGTGGCGGGGATGGAGGGCTGAGGTTTCAGGTATGAGGTAATCAGCAGGAGATTTAGTTGCCCATGATTGACCTGATAACTTGAGACTTTGTGAAGTTCTGAGTCAATGTTGAGCACTCCCAGACCAGCTCCTTCTTGACTGTATATCACTACTTCTGCTGGATCTCTCCTGCTGATGAGATGGGATATAGCCAGAGATGGTTATGGTGGTGTCTGGAACACTGTTTGTGAAATATGACTCCAGGTGTATGACTATGTCAGGCTCTCCGAATTTTGGCACTAACCCTCATACATTAGTAAGGAGTGCATTTCAAAATTGACTGATATGCCAAGGCTGTTCCTGTGCCTTAGATGATGCCAGGTAGTCCGTTCATTTCATCCTTTTTTTGAAACTTTAGTCTTCTAGGTCATTGATACAGTATTGTGATAAAGATTTAATACCCAGTCCTGCCCTTCTTTAAGCCAGCCTTCCATTTAAGGTCACATCATTATATTTCCACATGGCTATCTGCTCCTGCAATTCATCAAATGTATTTAGCAAACTCCATACATTCACCTGCTTATACAGTAACCCTAAATTACACCTTAATATTTTACCCTTTACACCAATCTCACCTGCTACCTGACTGTTTCCTGCTTTGGTGCTGTCTGTCTCTCTTAGTATTCTCAGTTCCTTGATATTCTCTCTCTATCTCTCATATTACCTCTTGGTTCCCATTCGACTTCAATATTACTTTAAATCTTCCCTAATAGTAACAGAAGTCAGGTCTGCATCCTTCCCATTTTTTGCCTTTCTCTCTCTCTCTCACTCTGTCTTTCTTTATTCTCTGTTTCCTGACCACTTCTCAGATATTTTGGTAAGGAAAGTATCAAGAGATATGTCAAGGTGACCCTGTCTTTAAAATCTGCAGAGGTCCCTGCTGTTATTTCCTGACACATGTTCTTTGTACATGTCTGTTGTGTTCCCACCCAGGAATTAAAATCAAGCCAGTTGAGAAAAAAATAGAAGATAATGAATGCATAAGGTTAAATAAAGGGTTTGTTTCTTTTGCCAAAGTTAAATCATGAAAGTCATTTAAAAACTTTTGTGTGCCATTGAGATAGATTATTTTTTTGAATATTGTTTGTGCATAAGTAATAAGTTGGCATGTACCCTGCCAAGAGTTTAATCAATGCAGAAAAATGCAAGGGGACATACGATTAGTAAGGTGAGCCAGTAAGTAAAATATACAGTTCATTTCATTCAGACAGATGTCAAGTAGTTGATGAGAGTCAACAGTGTAGTCACAAAGTGAAGATTTTTTGACTGTATAGAGAAACAGAGAGATTGAGGGTACAGGTATGCAGGATGGTGCAGTGCACAGTGAACTTCAATTTCAATGGGTGCAAAATGGCCCATAACAGACATGCCACCTATTGAATATTGCAACCACTCTGTGCGATACTGACTGTGCACCCCAACAACTGCTCACCCCACTAACTTTAGAGATAACAGACTGTACATTCATCAGATAATAGGATTCTATCTTGGAGGAAATGGTCTTTGTTTGGCACATCCGTGGCATGAATGTTACTTGCCACTTAACAGCCTAAGCCTGAACATTGTCCGCATCTTTTAACATTTGAATACATTGAATATCTAAGGAGTCATGATGGTGCTGAACATTGTGCAATCATCAGTGAACATCCCCAATTTTGACCTTACAATGAAGGAAGGTCATTGATGAAGCAGCTGAAAGTAGTCGGTCCTAACACAGTACCTTAAGGAATTCCTGCAGAGATATCCTGTGGCTGAGATGATTGACCTACAAGAGTGTAAACATCTTCCTTTTTACTAGGTATAACTCTAAACAGCAGACAATTTTCCCCTTCATTCTCACTGATGTCACTCTCGGTCAACCACTGCTTTGAGGCTGTCACCCCTACTTCTATTGAGTTCAGATCTTTTGTCCATCTTTAGACTGAAGCCATAATGGGTAAGAAATATCAATGACATCTTCCATCATGTCCATCATGACTGAGAGTAGACTGATGGGTCAGGAATTCCCAGATCAGATTTGTCCTGCTTTTTGCATACTGTTCGCATTTGTGATATTTTCCACACTGTCAGGTAGATGCCAATTTTGTAACTATACTGGAACAGCTTGGCTTTTTCTGGCCACAGATCTCCAAGACTATTATCAGAATGTTGCCACAGCCCATAGCTTTTGCTGTATCCTGTACCATCGGCCAATTTTTTTATATCATGTGTAGTAAATCAGATTGGCTACAAGCCGGGAATATCTTTATAAATAAATGTATTCGTATCTGGTTGTTCATGTGGGTCTTCTTAAAATGAGGTCATCATCTTTGTGTTTTAGTTGATTTCTAACAAAATCAATTCCACAACCTGACTACTACGTGTTGGAAATAATTTCCAGTTTCTAATTGGGAAAAATTGAAAGCGATACAATGTGATTTATGCAGCATTGCTGTTCCACTCTTTCAAACTTCACTCATCACGAGCTTCAGCTAATGCATAACTCTTTAGTGCTGTGACCATGCTGTGGCTTGAAGAGGTGTATTTTGTCCTGATTTATTTTAAAAATGAGAAATTGAATGAGAGGTGCTAAGCTATGTGTGGTAACATACACAGCTTGGGAGGCTTTGGGTTTTTTTAAAAATTGGAACAATAGAGTGGGTGTGGCCAGCTGTCATAGACCAGGATTTCCAGGGGTTTTTTTAGCTTTTAGGTTCAACAGAAGCTGCTGGGGTTTTCAAGAAGTAGAAGCTATTGTTTCCCCTCTCTCGGTTATAGCTAGAAGCTGGAGTTTCTCTTCCTACTGCAGGTGTTGCATGTGACAAAATGTGTTTCTAAATTACCTTGTTGTCAATGGATATGGGATGTTTATGGGATGTTACTATATTGGAACAGTTAATTAGTAATAGTTACTGTTTGTATTATTCATATAAGTTTTCCAATGGAGTTGTTAGTATAAATTCTTCTTTCTTTTATTGTATTTTAACTACAGTGTTTAAGTAAATTGTGTTTTGCTTAACGAGTGCTTGACCAGTTGCATCACATCTGGAACACCCACTTCACATCTACTTTTAAAAAAAGGAAAAGTTAGAGTCTAGGCTTGCTTCTTAAAATATTTTGAGGGGGTCTGGTCTGGTCTGGTCCGGTCTGGTCCATAACAGTGCAAATTCTTTTCAACACCAAGTCATCATTGTCCTTGTCCTATCTAAAATTCACAGATACTATTTGTCCTAGTGCATGGATTTCATGATTGTAGCTTTCACCCAAATCCTTCCATTTCCTCAATTCATCATAGTCCTCTCTGGGAACCCTTTCTAGCAAAGTATGCAAGTTTACATGATCTGTTCCTCAGACTCTGGTTTACTGCATGCTGCCCAGCCCTAATGGTAATCTGACATAGCATAGTTTTTCATATTTGATTGAGGGTACCTTTTGGCAGAAAAGTAATGCACTTGCGTTAATTTTTAATGTCAAATTACTGCATTAATCTCAAGGAGTAATGAATCCAAATTGAAATTTGAAGCTGAGCTTCATACCAACAAGAACTGGAGAAATAAATGACCGTTGCAGCAAAAGATGATGATCAGAGTTAAATGAGAAGAGGTGTTTTAGAGGACAAATAGATTTTAAAAGGTTTCTTCCTAGACCCAGTTAAAATGTTATTTTTCCTTCTTCACCAACATGACAAGTGACAGGCCTCCAGCCAGAAGGGAGCATGTGTCTCCTGCCAAGCAAAATGAGAACTTAACAGGCCAGTTCATGCCTGATTGAATACTGAATTTATAGGCATTAATACCAAAGTAAAAGCAGTTCTGCTAAACTCATTTGTAACTGTATTTAGATTGGCAAAGCTGATTTCACGTAAAATCTTTACAGACTTCAAAGAGACCTTACTTTTGACTCGTAAAACTCAGCATAATTCAGGCTCAGTTCTAGGATAGCAGGCTAACCCACTGAGGTGTCTAATTTCACCAATTTTGTACTGGAGTTACAATGTATTTTTGGCGTATATTGATGCCAATGATCTGATTTACTGAAGTTGTTTCATAAAAAGATGCTCATTGTCAAGGATATTTTTATACATCAGTCTAAGATATATCCACTATCGGTCAGCCAAGTGAAAGGGAGAGAAAAATAATGTCTCTTTGGGGTTATGATAGCTCCAAATTTTCAAGCCTGGTGGTGAAAGATTCGAGCTAAGATTACCATCCATAGCGATGGAGTGCAGTGAATTCACAGGGAGATAGGTTGGAAGGTGAGGGGGGTGCAGAGAAAATGAGGCAACCAATGTCATATCGACAGTTCTGAACGTACAGGTCGAGTGCAGGTAAAAGGCCAGAAGGAAGGGTACAGGTGGAAGGAGGTGGGTGAAGTGGTCTATGGGATAGGGAGAGGACACTTATCCAAAGAAATAGGCATGGAGATGAAGATGGTTAAATGCACCAATTTCCCTGTAAATTGACTGCACTCCATGCTCTCAGATCCAACCACGACTTTGTAGTTAAGCCTGCTGACAAGGGTGGTGCTGTTGTAGTCTGGCGTACTGACCTTTACATTGCAGAGGCTGAGTGCTAGCTGTCAGATACCTCCTCCTATCTCCCTTAGACCATGATCCTACAATGGAACATCAGGCTATCATGTCCACTACGGTTATGTATGATCTTCCCCACACTGCCTCAAAGCTCATAGTCTCCCAACTCCACATGGCTCGCTTCTATCTCCTTCCCAAAATCCACAAACCAGGACTGCTCAGGCAGACTTGTTTCTGCCGGCACCTGTCCCACAGAACACATCTCTTCTAACCTCGACTTGATTTTTTCTCCCCTTGTCCAGTCTGCTCCCATTCATGTCCATGATTCTTCTGACACATTATGTCAGTTCCAGAATTTTCTAGTTTGCGGGCTCTAGTGGCCTCTTAACCATGGTCAAGCACTACCTTCACATGTCCATCCTCCATCAGATGGTCTCAGGGTTCTCTGCTTCTTCCTAGAAAAAAGACCTAACTGTCCCCATTCACCACCACCCTCCTTTACCTGGCCAAGCTCATCCTCACCCTGTACAACTTCTCTTTTAACTCATCTCACTTTCTTCAGGTCAGAGGGATGGCCATGGGTACCTACATGGTACCTGTCTCTTTGTGAGGTATGTGGAATATTCCTGGTTCCAGTCCTATTCCAGCCCCACCCATAAATCTTTCTCCAGTATATCAATGACATCGTTGATGCTGTTTCCCTCTCTCATCTGAAATTGTAAAAGTTTATCAATTTCGCTTCCAATTTCTACTCCGCTCTCACCTTTACCTGGTCCATCTCTGACTCCACTCTTCCCTTCCGCAACATCTCTGTTTCCATTTCTTGGGGTAGACCGGCCACTAATATCCATGCCATAACAACCGACTCCCACAGTTACCTTGACCATACATCCTGACACCTTGTCTTCTGTAAAGACTATATTCCATTCTCCCAGTGCCTCCCTCACCGTCATATCTGTTCTTATGATGCCAACTTTGACGAGGGGGCCTCCGAAATGTCCACCTTCTTCCTCAACCGGGGATTCTCCACCACCATAATTGACAGGGCCCTCAGCTGGGTCCAATCCATCTCCTGCACTTCAGCCCTCATTCCCTCTCTTCCTTCCTACAACAGCGATAGGGTCCCCTTTATCTTCACCTATCATCGCATCAGCATCCACATCCAGAAGATCATCAGCTGCCATTTCTGCCACCTCTAGTGGGGACGCCATTCCCCTCCCTTCCCTTGTCAACCTTCCGCAGGGATCGTTCCCTCCAGGATACTTCCAACAGCCCCCCACAACCCCATGGCATCATCCCTCACACCATTGAAGGTGTGACACCTGCCTGTATTTCCTCCCTTTTCAGTAACCAAGGGCCCAAACACACCTTTCAGGTGATGAAGCACTTTATCTGCATTTCGCTCAATCTAGTCTACAGCATTCGCTGCTCACAATGTGGGCGACTGCTTCGCAGAACACTTACGTTCTGTGTGCCAACAAGACCCTGATCTTCCAGTTGCCTGCCACTTCCTTGTCAAGCTCAGCACAACCTGGAAGAACAGCACCTTCTGGAGAAAATATCAAGTTCAACAATTTTAGGTCTTGAGGCACCATGTCCTTTCCCTATTGTTAACCACTAATAGTCCCCATTAGTAGCTATTCATTCTACTAGGCTGATTCTTTTCCACTCTTTTGTTTGTCCAACTATTCTCTCACTTTGAGCTCTATCCCTACCTATCGTTTACTCCTTACCCCTCCCACCACCTATCTTCTGCATAAAAACCAACTTTTTCCTAGCTACCATGATTTCTGAGAAAGGATCACTCTACCCAAAATGTTAACTCTGATTTCTCCACATAGATGCTGCCAGATTTGCTGAGCTTTTCCAGCAATTTCTGTTTTTGTTTTTGGTTTCCAGAATCTACAGTTCTTTCGGTTTTTAAACTAATAAAGTCTATAAGTGTAAAACAGCTCCTGATGTGAATGCAAACTCTGAAACTGATACAGGCACTGAACCTAAAATAGACCATGATATTACTGCAGACCCGTAAATTGATACACGGAACCTTGAACCTAAAACAGGCCCTTAAACCTAAAACAAACCATGAATTTGATACAGAGCCAGAACTTAAAGCAGATCCTGGAACTAGGTCATCAGGCTATTTCAAAAATGCCTGGAATTCAGACAATTCCCATATTTGGACAGCTGGAATCAGGACGTCTAACCCATAGATAGTGGCCAAGTTGGAGTTATTCCATTGAAAGCACATTTGTCATAGATGCTGTTTAAAATGTCCATGAGAACAATAGCCAAAAGGGATCACATGGCAGTGCGACCTGTTTGGGACAAAAAGGCAAAAAGCTTCAACACCTGTCTCCTTTTCCAACAAAACACGGAATTATGTGTTTTTCTCCAGTAGTTTCTCCAGTAGCTTTAAGAGAACCTGCTATTGTTTTCTGATGAAGGGTCTAGGCCCGAAACATCAGCCTTTCTGCTCCTATGATGCTGCTTGGCCTGCTGTGTTCATCCAGCTCTGCACCTTGTTGTCTCTGCTATTGCTCTCATTAGGTTTCCATAAAGATAACTTCATGTTTGTTAATCTTGAGTTGGAAACATCTAAACTATTTTTCAAGTTGCAAAGCAGCAAAGCATTTAAAGTTTCTATTTTTCAGCCAATTCCTATGCTTCGTTTTTCATTCTGTTTGTTCCAGAGAGCAATCTTTCCGCTTCCATGTTACCCTGGAGCAGAACCAGTTGTGAAGCAAGGTTTGCCCAGCGGTTATATTCTCAGCAGGCTTGTGTTCACGAAACATTTCATCACCCTGACACAGTGCCACCAGCTGTCAACGAGCAATTTATTATTCATTCTTTTACTCCAGAATTGTCATCAGTCATGTTTGATAGTTTCCACCTCTGGCTGCTGTCGCAAATGCTGTCAGATCGTTCTGCTATATTTGGAAACCTGCCAGCCAGTTAGACATATACCTCTTCTCCATTCAGGGAGGCTGAAGGTCCTGGTAACTTAAAACTCAATGTAAGCGACAGTCTTTCCTTTGTCTGCAGACTTGTTTCCACCCAAGGCTATTGAGTGAGTTCAAACGTGCACTACTCCACTTTATATAGATTACAGTACTGCAGATTACCAATGGCATCAAACTGGATCCATCAGTAATCCTGATATTTCCAAGTTATAATTGAGCTGCACTTCACAAGTCGAAAATGAGCTAAATTTTCACAGTTTCTGAGAGATGGATTAGGAGTCGGGACAAGAAGCAAAGTTACATTTGACAGCTAAGCAATTTTGGCCCATCAGTGGCCCAGTTGCTGAAGTTGATGGCACTGTCAGGAAATTCCAGACTACAAGTGGGCCCCTCATTGAAGGTAGGGGCCAGCATGCAACAGGAGGCTACCTCCTGATGATGTTACTGGCACCTCCTCTTGACGGCCTTAGTGACTGGGCTGCAATGGCCAAAGCCTAGGCCACAAACCACACTGTGGAGGAGCTCCTCTATTTTCAGGTGCCCTTGTGTTCCCCTACCTGCCTCAACAACATGTATCCCTCATGTTGGGACTGCCAGCACAAAATTGCTGCAGACCCTCATATTGGCCATGATGTGGAGGTTCTGGTGGTGGACTAGGGTCAGAACTCACACAACGTCAGGTTATAGTCCAACAGGTTAATTTGAACTCACAAGCTTTCAAGTGCAGCCTCTTTGTCAGGTGCAGTGAGAGAGAACAGCACACAGACACAGAATTTATAGGCAAAGACATCAAGGTTAGAGAGATCAAAAGACCATATAACTGGTGTGAGTGGAGCGTCAGATAATAAGTCTCTGCAGGTGACCAAGAGTATTAGGTGGTGTGGGTAAAGTGTCACCAGCTGAATAACCAGTGAAGGGATGACCTATAATCCGATTAAATGAAGCAGAGAGATAATTACAAACAATTAAAAATAAGGTGGTGCTGGATTCAAACTAAATGACTGGAATAACATGATAGGTATAAGTGTCCCATGCTGAGGGTCTAACCAAAGTAATAAGTAATTCAAAACTGTACAGACTAGTTAAGGTAGAGAGATCATAACAATTTATCAAGGTGATGGTGTCAAAACAGGACAGTAAGGAAGATTTTGCAGATACAGAACAGTACAGTGGGGTGACATGTAGCGCGACATGAACCCAAGATCACAGTTGAGTCTGTCTTCGTGGGTACGGAATTTGGCAATCAGTTTCTGCTCAGCAATTCTGCGTTGTTGTGTATCTCAAAGGCCGCCTTGGAGGACACTTACCCGAAGACAGAACGTAGAACATAGAACAGTACAGCACAGTACAGGCCCTTCGGTCCACGATGTTGTGCTGACCTATTATCCTACTCTAAGATCAAACTACCCTGCATACCCTACATTTTACTATCATCCATGTGCCTATCCAAGAGAAGGCTAAGTGTCCCTAATGTATCTGACTCTACTACCACTGACAGCAGCACATTCCGCGCACCCACCAAACATGATATAGTTTCTCCATTCCACGGAAGTACTGGACACTGAAGGGTACTCTATCGCTTGTATCCTGTGTCTGTCCTTTGAGGAGATTGTTATGGTTTTTCGCACTTTGGAGCGGAGAAACTACGCCATGTTCTTCGCAGCCTTCAACACATGTCATCGATGATGATGAGCATCTTGCCAAGATCATCGCTATGCCTCCACTTCTCTCCTTCAAACAACTGCCAAACCTTAATCAGACTATCGTTCACAGCAAACTACCCAGCCTTCAGGACAACATCAACCACAACACCGTACAACCCTGTAATGATAACCTCTGCAAGATATGTCAGTTCATCAACATGGATACCACTATACAACTATCACACATGGGAGCACCACCCACCACGTTCATAGTAGATACTCATTTGACTCAGCCAACACTGTCTATCTCATACACTGCAGGCAAGAATGTCCCGAGGCATGGTATATTGGCGGGACCATGCAGATGCTACAACAACAGATGAATGGACACTGCGCAACAATTGCCAGACAGGAACGTTCCCTCCCAGTGGGGGAACACTTCAGCGGTCAAGGACATTCAGCCTCTGATGTTTGGGTAAGCCTTCTCCAAGGCGGCCTTTGAGACACACAACAACGCAGAATCGCTGAGCAGAAACTGATATCTAAGTTCCGTACCCATGAAGACAGCCTCAATCATGATCTTGGGTTCATATTGCAGTACATGTTACCTTACCACACTGTTCTGTATCTGTAAAATCTTCCTTACTGTCCTGTTTTAACACCATCACCTTAATAAATTGTTATAATCTCTCTACCTTAACTAGTCTGTACAGTTTTGAATTACTTATTACTTTGGTTAGACCCTCAGCATGGGACACTTATACCTATCATGTTATTCCAGTCATTTAGTTTGGCTCCAGCACTACCTTATTTTTAATTGTTTGTAATTATCTCTCTGCCTCATTTAATCGGATTATAGGTCATCCCTTCGCTGGTGATTCAACTGATGACACGTTACGTCTAACACTCTTGGTCAGCTGCAGAGACTTATTATCTGACACTCCACTCACACCAGTTATATGGTCTTTTGATCTCTCTGCCCTTGATCTCTATGCCTATAAATTCTGTGTCTGTGTGCAGTTCTCTCTCACTGCACCTGACAAAGAGGCTGCGTTCCGAAAGCTTGTGAGTTTAAATTAACCTGTTGGACTATAACCTGGTGTCATGTGACTTCTGACTTTGACCCTCATATTGGATCACCTATTTCTCTGATCTGCCACCATCCTCAATTGAGTGGAGCTCCAGGAGGTGACTTCTAATTGAGGAGCCAACGGCAGGATTGTGACCCACCTGGGAAAATTTATCCCAATATTTGTATCAGTCACTCAACCATGTAGTGTTCAGATATTGAATTGCACTTGGTTGGTTTACGACGCAATTGACCCCAACAACACAGGTTCAAATCCCCCACTAGCTGAGATTACTGTGAATGTCCACCTTCTGAACCTTGCCCCTCACTGAGACATGGTGACCCTCAGCTTAAACTCACCATCAGTTGTCTCTCTCTCTCTCTCTCTCTCTCTGGATGGTTTGTGGTGCTCTGAAATCATGGTGGCTTTACCTTTACAATAAAAGCAGTGGAAGTACTCCAGAGGGCTGGCAGCACCTGTGGAGAGAGAAATAGAGTTAATGTTTCAGGTCAGCGAGCTTTCATCAGGATTTCACCACTGGTATTGTCCTTGTCTCTGGTATTCACCCAGCAGTGGGGGAGGCAGTCATCATGTGGGGCACAAACATTAACCTGTATGTTTGTGGGCTCCTGGGCTGAGGGAAGGATGCCGGTGTCTGTTTGCAGAATCCGCAGGGACCACAGAGAGGCAACACCTCTCTGCCACTCTCCAATTCCTCTGCCATTCCACCACCACCATCACCATCACGACCAGCAGCAGCAGGCCCCCAATCTATTGTGACCAAGCTCCCTTGGTGATCCTATGCTTCTCCTTGTTTGCATTGCTAGTGTCTGCAGACATTCCCATTGGCACTCCCTGCAATGAACAGCTGCCAACCTCTGATTGTCCAGCAGTTCTTGGGAGAAGAATTTCCAGACCTGTCCACTTAGCAGTGATACTTTCTCAGAGGATTAGTCAGGGGACTCTTGTAGGCTCTGGCTGGTTGGCGGGATCTCCATCGCCTGCATTAAATACGACCTTTTGTTTCACAATGTCATGTAAAGCCACAAATTGCCAGAAATTTCACTCAGAAGAAAAACTATTTCTGTGATTGTGATGAGGTCAGTTAGGTGCACTCACAGAATATGAGTTCCCTGACTGGGGCTGTTAACCTGCTCCAATCAGGGAACCCTGGCTGACAGATATAAACAGGAGCATCAGAGGTTCTGTTCACTCTGAGAGCTGGCTCTGCGGGAGCTGGATCAGTGTCAAGGACACTCCACATGTAAATAAAAGTTGACTTGGTGATGGGATATGGGCCTCTGGAGTTATTTCTCTCTTTTTACCTGAAATATTCTGCTAGCCCTGAATGCAGTTGAGGACTATGCCATCTTAATTGGAAGAACACTCTTAGATATCAGTGATCACAGCATTGTTATGGCACAGAACGATGCCATTCGGCCCAACTTACCAGCACTATCTCTTCAAATGAGCATCGTCACCTAGTGCCAGTCTCCCGCATTATCCCCACAGCCTTGCACAGTATTTCCACCCAAATAACTTCAAATACCTGCTTGAATGCTTCAATGAACCTGCCTACACTGCATTTCCAGGCAGTGCATTCTATACCAGAACGGAGTGAGAAAATCTTCTTCTCATATCACCCTTGCTTCTTCTGCACATCATTTAAAAATATCACCAGATTCAGTGTAATATATAATTTTGCTCATTTTATTTTCCTTGTAGGTAATAACTACACATGCATACTGGTATTCCAGACTTTAAACAGGATCGGAGTTACCAATCTGATCAAAGACAAGTGCCAGTAATCCCTGTTGCTGATATCCAAAGCAATTGATGTTCTCTCTGCCCTCTTATGACTAAAAGCATTTATTTAAGAATCCTTCTCCCTATTATTGACCAGAGCTATTTGAATTTCGCCTGCTTACTTTTTTCACCTAACTCAATATTTTGCATTTCAGCATCATTATGATGATACAATACATAGTACACGCCCTCATATGATATGATACCGAAAAATTGTCCAAACAGCACCAGTGTTGTTTGGATTGCCACTGAGCTCAAAACTTTCCCTGACCTGATGCTGTTATTCCGGAATCTTCCAATCCTGGCTGTCAGAGAAATGTACAGTGCAGTGTCGATCAGGGAAGTCTGTCTCAGCAGAATGGAAGACAGGCCATATCCCATTTCTATGGCATAGCTGCCATTATGGTAAGTTTCCAGGTCCTGTCCGAGTGTTAATGAATGGGTGAGTGGGCAAAAGGGTAGGTGGGTGAATGGGTAATTGACCAGTGAGGTAGTTGGCTCAGGTCATGTCCGGAGAGGTAGTTAGGCTGGGGTGTTGTTGGGCGTCACAGGCAGTTAGGCAAGTGGTGGGTAGGGTAATCAGCTTGGCAGAGGTAGGGGATGGGGTGGGTGATAGTCAGGTCCAGCTGTGATTGTAGTCCAAAAGATAGTCAGGTAATTAGGAGGTATATTTTGGTTGTCTGTTAGAGTTGTGTAGTTGGGTGATGGGACGTGGTAATCAAAGGGTGAGGGTAGTCTGTTCTGGTCAGGGAAGTTGGTCAAGGTGTTGATCTAGATTGGGGAAGGGTAGTCAGTTCTAGTCCAGAGGATGGACCATGGGGCAGCTGGGAGCAGTAGTCAAGTTGGAGATGCAGTCAGGACAAGAGTACTGTAGTGTAGTTGGGAGGGCTAATCACGTAGACAGAAGCTGTAATCTGATCAGGGATTAGTCGGGCCATTTGGAGAGGTGGTTCTGGGAATAATGGGGGTGAGAGGTAGTTAGAGGTGTGGTGGAAGTGGGGAATCATCAGTTTGGGAGGGTAGTCATGTAGATGTCAGGGCATCAATGTCAGGTTAGGTTAGATCATGGGAGTAATTGAGTGGTCAGAGGGATAGTTGTGTGGTCTGGGTGTTTTGGGGGGATTGGAGATAGTTGGAACAGAGTGGGGGAGAGTGGTCAAGAGATCAGAGTTGCTATTTGCTTGGGCTGAGTCAGTGTGAGTGGTTGGAATTATCAGCTATGCAGTTACTCAAGTGTTCAACTAGGTTTTAATCTGTTGAACATTTCTAAGTAACTAGCCAAGTAGGTACTGCAGAACTCTTCAACTGTAATTTAAAAGTTGGAGACAATTGCAGAGGGTGGTGGGGAGCAGGGATATTGCCAAGCAAATGCTAAAACTTTCCGGGAAGTTCATATATAGACCTACACAGAGGACCCCACAGGCTCTTAAAATGCATCTTCAGTCATATATCCAGTTTTCAGTGATACAGAGACTGGAAGATTCGGCACAAAATGTATTCAGTTATTTCCATAAATGCTTAATACGTTGGACTCATCGATTACCATGTAACACAGCTGTTAAGTCTGCTGAAAAATAAACACTTCTGACCTTGTTCTGTCTTTTCTTTGAACAGTAGAAGCACTGCATCTTGGAACACTGATGGCAGCTCATGGATATTTCTTTCCGATCTCAGACCATGTGCTAACATTGAAAGATGATGGGACTTTCTACAGATTTCAGGTAGACTGAACACAAACCAATTATTATGAAATAAAATTGAATCATATTTATTTATTTATTCATTTAGGTGTCAACTCACATCTGTTAAATTTGCTCTTCCATCATTTACAATAAAAATAGAAATTGGACGAACTGGATAAGGAATAATTGTTCCCCTTAGTTCAATAATCTGGGGCATAATTCTGAGGTAATGAGCAAGAGGTTAACAGGAGATTTGCAGAAACAATTTTTTTTTACCCAGGAGTAGTGGGAATTTGGAATGCACGGCCTGCAAGAACAGTGCATGTGAACTTTTCAGTCATTAAAATGTAGACGGTTGAGCACCTCAAAAAATAATAGCATTTAACAATATAGGCACAGTGGTGGAAAATGGGATTAGTGTAGATAGGTTAGTGCAGATTCAATGGGCCAAAGTGCCTCTTTGGTGTTGTATGACTCTATGACACATCTGCTTGCCAACCTGCTCCTGTGGGACTTAATATGTTCTACGTTCTTATGCATAAGGTCTCCCAAATCGTTCTGTGCCGCAGCTTTTTGAAGTCTGTCCCCGATCTCATTGATATACATAAAGAGTAAAAGTCGAGGTACAAATGGGCACTCTATTTTCAACCCTTCTCCATCCAAACAAAACCAATTAACTACGTAAGTTACGTACACTGAATGAAGATTTGATAGCAACTGATACTGACTGATGAACAGTAACACCGGGGTAAACTATCACATAATCAAAATGACAGATGATCCTACATCCTGAAAATTCTAACAGGAAAACCTGCAGGAATGTTAATCAAATCATCCACATCTCCATCGTACTCAGGCACTGATGATGTTTCCATGGGCCTCTTGTCTGCTGCCAGGAACTACAGATGAGAAAAGGTATCTGAAACTAGAAAAGATCAATAAGCAGATCAGGAGCAGCTGTAGGGAAACAAAGCTGACATAGCTGGACCATTTGTTTTGTTTGCACTTCGCTCTTATATCTGACCAAAGGGTTAGCAGCATTTTGCACTGCAACTGTAGACAACTGTTTCAATGACACTCAAAGTAAAAGCAACATCTACCTGACCTGTGGATTCCAAATTTCTGGGTACATAAACGACTGAAATGTAAAATAACCCTATATTTGAACTCTATGTCACAGGGAGCTGTGGGGCAGAATCCTTTTGAATGTTTAGGGCTGAGCTGGATAGATTCTTGATCAATAGGGGAAACTAAGGTTCTGGGGAAAGGGCAGGAATGTCAGATCAGCCATGATCCTGTTGAATAGTGGAGCAAGTTCAAAGGACTGAACAGCCTACTCTTGTACCTATTTTTTATGGCCTTATGGTCTAATATTCTGCCCTACATCTGTCTTTTATTTCAAGTCTTGTTTGCTTGCTAAACCTTACCGCAGTGGTTACAACAGGAAGATCGACTTAACAATTCCAATAGCCAACCAGGTGTCTCAAAATAAAATACTTCTGAAGTGTAGTCACTGTTATAATGTCAGAACCATAGTAGCCAATTTGCAAGCAGTAATCGCTCAGAAACATCATTGTGACAATGACCAGATAATCTCAGTTGGAAAGAGACAGCGCAGTGCTTCCTCAGTACTGTACTGGAGTGTCAACCTTTATTTTTATGCACCTATTCCTTGGAATGAGATTTGAATCCAGAAAATGTTAGGACAGAAAGGTAATGGAAAGCATTATTGAAATTTATTTCTGTTTTTAAAAGAGAATGACTGCTGATACCCTGCACACAAGCACAAAACGTACATGCACTGTGCCGGTGTCCTCAGGAGGCACAACCTTATTAAAATACAACATGTAACAATATCTCACCGTAGCTCACACTTCGAATTACATTATTAAATTAGTTATTTTCTATGTAAGGAAATGGAGCCTCTATCTCTGAGAAATTGGAACCAAGGGGTAGATTTTCTTTTCTAGCCTCTGGGTGCATCACTTTGTGCAAATGGTGAATTCATGCATCTATGATGATGTTATATCCATCTGATCATTTTGTTTCCCATGAGAATTCACTCGATGCACCTGTATTGGAGGTAAAACTGGAAAGGGTGTTCAATGACCCCTGTTCACAGGGATCTCTGAAATGATTCTCTTGTCTGGACTTGCTATTCAGTGATCTCTGTTATCACCAGGTACTTTCACTTGTTTGCAGGAGCCACAGAGTGACTCCTTCACAACTTATAAAGCCTCTGACTTACTGGTTAACAACAACAGCTTACAGCAACTGGTGAGGGTTAATAAATTGGCTTTCTTCAGGAGTTAGGTGCTTATTTTTCTGCTACAGAAACAGAAGACACACCAAATCGTGTTCCAGAGATCCAATGGCTTCTGACCCTCTTCTTCCAGAATTAGTTAATTAATTAATATAACGTAGTCAGTGGACCAGAAACTCAGAAATCCAACTGATAGTCTGGATACATGGCTGCAACTGTGGCAATGGCCAACCTATGGAATTTAGCTCAATCAATATATTTTGAGCACAAAGTTAATCTCAGTAATGGTGTCCATTAATTTAAATTCCTAGGGTGCTATGGTAATTCTGTATCATTCATCCAAGCCGCTTGATTATAAGTGCAGTAAAATAAATACTCTCAGAGTAACACATAAAATATTTTCCTTCTTATCCTTCAGTTTCAAATGTATGTGAATCTCATGGTGTCCAAACACATACAAGCTTTTGTTTTATTTCTCCTTTTCCTTTTCACATCAGGAATAAATCATTGGGCCAAAGTAATTTTGACTCTGTTGGAAATCAAGGTGCCAGTGTGAAAGTGCATTAACAATTCATGTCAATTAAGTCACTTGTTTCTTTTTTGGAAGCAAAACGGAATCACCAAGACCACCATCAAAGCTCATGTTAAATATTGACTTAAGCCCTAAGTATCCAATGCAAAGACATGGCAAATAATATTTTTAACTGATATAAAATGTTTCAGAGTCAGAATCTGTGATTATATTACAGATAATAAAAAGCTAATTTTTGCCTCTTTCCAATTAGTTAGTTTTTCCAGATGGTATATAATGCTCACTGGCTTATTGTTTTAACCATGTGATGTCCAGGAGCAGGAAGCAAGAAACTATGTGCTAAATCTCTTGTTTTCTTGGCTAAGTCTAAGTTATGTAAAGATTTTTGGAGGGAATTCCACGCGATTTTTCTCTCTTTATCGTACTTGCCTAATTTTACTTCATTTGCAAACTACCCTACACAATAGTATTTGTCATGCCTGATTCTGGTGCTATCTTACCTCACACGGTTTTCAGAACTACTCACTACTGAACAAATATCCTGAGATTCACCAGTATCTCTTGCGCATACGCCATCATTAAAAGCCCATTGTCCATCAGACAAGCGCTGTCAATCTAGAGCTGCCTTGCACGGTTCCTGACATTTACCCTCAATATGACAGACAGTGAGACATCAGTGCCTCCACACCTCCACCTCGCCCCCGCCACCGAGGTTTTTGGAGATCTCGCTGGATGGTGTGGTAAGCCAACTCAGGTGTTGGGTACAGGGACACTGCTGGTACATTTCATGAGTGGTATTTTAGGAACCGTACCAGGGATGTATTTGGATATGAAACAAAAGCTATTTCATTTCTTTTCAATCTCAAAAGGAGTGTTTTGAGATTAATGGTATTACGCTTTTAATATGTGCTTGAAAATAATATTATAAGTAGATAGTTTGAATTACTCTATTTTATCTTCATTTCTTTTGTAACAAAGTTCCGTTTTGTTGTTGAAGCAAAATTTGCAGCATTGTGTGCTCATGTTTCAGTGAGTGATGGCTTCGTTAAAAGCAAAACAAATAAAAACATGACCTATCAAGCCAGGTTCCTGACATGGGATCTGACTTATTCTGTAATAACATCAGCTTGGATCATAACAACTGTCGGAAAAAGGCCAATAACATTCTCCACTCTGCCAGCATAAGAACCACTATCTTCTCTCCGCAACATCACATTCACTCTGTTATGTTATTCCCTTGTTATTTAGCAGAGACGTAAAAAATGGAAGCTAGTCATGGTTACATAGAAAGATAGAAAATAGGAGCAGTAGTAGGTATTTGACCCCTCGAGCCTGCTCTGCTATTCAAAATTATGGTTGAAAATTATATTGGAGAAAAGTACTTTTGTCAATTTATTGACAGTCCATAAATTTATTTCCAAGAGCTGAATTATTCTGAAGGAGATATAAATGAAAAGTGAGTATCAAATTGCAGTCAATTTTGCATTTAATCAACTGAATAAACAGTGAGATTACGAAGGAAAGTAATAACTTAAGCAGCAGTGAATAGTACAAAATATTTCTGGTCTGCTGTATGAGCATTCTAGTCATTGCTGGTTGTCTTAGAGCAGCATGACAGGAAGAGAATGTGATCCATGAGTCTAAAAGGGATCGGAAGAACAGTACTCAGATCGAATTACTCAAGAAAGCAGAGCTACCATCAAAGATTCAGTGACTTGGACACGATGAAGAGAGAATGCATAATGAGACCCAGGCTCATCTGGGATGGTAAATGAGATGTCATCACCTGATCCAGAGAAACCTCCAGAGATGGTAAACCATCTGCTCAACTATAAATATGTTGCACATTTGTGCAGTGATATCATTCTCAATAATTTCCAGGCCATTTTGTCTCATTGGCCAGGTTATCATAGCTTGTCAAGAGATTTTGTGGCTGAAGTTGGGTCACAGACAATTTTTTTGTTGACAATGATCACAGACAATGGAGATGGAAACCTAAAATTATAAAGACATGTTGATACAGTTACATGAATAAGCATAATTATGGAAATGAATTTCAGTGTGGGAAAATGTGAGATTTGGAATTGAAAAGGATGGAATGAATCACTTTCTAAATGACAAGAAGCTAGAAGCACTGGAGATCCAAAGAGACTTGGCGGACCCAGGTATGCAGATCATTGCACTTTCATGAGCAGGTACAGAAGAGGTTAATGGATTTTATATCCAGAAGACTAGAATACAAGGAGGTAGAAGCCAATGCTTCAGCTATGCAGAGTCCTGCTTAGACCCTGTGGATTACTGTGACCAATTGTGGGTATGTTTGCCTCCAAGGGAGTGCAGAATAAACTGAATGATACCTGGATTCCAAGGATGATATTTTAAACGAGATTAAACCACCTGGGGCACCAGGGGCATCCACAGTACCAAGCATCCACGTCCAGTTCCAGCCTTGGGTGACTGTGTGGAGTTTGCATATTCTCCCCATGTTTGCATGGATTTCTACTGGGCGATCCAGTTTCTTTCCACAGTCTGCAGGTATGCAGGTTAGATGGATTGGCTATGCTAAATTGTCCGCTGTGCCTAGGAATGTGCAGGCTAGGTGGATTAGCCGTGGTAAATGTGGGGTTACAGGGATAAGGTGGGGAGCTGGGTCAGGGTGGGATGCTCTTTAGAGGGTCAGTGCTTCTTCAGATGGGCCAACTGGCTTCCTTCCACGCTGTAGGGATTCTACGTTCTATACAAGTATTCACTTGGATTAAAGGGTGATTTGATCAAAGATATTAAGGAGAACAACTAACATAGTTATTGTGTCCATAGTGGTGGGGGTTTGGTGGGGTGGTGTTGCGGGGTGGAATAGTCTGACACCTCCAGACTGAAATTAGGAAATACTTCTATTGAGAAAAAATAAGTTTTGCACTGCAACGTATTGCACAAATGGCTGTTATTTTAAAATTAACCAAACATTTGATCATCAGAGGTAGATAGCTTTCCCATTAAGCAAAAGCACTAAGGTAATGGAGCAAGTACGGAATTAAGTTATAGCAAAGCCATGAACTCATTGAATAAGCGTACAGGCTCCAAGGGAAAAGTGCCTCTTTCTGTTCGTATTTAACTACCTTCCACATAGCAACGCATGAAAGGCCCCTATACTTAAATCTGTTTCAAACAAGGTTGTGCACATTTATTTTGAATGCAATTGAAGTCAGGGAGATCAAAAGTGATTCATCCAATTCCACATCACTCCAGACAGCTGCGACCATTCTCTGCTCTGACCAATGTAGTTCCCCACTCACCACCACATATTTCAGAGCTACTGCCTGAGTGGCATGCAACCCAAAATTCAGTTTCAAAAATGGGCAGGCTGCTTTAGCACAGACATTTTTAGGTCAGCGTCAGGATTTCCTTGTGCATGCCGCCCAAAACAGGCCCCAGATGTACACTTGTAAGTCTGAACAAGGATTTAATGCAGCAGCAATGAAAGATCAAATTGCATTAGCTGTTTATTTTAATAGAAGATTGTTTCTTACTATAATATGTGAAAACAAAAGTGAATAATTATCCATTGCTTTCAAAAGAAATTAATGAACTTCGAATATGTTGTTCTTTGTTTGCTACAGACACCATACTTTTGGCCATCAAACTGTTGGGAGCCAGAAAACACCGACTATGGTTAGTATTTATATATGGTATTTTATTATTATATGCACGGGAAACATCATAATGCAAAGTGTATGAATGCTTGGTTTCATGTTAGTGTAGATAGCATTTAACCAAATATGTTATGAATAGTTATTCACAATTTTATCAGGTCATTTAACATGGCACATTTAAAATCCATAACTTGTCTTCATATTTTAGTTCCTGAAGAAAGCAACAGACTAAAATGATGCAGAATAAGAAATAAACTGTTGTTTAATTAAAGTTGTTACAGAACTCCATTTTTACTAGCGTTGACCCAAAAATAAATTGTTTCTCAATTATCTCAAGTTGTAGAAAAAAAGTCAGAAAAGACTTTTTAAAAAGCCTCAGTCATGAAAAGGTAAGAATGACAAAAACCCATTCTGTCATTTAGTTCCCGAAGCAGCATTCGGAATTTTTTTATAAGTGGTATTTCAATTTGTCAAGGAGATGTGTGGGTTTTGAATGCACCAAGTGTTAGGATTTCACCCCTGTGTAACTTTAAAACAATTCCCTCAAACCCAAAGGCAGCTGAATTATATTGGTGGTGCATAGATGCTGAATATTCCTGAGTCAGTTATGAAGTTGCTACATGATGCTAATTGTTCACACTTTAAATTGGCATGTCCTCATGACATCCATGTATTAGTGTATTACGTAAGTGGTTTTCTTTACAACTCGTGGTGTTGGGTTTTTTTTCTCAGGAGGATGCATGAAAATTCCTGTGTGATCATTATGAATAAGTGAGTTCCCACGGTGAACTGAATGATTGGGAGGCAGAATGCTATACTTTACAAACGAGCATAAAATTGAGAGTGATCTTAGCAGATGAGGGGCCCAAAAACTGAAAGCTTGCCTGCCTTCTGTTTTAAGAAGGAATTAAAATATTATGGAATAATTTAAATACTTATCGAAGCAATTGTTCCCAGTTTAATGCAGCCCAAGCATTTTGATGGTGATCACAAAGACTGCACGTGTTAGCAGGGTGTGTCAGGGGACTTCAAGCCAACTAGTGAGGAAAAGTACACTAGGGAATACAAGGCTGCAGCAAAATCTGTAGGACAGGCTTGTGAAGTTATCCAGTGTCTAAGTATGATTGATTCTGCTACTGAAGAGTTAAGGGCAATATGTCTGAGAGACTCACTTGGAAGAGGGGCATAAACCAAACAGAAATCATTTTAGGGCTGTCTGCTGCAATAGATGCCATGGGAATACTCGACACTGGTGGAGGTTCCTCCAGTAAGGAAGGGCAGAGAAAGAGAGAGAGAGACCATCAGCAACATTTGTCATGATGTCAGTGTAGGCTCAGAAGAGGAATGAGGAGAGTATCGGAGTGGGCACTAACCTGAGGGATGGATTTACACACAGCACACTACACTAACTACCTTCAGATAAATGAATGCTAGTATCTCAGCACGCTTTATATATCTAGGGAGGTAGTAACTTTCGTATGCCTCTTGATTGTAACAAGTATCTGTTCAAACCACCTGGGTGGCTGTTGGATTTTGGGGTAAACTTAGATTTAATTGTAAGACATATTATTGATTATAATTATAGACTGAGTTTGAGAGAGCCAGTGTGAAAGTTTACTAGTCCTAATTAGTTACATGACTGATTTCAGATAAAAATATGATTTCACAAGTTTTACAGAATTTATTATATTTTCAACAGAAAGTACAAAAGAATGAATACTTAATAAAAGTGATCTTCAGTCCATACACTTTGGGATGCCAAACTCAACACTGGTTGGCTGGGCACTGGTCTTTTGTTGTGTTCTGTTAACTGAAGTTCTCTGAATGTCTTCAATAATTTTTCTTGTGAATCAAATCACTAAAACTCAGGCCTATGAACCCTTATTAGCCACTACCCTCTCCATGATCAAAGGCATTCGAAACTCAAGTTGGTTCTAAAGTGCATGAACTGTGCATTGGCTCAATAATACCAATTCCTGATTGGCCATCTTAGTGATATCACTATATATTGTCTCCAAAGCCATTCTTTAAATGGCAGGCAGTTTATAAGATCATACTTTCTATGACAGCTTGTTCGTCTTGGCTTATCAACTCGATAGATCTCTACCAAGATATGGTGGCACCAATGAGCAATTTATTTGTCTGCTGAGAGTATTTAGTGTCACCTCCCAGTGATTAAATATCATTCTAAATGTCCCAACGGATGGAGCCACGAAGGTCAAAACAACTTCAAGACTGTAAAACTCAAAAACCCCATTTCAAACCATATTGTAGATATACAATGATAAGCCTGTTTATTTGTTACAAAATAAAACCATTTTAAAACATAGACAACAAGGTGCAGGGCTGGATGAACACAGCAGGCCAAGCAGCATCATAGGAGCAGAGAGGCTGACGTTTCGGGCCTAGACCCTTCATC
>NC_063340.1:71795132-71823006 GCF_021869965.1 Rhincodon typus
TCATCCAGCTCTACATCTTGTTATCTCAGATTCTCCAGCATCTGCAGTTCCTACTATCTTGGGAAATATATTTCCCAGGTTTTCAGTAGCAGGTAGGGAAGTGCGACTAAAATAAGTGCTCGTCCAAAAAACAGCATGGACAAAATGGGCCAAATGGCCTTCTCCTGGGAACCACAATAAGTAGAAGCAGGCATAGGTCATTATCAGCATCTCGAACCAGCTCTGCCATTTAGTGAAATCATGGCTAATTTTCCATCTCAATGCCATTTTCTCCACAATCCTCATAACCCTTAATAACTAAAATCTTGAAATCTCTCAATCTTTATCTTGAATTATCCTGTAACTGAGGCTCCACAATCACTGCAGTAGAGAATTCCACACATTCACCACCCTCTGAGTGAAGAAAGACTTCCTCATCTCAGTCCTACATAGCCTACTTCTTATTCTCATATTGTGTCCCCTATGTTCAGACTCCCCTGAGTTAGAGGAGACATTCTTTCTGAATGTACTTTGTAGAACCCTGCCAAACCTTGTTTCCTCAAAGAGATCGTCTCTCATTCTCAGTAACTCAATTGAAAAATGCAAGATCTTTCTTCCAATGCATAGAATGGACACTGGAATAATGTTTCCTTTTGTGGAACTTGGAGACATATTTTAAGTATAGGGGTTTCGCTCTTTTGAGAGAGAGAGGAGGAGAAACTCTTTGTCTCAGACAGATGTTAGATTGTAAAACTCTCTTCCTCAGCAGATAGCGGAGGCTAGGTTCTTAAATTTATTTGATGCTGAGTTGGCTACATTTCTGGTAGGCAAGGGAGTCAAGGGTTATAAAATACAGACAGTAAAATGGAGCTGAGACCACAATCATATCTTATTGAATAATGGAGCGGGCTGAAACAGCCAGATTGAGTACTATTGCTCCTAGGTGTATGTTTATATGATTGTTCTAAATTCTAGAGAATGTAGATGTAGTCTCCTCAACCACTCCCCAGAAGACAACCCCATCATCCCAGGGATCAATTTGGTGAAAACTTGTTGCTCTTCCAATTGGACAATTATATCCTTTCCTAGTTAAGGAGACCAAAGCTGTAGAGTTTAATTAATATGTAATCAGCAATTAATTAAATAATATAAGAAATGCTAAGACAGGTAATGTGTGGCAACTGCAGAATGTGGGAGCTTTGCTCCTGTTTTTGTCCATACTGCACAGTTTAAGGAAACTTCACTTTTATTGTTTCAATCCACATGCATGCCTCAGTCATGTTAATAGCCACCTGTCAATGACCATGGACCACATCAGAAGATTCTATCCTATGCGGTTTGACCACTTCCTGGAGCAAAGATGTCCAGGTATCTTCTACCTTCTTGATGAGTAGCAGAGTCATCATCCTAAATTTTAAAATTTTTTTTTATTTCACCTATTTTTCTAATCGACCTAATCAGAGATGTTATTACACATTTCTGGTGCAGGTGATACTTGAACCTGGGCCTCTCAGTCCAGGAGTAGGGACACTACTGCTGCACCACAAGATGCCCTGGCCTTCACCTTCATGACTCTGAGCCAGATTTGCTCCAGCTGCAGACTTTTACCACAAGTATATTTACTATGTATCACAGAGGTGTCCATGTGCTCCCACATTTGTAACAATCATTTGTTAAATATATCTGTTTTCATTATAAATGGCATGAAATATCTGCCAAAGCATTGACATACAAAAGTCACATATGAAGGTAGCGTGCACAAAACATACTTTATATCTACTCACCTGATTTTCTGATCTCACTGTGCATGTACCTGCTGTACTCTATTGACAGGGCAGGATGGGGGAAGTTGGACGATCTGCAGGACAGCCTCGTTTAATGTATTCAATTCAAGAAGCCTCTTGTGTGTCTGATATTTCTGCGATAAAGATTTAGGAGTGTTGTAACATATTTAACAAGCACTTCCAATGCCAGGGATTGCACATGACATAGTCCACAGTGACATTAGAAGGAACAAATGTGTTGTACCTATATCATAGTAGAGCATTAGTGATACTATGCAGCTTGTACACAGTCTTGTATGCTCCTCAGCTTCAAATATTTGACCAATTTCACTCTACAAAAATGCAGTGTTCTCTCTTCAGCCACACCTTGTTACAGAGAATTCCAGCTCCAGGGCATTTCCGCAGGGGTTCCTCAGGATAGTGTCCTCGGTCCAACCATCTTCACATGCTTCAATAATGACCTTCCCTCCGTCATAGGGTCGGAAGTGGGAATGTTCACTGATGATTGCACAGTGTTTAGCACAGTTCGCGACTCCTCAGGTACTGAGGCAGTCCATGTTCAAATGTAACATGATCTGGACAATACTCAGGCTTGGGCTGACAAGTGGCAAGTAACATGTATGCCACACAAATGCCAGGCAATGACCATTTCCAATAAAAGACAGTCTAATCGCTGCCCCTTGACTTTCAATAGTATTATCATAATTGAATCCCCTACTATCAACATCCTTGGGGTTACCATTGACCATAAACTCGACTGAACTCACCACATAAACACAGTGGCTACAAGAGCAGGTTAGCGACGAGGAATACTGCAGCGAGTAACTCAGCTCCTGTCTCCCCAGAGCTTGTCCACCATCTAGAAGGATCAAGTCAGGAGAGTGATGGAATACTCCCCACTTAACTGGATGGTTGCAACTCCAACAACACTCAAGAAGCTTGAAACCATCCAGGACAAACCCTCCTGCTTGAATTGCACATTATCCACAGGCACCTACTCCCTTCAGCACCAATGCAGTATTGCAGCTGTGTATACTATCTACAAGGTGCACTGCAGAAATTAACAGACCGAAGATCCTGAGACAGCATTTTCCAAATCCACGACAACTTCTGTCTGGAAGGACAAGGACAAGAGGATACATGGGAACACCACCACCTGCAAGTTGCCCTCCAAGCCATTTACCATCCTGGTTTGGAAATATCCAATATCTTTTCCTTCACTGTCACTGGACAAAGTCAAAAATCACATGACCCCAGGTTATAGTCCAACAGGTTTATTTGAAGTCACAAGCTTTCGGAGTGCAGCCCCTTCATCAAGAGCAGTGAGAGAGAACACACAGACACAAAGATTATAAGCAGAGAGATGAAAGGCAGAGAGATCAAAGGATCATACAACTGGTGTGAGTGGAGTGAACAAATCTAAAATGGCTGACTGACTGCCTTCAGCAACTCTGTGTCTGTGTGCTGTCTTCTCATTTCACCTGATAAAGGGGCTGCGCTCTGAAAGTTTGCGATTTCAAATAAGCCTGTTGGACTATAACCTAGTGTGGTGTGATTTTTGACTTTGTCCACCCCAGTCCAACACCGGCACCTCCACATCTTCACTGTCGCTGGGTCAAAATCCTTGAATTCCTTCCCTAAGGGCATTGTGGGTAACACTCTAATAAGTGGACTGCAGCGGTTCAAGGAGGCAGCTCTTTCGAGTGCTACATGGGATGGGAAATAAATGCTAGCCAGCCAGCGATGCCCACATCCCATAAGTGAATAAAAAAAATTCCATGCTCCAACAACACTCTGCATAAATATCAAGCCTCTCAGCTAACTCAGTTGCTACTTTAAATTGATGATTGCTTATCACTTTCATACCAGCCTCATCTCACCTTATTACAGTCTTGATGCAAACATGGACAAAAGAGTTGACCTCAAGAGGTAAGGTGAAAGTCACTGCCCTTGACATCACGGCAGCAGTTGACCAAGTATGGTAATAAGGAGCATGAGCAAAACTGAAGGAAATGCAAATCAAGTGGAAAGCTCTTCACCAGTTGTGTCAAACCCAGCACAAAGGAAGCCAATCATCACAGACCAAGGATATCAGAATAGTGTCATAGGTCCAATCATCTTCAGTTGCTTCAGCATTTAACTTCCTCCATCACAAGGTCATAAATAGTGATGCTTGCTGAAGATTACATAATGTCCAGCACTGTTTGTGACGCCTTAGATAACGAAGCAGCCCTTTCAAACAGCAAGACCTGGACAACATCCAGGCTTAGGCTGATAAGTGCTAAGCAATATGCACAACACACAATTATGAGGCAATGGCAATCCTCAACAAAAGAGAATCTAACAATCTCCTTAACAGTCAATAGCATTATCATCACTGAACACCCCACCATTAACAATTTAAGATTTAACATTGACCCAAAACTTAACTGAACTAACCATATAGATACTGGTCAGAGGCCAAGACTCCTGCAGTCAGTAACTCACCTTCTGACTCCCCAAAGCCTGCCCACCATTTGGCAAGGCTTAAGTGAGGGACATGATATAGTACTGTGCACTTGCTTGGATGAGTGCAGCTCCAACAACTCTCAAGAATTTTGACACAATCCAGAACAAAGCATCTCACTCATACGGCACCTCATCCACCACCTTAAACATTCATTCCCTTCAGCATCGATCCACCAACAAATACAGCAGAAGTAGTGAGTATCATCTACAAGATGCACTGCAGCAATCTAAGAAGCCTTTCAGCATGTTCCAAACATTATTTCAATATAAAATAAGTCACTGTGCAAATATATATTTAACATCATATGATTGGTTTTTCCTTGGCCATTATCAAGATTTGAAGCATGTGTACAGTAAGAATTGGTATAACACACAAATAGATGCAATACAGTGACAGGTAGTTAAGAGTTTTGCTAAAAGCAGTAACTTGCCATGAATACTGTGACTCAATAAGTTCCAGCCAAAATGGAGATAATCCGGTATTTCTCTCATCAATATCATTTGGAAAACACACTGCAGCAAGTGACTGAGATTTATTTTCCACATTATTTCTGTATAACCGTCCTCCACTCGCTGCATTTTACTGGAGAAACCATCCTGTCTTTTATCAAACGATTCCTGTTGTTTGGATCACGAGTTGCCATAGCTCATGGGGACTCAGTTTAAATACACTGTACTTGTTGTGAAGTAGACGCTATTTGTTGTGAGTCACTAAATTAGAATAGCTCACCTCCAATGCAACAGCCAATAAACTGTCTTCAATATTATTCACTGATCTTTCCATGAGTTGGACGTCAGCTCTGCTGATCATACCTTTAACATGGGTTGTTCAATGTCTAGGAGAGCTTGGCCCGTCTACAGAGAGCATTTGCAAGAAAGTGGGAATTTATCTTTATGCAAGCAGAAGCACAAGCAAAGTGAGTATGAGAGAGTTTATTTTCTTTTTGATATTTTCCTATTTCAGTCAGTTCTCAGCAGAACCAAAATATTTATCTGGCTCCACCTCCATTAAACTGCTTGGCTGAAAGTGCAATTACATGCAATCTTAACATAACATTTCATGCTAATCTGAAATGGAACCCAGCCCCAACAGTGGCCCATCACCAATATTACTTCTTCTGTCAATAGAACATTACCCCCCATTGCTAAAAGTCTGAACTGCAAACTTGGTCATTTCAAAAATGGACTTTTCTCTATCTTCACTGGCCTCCCTGTCACCAGACCTCATGCCCACCAGCTCACCAGAACTCAGTGTCACATCCCTATACCTAGGCAAATCTTTGCACAATCATCAGACTTAGAAGCCCTATGCTATGTCATAGCACATTAATTTTAAGATCCTCATACTTATTTTTGAATTTAGGCATCCATCAGCTCATGCTGTGATTCAGGATTAGCCATCACTCTCAGAGATTCATCGTTAAAACATAGAAAGATAGAAAATAGGAGGAGCAAGCAAATTGGCCCTTTGGCCATTCCAAGTGGTCATGGCTGATCATCCAACTCATTACCCTGTTCCTCCCCATATGTTTTAAACCCTTTGTCTCTATGAACTATATCTATCTCCTTCTTGAAAACATTCAATGTTCCGGCTACAACAGCTTTCTGTCACAAAGAATTCCACTGGCTGGGTGAAAAACTTCCTCCTCATCTCAGTCGTAAATGACATACCCTGTATCCATGGACTGTGACCCCTGGTTCTAGACTCCCAGATCATCAGGAACATTCTTCCTGCATTTACCTTGTCCAATTCTGTTAGAATTTTATAGATTTCTGTGAGATCATCCCTCATTCTCCTAAATTCCAGTGAATGTAATCCTAACTGATCCAGTCTCCCTCCATACCAGAGATCTGCCATCCAAGAAATCCATTTGGTAAACTTTTGTTGCACTCCCTGCATAGCCAGAACATCCTTCCTCAGAAAAGGACACAATACTCCAGGTGTGGTCTCACCAAAATCCTGCATAATTGCAGTAAGACATCCCTGCTCCTGGACTCAAAGACAGAGTCAAAAAGCAGTGTAATTCCCTTACCTAAAACACTCTCCCTTTCTCCCTGTATCAAAATGCCTCCTAAACATTAATCTTCTGACCCCACCCACCTACAATCTTTCTTATTCTACTTAACTTTCAGATTCTGAGGTTTTTCTTTTACGTTGAGAAGTACAACTTAATAAAGATAAATTGTTGCTGATGTGTCAAAGAGAAATAAATCTGATTATCACATTATTCATTTGACAGAGTTGATAAGAAAAGGGACAAAATTGAAAGAAAAATTCTTGACAGTCAGGAAAGAGCATTCTGGGACGTGCACAGACCAGTGGTAAGTAATTTTTGTATGTAAAGAAATGAAGCATTGAAAATTCTTCATGATTTTCAGTTTTGGGCTGGTGTAGCTGAGAAACACAGATATGAATATTAGAAAAGAATCAATTTATAAGTAGAACTATCTCTAAAACTGTTGCTTTCCAGCTGAAATGTTTGTCCAGTTATAGCAGTTCTTTATCAATAGGATTCTTGCAGTGCAGACTGGAAATAGCTTTTACAGTACTTTTTAAATGTACACAAATATCTGTACTGGTAAGTGCAATGGATATTGGGTATTTCTGTACTGACAAAACGAGAAAATTCTTCACAGACCTCTACAAAGAATCGGATATTCCTTTGAGCTAAATCAAGTTTGATCATGTTAAATTGAAATAAAATTCTTATTTTATCTTAAAGAAGCTGCTGAAAATATAACAATGTGTTAATTCAATTAGTGGCCTAAATATGGATTGGATTATTTAAACTGTAATGCTATCTCCCAAATTGGACAAACCACAGCACAAATCATAAAGGTGACCATGAGGCAACATGTTCTGTTGACCATTGTTAGTGGTATTTTAACAAGAAAGGGGCACCAATTTAAGGTGGGGAGGCAATTGCCTAGTGGTATTATCGCTGGACTGTTAATCCAGAGACCCGGATAACATTCTGGGGACCTGGGTTCGAATCCTGCCATGGCAGATGGTGGAAATTGAATTCAATAAAATATCTGGAATTAAAAATCTAATGATGACCATGAATCCATTGTCGATTGTTGGGGAAAACCCATCTGGTTCACTAATGTCCTTTAGGGAAGGAAACTGCCATCCTTACCTGGCCTGGCCTACATGTGACTCCAGACCCACAGCAATGTGGTTGACACTGAACTGCCCTCTGGTCAATTAGGGATGGACAATAAATGCTGCCTAGCCAATGACATCCTCATCCTGTTAATGAGTAAAGAAAAAAAAGACTGAGATAAAGAGGAATTTCTTCTCTCAGAGCATTGTCGATCTTTGGAACTCTTTGCCACAGAGAGCTGTGGGACCAGATTCCTTCTGTATGCTTAAGGCTGACATAGATAAATTCTTGATCAGTTGAAGATTCAAGGCTTATGGGGAAAGGGCAAAAAAGTGGATGTGAGGAATGTCAAACATGATCTTATTGAATAGCAGAGCAGGTTTGAGGGGCCAAATGGCCTATTCCTGTTCCCATTTCTTATAGTCATATGGTCTCAAGTAGTGCAGAATGAGGAAGATTGATTAGTGACCACATCACTGAATATCTTCCCATACTGCTACATATCAATCCCTTGTGAGATCTTAAGGTGAGCATTGGAGCTCTTACACAAACAAACGTGAACACAAAACTTTCGTTTTAATATTGTAGCATTGCAAACTTAGGTTTATTAGGACACAAGACCACCAAATACAATGAGTGTTACTGGATTTTGGTCCATCAATGGAAGGACTAGTGGGAATCTGCAATGTATAATGCAGTTATCATGTAATCAGGCACTTAACCTGGAAATTCTCAGGCTCAGTAGGGTAGAACACCTACCCCCGAAACCTATAGGAGGCCAACAGCTGTCCAGTACTGGCAGTGCCACCTAGCATGCAGCTAATGCTGGTCTTAGAGTCTTGGAGAGATCAGACATGGATTGACAATAGAGAGAAGTGTGGGCAGAATCGTAATCATAAAGAGAGACTGGGGGCAGGAGGATCAACACTAAGAACTGTGGAGTGGCTACTTGCTGGCCTTGCATTATGCTGACCCATGATGCTTTTCTAAACTACAAACCTTTTGCCTCTATGCAGTCTATATCATTCTATTTCCTGCCTATTCATAAATATGTCAAGATGCCTCTTAAATATTACTATAGCACCTACCTCTACCACCTCCTCTGGCAACGCATTCCAGGCACTCGCCACCCTCTATGTTAAAAGCTTGCCTCTCACATCTCCTTTAAACTTACCCCTCTTTTACCTTAAACCCGTACCCCTTAGTAACTTACATTATTATCCTTGAAGAATGACACTTACTATCTATTCTATCAATGCCTGTCATAATTTTGTAAACTTCGATCAGGCTGCCACGCATCTTTCAATGTTCAAGTGAAAACAAATCAAGTTTGTCTAATCTGTCCTCGTAGCTAATACCGACCAAACCAGGCTGCATCTTGGTAAACCTTTTCTGTAACCATTTCCTCTCCAAAGCTTCCACATCCTTCTTGTAGTTGGTCACCAAAACTATACACAGTATTCCGAATGTGGCTTAACTAAAGTTCTATACAGTTACAACATGACTTGCTAGTTTTTACACTGTATGCCCTGATCAATGAAGGCAAACGTGCCATATGCCACCCAGGTCCGTCAACATGGTAAAACCTTCCACATTAGACAGGGGTTCACCTGCACATCCGTTAACTTTGTCTACTGTGTCCAATGCTACCGATGTGGCCTCCTCTACATCGGTGAGACCAAGCGGAGGATCGGAGACCGTCTTATAGAGCATCTGCGCTCTGTTCGCGACAAACAACAACACCTTCCAGTTGTGATCCATTTTAACTACCCCCCTCGCTGAGTGATATGTCCATCCTGGGCCTCCTCCAGTGTCAAAATGACGCCACCCGCAAACTGGAGAGCAGCACCTCATATTCCGCCTCGGGAGCCTACAGCCTGATGGCCTAAATGTGGATTTTACCAGTTTCAAAATCTCCCCACCCCCAGCCTCATCCCATGACCAACCCTTCCTCTCATCCCCGCCTCCTTGACTGACACAACCTGTCCACCTTCTCTCCCACCTATCTGCCCCTTCCACCTCACTGACCAATCCCCACCACTCCCTACCTGCACTCACCTATCACCATCCCACCTACCTTCCCCAGCCCCACCCCTCCTCTCTATTTATTTCTAAGCTCCCTTCCCCCTCCTATTTCTGAAGAAGGGTCCTGATTCGAAACGTCAACTTTCCTGCTCCTCTGATGCTGCCTGGCCTGCTGTGTTCCTCCAGCTCCACGCTGTGTTATCTCTGGTTTTCGTGATGGACTGGACTGTGTTCACAGCTGAATATTTTTTGGCGGTCTTGGGTACAGTAGTTGCCATTCTTAGCTCTGATGCAACCAGGTAGAATGATTTCCATGGTGCATCTATAAAAAATAGTAAGAGTTATTGTGGACATGCTGAATTTCCTTAGCCATCTGAGGAAGTAGAGCCATTGGTGTGCTTTTTTGATTGTAGTGCTGACGTGGATGAACCAGGATAGATTGTTGGAGATACTTATTCCTAGGAACTTGAAGTTCTGGACCACCTCTAACTCACTTTCTTTATCTTATAAACAACAGGGGTCCCAGCACGAATTCCTGCAGAGCATCACTGGTCATCGATCTCCAGTCAGAAAAACACCCTTCCACTGCTACTCTCTCTCTTCTATGACTAAGCCACTTCTGTATCTATCTTACCAGCTCACCATGGCTCCCATGTCACCTTTTGTGTTAGCCTGCATGAGAGACCTTGTCAAAGGTCTTGCTAAAGTCAATATAGACAACACCTACCACCATGTCCTCATCAATCATATTTATCACTTCCTCAAAATATTCAATCAAGTTTGTGAGACACGACTTTTCCTCTCTCAACCAATGATATAGTCCTGTTCTGGTAGTAGGCAGTTTATTTAAGGTCAAAAGGCGTCGGATAATTTTGATTACCGTCAATAATATTGTTTTTTTTTCAAAAAACTATATTATTATGGTTCTGGGAAGTGTGTATAATAAGTTGAAATTGTTGGCCTCAAAAAACAGTAAGAAAATCTTCAATTATAATGTTTCAGCAAGCAATTTAACTACCTTTTGGAGGAATGAGCAATGCAGAATTGGACATAGAGGTAATAACCTATGCTAAAAGCTTAGAAGGATGGCCAAAGTTATTCATTCCTTTTGCAGTGCAGTCTCAAGTCTCTGTTGTAATATTTGAAGGTGCTATCAGCTCCATCATAAATGCAGAAATAAAAAGAACCTTTGATAATGTTCAGCAATATATTTTAAAACAGTTTGCAATCTTTTGTATTCAATGTATGACATACTTCTTTGCAGCAGTGGATTTGCCACAGTTAAAATAAGCATTCCAATATATTTAAGTAGTTTCATCTTTTTTTTGTAAGGTATTTTCACGCATCTGGTTGTTGCATCCATTGGGAAGTAGAAACATAATGTTTGTGGTGCAAAATAAAAGCCAAACAATTCATTCACTAACAATATAATGTTTTCAGAAGGACCAGCAAGGAGTTACTTTTTGTGAAATGCAAATTGGTGCCTGTGATACGTTTGTTTAAGAAATCCATAAAATTTCATTAAAAGATATTCACTGTACTTCCTGCATTACTGAAGCTGGTCAGCAAATCAAAATAAAGATGCTACTGTGTAGATTTAACTGTCTAAGAATGAAATTATTAAATAGGGTGGAAGTTCAGTATCCTACTAATAACCAATTTACAACAAGTGCTTTTGGAGCCCCAGAAACATGATGCATGTGCGTGCACATACACACACATGCACTTGTGGGTGAATTACTTTGAGCACCTTACTGATGAAGGCATTGGCATGGTACATTGAATATTCACCAGAGTAGGCAGTTCACAAAGGTAATTAGCATGCAAAACTGATTTGCTGGGAGTGGTGCTATTTTGAAGCTCAGTTCTTTAGCCAACACGTTCTCTCAACAATGCACAACTGAGATCACATTTAGGAGCAGGAGGAGGCACGCAACCCTTCTGCAGCACTAGTTAAAGGGATCATCAGTTGGTTATCAGTTGATTTCTTTTGTTTATTTCGACAATTTTGCAAGTATTTTGGTGCTTTCGACAGTTGTTTCAAGTTGTGAGCCTGTGCGGAATGGTATCAGCTGCTGAAAGATTCTCTCCAGCTTTAAGATTTCTGCATGAACTAGTTCCTACTAGTATCATAGCCCTTGGAATGCAGCAAGACTTGCAGAATGAACAGTGGTCATGCAAAACAGACAAGTTGCTAGAAGAGAGAAGCTGAAGAGGTGGAGAAGTTTTATCCATCCATAAATAAATTTTTCACTTGGACTTCCATGAAAAACAATGCATAACATATTGTGCTTAGGTACAGACATCCTCACTGAAATCTGCTGACATCCACCAGAAACAATGTTAGAAGGAAGTTGCATGAAAGCCAACTGCTAGTCATATTCTACACTGTTAATAAACCTTCTTCCTGCTTTTCAAGTAAACTGAGTTGACATGATCAATCTGTGTTACTCACAAGATAACATAAGAGAACACATCAAACAAAGATTGCTTCAGTATCTGAGAAGCAATGTCCACAGAGCAAAGCAGGGACAACATTCAGATTTGAGCTGATAAGTAGGAAGCAACATTTTTTTGAATAAATACCAGGCAATCACCATCTCCAATAAGAGAAAATGCAACCATCTCCCCTTGACATTCAACGTCATCACTATCTCTGAATTCTCCTCACTATCAGACATCCCAAGAGTTACAACTGACCTAAACTGAACTGAACCAGCCATATCAATACAGTGATTTAAAAAGCAGGTCAGAGGCTGGGAGTCTGCAGTGAGCAACTTACCTCCTGATTCCCAGGACTGTCCACTCAGTTAGGAGTGTGACACAATATTTTTCACTTGCTTGGATGAGTGCAGCTTCAAAAACATTCAAGAGGTTTCCTGCTGTTGCGGACTAGACAGCTTGCTTTATCGGCATCACATCTACCATCTTAAACATTTATTCCTTGTAACATCGGTGCAAAGTTGCATCATTGTGTACTATTTACAAGACGCACTTTTGTAAGGCATTAATCGTCCTTTGACAATATCTTCCAAAATCATAATATGTACCATCTGGAAGAAATGGGAAAAGTAAGAGGTGTAATTTCACGCCAGCTGCAACTTGTAAATCAGAACAGATTGGATAAAAGGGAAGTGGAACGATAGAAAGAAGATTAGGTATGAAGATAGTGTCAGCTTCAATGCTATCAACCTAATCTCTGGCCACAATTCAAATCCCAATACTGATTAACGTTGTCTTGACCACATGTGTTTGGCTATGTAGCAGAGCCTGTTCTCTTTCAGTTAGCTCCTGCTGCCTCCAGTTGTTTCTTTTTATCCATTCATGGAGCATGAGCATCATTGCTGGGACCACAGTTGCCCATGAAAAGGTGGCAGTGGTCAGCCACTTTGTTCTTTAAGAGGAAAGTGTGGCAGTGAGTGATGTGCAATGCGTTTCGGTGACATGTCTATCAATTAACTATTTGACATTGTCTGCAAGCTGTGAGGCCTGAGGCAGTACTAATCATAATCATATAGGGTGAGGTGAAGCTTATGAATATTAGGTGTGCACCCTGATTGGTAATTTTTGGTAGCTGAGCAATACAGGTATAGTGAATTGAGCAGTGTGTGAGGCTTGTGCTATAAATGGTAGGGTAGTTAAATTGAACATGAATTCACTGACCTTTACCACTCATGTGGAGGCCATTGAACTTTGTGCTGCACTGTATCCAGGTCTACAAATCTGAACTTCTGGCATTGATTGCCACAGATATCTGTTCTCTGTTTCCAGTATGTCTGAAAGACTTCCGGCATTCAGGGCATATCTCTTACTTTCAGCCTCTGACTTGCAAGGTGGCCAGTGCACGATCAGAAAACTTCTGTTTCCCAGGTCAGAGTCATTTCATGCACAACTGCTAGTCGCTGCTGCAGGTTAAATGCACTATACCTTTAAGCAGTGCAGCATAGCTTTATGTGGTGCTTAAGTAAAAGTTTCGACTTTGAACTTCTGCTGATGCTTGCAGCTGGTGAACTTTATGGTTAATGCTGGCTACACACTGTAATTATTTTGAAAAATAAGCATCATGAAGTTGGTACACCAGCTGTCTGAATTGAACCGTACAAGTTAATAATGTATCGCGATCCCTGTACATATTTTTAGGGAGTTTTCCAATTTTATTCCGATGATCTTTTATGAATTCTCAAGTTGTGTGCTTGTTTTGTAAGTATTTTCAATTAAATCTTCATTAAGGCATATTCAAAGTCAAGTTGAATTTCTGCATAGTGTCACATTATGATATTTCATGACAGATTCAATTATAACTTACATGGTTAGAAGTAACATTGTTGAGTCAGATGAATTGCTCTCCTGCCTTATCCACAAAGCAAAGTATTTGTATTATATAATATCCCACAGTTGTATAAATTTTATTTACATACATAATTAAATTATATTGAAATTTAAATTGCATAACTTAGGGAATCAAAATTGATGTCCACAAATGGCACAACTTGTTGGTAACTGAGTAGTAAAATCGTTCACATCCACAGGAGTACTAGTGGACCTTAAACATTCAATTCTGTGCTTTCGTCACCTTCAATTTTCTTCATTTTTCTTTCTTTTATGAATATAACAACAGAAAGCTACACGAATTAATTAAAAGTCTGACAACTTGCCCTAAATGATGCAGTGCCTGTATTAATAACTGGCTGCTAACACGTAGTGCAAAGCAATGACTGGATTCTATTTCTAGAAATGCTAGACAAATTGCTTGACATTGCTTCCATTACATCTCAATAAAGTCATAAAAACAAATGAAATAGCAACCTATAAAAGCTTGTTACTGGAAAATGCAAAATTTATAAAGCTGTTAAAGTTAATTGTGCTTTATTATTGCTATAATTAGTATTCAATTGACTTAAGAAAATAATGTATTCAGAAGGTTATTTTTGTTTAGTTTTAAATGATAATTATGTCCTTTGAAGCTATTTTAGTGATTAATATTTTCTACCTGTTATGCAATCCTAAATCCATAGTACTTCCAATCCCATATGTTTGAATTTAGCTTGTTAAACTCCTTTGTGGGACTTTTATCAAAACCCTTCTGGAAATCCAATTACACCATATCCATTACTTTTACCTTATCGATTCTGCTAGTCACATTTACAAAAAATCCTATCAAGTTTGTCAAACATGGTTTCTCTTTCATAAATCCACATTAACACTTTCCAATTAGGTCATTATTTTCTAAGTATTCTATAAGCACATACTTTATAATAGATTCACATGTTTTCCCCATTACTGACAACAGGCTAACAGATCTGTAGTTCTCTGTTTTCTCTCTCCTTCCTTTCATAAGCAGTGGAACTACACTTAGAATTGTCTAATCTGCAGGCACCGTTGCAGAGCAGAATAAATAGAATTTTTAAAGATGATCACCAATGTATCCATTATCTTTGTTGCCATCTCTATCAGCACTCTGAGATGAAGGTCACTGGGTCCTAGGTATTTGTCACCATTCAGTCTTGTTAATTTCACCAATGCTGCTTCTCTGCAAATATTAATTTATTTCAATTATACACTTCTATCAACACTTGCATATTTGTTATTTCAGGGAGACCTCTTATGTTTTCCTCTGTGAAGTCGGATATAAAGTACTTAACTAGCTTCTCTGCCACTTCTCAGTTGTCTTTTACACATTTTCCTCTGTTCTCCTGTAATGGGTGCACATTTGCTTTGCCGATCTTTTCCTTTTTATATATCTATAGAGGCTTTTATAGTCATTTTTATGCACCTTGTTTTTTTTTTCATTTAAGTTCTATGCTGTCCTTCCTTATCAATGTCTTGTTCCCCATTTGCTGAGTTGTAAAATTCTTTTAATCCTTAGGATTACAGTGTTTTATGGCAGTTTTATAAAGCTCCTTCTTTGATCTGATACTATTGTGCCAAACTTCCTTTGTCTCACTTTCCCTGTTGGATATTTTTGCCTTAATGGAACATTACTTTTTGAAGACTGAGCATTGATCTTTTAAATACTAGCCATTGCCTATCCATGGTCAAACCTTTTAATGTGTTTTTCTAACAGTCAGCTTCCTCTTAGTATCTTCATAATTGCTCTCAAGTAGATTTAAGACCCCAGGTTCAGATTGAACTACATAATTTGCAAACTTAATGGAAAATTTCATCATACTTTGATCATTACTTCCTATAGGTTTTTTTTAAAAATAAGGTTAATAATTAGACTTTGCTCATTGATAATACCATATCTAAAATAGACTATTTTGTAATTAATTCCTCAACATATTGCTGCATAAAACTACCTTGAATATACTCTTAGCCATTGGTGTTCATGATATTTACCCAGTCTATACATAGGTTTTAAGTCTAAGTATATTGCTGCATACACCTCTAATTTTCTGATTCATACTGTGCCCTACGGTACCAGTACTGTTTGCTAGCCTATAAACCAATCCTGTGAAGATTTGTGGCCCCTTACTATTCCTTAGCTTCACCCAAACAGATTCTGTGTCCTGTTTTCTGATCAGAGATCCTCTTTCACTCATACACTGATTCTGTCCTTTATTATCAGCACTACTCCACCCACTATTCCTTTTTACCTATCCCTCCTAAATGTTGAATATCTTTTAATGTTTAGTTCTCAATCTTGGTTACCCCGAATCCGCATCTTCACACTGGCAATTAAATTGTATCCTTTTGTTTCTACTTGTGCTATCCATTCTTACTGAATGCTGTGAGCATTCAAGTAGAGTGTGTTTCATTCTGCATTTTTAACAGTCTTCTGTAATTTGATCTTGCTTGATTCTAGGAGGTGTTTTCACAGCTTTCCACTTTCAATTACAGCAGCTCCTACTTCCTATAACCAGCTTTGTTTTTATTCTATCTGAATTCCTTCTTAAGTTTACATTCGTGTAACAAGCTCATTTAAACCTTCCCTGACAATACTGGCAAATCTTACCGTATGTTACCCCCGTCCTGCTAAAGTGACACCTATTTTCCTTGAACATGTCCCACTTGCCCCATTCATTCCTGCACAATCTAATCAGCCATGTGTTTATTTGCTTCCCATTTCTGTCCTCACCATGACATGTTACTGGGACCAACCCTGATATTAATGCATTAGAGATTTGGTCTTTCAGTTTCTTTCCTAAATCCCTAAATCCTACCAGCTGGACCTCATTCCTCTTTCTAACTGGGTTGCTGGTGTCAGTGTGGACAATGACCTCTATCTATGTAACCTTTCCTAAAGGAATGCTCTTTAGCCAGTGCTGTGACATCCTTGACCCCGGTACCAGGGATGCAACAAACCATCCTGGAGTCAAATCCATAGCTACAGAAATGCCTGTGTGTTTGCCTAACTGTTGAATGTTATGACAAATCTTGCTTTTCCTTGAGTCAGTGGTTATAGATTTCAAATCCTCCTTTAGGAACCTTCGACTTGGAGTGATGAGATCTTCCAGTGCGTTTTCAACTCATACACTTTATGAGTGGGGCTTCAGAGAAAGATAGAATGGTCAAAGTTTATTGCTCCTGAGACATTTCATCTCAGACTCTCTGGCACAGATGTTTGCCACATCAGAGAACATCTCCATCATGAAGGAAATGGCAGAAGTGGCTCAAAATCACAAATCCTGCCACCAAACGCAGTATTTCCTGTTTCCGCGGGATCAAGAATGGAGCCATCCCGGGTTTCACGGTGGCACAATTCCTGAAAGCAGCTGGACTATGAAACGGTTAGCTGTCTCTGTTCAAACCCCATTGTGTTTTGGTAATCTCACTGCATGAAACCTGGACCAGCTCAAATCAGGTCTGTTCTCAGTGCAGTCCTTTGGAATAGCCAGGATACTTTTGGAAGCTGAGGTATCCCTGTGGGTTTAGTGAATCATAGAGTCCCTACAGTGTGGAAACAGGCCCTTCGGCCCAACAAGTCTACACTGACCCTCAGACATCCTACCCAGACCCATCCCCCTAAAACCCACCTAATCTAAACATCGCTGAGCACTATGGGCAATTTAGCATGGCCACTCCTAGCCTGCACATCTTTGGATGTGGGAGGAAACCAGAGCACCTGGAGGAAACCCACACAGACACGGGGAGAATGTGCAAACTCCAGACAGACAGTCGCCCGAGGGTGGAATCGAACCTGGGTTCCTGGTGCTGTGAGCCAGCAGTGCTAACCACTGAGCCATCGTGCCACCTAGTGCTAGGACACTTTGGGGCCACACATCAAATATTCTTTCTGGGGGAGGTAATCAAGCACTGTTTGCAGAGGTATGTGTTATTGGGTGTCAAGCACACTTTGGGTGAGGGTAGTCAAGTTTGGGAGAGGGTTAACTACAGAGAAGATTGCACTTAAAGATGCATAAATTCCTTGGAATTGACTGAAAAGCCCTGTTGAACCTGTCAAGAGCTCTAAAGAAGTGACAGCACTATGAAGAAGTGACCAAAATTGAGTTGCGCTGGTGACCATTTTTAAAGATGGGGGTTAGCGTAGCAGGGACTTCTCCTGTGTCCATGCACCAGAGAGCAAAAATTGTGGCCTCTATGTCAAAATCCAAAATATTTTTCAAGCTGGATCATGTGACCTCTCCCTGAACGTTTCATAGCCTTGGTGTTTCCATTCAAGCAAATTTTTCCTTGCAAGTAACACTACATTCTGCATTCTTTTCTATTACCCTGATATACTCATGTAAGGTGTGGTTTTTCTACTGAGCACACAAAACAATACTTTTCACTGTATCTTGGTGCATGTGACAACAATAAATCAAATCAAGTCAAATCAAATGTAATATTGTTGAAGCTGCAGCCAATGCCTTTTGTTTTGCAAAGTGTTCTTTCCAAGATGCTCAAGATAAATGTAATCAGTCAATGAAGTTATAAATGATTACTTCGGATAACTTGTTTTTGTAATGCTTGGAATGTTCTCCCAGAAGGGACGAACTATTGTGTCCACATGTGTTGTGACAACTGGCCCCTCAAACACCAAACACACTATTGTTTTATATCTACAAAACATGGTCCCTATTCAGTGTAGCTGCATCTATGCCTGCCTCTTTGTGGGATATGTGGAACAGTCCGTCTTCTGCAGCTACACTGGCACTATTCCCCACCTCTTCCTCCGTTATATTGCTGACTGTATCGGTGCCGCCTCGTTCTCCCACAAGGAGCTCGAACAGTTCATCCACTTTACTAACACCTTCCACCCCCTTAAATTCACCTGGACCATCTCTGATACCTCTCTCTCCTTCCTGAACCTCTCTGTCTCCATCTCTGGTAACCACCTGGAAACTGATATCTATTTCAGGCCCACCGACTCCCACAGCTACCTAGATTACACCTCCTGTCACCCACCTTCCTGCAAGAATGCTATCCCCTATTCCCAATTCCTTTGCCTCCGCCGCATCTGCTCCCAAGATGAGGCATTCCTCTCACAGACATCCCAGATGTCCTCATTTTTCAAGGACCACAATTTCACCTCAACAGTGGTCGAAAACGTCTTTGACAGCATCTCTTACATTTCCCGCACCTCAGTCCTCACACCCCCTCCCCGTTATAACAGCAAAGACAGAATCCCCCTCGCACTCACGTACCACCCCACCAACCTCTGGATCCAACGCATCATGCTCCGGCACTTCTGCCATCTGCAATCTGACCCCACTACCAAGGATATATTTCCTTCCCCACCCTTATCTGCCTTCTGGAGGGACTGCTCTCTCCGTGACTCCCTCGTCCGCTCTGTACTCCCCACTAGCCCCACCACCCCTGGCATTTTTCCCTGCAACCGCAGGAAGTGCTACACCTGCCCCTACACCTCCGCCCTCACCTCCATCCCAGGCCCCAAGAAAACCTTCCACATCAAACAGATGTTCACCTGCACATCTGCTAATGTGGTATATTGTATCTGCTGTTCCCGATGTGGCCTCCTCTACATCGGGGAAACCAAGCGGAGACTCGGAGACTGCTTTGTGGAGCACCTACGCTCGGTTCGTGACAAATGACAACACCTCCCAGTCGCGAACCACTTCAACTCCTCCTCCCACTCCTTGGATGACATGTCCATCCTGGGCCTCCTCCAGTGCCACAACGATGCCACCCGAAGGCTGGAAGAACAGCACCTCATATTCCGCCTGGGAACCCTGCAGCCCAATGATCTCAATGTGGACTTTACAAGCTTCAAAATCTCCCCACCCTCGACCTCATCCCAAGACCAGCTCCTCTCGTCCCCGCCTCCTTGACCTGTCTGTCTTTTCTCCCACCTCTCCACTCCTCCCACCTCACTGACCAACCCCCATCCCAACTCCCTACCTACACTCACCTTTACTGGCTTCATCCCGGCCTCCTTGACCTGTCCGTCTTCTCTCCACCTATCGGCTCCACTATCCACCTTCTATCATCGCCTCCCCCTCTCTCTATTTATTTCAGAGCCCCCTTCCCCTCCCCCATTTCTGAAGAAGGGTCCAGACCCGAAATGTCAACTTTCCTGCTCCCCTGATGCTGCCTTGCCTGCTGTGTTCATCCAGCTCCACACCTTGTTATATCAGCAGGTTGTGGGTTGTTGTGGGGGGGGTGGGGGGGAGAGTGGGTGAGAATGGCAGACATGTGAAGGGATATTGAGATTGAGGAAGGAATCTGGTGCTGAGCTTCAATGATCCATTTTCCTGCTGTTACCTCCACTTTCTTGCTTAACCTCAAGCCGAAGAGTGGAGGAAGACTCAGCCCTCAATATTATATACTTGTTCATTGTTACCAAATACAATCCAATGATCCTTCCATGTGACATCCAGTATCAAATGAGGTGAGGTAACCATCATTTGCTGTTAAAGAGTGCCTCTGAACATGGGAGTGGTTTTTGCCTCCTTGAGCTGAATTGGGTGATGGTTCTGAAACAGTTGACACAATATCCAATGTTACTTTTATTCCAACTTAATTGTCTTTGAACTTTAACTTACTTGGCTCTCCTCATTTACAAAATCTAAATCCCTCGAAGTGATCATATTATTGCTGGCATTTGTATCAAGTGGAGTGACTGTCAGTGAGAACGTGAAGCATTCCCAAAGATTGTTAATGGAAACATCTTGAGGAGACTTATTACTACACAAGAGGTAAATGTACTTCAATAGTATTACCAACACATTCCCTCTAATAAAATTGACTCTTTCATATGAAGAGTATTATGAAACATGCCAAGTTTGAGAATGATAGAATGCTTGGGTATGTAGATGATTTCAAAGAGAATGAATGATGACTGGTAGTCTATGACTTGATCACAGCTTCCTGCTTGACCCTCTACAATTGGTTTGATCATTTTCTGACAACAGCTGCTCACTCATTTCCTCAGTGGTTAGGGACTGGAAAGGCTAGTACCCACTCTCAGCCTCACATTTCCATTATTACCTGCTGTCTTTAAACGAAGAGATGTTGTAAGCATGTTTCTACAAGCGGAAGTCACATTAGTTGATCAAATAGTTATGAAAAATGAACAAATAGGAGGTGTGTAATAATTTCCTTTGATGTGGGATCAAAGCCTGTTAGTTTCACATGCAGGTAAGTTATCTACCTATATCTGTTGCAGGCAATCCTTAGACCTGGTTTCTCTGATTGCAGTCTGGAATGACACTTCAAGCAAAGCCGATCTTGTAAGAGGGCACATCAAACCTCTGATAGGCCCTTTCTTTGCATATATGAAGAGACTAACAACTCCTTCAGGTGTGGATAAAGAATGTATTTTCTTTATCTTTACTCAATATGTCAAGTGTCATTGGGAAGATTTCAAAAATTTTCCAGGAGGTTGCAAGGTTTTCCCACTAAACTTAAAGTGAGAAACTCACAAAAGTCCTACAGACCTTAAGGTCAGCAATGTATTTTCAAAATATAAATTATTGAAATCTGGGCCAAATGCTGGCAAATGGGACTAGGACACATTGGGATGTCCAGTCAGCGCAGATGAGTTGGACCAAAGGGTCTGCTTCCGTGCTGTATGACTCTATGACTCATTTTCAAATTTCAATGTCAAGATGAAAAATATCAGGGAATGTAAATGGTGACTGGATGAGATATGAGCATTATTTTCATTCAGGAGGCAGTAAAATAACGTACGGTGAATTTCACAGGACACTGATCCATTCAAACGTTAAAAGGAACACAGCTCAGAGTAGGACAATGATTCTGAATCCCTGCTTCTCTAGTTTGCACTCCTTTCAAGTACAGATCCTCACCCACGGTGCAATTGAGGAATTTATAATTATTTAAAGCCCATCACACGACAAGCAGATTTGAATAGAATTATCTTGCACAAAACTGAACCAGCTCAATGTCTGGTGCTGCAAATCTAATGCTCCCTTAATCATTACCAGCTGAGCAGAGACCAAAACCCAACAAATAACGACTTCAGTCATCGTAACCCCAAGACTCTTCTGTTGGCACCTAAAAGACCATTGCCATCTGGGGGAGCTGACTTTGTTGGGCAGATATTCCTTTTAATTGTTCTTAGAGATAAAGAATCTTCTGAGCATAGATCATGAAGGACATCAACCACAGAGGACTGTTCTGGAGCCTCCCTACTTAAATAAATGATGTAAAATTGAATGGATTCCTTATGGATATGCAACACTCACCTGCCTGATTATTCTGCATAGATGTCTGCATCTGATGATACTACACACTCAAGTACAGTCAAAGAAATATCTGCTCTGTTATTTTCTACAATATTCTGAGATCATCTTAGACTGCTGGGAGTATGTTTAACTTTTATTTCTGCATTAACCCTTTTCATCTATTAGAGATTCCTTAGTTACGATTTTTGAAGTCCATTATGTAATTTAGTGAAACAATTGAATGGATACTACACATTCAGAGTTCCAAAGGGTACTCTGTATCTTGCAATTTAGCATATGGATCTGCACTGTGACCTAAATAGCATCTTATGTGTCTTGGCACCTTTCAGGTGATTTTAGATGCCTTTTGTTTTTACTCTACAATTCAACAAATCTCTTAAGAATCTTTGAATTCTTAGGTGATTTGTATAAAGTTTAAGGAGATTTTACAATTTGATTATCTTTAATAGATTTCAGACAAACACTTTCCAAAATCAAAAGCAAAAATTTGTGGATGTTAGATATCTTAAATAATATCAGCAAATTCTTGAAGTGCAGTGAATCTGGCAGCATTTGTGGAGTGAGAGACAGGTTAATGTTTCAGGTCAATAACCTTTCATCAGAACTGGGAGGTTACAGTTGTATTTGGACAATTGAGTATGTGAAAGGGAGAGGGTGAGGGAGAAAGGAGGGTCTTTAATTTTCATATGTCTCGATTTCTTTTTTCTCCTTTGCTAGTTTGTTCTTTTTTCTCCCTTTATTCTTTCTGTTTTCCTTACTTTCAGTGGGACATCACCATTACACATTCTGTAGGCATCTTTTCTTTCTTTCCTGCCAGATTACACTCCCTTTGGCTTTGCACGTGTAAGCTTTAGCCATTTAATCTCACCAGCTCTCCATCCTGTCGCAAACCTTTCCATTTGATGGCTTTCTCCTATCTTCCACCTTTCATTTTCTCAAAACCTAATGCATCTTTAACTTGTCCAGTTCTGATGGAATCTCATATCTCAGAAATATTAACCCATTTTCCAACAGGGTTTCATGTACTATGCTATGTTGGAGTGCATTTATATAAGAGAACTAAGAATGTATTGACTTAAAATTATTACAATGTATTTTTTTTTTAGCCAGGCTGTGTAAATACTACAGAAGTGGATATCAAGAAATCATCCCGAATGAGGAATCCTCACAAAACAAGAAAGGTAAACCGTATTCTCAATAAGTCAATCAGTACTGACAGTATACTGTGGAATCCAATGTTTTACATGTCAGTCTTTGCAAACACACTGAAAACTGGCACTGGGTCAAACTGCACATGCATTTATGTCAATACCAGCATTACAAAGCAATATCCATCCTGCAATGTTCCAATTATTGGAAATTAGCTGATGCTCTAAACCTAAGTGGTGCAAATAACTATGACATTATTTTGCACCATTCTATCACCACTGACCGTAAAAATCAATTCTTATTGTATTTGAACTGTTTGCATAATGTGTACTTACATTATTTTGACTCCATTGTTAATTGTGCTTAATAGATTAAGCTACAACTAATTGACCATTTTGCCGATAATCATAACTTTACTGTTTTCACTGAAACAGCAAATATCAATAGATATTACTTCCCCACATTATCAGAACGGGCAGCATGATGTAAACGAACAGAGATCAAAAAAATTAAGTCACCAACATGTCTAGCTAGTTTTAATTTTCGTACAGTAATTTGCTATGTGGTCAATGTGACCATTTTATCATTTCTTGCATTTGGAGCAGGCAGCTGACTATGGACAGTCTGAACATGTATAATGTTTGGGCAGATGCCCTGCCTGGTGTAATGTTTTCCATTATAAGGAAACCCTGACAGGAAGCTGGTTAAAATGTTAATTTGAACAGACAGAATAAAATAAATTCAAGTACTTGTAACTATAACCATATTTACTTTGTTTTTCAGCGGAGGTGATTAGCATTCAGACTTGCTTTGAAAATTTTCAGTCAGTTTCTAATACATCAGAGAGACCATAAGACATAGACATACAGTATGTAGCCAAGGCCAAAGTTCTGACAACATGGGTTTGAATCCCACCTCATTAGATGGTGAAATTTGAATTCAATAACATCTGGAATGAAAAGCCAGCCTCATTGTGACCATATAATCACTGTCAATTGTCGTTAAAAACCCATCTGGTTCACTAATGCTGTTTAGGGAATTAAATTGGGTTTATTCAGTCTGGTTAATATGTGAATCCAGACCTACAGCAATGCGGATGGCTCTTAAATGCTCTCTGTGCAATAAACACTAGCCTAGCCAGTGCTGAACACTTCCCATGAACAAATATATATTTTAAAAATTGCCTTTCCTATTTCCTGAAGAAATTGGATGCTATCTTTTTGTAATTCATGCATGAGGACCATCAAATCCGACTGTGCTGCAGCCTTCTGCAGACTTTTTCAATTGAAATAATATTCAGCTCCTGTATTCATCTAGCCAAATAACATAACTTCACTTCCCACGAATGAATTTAAAAAAAAATACGTTATATTCCTTCTGCTGACTTTTATGCCCACTCACTTAACCTTCTATACCCATCTCTAGACGCTTTGTGTCATCCTCACCACTTGCTTTCCCAAATATTTTCTGTCATCCACAAATTTGGCAATAGTAGATTCATTTCTCTCATCCAAGTCATTGCATATACTGTAAATAATTATGATCCCAGCACTGATCTCTGTGGCACCATATTAGTTACAGGTTGCCATCTTGAATGTGACCCTTATCCAAAGTCTACATCTTGTATTAATTAGCGAATTTTCCACCCATGCCAATATACTACCACCAACACCGGGGGCTTTGTCTTATGAAGTAACTTTTTGTGCAGTACGTTATTGAATACCTTTTGGAAATCCAAAGATAATACTTCTGCTGGTTCGCCTTTGTTTGTCCTACTTGTTACTTCCTCAAAGAATTCTAATAAATTTGTCAGGCATGATTTCCCCTTCATGACACCATGCTGACTCTGCTTGATTATATGATGTATATTGAAGTGCTCTGCTATTGCATCCTTTGTAGTACACTAACATTTTCTCAATGACAGGTGTTAAGCTAACTGGCCTGTAGGTGCCTGCCTTTTATCTCCCTGTTTTTTGAATAAGGTTGTTACATTTGCAGTTTTACAGTCGTGCAGGACTTTTCCTGAATCTAAAGATTTATGGAAGATTACTACCAATGAATCCACTATGCTTGTGGCCACTTCCTTTGTAGGCTGTAACCCATCAGGTCCACAGGATTTAACAGCCTTTAACCCTATTATTTTCCTCTTTTTGTTCTATAGTGATATCTATTATATTTATCTCCGTTCCTTCTTTTGCCCCTTGATTATTTATTATTTTTGGAATGCTTTTAATGTGTCTTCCCTGAAGACTGATGTAAAACATTTGTTCAACTCCTCCATAATTTCTTAGTTCCTCGTTATTATTTGTCAGATATAGTTCTTAGGGTTGAGGGATCAAAGGGTATCGGAGAAAATGGAAACAGGATACTGTGTTGGATGATCCACAATGATTATATTGAATGGCAGAACAAGGCCAAAGGGTTGGATGGTCTACGCCTGCCCCTGTTTTCTATGTTTCAATGTCCCCAGCCTTGTTCTCCAGAGGACAAATTCTCATTCTTTTCCTTCTCCTTTCATTTTTATATATTTAAAGAAGCTGTTATTAACTTTTTTTTAATATTCCTTGCTAGGTTACTCCCAACAGGGTAGAATGGTGGCTCAGTGGTTAGTACTGCTGCCTCATGGCGCCAGGGACCCAGGTTCAATTCCACCCTTGAACAACTATCTGTGGGGAGTTTGCACATGCTCCCCATGTCTGCATGGGCTTCCTCCAGGTGTTCCAGTTTCCTCCCACAGTCCAAAGATATGCAGGTTAGGTGGATTGGTCATGCTAAATTGCCCATAATATCCAGGGATGTGCAAGGTAGGTGGATTAGCCATAAGAAATACAGGGATAGGGTAGGGGGTGTGTCTGGGTGGGATGTTCTTCAGAAGATCAGTGTGAACTCGATGGGCCAAATGGCCTACTTCCACACTGTAGTGATTCAATGATTCAATGTTTGTTTTCTCTCAATTAGATTTGTATTGTCATTTTTGTTGATTTTTAAATCTTTCCTAATTGGTTAACTACTAATCTTTGCCGCTATGTATATTTTTATTTCAATTTGAAGCTATCCTTAAATTCTTTGGTTAACCACAGTGGGTTTATTATAGTATATTTATTTTGGGTTTGGTGCATGTAAAAATACGATAACTTTCAATTTATGTGTGGAGGAATATAATGTTTTTGAAGCTAATGTTGCCTGTAATCTTCTGTGCTTGCAAGCTCCAATGGACTTGGGCAAAAGAGTTTGTGAAAAGAAGTAGCAGTAGACAACTATTAGCACTGAAGCATTGCAAATCCAGCACAGTTCTCTTTCAGCATGCCATGCAACTGGTGTTCCCTACTTAACTTGTGCTATACTGTAAGGCAGAATGAAAATAATAGATACTTGTTCTTTGGTTCACCTTCCACAATCAGCTTACACAAATCCAGCTATAGCTGGTCAGTCATTCAAAAGCAGCTTGGACATAAAGCTCTCACTTGCTTGTAGTTTCATGCTAGCAAATTGTGTGGCTCTCCCTTTAATATTCATCCCTTTTTAGACCCCTATTTCTTCAGCCTTGACAAATGCTACTATCATGTTCAGATGTCCTTTGAGCCTTTTCAAAAGCAATTACTATTTTAAGCACCCGATTCTGCTTTTCTCTTCGATTGCCTCAATGTCATTAAATGTTACTAACGTGCAATTTTCCACTGCCACCATTAATGTTCTCCATGAGTAGTCCAACTCAACACCTGGATCTGTTATAATAAACTGATCTTGGAAAAAAAACGATGTCCTTTCCTTTGAGTTCATCTGACAGTGAATCATTCAAGTGAATTGTTCACCAATTATATCCATAGCAACAAGAATCCATTCATGCGTGCTTTGCCTGAAGTTGGGTTCTTGGTTCATTGTTTGCTGATGCTTCATCCTGAGCCATTTTCTTGGCACCGTTTATTAATGGTGGTGTGCCATTGTCTTCCATTCTCAGAGGAAATGAGAAGCACATGCCAAGTCTATCTCCACTAGAACAGGAATAGGAATCAAACCTGTGCTGTTTGTGTAATTCTGAACCACTGTAGGCATTATTCTGGCCATTTAGCCGATTGAGCTAACTGGCCCTCATGACAGATGTGAGCTAATGTAAATATTGATTAGTTATCATTGAACCAAGAAACTAATCAGCCGTTAATACCTGCTTGTTATCTTTTGAAAAAAATTATAAATGACTTCCAAAAACACTTGTAGATTTCACAGTGTATATTTCAAGAATGGTAAACTAATCTGAAGATTATAATCCTTTTCAGGACCTATTTGATCAATCTAATTACTCAGATTTCTCTCTCAGTTTATCATATTATCCTGACCCTTTGATTAAATTATTGTCTTGTAATTGCTCCTAGATACCTGTTACTATTCAACACTGTATACTGTTAAACAACAGCAAATGATTTCCCAATAAACATGGAACTAAGCATTAATAAAGCCCTATCAAATGGACATTGTACATTAGGAAAATTACACTGCAATTTCAGGTGAAATTTCCCTTGGGCGGATGGTGGCAGTCAACTTATCATTTAGCAGAACTAAATGAGATATATAATATTTCTATTTGTGATGCAATGTCAAAATTTAAATACCCAGTGGTTTATCAGGCTAGCTTCTGTACTGAGATAGTAGGAACTGCAGATGCTGGAGAATCCGAGACAACAAGGTGCAGGGCTGGATGAACACAGCAGGCCAA
>NC_063340.1:71833006-71913979 GCF_021869965.1 Rhincodon typus
CTTTACTGGCTCCATCCCCGCCTCTTCGACCTGTTTGTTTCCTCTCCACCTATCCTCTCCTCTATCCCTCTTCTATCCGCCTCCCACTCTCTCCCTATTTATTTCAGAACCCCCTTCCCCTCCCCCTTTTCTGATGAAGGGTCTAGGCCCGAAACGTCAGCCTTTCTGCTCCTTTGATGCTGCTTGGCCTGCTGTGTTCATCCAGCCCTGCACCTTGTTGTCTCGGATTCTCCAGCATCTGCAGTTCCTACTACCTCTACATCATTGCTACCTTTCTTTCAATAATACCTTTGTCTCCAATACATTGTACTGTCTTTATGACACTCTCAATTCATCATACTAAATTGCTTCTATCAACCTTGCATCCACCCATACCAACAGTCATAACTCAGTTAGTAGTCATTCCTCCTGGATTCAAGCCTCAGTCCAGTACATGAGCTTGTCATTTAGGCTGACATTGCAGAGCAGTATTCAGAGCAGTATTCATCAGATGTTCTGTCTTGGGTGAGACATTAAAAGGGTTAGGCAGAACATTACCAAATCATTAGTTGAAGAATGCCAATAGAGATCTGCACATATGCTAGCCAGCATTCATCCATCCACAACAGCGTTATTTCACTGGTCATTCATTCCATTGGTATTTTTAGGACCTTCCAGTGTATAAGTCAGTTACTGTATTTGGCTACAATCCAACACTAACTGCATTTCAGAAGACCTCATTGGCTGTCCAGTCTTTCGGGATGTTCTGAGGATGTAAATGGCAATGATATAAATCCCATCCATCCGAGATCAAATAATTAAACATATCCTCCAAAACACTGAAAAACATAATCTTAATATCCCAGGTCAGGAAGCGGATATTCTGACTTCTTTCTTTTTACATTCTTACAAGTTTTTGCACAGTACACAGTTTTTCTTCTTTTCATCTATTCATTCGTGGGATATCAGCACTGATCGCTGGGGCAACATTCATTACCCTGAAGAAGGTAGTGGTGAGTTGCCTTTATAAGCCATTGCAGTACAAGTTGATATATTATACCCACAGTGCTGTGAAAGGTGAAGTTTCAGGATTTTGCCTGAGGGACAGTGAACAAACAATGACATCATTCCACATCAGGCTGAATGTGATTTGGAGGGGAACTGGTGATTATTTAATGCATTTGCTCTCTTTATCATTCTAAGTGGTAGAGGATGCAGCTTTGGAAGGGTTTGTTGTTTTCTTTTTAGTGTCTAGGTTAATGCCAGGTGGTGCTTCCAGTTTCATTCCTGTAAAGTTTTCATGTGATTTGATACAACTGTATCTATCAACGCCATTTCAATAGGCAGTTAAGAGTCAACCACATTGGTTTGGGTCTTGAAAGGGAGGCAATGGCCTAGTGGTATTATTGCAAGACTCTTAATCCAGAAACTCAGCTAATGTTCTGGGTATCCTGCTTCAAATCCTGCCATGGCAAATGGTGAATTTGAATTCAATAAATTAAAAGGAAAATCTTGAATTAAGAATCTACTGATGACTGTGAGACCATTGCTGATTGTCAGGAAAAAAAACATCTGGTTCACCAACAAAACCAGAAGTTGCTGGAAAAGCTCAGCAGGTCTGGCAGTGTCTGTGAAGAAGAAATCAGAGTTAATGCTTTGGGTCTGGTGACCCTTCCTCAGAACATTAACTCTGATTTTTTTCATTACAGATGCTGCTAGGCCTGCTGCGCTTTTCCAGCAACTTCTGTTTTTGTTCCTGATTTACAGCATCCGCAGTTCTTTCGGTTTTTATCTGGTTCACCAATGTCCTTCAGGGAAAAAAATCTGCCCTCTGCACCTGGTCTGGCCTAGACCTGCAACAATCTGGTTGACTCAACTGCCCTCTAAAATGGCCTAGCAAGCCTCAGTTCAAGGGAAGCTAGGGATGGACAATAAATGCTATCCAGCCAGTGATGGCCATGTCCCACGAGTGAAATAAATTAAAGAATCACAACTAGTCCATGTCAGGCAAGGACTACAGACTGCAATAATCATACCATGGTGACTGGATGAACTTTTGATTTTAGATTTTTTTTTAAATTCATTACCTCAGTTGCTGTGAGGGGATTTGAACCCATATTTTCAGAGAGTACTCTGAGCTGATGGTTACTCATCCAGTGAAATTATTAGTACGCCATTGCCTCTCCCTATAGATGGGCATATGAAATATGCAGAATTCTTAATGAAGAAGTAGCAATTCAGGTGTTTTTGTTCCTGCTGTAGGTGCATCATGATTAATATATTTATTCTTTCAGACTTCACAGCGATAATTGATGTACAGCTGCCATCTTGATTTGAATTTTACTATGTGTCAGAAATTTAGGCCTTTATTCAGAAAATATAGCCCTTGGTGTTAAAGCATATCCAGGCATGTTTTTGTCTCAGAAACTCTCAACTTTGTCTTTAGTCTGATAGGGTACGCGGAGCAGTATATGGAATTTGATCCATTTCTTATAACTCCTGAACCTTCAAACCCATGGATATCGGATGATATTTCCTTCTGGGAGCTAGAAGCCAGGTCAGTTGTTAAAGTATATTTCTTCTGTTTCTTTCCCCAAGAAATGTGTCATGCAGCCTATAACATAGGAAGTCTGTTCTATTCTTAAATACTTCAGCAGTTAAAATAGCAGCATCTTTTTATATTATTAAATATGCATGATACATAATTGGTCACTGCATTTTTCCATTAAAATTTGATAAATTTTTAAAATGGTTTTACCAATATACCTTTGACTGAACATCACATTTCTGAAGAAGGATCTAGGCCCGGAGCGTCGGCCTTCCTGCTCCTCTGGTGCTGCTTGGCCAGCTGTGTTCAACCAGCACTACACCTTGTTGTCTCTCTCTCTCTCTCTCCTCATCACATTCTGCCTCTATGCATTCTTCACTGCTACAGTATTTAGCATGTCTCATCTTTCCTGTATTGCACATTATCTGGGTAAACTGAGTAAGGCTGCTGATAAGCAGGGAGATTCAGCTATTGCTTCTTCAGTCTGCCAACATAGAAAGTAAGCAAAAACTTTTTTTCATTGTCCTTCATGGCAATATATACTGGTTTAGCTGGCAAAGCCCACAATCCTCGACAATAAAAGTTACAGAAATATAACTTTAAAGATTCTAATGGCCAAATCACATTGACCACCCGTCCTTCAAACAAATCCTTCCAAAGATACACTGCTTGTTAAGATGTGCTGTTTTTAGGGCATGAATTTGATAACTGTTGGTGATATAATGACAGAACTGATGGAAATAAGTAAACTAAGAGCTCTTATTTTTAAATATTGACTTTTTGTTGTATTTTGAAGTATTTCGTTGTTCAATATGTTGATTGTAAGTCATAGCCTTCCACTCAACTATCAAAATACCGCACAGTAATGGCTTGTACTTATTTAAGTTTGTGTGCATATGGGGAAATCAAGAACAAATGGTGAATTGTCACAGATAGAAACTAATTCCAGTTCTAGCAGTGTTTAAATGCTTTTCTATAGTGTATTCCATTGGAACTACGTAGCTAATGTCTGCAATTATGTCTGACAGAGTGGTTTGAGCACATTTTTGAGTTCGCTAGTATTAACTTGTCAAGAGAGCTTGACCAGTTTAACTGCAAAGTGTACACATCAACCCTTTATATAACATTGAGTTAATTATGTTGTGCATAGTATTTCAAATTTGAAAAAAAATCTCATTTTATATAAATCACATAATATTTTTACCATTTCAACACAACAAATATATTTTTAAGTTTCTGGTTTACTTGTTAAGAAATTGAATTTTATATGATGCATATTACACACTGTTAAAGAGTAGTAGCAAAAAATATCAGGGATTTTTCAATACCCGAAATTGTTGAAAATCTAAAATAGTACTAGCGGTAATAAAAACAGAAAGTTCTGGAGAAACTCAGCAGGTCTGGCAGCATTAGTGGAGAAAAAAGCAGAGTTAAAATTTCGAGTCCAACATGACCATCTCTGGAACCCAAAATTCTGGTGAAGAGTCATTTTGGATTCACAGTGCTAACTGTATTTCTCCCTCCATAAATGCTGCCAGACCTGCTAAGTTTCTCCATCACTTTATGCTTTTATTTCAGATTTCCAGTGTCTGCAAGTGGTTTGTTTTATTAAATTATTAAGTGATGGCTATGTAATGCAGAAATGATTTGCAATTGCCTCACTGGTATCTAAATAAAAATATAGTTCTGCTAAATTGAGAGATTGAGATTCCAAAATATTAATGTTATACGTCTACTGTTTTAATTTCAGACTGGTTGTAAGATAACAGAGAAGGTTTGTAATAAGTCCATAGTGTAGTTATAAAATATGTGATAAAGAATCTGTGGGATATATGCCAGTCTGGTTACACCATAAGACTTAAAAGCAGAAGCAGACTATTTGGCCTATCTGCCATTCAATTTGATCTGAAAATCCTCAACTCCATTTTCTTGCCTATCGCTATAATCCTTGATTCCCTTACTGATTAAAAATCATCTCTCTCGTCCTTGAATATACTTAATGACCTAGCCCTAACAGCTCTCTGCAGTAAAGAACTCCACACATTTACTCCCCTCTGAGAGAAGTAATTCCACCACATTTCTATTTTGTCTTAAATGTGTGGTTAGAATCATATAATCACGGAAGGAGATCCTTTGGTTCACTATGTCTGCATCACTTCTTTGTAAGAGTGATACAGTCCTCCAGTTACAGCTGGGGAAAATCAGACTCTCAGAATCGTTTGCTGAAAGTTTGCTTGATGCCAAGGATAGCCCAATGATTCTCCAAAGGGGAAAATGAATGTTTGCCTCAATACTTCTCTCTGTCCATATTCTGTTATCCACGAACCTAAGCCTTGGATAGAATTTCTCAAATGTTGCTGGATCTTCAAATGAACATTCAAATATTAGAAGTAGTTAGCATGGACACACTTGATCATCAGTAACCGTCGATTTTGTACCTACTTAAATTCTGCCTGTAACTGATGTGTGAAGAAAGAAACGCAATTATAATTAAAGTCATTGAAATGTCCAATGACGAGAATCACATATTAAATGCTGTAGATGCTGAGTGGTTCAGTGGGTAGCTCTCCCTCCTATGAGTCAGGAAGCTCTGGTTTCAAATCCCACTTCAGGACTTTCTGGTGACAAAAGACTCCAGCCAATATTGCAGGTAAACCAGTGTACATCAGACTTGGTCCACAGATTAGATAAAGCAAGGGAGTTAACAGCAGGAATGATATCCAGCCATCAAAGCAACAATGCAACATTGGAAAAGCTGAAAGCATAAAAGACCATATTTAAACAGTATCAGCATTTGTTTACAAACATGTAGATAGCACCAAGATTTTGATTCTTCGAATGCATAGGCCTGATTTCATGAATGGGCTACATCTCTAGATCTAGAAAAATTATAGACGTGCTTGTGGCATAACACTTGTTGCATAAAAATGCTGTCGGGTTTTTTGCACCACTTAATTTAACACACATAAGTCTTTTGGTGTGAGCTACAAATTGAATCTCAGGATAAATTATCAAATTTCACACCTCTTGCATTGTATCATACCTCATTGTATTAATTCAACGGGTTCTCTGGCCTCTTGGAAGTGACCCTTTCCCTTTCATGGTCCCAAAGTGCCAGGGATGGAATGATATAACTATGAAGACAGATTAGAAAAAAAAACTAGGGCTCTTTTCATTACAACAACCAAGAAGACATATGATAGAATTATTCAAAACTATGGGATGTTTTGATGAATAAGAGAAGAAGAAAGATAACCTTCACTGTTCTTTGATTAGTAATGAGAGGGCATTGATTGAAGATCACCAGAAAGTAAAGAAGAACTATTTAACTTATAACTCTTTACGCATAGAAATGTTGTAACATCAATTGATGTACCAGAAATATAGATCAATAATGGGTTTTAAAAGAGAAATGGATAAATAATGGAAGAATAAATATTTAATAATATAATAAATATTTTGGTAATGGGAAAAGGCAAGAGGAATGATACTAAGTGGTTACCTCTTTCAGAAAATGCGCCCCCCACCCCCCACTTTAGCCTATATCATTCTGTTTGACTATAAATCCAAATTGGGAAGCATACTTCAATTCACAGCAAATGATGCATGGCTTTTTTGAACTATATCACTGAAAAAAATACAAAATGGAGACACGTTTACTTTTCTTATGAGGTTTCCTGCTCAAAGGCAAGTCTGATACACAGCAACATGACCTCTGCCATAGATAGGGCAAGGAGGCAGATCCCAAATCCACCTTGGTTAGAACAACAATCAAGCGCTCTGCTGTTGACTTCAATCTGATCTGCACCAGCCATCCAAAGAGTCTGAGTTGCTGTGGCTATGTGTGCATTCAGTCACATGCTAAATCCTGAAGCTATGAATAGTGATGGTAAAGACTCCAATTTCTTTCCATTACCTGGCTGACCAGGAATCTCCCCAGCTCCTGTCACCTGCCATTGGTGTGGGCTTGAAGGATTTACAAGTTAATACTCAACCTATTTGGCCATGCTGAAAACATACTTGTCTTGGTTGTCAACTCCTAGAGTAGGACTTGAACCTGGAGACATTGGCTCAGAGATAAGGAATACCACTCATTGCACCACAGGGTCTCCCTGCTCCATGTTTATGACCTCTAATTTCACACAGTTTTAGTAGTGATAACATTTCTCCAGTTGATAAAAATGGCAAGTAAATGGAACAGTATATTGTAACCATCTAGTAATGACTACCATATTGAGAAAGAGACTTTGACTACTTCGTTCATAGTTACCTGCAGTAAATTGCTGGTGCAGAATGGTTTTAACATTTGAAAAGATAAGATGTCATCACATTTCAGAAGAATTTATTGACTAAAATTGATCAATATTCCAATATTATTATTTAGTATGAAAGACCAGTGAATCTTGCTGTATCTGTTATTAGTCTTAAACTTTTCATCCTTTGTGATTGCAGCAAAGAACCATACGCACAGAGAGTAAAGCGATGGGGTTTCTGCATTGATGAAGTTTTAAAAGATCTCGTAGGGAGGGAACAGTTTCTTAAGTTCGTGGAGTCTGAATTCAGCTCTGAAAACCTACGGTATGTATTGGAAATTTTCCAGTGACAGAATTCTTCCTATGCACAAATTAGCAATTTGTAGGTATTAAAATCACTCTTATAACTAGTAAATCTTCCTCTTCACATTCAGATCACTTGCTAATATTGACCTGTGGTGCATTACTGATATTAAACCTTTTTCTAAGGATTGTGCCTGCAGATAACCAGGATCATGTGGACTAGCAGTGGTATCACGCAGAAATGTATTTTTAGAAAGAGTGACAAATATCTAAAAATGAAAAAAAAAGTAACAATATATGTTGTAATAATAATAAGGTGCTAACCATAGTAGGATTTTTAAAATTTTTTTAAAATTGGCAAAATATTATGCGTCTGTAACATAAGTAATGGCAGTGAGCACGCGCATTCGGAGAGCATCAGTGAAGCGTTGGTGTCAGCAAACATGTCATTTTCGAATAGTTCAATTTAGAATTTACCTGACCTGAATTATTTTTCATGTAACTTTTATAATTTTTGGCCTTTTTCTGACCCTTTACCTGACATTAATATGTATCATCAAGAGCCTTATTGACTTCCCCTTTGCTGTTGTATTATTTCCTTAAATCTAATAACTTTAATGAAACGGTACTTGCCATCAACTGTCAAAGACATCACCACGGCTTGTAGATCGACCTACACAGCACTGACACCTTACCTATCTGTCACCTCCATTGCATTGGGAAATTACAGCCTGATTGGAAAATCCCAAGTAACTTGCTTTAAGCCCTGTTTAGCGTACCTTTGGGGGCAGGATCTCTCCCAGGCCTCAATAAATCATAATGGATTGCTGAAGCTGGCATACCAATCATCCTCGTCCTTTTGTCTTAAATTCATTGAGAGGATGCGGACATCATTGGTTATACTATCGTTTATTGCCTGTCCCTAATTGCCCGCAAGAAGCTACATACCTTGTGATGTAGATTTCCGCACAATGCTATTGAGGAGGCAGTTCAGTGATTTTGACAGAGCAGCACTGAAGAAACGGCCACATATTTCCCAGTCAGAACAGTGAGTGGCTTGGGTGGGGGGAAGCTTGCAGGTGTTGGTGTTCCCATTGCAACTGCTGCCCTTGCCTTTTTGACAGGAGAGGTTGCTGGTTTTGATGGTTCTGAGAGGAGCCTTGGTGAGCTGTTGCTATCAGTCTTGTAGATGGTACATACTGTTGCCACTATACTTTGGTAGTGAAGCGGGTGCAAAGTGGTGGATGGGATGGCAAACACATGAGCTGCTTTTTCCTGGATTCCGTCAAGTTTCTTGAGTGTTGTTGGAGCTGTACCCATCCAGGCAAGTGGGGAATATTCCATCAAGCTCTCGAATTGTGTCTCAAACATGGTGGATTAGCTTTGGGGAGACAGGAGGTGAAGTACTCATTTCAGAATTCCTAGCCTCCAGTCTGCTGTTTGGAACCACAGAATTCATGCAGCTAGTCCACTTCAGTTTCTAGTCAATGGTAACTCTCGGGATCTTGATAGTGAGAATTCAGCAATGGTGATGACATTGAATCTCATGGGACACTGGTTAGATTCTCTCAAATTGGAGATGGTCATGGTTTGGCACTTGCTGGCGGAAATATTACTCTATTCTCTTCAGCCCCCAAGTCTGGACATTGTTCAGGTCTATCTGTGTATGGGCACAGATATCTTCAGTATCTGAGAAGTTCCGAAAGGTGGTGAACATTGTGCAATCATTAGTGAACATCCCAATGATGGAGGGAAGGTCATTAATGAAGCAGCTGAAGATGGTTGGCATAGACACTCTACCTGGAGAAACTCCTGCAGAAATGTCCTGGAGCAGAGATGACTCACCTCCCACAACCACAACCATCTTCCTTTGTGCTAGGTATGACTTCAACTAGCAGAGGGATTTTCCCCTGATTTCCATTGATTCCAATTTTGCTAGGACTCGTTGATGCCATGAGCATGAATGCAGCCTTGCTATTGAGAAAAGTCACTTTCACCTCATCTCTGGAGTTCAGCTCTTTTGTCCATGATTGGACCAAGATTGTAATGATGTCAGTACATGAATGGCTTTGGTAGAACCCAAATTGGGCGTAAGTGAGGAGGTTGTTTCTGAGCATGTTCTGTTTGAAAGTACCGTTGATAATCCCTTACATCATATTGCTAATAATGAAGAGTAGACTGATAGGGTGGTAATTGGCTGGATTGTATTTTTCCTGCTTTCTGTGCAGAAGGCATAGCTGGGCAAGATTCCACCTTGATGGATAGTTGGATGTTGTAATTGTGTTGGGTGCAGCTGGTTCTAGAATCTTCAGTATTATTGCTGGAATGGTGTCAGAGCCCATAGCCTTTTTAGGGTCCAGTGTCCTCAGGTGTGTCTTGACATCTTGTGGTGTGAATTGACTTGGCTGAAGACTGGTGGTTGTGATTTAACTTGATTTGGTTTGACTTATTTGTTGTCATGTGCATTCTGTTACAAAATACAATGAAAAGTAGTGTCACCACTTTTCTGCGCCAGCTTGAAACAGAAAAATAAACCAAAACATAAAAAGAAAGGCAAAAGATTAAATAAATAAAGAAAAATTGTTCAACTTTACAGTCCCTGTTGTTAAATGCTCCACCATGGGCCATGGGCCTGGTGGCCAGGCGCGAGACCCTTCACCATACCACCGTTGCTGGGATGAAAGTTGCCTCTCTTTGGCGCCATCTCACCTCCACCTATGCCCTTTGCCACTCTGAGTCCTTGCTGGACCTCGCCAGTGCAGTCACCACCGACGCCAGGGTACTATACCGTCCCAGACTTGACTCTGCCATTGCCATGAGTCCGCTTGGGGCCCACCTCACCGATGCAGCCACTGCCGATGCCATAGGGTCTGGTACAGGGCCCAAACTTGCCTCCACTGCTGCAGCGATGAATCTGCGCTGGACACAGATGCCACTGGGAACCCAAACTCGCCTCTGCCACAGCAGCAGGAGTCAACAATAGGAACGCCTCATTGATGCACCCAAGCTGTCTCTGACGAGTCCATGCTGGGCCTACTTGCCACCACCAATGCCGTCACCACGAGCTCCCAAGGTGGTCAACAAGAGATAAGTAAAATTAAAGAGAAGAGAAAAGAGAAGAGTTCTCAGGAGTAGGAACAAGATGGATCATCGTTTTGGCTGCTTAACCAGTTCACATGATGAAAGCAAATACTTTAACATTACCTTTTGCACTTATGTTCTAGGATACCCCAGCATTGATGTTGGGGCTATTGTGTGGCCCACACCTCCAGTGATTTGTTTAATTGTCACATTTAATTCTCAACAGGATGTGGCAGGACCTCAGAGCTTGGATCTGATCTATTGGTTGTAGGTTTGCCTGGCTCTGTATGTCACTTGCTGTTTGGGGCATTGTGGGATGGATGGTAGTAGAGTTAGGCAGTGAACAGCAGGAGTTTTCCTTGCCTATGTTTAACTTGGTGCCATGAGACTTTGTGGGGTCCAGGCTCAATATAAGGACACTTGAGACAACTCCCTGCCAGCTGTATACCACTGTCCAGCACTTCTGGTGGGTCTGTCCTGTCGGTAAAATAGGACATACTGAAGAATAGTGAGGTAATGTCTCAGGTATGATTCCATTTGTATGACTATATCAGGCTGTTACTTGATTTGTCCGTAAGACAGCTGTCCCAGTTTTGGTACTAGCCTTTGGCTGTCACTAAGGAGGACTCTGCAAAGTCAACAGGGCTGCAGCATGCACCTTTGTCATTTCTAGTGCTTTGGTTGATGCTGAGTGGTCCATTCTGTTTTATTTCTTTTATCAGACATTGTAGCAGTTAGATACAACTGAGTGGCTTGCTAATATTATGATTATAGTAAGCATGAACTATCAACATTTATCATCCGATTTTAATACCTGAGACCATCGTTGGCTGAAGTCATTCTTAAAGACGACAAATAGTGACCTAAAGTGGTTGTTGTGATTACCTGACCACAGATTGAGGCACATCTAGGGAAATTCCATATGGAATACACGAAATTGGCCACTAAAATTACAGTTTCATCCAAAAATATTGAAACTGGACAAGTAATTCAATCAGAATATAAGGAAGAACTGCAAATGCTGGAGTTTGCTGGAGAAACTGCTGGAGAAATTCAGCATGTCTGGCTGCATCATTGGAGAAAAAGCAGAGTTAATGCTTCAAGTCCAGTGACCCTTCTTCAGAAATAATTTATCATATGAACCATGATCTCATTGAATGGTGGAGCAGACGTGATGGGCTGAATGGTCTACTTTTGCTCCTATCTGTTTTGGTCTTATGGTCTTAATTCAGCATCAAGAAATTTGAGTCTTTTGTTTAGTCCACACTTGTGTAATAAGTTTGCATATTGGGAAATGAAAGGTTACTTGCAGGGTAATCAGGTTTAGAAAAGACAAAGAATCTGGACTTTGGCATATGGAGAAAACCATATTTAAGTAGCTTGCTTAGCATCCAGAGAGAGAAGGGGAAATGGATTCTCACCCTTTGTCTCTCTGTCTCTCCCCCTCTCCCTCTGTACCTTATCAATGATCAAAAGAAGTACCCAGTGAGAAAGCAATTTGGGAAAACAAACATTCACCCAGAACTCCAGGATTCTACAAAATTCACTCCTACTGATGAAAAACAACAACTAAGCAACCATGGACTCAGGCTTCATTGCCTCGACTCCAGGACAATAAGACCTTTAAACTGCACCTTCTTTTAAGTTCCGGTTTGTATTAAAAACCCTATTTTTTTTAAAACGTTATTACAAGTGTTTGATATCACACTTTATTATTTCCTCGGGGTTAGGAATTCGTAATATTCTTCTCTCTCCCACACAAGAGAAGTTTGGGACCGCCTCTTTTATTTTTATCCAGTTAACTGAATTTTAACTGGAGTGTGATAGCAGTATGCATTATGTATTTTCATTTAGCATCCCCATTTTAATTTTAGCATCCTTTGTATGCTTCATCGGCTTCTGTTGCCATTGTGAATCAATGTCCTGTACTGCATTGCATTTCCACACTTTCTCCATTTTGTTCTGGCTTTGGACAGGAGTCTTCTTGGCCTTGCTTTCCAGCCCCATCATCCCCCCCACCCTGTCCTATTCTCACTCTGCCTGTGGTCTCCCAACTTGCTACACCGCAGCCTCACCTCTGGGCTCCATTCTCTTCGCTGAGCCTCCTTATGTTCCCGTGTGCCTCATTTCACCCCAAAACCTCCCCCCACACCCCCAACCAACCCTTGGTTCTCCCTCCGGACTTTGGTCTTGCCTTTCAGCTTCATGTCTGGTCTTTGTTGCTTTGTCCATGCTTCCCTCCCAAAGTCAGATTGAGGTCCTGGGCCCCATCTAGTGACAGAAGTCTCTCAGTGCAGGTGAGTCCTTGGATTCCACTTGCACCTGACAAACCTCTGCCACCAGATGGAGCACGGTCAAACTGTCAGTACTGTACGGGATTGCATTTTTTTCTCGTCATGTTTACAAATTTATTTTATTTTGACAATTGTTTCATTTTAAATGTAGGAATTTGGTAATTTAGAGTGCAGGTGTGGTAGCATCTGTGGAAAGAGAAAAGTGAGGTTAACATTTAAAGTTTAATTTAACTCTTCTTTGGAAATGAAGGGGTTGGAAAATGGTGGGTCTTTTGCAGTTCGCAAAGGTGTAGGAGGAGTGAGTGGAATAGATGGTGCAGGTGCCCAGAGCAGAAGACGAAAGGAGGAGTACAATACGTGGGGAATAGATGTTAATAGTGGATGTGCGTAGTAGCTTTTATTTAGAGAGATTTAAGTTTAAAGTTCATTAGGTATTAAAAGCAGTACCTCGAGATTATTGAAATGAAATAATAGACTGACAAATCTGAAATATAAAAGTTGAAGTGTAATGTAAATCTATATAAATCCTTAGTAAGATCACAACAGGAGTATTTTCTTTATCATATTTGTAAATGCATCTACTAGAGAAGGAGCAAAACTTGACTTTCTCTTAGGAAATAAGGCAGGACAAGTGACTGAAGGGTTATTGGGGAATACTTTGGGACTAGTGTTCATAATTCTGTTAGTTTTCAAATTATAATGGGAAAGTCTAAGCCTTCCATAGAAATTCAAGTTCTTAATTGGAATAAGGCAAATTTTAATAGTATGAGACTAGAACGGGCGGCACGGTGGCCCAGTGGTTAGCACTGCTGCCTCACAGCACCAGCAATCTGGGTTCAATTTCAGCCTTGGGCAATTGTCTGTGTGGAGTTTGCACATTCTCCCCATGTCTGCGTGGGTTTCCTCTGGGTGCTCCGGTTTCCTCCCATAGTTCAAAGATGGACAGGTTAGGTGGATTGGCATGCCAAATTGCCCATAATGTCCAGGGATGTTTAAATTGGATGGATTAGTCATGGGAAATGCTGGGTTACAGGGATAGGTTGGAGGGGTGAGTCTAGGTGGGATGCTCTTTAAAGGCTTGGTGTGGACTTGTTGGACCGAATGTTCTGTTTCCACATTCTAGAGATTCTATGATAACTTCTAAAAGTTGATTGGAGTAGACTGTTCATGGGTAAAGGGATGACTGACAAGTGGGAGGCTTTCAAAAGTGTGATAACGAAAGTTCAGAGGCATTATGTTCCTGTTAGAATGAAGGGTAAGACTGGTAAGAGTAGAGAACAATGGATGACCAAAGATACTGAGGTTCTAGTCAAGAATAAGAAAGAATCATATATGAGATATAGATAACTGGGATCAAATATATCTCTTGAAGACTCTAAAGAGTTTTGGGCATTCTTAAGAGGGAAATCAGGAGGGCAAAGAGGGGATATGAGATCATCTTGGCAGATAAGGTTAAGGATAATCCAAAGAGATTCTAAAAGTACATTAAGAGCAAAAAGGGGGAGAGTGGGGGCCTCATGTCTCAAAAACTTGATTGAGTTTTTTGAGGAAGTAACCAAAAAGATTGATGAGGGCAGAGCGGTAGACATTGTTTACACAGATCTTAGTAAAGCCTTTGACAAGGTTTCACTTGGTAGACTTTTTAGGGATTCAGGGTGAGCTTGCCAATTGGATACAAAATTGGCTTGATGGTAAGAGACAGGGTGGTGGTGGAGGGCTGTTTTTCGGACTGGAGGCTTGTGACCAATGGTGTTCCACAGGGATCAGTATTGGGTCCACTTTTGTTTGTCATTTATGTAAATGATCTGGATGAGAATATAGGAGACATGGTTAGTAAGTTTGCGGATGACAACAAAATTGGTGGAATAGTGGACAGTGAAGTAGGTTATCTAAGATTACAAAGAGATCTTAAACAGTTGGAACAAAGGGCTGAGGAGTGGCAGACGGAGTTTAATTTGAATAAGTGTGAGGTGTTGCATTGTGGTAAAACAAACAGGGCAGGGCATTTATAATTAATGGTAGGGCCTGGTTAGGGTGTTTTGGAATAGAGAGGCCTCGGCATTCAGGTACATAATTACTTGAAATTTGCATCACAGGTAGACAGGGTGGTTAAGAAGGCATTTAGCAATTTTGCCTTCATTGCTCAGAGCTTTGAGTATCGGAGTCGGGACTTCATGGTGAGGTTATACAGGATGTTGGTGAGGTCTCATCTGGAGTACTCTGTACAGTTCTTGTCGTCCCTGTTATAGGAAGGATGTTATTAAACTAGAGAGGGTTCAGAAAAGATTTACCAGGAAGTTACAAGCAATGGAGGGTTTGAGTTATAAAAGTAGTGTGGTTAGGTTGGGACTTTTTTTACTGGAGCGTAGGAGGTTGAGAGGTGAGCCTATAGAGGTTTATAACATCATGAGGGGCATAGATAAGACGAATAGCAAGTGTCATTTCCCAAGAGTGGGAGAGTTCAAAACTGGGGAGCATATTTTTCAGGTGAGGGGAGAAAGTTTTAAAAAAGACATGAGAGGCAACCTTTTTACACAGTGTGTTTTTCATGTATGGAATGAACTGCCCAAGGATGGAGGTATAGCTACAACATTTAAAAGACATTTAGATAAGTACATGAATAAGAAAGGTTTGGAAGGATATGGGCCAAATGCAGGCAAATGGGACTAATTTAGTTTGGGAACATGGTCAGTGTGGACTAGTTGGAGTGAAGGTTCTGTTTCATTCTCTATGACTTTATGACTCTATGAGTACTGTGTGCTGTTCTGATCTCCATGCTGTAGAAAAAAATACTAAGACAATTAGAAAGGTATCGCGTAGATAAATTAGGTTCATTGACTTGGGGCCTGAAAATTGGCTCTTTTTAGGGAATGCTTTAACAGGGAAATAGTAAATTACGTAAGAATGAAACATAATAAGACCAGATCGAATCCAGTTAAACTCCTGTGAAGCACTTTGGGCTATTGATTGCAGTAGAGATGTCAATGTTATAAATGTTAGAGATGTTATAAATTGGAGGTTGGAATGGTATAAATGCATGCAAGGATCCTTGTGGTGCAATGGTAGTGTCCCTACATCTAGACCAGGAGACCCATGTTCAAGTCTCACCTGCTCCAGAGCTGAGTAATAATATTTTCGATGTACATGCAAGGGTCCTTGTGGCACAGTGGTAGTGTCCCTGAGCAAGGAGTTCAAGTCCCAAATGCTCCCTGGCTGTGTAATAACATGACTGAAAAGGTGATTTAAAATATCTTACATAAGAAGCCTTGTTCCAGGCAGTCCTTCATGATTCAGGCTGACTTGGTTTGTCCTGAAATAAAAACTGAAAGAACTGCAGATGCTGTAAATCAGGAACAAAAACAAAGTTGCTGGAAAAGCTCAGCAGGTCTGGCAATGCTGTGAAGGATAAAACAGAGTTTTATCCTTTGGGTCCGGTAACCCTTCTTCAGTACTGATGGGAGTAAACGATAGGATAGAGAACTCCATACCCCATCCCCCTCCCCTTTTTTCTGCATATAAACTGACGTTTTCCCAGCCATCATCCGTTCTGAGGAAGGGTCACCGGACCCGAAATGTTAAGTCTGTTTTATCCTCCACAGATGCTGCCAGACCTGCTGAGTTTTTCCAGCAGTTTTGTTTTGGTTTGCCCCTAGTTTAATAGGTTCTGAAATAGATAGTAAGTTGAGTGCATGATCTACCATGTGTAGGGCAGGTGTTGCATGGATGTTTTCCTTTTTAGTCAACTTCTAAATGCTTCCTTGTCACCCAGAAATCTGGGGCATGCTTATCTCTGTTCCAAAGGCAACCAAGTTCTGAGGGCCGGATGTTGGCTCATGACTTGAACTGCCAACAACCTGAAACAGCTCTAAGACCTTAGTAATGGGATTGGGAATTCCAGATTGGAACCTGACTGCCATTTCTCCACCTCCGCAAACTCTGGAAAAACCCAGTGCTCGTCAATGCTTAAGACCAACTTGGTAATTACAGGGAAGGGGGTAAAAGAGCTACGGGAGCGCTGTTTGTATGTAGAATTAGGACGATAGTCCATGTGGAGGCAAAACAGCCTGTTTCCATCTTGCAATATCTGCATTATTCTATACAACATTAGAGTTTGGACACATCTAATTTTCTAATCATATATTCATCATCCAAAACGCATTACTAATATGTAAACAATGCATTCCAGAGGGAGAGTAAAGTCAGAAATGATCTTTTAAGGGTTTATACTGGTCAATCACCAACACCTGACAGTTCTTTTTAAATTTTATGTTGTTGATTACTTCATATTATCGTAGTATTTCTATTCTGTCTGCCAACTGTATCTAATCTTTGCTTTCTATCCAACACTATTTCAGTCTATGTTTCAAACTTTCTCTCACGTGGCTCATTAGTATCTGGAACTCACAATGACCAGCTTTGATCTCTTCCTCATGAGGCTCATTTTCATTTTCAGTGTCAAGCAATGTGTATCACTTTCCACAGGCCTTCCCATCATGGATTTAAGCCGGGCTGCAGAATAAATACGGCTTGATCTCCACCTATTACCATCCCACCTGATCAAATGTTTGACACAACCAATCCCACAACAAGGGACCATAAAAGTTCTGCCCAGAGCTTCTTAATAGGATGAAGCAGCTTTGACTCATAGATTGGTTGCAGCACAGAAAGAGACCATTCACCCCATTGTGCCCCTTGCCAGCTCTCCACAAGAGCAACTGAATTAGTTCCATCCTCCCAACCTTTCCCTGTAGCCACAATTGATTCTGCCTCCCCATTCTCTCAGGCAGTGCAAACTTGCTCCTAACCATTTGCTGTGTTTAAAAAAAAAGTTTTCTTCATGATCCCATGGGATTCACTGGACTCATTCCTAGGATCAGAGTCATATCTTATGAGAAAATATTGAGCAGGTTAGACCTGTATCTGTTGGAGATTAGAAAATTGAGAGGTGATCTTATGACAACATGTTCAATCTTAAGGGGACTGGATAGGTCGGATACTCAATGGCTGTTCCCTCTTGTAAGGGAGACTAGATAGAGGGAACACAACTTAAAAATAAGAGATCTCCCTTTTAAGACAGAAATGGGGAGAAATGGTTCTCTCGATGGCCTGCTTTAATGTGGAATCCTCTTCCCAGAAACTAAATGGGTTGAGACTTTAAATTTCTTCAAGGCTAAGTTAAATGGGTTTGTGGTAGACAATGGAGTTAAGGATTATTGCCTGTGGGGATCAAAGTGGATCTGAGACCACAATCAGTCATGATCTTATTGAATGTTGGAGCAGGCTCAAAGGGCTGATCCTGCCCCTAAATCCTAGTTCCATTGCTTCTCTTGCCAATCACTCTGAATTGGTATCCTTTGCACTTTTGTGAATTAGGACAGGGGTCAGAGATCAGATTAGATCCTCTCAACTACCCCCGCTGGGTTCAGGGATTAGACCTACTGCTCCTGTAGCACCCTCTCCCACCTGACAGAAAGCCCAGCTTGTCAATCAGAGTGGCTACCCTGGCAGGGACCCTGTCAGTGATTTCAGGAGCCCGCTGTGGGTTAAAGCAGCAAAAGTCACTCTTTGATCCTGAACCTAGCCTGCTGCTTAAATGAGCCACCAAAGGACATATCTCAGTAGTCTGGTGATCAAACTGAAATATCATTAAAGGACTATCTGTAAAAAAATTGTTATGCCTTATGCTTCCACAATAGCAAAAAGTAAGGAATAAGGTTGATGATTTACAGCATTAAGTTCACTCTTTCACAAACCATGTACAATTTGGACGAATGTGCATTCTGCATGCTTTGTGATGGAACTTTTAACGGGACTGAATTTTCAAAATGCCAAGTTTTCTTGAAATGTCTCCCTGACCTCCCCAGTGGATGTTGATCAAACAGTGCAGCCTACTTTAGTCAGTTCTGATTTGGTGAATGTGCCAAATTTTTACAAATTTCATCAGCATAAAATTCATTGTGTCATGTAGTGAACAGACTGTGCAAAATGATACAAATAGCACCCATGTCGTGTTTCATTCCCCAGCCTTGCAGAATAATGCGCACTAAGTTGTTTGTTTAATTAGAAATCCTGATTTTATTCTTGCTTTGAAGTATGTTGACCTGCTTTTTTGATAAATTGCCATCTCTGGAACTTCCAATTTTTAAAGTTCCTTGAAACAACATAACTGTTGACACTGTCCTGTGAATCCGAACAGATTCTGGTTAGCTGTTCTGGATCTGAAGAAAAGGCCTATTCGTGAGGTGCCGTCACGTGTTCAAGAAATCTGGCAAGAATTTTTAGCCCCAGGAGCTCCCAGTGCCATTAACGTGGACTCCAAAAGCTATGATAAGACCACACAAAATGTAAAAGACCCAGGAAGATACGCATTTGAAGACGCTCAGGTAAGCAGATTAAACACTAAAGTGATGAAACTTAGATTGACACTAATATGGGAAACATGCAATTGCATAAGTAGTATGTGCCCAGTGAAAATATTGTCATTTGTCACACTGCACACTGGTGGTATATAGTTATTTTTGCATTAATGGAGACCGATAACAACTTCCCTCTGGCTGTGCCATAAAACTGAGTATAAACTACTGACTGAACATAGTTCTGTAATTGTGACTCGTTCCATTGAGTGGTAGATTTGATGCCCACCATCCTGATTTTTCCACACAGGGCCAATCAAATGGTGAATTATGTCAAGTTGCTCCTGAGATTAAGTTTCAGGCAACCCAATCAAGAGGCATGAGAGCACATTGCCAAGCAGTCTATTTTGGCTGGAGATTGACATTTGATACGTGGAGTACTAAAAAACTGTAACACTGCATTAAAAATTGAGAAAACAAAAATAGGATTTCTATACAACCTGTATACCATTGAACCCTACAGACTTAAGTTTACTCTTGCAAATGTACTTTACTAAGTGCAATAATTAATCACAGTGACTAAACATCAATTATAATAAAAAAGGTCATTAATATTTCACCAAATTTTTTCGTCTGATCTTCTGCCCCTCAATTACATCAGCCGCCTCCTTTATTTATAGCTTCCTTTTATTTAAACTGTCACAGTGCTAATGACACATAGCCGCTGCTTTTTACTTTAGCAGAAATGCAATTATCTGCATGGGTGTCGTGGAAAATTAGTTTAGCTTATCCATAAATTTCTAGTACAATCTGCAACAAGAGGATCTTTTGAGTCCATATAGTGAGTGGTATCCCAAGTCAGACATTCAGTGCCAAGAACTCTGAGGTCAGATATAGTACAGCCAGAGGCAAGAGAGAGCTATATAGTTAGACTACACTGTAGCATGAAAACACACTTTAGGTGCACTCCCGTAACATAGCCTGCTCATGTTTACACTTGATAAATTGTTCTTTTAGGAGCACATTTACAAACTGATGAAAAGTGATTCCTACCCTCGTTTCATACGTTCCAGTGCCTACCAGGAGCTACTTCAGGCTAAAAAAAAGGTACTTGTACATTCTTGTCTTTTTCTTTGTACCTTATCCAGCAAACCTTAAATGATATGCTAGAGATATAGGACAAATGGTAGGTATTGGAGCACAACAAATGGCAATGAAAATCACTTTTTCATCTTTTGAACTGAAATTATCACACATGTCTTTGGCTTGTAATTAATTTATATTGATGGGAACTTTTATTTTATTGATTTAAATGACATTGCACTTTGATTGCAATGTGTTTTATTTGCTACAGTTACGTAGTAGCTAGTATCACAGTTTTAAAATTATGCCAATTTTATTTTCATTATCCAATAATACATACATAATTAAATAGCAGATGTCTTTAGCAATGTGGAAGTTTTCTGCCCTAAGCATTTGGCCTTATTCACTGAGAGCCTGTATTGTAGACCAACTTTTCACAAAGTTTCATCAGTGGGTACACCTGCAAATCTCCTACTATATCCCTCCTAGTGTACGAGGCTGCTTAATGGGAGAGTGAGTTTGTAAACCATGCCATGCAAAACTGATTTTTAAAAAATCTAAATCAAATCTCAGAAGTGTGTGCTTAACAAATTTTGACGACACATTTTTCATGGATACAGTCATTGGTCAGATCTACAGGTTTTACATCTTGGGTGTGTTACCATTTTGGTTCAAGAAGCACTGAGTTCTGGCTACTATACATATAGGGAAGTTTTAACATGAGAACAACTTATTTGAGGCAACCAGTCTGTGTCAGTGACTACCCTCCAATGCATGTACATTGTTCTAGTGCATGCTGTTCCCATACTACCTTTCCTTCATCCCCCTATCCAAACCTATCTTGAAATGTTGACATAATTTCAAATGTTATTAGTTGATACAGAATTTAGGATCATGTCTCACAATTCTCTGTGCAAATAGGTTTCTTCTACCCTCTGTTCTAAATGTTGTATGTTTAGTCATGTATCTGTGATTACACCTATTTCTTGGCCCTCAAGTGGAGGAAGCAGTCTGCTTCTATTCTGTCCCATTCTTCCATCATTATAGATTCATTTATCACATCGCATAAACTGTGTTCTATGGCTAAAAGATTAATTTTATTTTACTGTTTCTTCTTTTTCATAATTCTGCATCACAGGTAGCATCTGAGTGAGTCTGCGTTGTGCCCTGTCTAAATCCTCACTATCCTTTCTATAGAGAAGAGTCTAATACTAGACAGTACTGAGACTGAAATATTATAAAAGTTTAATACTAACTTATCATCAGCACTTGCCTTTTATACTCTATACTTCCTGAAATCAAGCCTAGAATTCTGTTAGTTCCTTTTGTTTTTATTGGTGCTTTCATCCTAAGGCTAGTACTATTAATATTCTCTATTGGTTACCACTGTAGAAAGTAAATAGCAGAGAGTGTATCTCAGGGATTTGGAAGTATTCAGGCTGTTATTTTGTCTGTCTTAATGTAAGTGGGCAGAAAATCATGAGTGTGATTTCCCAAGATGAGTTCCTGATAAAACCAATCTACTCTGAGTGCACCCAGTTCACAGAATTGACCATTAGGTGTCGTGCTGTGGTAAAAGTGTTCATAAAAATTTCTTCTGATACTTCTGTAAACATGTTCATTTCGGATATGTCTATGATTTCATTAGAAATAGCAAACGGAGGAACTTTTTGCAAACACATCTGCAACATCACCACACATAACTAACCAGAAGGCTTTTGTAATGTAAAAGTCTACGAATGAAAGCAATAGATCCCAATCTTGCCTGGGCTGGATAGCTGAGTGGCAATGAGGATATAATTGAAAAATAAAAAAATTCAATGTTTGTCAATCCTGTGGGAATTTCAGAACGCTGAAAGGAGGGGTTTGCAATGCTGAGTGAAGGAGGGTGTGTTCTGCGATCCTGCGGTAGGTGCACAATCCTAAGGGTTTAGGGAATACTCCAGAAAACATTCTTTTCTTTTCTCTCTATGTATTATATACAGGTAGTCTCTTTCTCTCTCTGTCTCTGTCTTTCTCTCTCTCTCTCTCCCTTTCCCCTGCTGTTGCTTTCCCACTCAGTAAAACATTTTTATCCTGTGGTTTTTAATCATTTCAGGTTTCTGCTTTGTGGTGTACTCATGTAGCTTGAAAGGCTAGCAAAAGACTTGTGGCTCCTACCATAATCACTGGCACCAATGATATTCTGTCGTACAATGACAGAAGAGATATTTGGTGCAAGCAATGAAGATGCAGATCATTTCATTCTTGAGTTGAGATGCTGCGCTTCTGAATTTCTTCTATCAATTTTTTTCCTCATTTATGGATAATGGATGCAAACATCTGACAACGCTGAGACCTTAATGTTTGGAGCATAAACTGTAGCAATAAACACGACTCTATCTGAACTACACAGAATTTTAACATGATACAGCTTCTTTTCAAGTCCATAAATATGATATAAAATTTTGTGCAGGATGTTTGAATCAGGCCAAACTAGACTAAATTAAGCCAGTTTAGTGGAAGATGTCAAAGTGGATGACAGCAGAGAGAAGTCATTTATATTTTCAGTTTCTAGAAATTTTCAATTTTCTACAATGGGGAAAATAGTTGTCACTTACCAATATCCAAATATAACTGAACACAGACTTGATCATTTAGAAGCGAGGAGAATTCCTGAAACTTCAGTTTTGAACCTTGCTGGTGATCTGTTACATTTGATGTCAATGCCAGGTGTGATTTGGAGTAGAAGAGTATTTCTTATTGTAACTTAGTGGTCATGTTTTGTTAGCTTTTTCGTGCAATTTGATCTGAGACTTAATCTTTATAAGGTTTTAGAGTGGATTTGTAGCTCGGGCTGTGGATGTTGTGGAACAATGAAGCAGCTCGGCGAGCCAACCAACCACAACTTAATCTTTACCCTTGTAAATCCATAAACAATTAGAGGTAGTATTGTTAATAGTAGTGGTTTGCAATGCAGAGTGATGCCAACAGCGTGGGTTCAATTTCCAGTTCAGCTGAGATGACCATGAAGGTCCCACTTTCTCAACCTCACCGCTCACCTCATGCATGGTAACTCTCAGGTTTAACCTTGCCTCTAGTAGTAGATTTGTGCACTATCGTATAGCATGTAGTGTATTCTTACATGTTTACTGCTTCATGGCTCGACTTCATTTCATTATCCTCACCAATACATGCCATGTTATTATTCAATTGTTGCCATTTCTGCCCTGATTCTTGTTTTCTTCCCAGCTGTTGATGCAGCCTATTATTTTCCTATTCATTAAGCATTTTTGTTTCCTTTGTTTGTAGTGTGTTTATGTTCCTGTATGTTCATGAGAATAGAGAATACCTGAGGATCATTTTGAGAAATATACTTACAATGCCTCAAGTTGATATTTGACGCTGAGTGAAAACTCCACAATGCATTCCCAAACAGGGAAGTTTTTGTCATATTTTATATAGAATCACAACTTATCATGGAAATGAGAGTGCTCAATTTCAGTTTCATATTTATCCCTTTAATCATGTTCTGTTTCTTACTTTATGTAGAGAGCATTTTGAAAGTCTGTGCATTCTTTCTCAACTTGAATGTTGCTACTAAGACTTGGGAGTGAAGGCAGGACTGCTGTGTTGGTGAAATGATAGTCTAGATGGTCAGCTCTAATGGACTTAAATAAAAATCATTAACTATCCCCGAGTATTCAGAATCTTTGACACAAGCTGGCTGATTTCTTTTATTCTCTCTCATCCTGAGTTGCTTGAGGCCGCATTGCTTTTACCAATCATACACAATCCTCAGAGTTGTTTCAATGGGCTGAGATTTCATCAAGCAATATATGCAGAGCTTTCTTGATTTGCGTGGTTGTCATTTTGGTAATATCATTTCAGAAACCAAAATTTAACCAATAACCCACCCTCAACTTTGCTTTCTCCTTGTTCACAGAAAAGTATGAACTTATTTTGAAGGATGTTCATAAAGGTAATATAAAAGAATAATGGCTTTTTTACTATCCATGTTTCATGTCAGCTGTAACATTATTGTGCTGTCCTTAATGTTTGAAATTATTGGTGAGACTGTGGCAAATAATTCACATTTACTCACTCCCATACTCAGTACATTTACTATCATCACTTGAACCCTTGGTCATTCCCTTCCCACCAACAATTTTCACATGGCACAGGGGATGATTAGCTGATTCAAAGAGCTTTAAGTAAGTCCAACCATCTCAGAGATGTTTCATATTGTCTTTGAAACTGATACAAGAGGACAAACCTTAATACTATAGGGGTGGCATAAAATATTTGTATTTTTAATGATCATAGGCCATCAGCATATCAAGATTCATTACTCAAAGTGTTGGCACAGCAGCAAGTCCCCAGCAAATTGTTTCAATACTTCTTTCAGACCAAATACTTGCTTGCTTTACATTTAAGTTTTCAACGTCCATCAATTCTTGTGCTGCTATTTGCCGTCTATTTTACACTTCTTTCAGATGGAATGTTAAAAGTTCTTCTCCCTGTGTGTGTTTTATGTTGCCCAGTTGACAGGCAGGGACATAGTGTAACTCAACTGAACTCAATCTCCATCATCATCACTCACCTTTCAGTGAACATGTTCCCTCTGCACATGAAGGATCATAACTTCCAATCATCCAATTCTTACCCAGTTTTTCACTCAGTGAGAAGAAGCAAATAAACAGCGAATGTTAGCCACACTTGAGATTTGAACACATGTCCAAAACTAAAGCAATCAAGTCCTTTTCATTGCATTTTGTAAAATCACTTATTTTTTCTGCCGTCGTTCATTTTTATTTATTTGATCTATCTTACATCTGTTTTCCTCTTTTTATTTATTGTCCATTTTATTAAATTTTATTTTCTATTCTTTCAGCTTAATTGGTTTCCCAGTCTGTCCTGCTGTGCTTCTCTCTCCAGTCCCGTGCCTGATATATTTTGCCGTCTCCCTTTATTCCAATTACCACATCAGTTAACCTGGAAGAGACTTTGCATTCCAGCAGTCATCAGAACCCTGGAGGGAAGCTATTCTGTGTCTTTTAGACTCATCACAAAATGCAGTTTGCTTTGTGACCAGAATCACATAATTCTTCTATCGTACCACAAAGTAACAAACTAACAAGCAATTCAGAATTTTGATGGGATAATTGTACAGTCTTAATCAAGGATAGTAAAGAAAATGTAGGCAATTCTTAGAGAAAGTATGAGGAATCTAAAAGAAAGCCACTGCAGCTGATGCTTGTATTTTCTTCCAACCTACTTACAGAGTCAGTATGCTGCAGATTCTATAGCTTAGGGAATGTAGAATTGTAGATAGTCAGGATTGCAGACTTGTATGCGTCAGTATAACTCTACTTACCAGCCTCCAAACAATGACAATGAGACAGTCAACCATTTATGAACCTTGTAACAATGTTCAAAATGATCCCAAATGGTTTGACACTGGATTTTTCTATATCACAAGCAAAGTAAAGACTGTGGGTGTGCAAAGTCAAACACTGTTTTTCTTCAACAAAATTTTGTTGATATATGGGCAACAATTCACAGTCTGTCTGCACCAATGTAATGTGATTTCAGCCTCAAACTCAGCCAAAGCCAATAGGATTCCAAGTGTTGGCAAAAATATCATTGTCTCACCCAGCAACAGTGCAATAGGTTACATTTTACAGAAGTCTTCTCATGCAGGCTGAACAAGCAATCTAGCAGTGGAGGTTTCTGGAACTTTAGTGAGAAAATTGATGATATAATTGAAATGGGACAATCAATTAGTCACAAATAAGCTCACTGGATTGGATTTGCTGTCCACTAAAGTCAACTGGTGAGTAATTGAAATGCCATGTAAGCCCCATTCGTTTTTAGTCTCTTGCTGTTTAAATTCAATTCATGAAGTACTTCCTGTGATAACATCCTTTACAAGTCAAAATATCACACTATTATTGATTTATAGCTAAATAAGGATGCATTATAAATGTGCACTCACAGAGAGTCCAGGTTAAAGGATGAGGCTTACAATGTTGTAACCGGATTTCCCATCATGTTGTTGGAATGGTAGCAGATTACTGGGTGCCTACAGTCATGGAATCAAGCCTTATCTAGGCCCTTGTAAAGGGCTAAATGCTTATAGTTTTATTTAGAAACAAAATACATCATTCTGCCTGCTTTTGCCTTAATCACTTACATCACAATTCCTCTGATGCTTTATGTCAGTTTCAGAATTTTCAGTTTGCAGTCTTTAGCCACCTCCTCTTTGCCAATAACGTGCAGTTGCTTTACGCATCCATCCCCCACCAGGATGGTCTCAGGGCTCTCTACTTCTTCCTGGAAAAAAGGCCTGAACTGTCCCCATCCACCACCACCCTCCTCCGCCTGGCTGAGCTCGTCCTCACCCTGAACAACTTCTCTTTTAACTCATCTCACTTTCTTGAGAAGAGGGGAATGGCCATGGATACGTGGATGGGTCCCAGTTATGCCTGTCTCTTCATGGGGTATGTGGAACATTCTTTGTTCCAGCCCTGTTCCAGCCCTATTCCACCCCCACCCACAACTCTTTCTTCAGTATATCGATGATATCTTCGGGGTGCTGCTTCCCTCTCTCATCCAGAATTGGAAACGTTTATCAATTTCACTTCCAATTTCCACTCCGCTGTCACCCTCATCTGGTCCATCTCTGACTCCTCCCTTCCCTTCCTTGACATCTCTGCTTCTATTTCTGGGGATATGCTGACCACCAATATCCATCACAAACCAACTGACTCCCTCAGTTACCTTGACTATACATCCTCACACCCTGCTTCGTGTGAAGACCCGATTCCATTCTCCCAGTTCCTTCATCTCCATTGCATCTATTTTGATGATGCCAACTTTGACAATGGGCCCTCTGAAATGTCTACCTTCTTCCTCAACTGATGATTCCCTAGCCCCAGGAATTCCCCAGTAGTTGGCAGGGCCCTCAACTGGATCTGATGCATCTCCCTCACTTCAACCCTCACCCCTCCCTTCCCTCCCACAACAGTAATAGGGTCCACGTTGTCCTCACCTACCATGCCACCAGCATCCGCATTCAAAATACCATTAGCTGCCATTTCCATCACCTCCAGCAGGATGCCACCACCAGACACATATTCCTCTCCCCTCTCTTGTCAGCCTTCCACAAGGACTGTTCTCTCCAGGACACCCTGGTCCACTCCTCCTTCACTCTCAAAGCCCCCACACAGCTCCATGGCACCTTCCCCTGCATCCACAGAATGTGTAACACCTGCCCATTTACTTCCTCTTTCCTCAGTATCCAAGGCCCTAAACACACCTTCCAGATGAAGTAATGCTTTACTTGCATTTCACTCAATCTAGTCTACTGCATTCGCTGCTCAAAATTTGGCCTCCTCTACATTGGGGAAACGAAGCATAGACTGGGTGGCTGCTTCACAGAGCATCTACATTCTATTTGCAAAAAGACCCCGAGCTTCCAGTTACCTGCTACTTCAACACACCACCCTGTTCCCTGGCCAACATCTCAGTCTCAGGCTTGCTGCAGCAAAGGTCCGTGTAAGCTGGAAGAACAGCACCTCATTTTCCACTTGACAACTCTACAGCTTTCTGGGCTCAATATTGAGTTCAATAATTTGAAGGCATAAGGCGCCTTCTCCCATGTCCTTACCCCAACCTCATACACCAGGCCTTGTTATCACATGCATGCTATTACACATAACCTATTGTTAGCCACTTACAGCCCCCATTAGCAGCTATTTATTCTCCTAGGCTGACTGTTTTCAACTCCTTTGTCTGTCCAACTACTCTTCTTTCTCTTTGGTCTCTACCTCCACCCATCATTTACTCCTTACCCCCTTCCTCCTCACCCTATCTTGTGCGTAAAAACCGAACTTTTCCTAGCTTCCATCAGTTCTGAAGAAGGGTCACTGGACCCAAAACGTTAACTCTGATTTCTCAACATAGATGCTGCCAGACCTGCTGAGCTTTTCCAGCAATTTATGTTTTTGTGTCTGATATCCAGCGCCCGCAGTTCTTTTGGTTTTTCACAGGATGTGTTGTTTAATACAGTCTATAGACCACTGGGACGTATAGCTCAAATACATGGTAACACACCCAGTCCTGGAACTCATGCTCTTGGTATTAAGTTTCTCTAAACCATGTGAGTTTTTACTTCAAGATAAAGGCAGCAATTGAATAAACCAGACATGCATTACAAGCATATATGATAGCCCAATTGTGGATGGAATCCTCATATAGCAAAAATTAACAAGTTGTAGTGTCAATAGTTATGTTAATTTTATCCTTTTAAAATTCCCTAATTTCCTTTCCCACCTTAAAATGCATTATTTTCTTATTCAAAACCTTTGTTTTTCGCTGTGCATTGGCATTATTGCTACTGTCATAGAAATCAGAGAAATGAAGATCATAGAAATATAGCTTTCAATCATCTTGAAAATTACAGTTTGTGGATTTACACAAAATCATTGACAGAAATATGTTACATTTAATACAGATGCAGTTCCTTTTCTGTTTGTACTGTATAGATCAAACTTTGAAATTAGTTTTCATTCTAAGTGTACAGCTTTAATTATCAAAATGATATCCACTCTGTTTTCGCACATTTCTGGTAGTGTAGAATGGCATCTTCTGGAATGAATTTGCGTGGATGCTAGAAGCATGCACCATAAGTAAACAAATTGTGATGCCAATCAGCATTGGGGCTGATTTTAAGCTTCCACTTTAGGCCTTGCTGCTCTAATATATACACAGCTGAACTTGAAGTGAAATGCATCCTTCCCCACCACTGCCAGTGGCAATGAATGTACAGGCAGTGTGCAACCAGTTTCTACACATCATCCTCATGAAGCTTCTTCTATCCTGCAAGCACTCTGCTGTCCACTGCATCAAACCAGAGAATGCCTCCTTAATGCTCAGGGCTGCCTGTTCCACACCTAGCTCATGAAACCCTGCTGCAGCCCAACCACATGTGGTCAACTTATGTGAGCCATGCTGCCATGGGAAACATCATTGAACAGGCAGCTGAGTTGCTGAAGCGAAGGTTCCACTTGTCTCCACTGATCCAAAGGTGCCCTCCGATATTTACCAGTGGAGTTATCCCAATTTGTGGTGGTTTCCTACATCATCCATGACCAGGCCATCATGAGGGCACAACCTTTGCCTTTATGGATTTGGTGACCACCTCAGAGGCACAGGTAATGATTGAGATGCAGGAAGAAGGGAGAAATCAGTTAGCACATCCACATCCTGGAGTGCTGTCTATAGTACATACAATTCCATTGCAGTTCAAATGAATTCAATCTCAGGTTTTGATGATCAAAGGTCCCACAGTGTAACATCCCATAAGTTATTGTTATCACACCATGTGTGTAGCCATTTTCCAGAAATAGAAGCCACCTTTCAATCATCTTCCTTTTATAAATTATCTGGTGTGTTTCAACATTACAAATCTGGTTGCACTTCAAAAAGTATAGAAGCTCGAACACACGCACCAACAGTTTCGAGAACAGCTTCTCTGCTGTTATCAGATTGTTGATCTTGCTAATGTTGAACTTGCTTTTTTGCACCTCCTGTGCAATGGTAACTTTGTATGCCTCACACTGTTCTGTGTGTCCTTGTTTGCTATAATCTGCCTGTACTGCTTGTAAAATACAACTTTTCACTGTACTTAGGTACATGTGGCACAATAAATCAAATCAAATCACATCAAAAAAAGTACCTATTTCCTGGTAAAGTGCTTTGAGACATCTGGTGGATGTGAAATGTGCCATGTAAATGCAGATCTTTCTTTTCATTTGGTTTACATTTCCCCAACTTTGATATTAGAATTAAGTACTTTCATAATATCCAGGTATAGTTTTGGAAGTACATATAAACTTGGCATTTCCTAATCAATGCTTCATGATATGTATACATTGTATTAAATACTTCAATTGCATTTACAAAATGGCATATACAACTACAACTTTCAGTTTCTGAGTTGCTTCATTCTTAGTCATCAGTCTTTCTTCTCTCCTTCAGGAGAAGTTAACACAGCACAGAATATTAATCATTGCAAACCTGTCATTTGCAACAAAACTACTTTGAAAATCATACATTGGGAAGTTATTATCTAGAGAACCAAAGTAAATAGTTTCATGTAATAAAAGTTGCACCGTAGCTTTTTGCATATCTGCATGACAGGTTTCCTAATTCCCAACTCTGTTGCACACAGACATGCTCCACAGGAAATGCTTATGGAAATAATAGGGCCACAAATGTCCTTATTGTGACATACTGCTTTGGAAAATTTGATGTTGCATTTACACCTCACTGAGCACAAGAAGCATTTGATCCTGTTGCATAAATGACTTTCATATCTGAAATGAATTCAGCCCATATACAGTGCAACTGTTGGCCCAAATTTTGTGTTAGTAGTAACCAGAAAACTGTCAGCATTTACCATTGCTAATTTATGAAACTAACAGCAATTTACAGCAAATGTACATTTCATCATGAAAATTGATTGATAGCAGAGATTCCCTGCTGCCCAACAGGGTGCACTGTTTAAGACCTGAGTGTTGGAAATCACTTTAAAATTGCAGAATTGACACAAGCTTCCACTTCCTTTGTTCTTTCTCACAGTTAAAACCCTTAAAGATTGCACCATATTTAGTGGAATATAACTATGTTCTTAATGCTAAACTAAGTTACAATTCTCCACTTTCCATTCACTTCCATCTGTAGAGCTATAAAATAGCTTTTCTTTTAAAATTGTTTGCATTTCAGCTGCCACCTTAGTGAGATTAGCTCAACCTTCAGTTTTATATTTATATTTTATATTCAATTATAAAGTACTATAACAATAATGATGAACCCTGTTAGTTCATTCTTAGTTTGGTATCAAAGGGAATTCTTAAGTTTAGTTGGTTGTTTAGACTGCTGGTTGGCATCACTGTTGCTGGATTCCTTAATCACTGTCTTTGAATCCTTTTATAGATGGCAATAGCATTACATTAACAGAAATAAGGGTGTAGTCAATGCCACAAAGCTAGTTAGATCTTTACAGGCAGCTTTCTTTAGGGTCAACAAAGTGTGTGGTTACTTCACCACTGAGCGGCAAAATCTGGGCTATTGTACTGCGATGGTAATTAATTTTATTTAGGAGGCTTTTGATAAATAGGTATTTTTATTACTAAACTTCTTTTGTCCCTGGCTGTATTTCAAAAAGCATTATCAGTAAAACTATAGAGTCTACAAATAACAAATGATATCAATCATACTAAACAGTAGTTCCTACTGCAATGTTTGAGATACCATGATGAATTGCATACTCCTATGTCTGAGAAACAAAGGCAACAAACTCTCACAAGTTGTTGGTGATTTTCAGGAATGAGTACTGCTGAATAATAGGGAGAGTGACAGGACATTTTAGCAATCAATCATCATGCCGGAAAAGTACAGGAACACAAGGAATCATAGACCAAGAACTAGTGTTAGTATTAATGTTATTCTCACTCATTTGTGTATGTGGTGCCTTGCAGTGTGGTAGGAGATATTTAAGTTATGCATAGATTCTGTCTTATTGGTTCAGAGTCCCATTGCATTTCTAATTTCCTGTTACGTAGCATGGAGATGTCCTAGACAGAAAGCACACCAGGAATATGCCACAGTGCATTTTCTAACAGTGTAAATATTTGCTTACTATGTAGAAATATTACTTTCTTGAGTTTTATCATTAAAATTACGAACCTTTCAAGAAGATTTGGAAGCATTCATTATTAAGATTGAGTGGAGTGTTAGTGAAAAACAATAATAGGAGAGTGGACTATCCTTTGTGCAACTGTAAATGTTAGCATTTATTATTCTGTTGTCGTATTGTGTCTTTCATGTATGTCATGGGTAGTAGCTATGGTAATGTAATCAGTAGTAAATTGGTCTATATGTGTTTTTGAAATTATTTTTCTGGAAACGAATGAATGTCAAAGACTGTGCCCTAATTCCATAATTGTCTTTTGCCTTTCTTGTCTCCCTTGTGCAGGGGAAGTCACTTACTTCGAAAAGGCTGACGAGTCTGGTGCAGTCTTACTGATATATTCTCTTCAGCTGATGAGCGGGCCAGTTCAATCGTTCAAAGCTATAAATCACTATTTACCCTGAACCCAGAGGACATTGTACCATTCTTTGCATGAATGAGGATCTGAGTGAGTGAGTGAGTGAGTGAGTGTGTGTGTGTGTGTATGTGTGTGTGTAAAAAGACATTGCAAACATGAATGGAGAAGATGGGGAAGGAGGATTGTTCCATATATGTTTATGCTTACTTCATCAATCAGACTGATGAATCTTCCACTAATAAGTTAATATTCATCACAAAAATTGAAACTGTAGCTCAGATCATCAAGTGGTTATGACTGAAATATTAGAAAGATTTAATGTGTAGATATAATGAAATGACCCACAATCCATTATTAAGTTGGGCCACAGGAGCCCACAAACACAGAAAGGTTCCATACAAGGGGTTATTAGTGTATCCTTGTCAGACCTATTCTGTGCTTCCACTTTAGTGTTCTTAATGTTTTATTTTTATACAATGTTGAAGTCAGTATTTATTCCAAATTTATTAAAACCTTTCTGTTTCTCTTTATTTTCTAAGTTGATTTATTTTGACTTTTTTTTATACTATAGGTTATTCACCACATGTCACGGTCTGATATTTCACAGAAACGAACCATTGTTTTAACTAAATTAATGAAGTTTCACTTCTTAAAATTGAAAGCCAATACATGATATTTCAATCAAATGGCTAGTCAGTTTTGCTCTAATGATATATAAAAATAGCTTGGCGTCCTAGATATTTTGTAAATGACAGTTTTATTTCTCTATATCTAAGTGAGGCAAAATAAAATTGATGTAATGAGTTTAATGCAGCTCAGATTTTTATTTGTTTTTCTTGTATAGGAAAATTTAAGTGTGTTGCAGATGATATTGATAAGAAATTATACTTTTTAAAATAGAGTTGTGACAATCATTGGGAATGGTTCTTGAACGAATGTTAGCTTTTTGAAAGAATTGTACTTTCACATTTACTTCCAAATTCCACATTCTAATGGGAAGAATTGTCCATGATCAGCTCAAGACAATCTAGGATGGAAACCTAGACTGTTCCTACTGTTCAAGGAAAATGGCATCAGTGACCTCCAGAACTTCTTTTATAGGCAATGGTTACATTGTTTCTTAAAATAAACAAGTTTTTAAGCTTGAAAGGCAATTTTTCCCACTACTAATTGATCCTCCATTGCTATCCCATCTTAGATATCATCTGGCTTCCAAACAGAGAGAGCAAAAAGTGAAGAATATCCCACCATTTTTATGCAGCCGACAACAAAAGTAACTCTCTAACACAAATGTCTGAACTTTCAATGAACACCTCCAGCTCTACAATAAATTGAAGATGCTTCCATAAGTTACTAATAAAGGATTAGAAATCCCGACATTGACATAAAACAAGAGATGCTAAATGTACCTGATTTTTTCAGAGAAAGTAGGTTTTTTACCCCCAGGTGAAAAAGATTTTGAGCCATTTAAGTAACACAAGTGAACTTTTTAATACGAACCAGCAACTGGCATAAAGAGATAAGTGAGCCTGATACATTTCAGTTGGTGGGAAGCGAGAGGATAATAAGTGGAGAGAAGAGCTCCTGAAATAAATCTTTGTTTAAGATACAAATCATACAAAGACAATAATGACCCTCCAAACTCCAATGTTAGACCTTGAGCATAGGAAGTTCATAACCAGTCAAAGCAAGAGCAGGATCACAGTGGGAGGTGTGGAGGGAGATAGACTCATGCATAAGGAAAAGAATACTAAGTGGAACTAAAGTGAGCAGGAAAGGTAATATGCCAACATAGTCCACCATACAAGTTAGGGGTTACCTTATCTTCATAGCCTCTGTGAGTCTTAATCTGATTTTACATGGATCAGGAAATTAGCTGCCTCAAATTGGGGTTTCCAAACACTTTATAAAAAGTTGGGGAGGGGATGTGGAGAGGTCATTCCACAGGATGGCCCTTGCAGCCATGGGGTTACCCCAGGGTAAAAGGATGTCAGGCAAGGAAAACCCACAAGAAGGTCTCTCCTTAGTGGTCTTCCCACTTGGCAGGCAGTCTAACATCAATGGTAAAATACTAGTGGTGTCAGGAAAAGGCCCTTAAGTGTTCCTTAAATGACATCTTCTAAGCTGCACAGCCAGTACAGGACAATTTCAGCCTGTCATCATACAGCAACTCCCTCATCCCTGGAACCAGTCTCACAAAGCTGCATTGTAACACCTCCACTGTAACTATTTCCTTCATTGGGCATGAAGAAAGAAAACTGCACATAATACTCCTGGAGTGGTAACAACATAGCCAAACACAACTGCAGAAAGGTTTCTTTGTTCTTGTACTGCAATTCCCTTGGAGTGAAGGCTAATTTGCCAGTTGCCTTCCTAAATGCTTGCTGTAGTCCTTGTCTGTATCCACTCCAAATCTCTCTGAACATCAACATATGAAAGTTTCATCCCATTTGAAAAGAATATTCTGCATTCCTATTCTTCCTACCTCACATGTAGTTACATTATTGTCCAATTGCCACCTTGCTACCACTCACTCAACTTGTGGATATATCTTGGCTTGCTCTTTGTGTCCTAATCTCAGTCTATATTCCCACCTACATTTGTATTACCAACAAACTTTAATACATTGCTCTTCATCTCCTTGTCTAAACTTTAATATAAACTGTATATAGCTGAGGTCCCAGCACAAATCCTTGCAGCACTACACTAGCCTATATATCATTGTACATTAACCAATTTGCGATCCATTGTCAATAAATTACCTCCAACTGCATTAATCCTTAACTTGCATTTTAATCATGCAATATGATATTGAATGCATTGTGGCAATTTCAGACATACTACACCCATTATCCTTAGAAGTAACAATCAAAAAACTCAAACTAATTTGATAAACAAGGTCCCTTTTATGCTACTGTGTTGACTCTGTCTGATCATCCAATAATTTTCTAAGTGCTTTGCTAAAACTGACTTAATAATGGATTCCAGCATTTTCCCAACAACTAATGGCAGGCTGACAGAACTGTTTTTATGTTTCCATCCTTTCTTCAATAACAGTGTTACTTTTGCCTTTTAAGTATTACAATCATTCTAGAATCTGAAGAATTTTGGAAAATCATAATCAGTGTTTGCTTTATCTAATCAGCTCCTGTTTTTACTAGCCTTGGATATAGGCTCTGGGTCCTGGGAATTTCTCAACTTTTAGTTCCTTAGGCTTCTTTAATAGTGTTTTCTCTGCTGATATTTATTACTGTTGGTTCCTCATTTTTATTATCCCCTTGATTCCCTTCTGTTTCTGGTTTCAAATTTACATCTACTGTGAAGGCAAGCATAAAATATTTGTTCAACCCTCTTATGTTAACTATTTTTTTCCCAGTGGATCTTTTAAATGAGATTCCTGATTAACTCTGCTCCATTGTACAATACCACTAAATTATTTTTTTTCCTCTGGTTGTTTCTCTCATTTATTGTTTCTGGAAACTTTCTTTAAAGCATTCTAGAAATCCATACTTTTTGGAACTTTGCCAATTGATTTTTTTTTTCACTGGTCAGCATCCCACTTCCAAAGTTACCCACATCGTAGCACAGAAATTCCACAGAAATTCACAACTACTGCACCAGCCTATTTTCATATTCCAATGCACGCAATGATGCTCTAGATTCCCTTAAAATTGCAATGTAATGCTAGTGTTTTTATTGTTATATCAATAAACAGTACCTTATACCTTTGCCTATAGCTTTAAATAGAACTGAAAAATTATAGCAGCACTAAATTCACAGTGTATTTTTTTTATCATTTGTTTTTCATTTATATTTTTGTTCTCTATTTTTCATTTTTTTTTTCTTGATTTGCTAAACATTTTTTTCAACGCCATTATCTTATTGTCTTTTTGCAGCAACTGTTCCATATCATTAAAATAGTTTGATTGGCTAACATCAGTTTAAAAAACATGCGTTTTGTTTCAGCCAGATAAGAAATGAATTACTGAATGAATCAGAATTAAAGGTCAAAATTAGTAAGATACAAGTTTGCAACCAACCTGTTCATTTCAAGAAAGTCAAATGCATTGGACAAGATTACTCATCCAATTGAAAAAGCAGGACGGGACAAAGCCATTGATTTTGCTAGCAGTGCTGGTCTGATATTAGAGGGTTATTTTATTTTTTCATGACACATGAGGTGGTACTGGGAAGGCCAATTGCTCATCTCTAACCTTGCAAAGGTGGTGGTAAGTTGCCTTCTTGAATTGTTGCATTCCGTCTGATATAAATGTAATGACAATGCTATTAGGAACGGACTTGAGTCAGTGACAGTGAATGAAGGCGACAAAGTTCCGAGTAAAGATGGAATGTGATTTGGAGAGGAATTTGCAGGAGCTGTATTCATCCAGGGAAGTAGACAGTATGCCACCACACTGATTTCTGGCTTCCAGGTGGTGGACATACTTTAGGGGGACAAGAGATGGCTTACTTCTGAGCCTCTGACTTGCTGTTGTTGCCACTATTGATTTAGTTGCTTCTGGTGAATGTTGATGAAAAGAAATTCACAGATAATAATGCATTTGATTGTCAGAGCAAATGATTAGATTCTGTCTTGTGATGGTGATGGTCACGGCTGGCACTTGTGTGATACAGATTTTACTTTCCAGTTAATCAATTCAAGTTGTCTAGGCCTTGATGGAATAGGCATAAACTGCTTCAGTACCCAAGGATGCTGAAAGTTGTGCATTCAACAGCAAACATCCCTCTATCAGCTGCTTCATCAATGGGCCTAGGGCACTATCCTGCAGAGATATCCTGAGGCTGACATTATTGACCTCCAGGACCACCAACCACTGGAGAGTTTTCTGCCAGTCAACATTGACTCTAGTTTTACTAGGGCTCCTTAGTGCCAGTTTAGGTCAAATGTTGCCTTGACGGCAAGGGCAATTGCTCTGGTAACACTTCTTGTGTTCAGACATTTGGTCCAAAGTGGTAGTGAGGCCAAGAGTCAAGTGACCCTGTATAAAAGAAACAGAGCATCAGTAAGCAGGTTACTGCTGTGCAAGTACTGCTTGATAGTACGGTCTCCGACACCTTCCCCATCACTTTGCTCATGATCAAGAGCAGTCTGATGGCATGATAATTGGCCAGACTGGATTTGTTCTCTTTTGAAGACTGGAAAAAAACTGGGAAACTTTCCACACTGTAAGGTTAATTGCAGTGTTGCAGCTCTACCAGAAAATCTTGGTCAAGGCCACAGCGAGTTATGGAGCATGTATCTTTCATACTACAGCTCAGATTTTGTCAAGCCCAATAGCCTTTTCTGTGCCCAGTGCCTTCAGCCAATGTTTGATTTTACATAAACTAAATTAAATTTTCTGAATACTGGATTCTGTGCTACTGTGGACCTCAGGAGGAATCTGAGATAGATCAACCACTTTGATACTTCTGGCTGGAGATGACTGCAAATGCTTAAGACTTTTGTTTTGCACTGATTTGCTGCGATATGCTATCATTAAAGTTAAGGATATTTGTGACTATTTCCTCCCCCTATCATTGTTTAACTGTTTAACACCATTCAATGCATGCAGCAGGGTTGCAAAGCTTTGAACTTTTCCATAGAGCATTCAGTCACCCAGCTCTGACCATCTAACATGCATGTGGTCCTGTTATAGCTTCACCAGGTTGACACATTATTTAGCTATTCCTGATGCTAAAGCCATGCCTTCCTGCACTCTTCACTGAACCTGTGTTGAATCCCAAGCTTCACAACAATGAGGAAGTGGAGGATACGCCCAACCATCAAGCTATAAATTATGGTTGAATACAATTGACCTACTATTGAGGTCCATGGTGCCACATGAATAGAAAATTTTGAAGATAGGAGCGCAAGAATTAGAAGCGAGAGTGGGCAATTCAGCCCTTCGAGTCCACTCCGCCATTTAGCACTATTATGGCTAATCTCATCCTGGTCTCAGTTCCACTCTCCTGTCTGATCCTCAAAGCCCTTTATCCCACTTTTCATCAGTAAGACGTTTATTTCTTTTTTGAATATGTCGATTGATTCTGCCTCCCTGCATTCTGAGACAGTAAGTACCACAGATTCACAACCCAGTGAGAACAATAGTTTCTCCTCATCTCAGTTTTGAATCTGCCTCCTCTCACTCTATATCTATGACCTCTTGTTTGAGACTGTCCCACGAGGGGGAAAATCTGTTCAATGTCCACCTTATCAATCCCCTTTAGCATTTTATATACCTCAATAAGATCCACCTTCATACTCCTGAACTCCAGCGAATTTAGGCGCAAGCTATTCAACCACTCCTCTTACGACAACCCTTTCAGCCCTGGAATCAATCTGTGAACCTCCTCTGAATTGCCTCTAGTGCCACTACATCATTCCTCAAGTAAGGAGACCAAAACTGGATACAGTGAACAGGTGTGGTCTGTATCTGTTCATATTTATTCCCTTTAGCACAGAGGTTAATATTAAATGTAGAGTGGTGCAAGAAAAGTGTTACAATTGGAATGATTGAAGAAGTAATGGCACTGTATACTAGCCCTAGGTCTCTTTTTATGTGTGGAAATTAAGCTTACATTTACTAGACTAAATGAAAAATCTAATTTCTCCAAAGGAGGCAGCCCACTTGCTCTGTGGTAGGGCATAGCAGGGCTCTCCTGTAATGCATCACAGGACATTACAAACCTACAGGTCTTTGTTTATCATCCTTCATTTTAGTGTGCAAAAAACCATGGTCACAATGCACTCCCTGCAAGTGCAAACTCATAAAATCAACCTTTAATGTATGCTCCTTCTATGCCCTATCTGACTGCTGTATAAAATTAAGTGAACACTCTTAACCCAGCTCCTACAGTATGTGGGCAGATAGCTAATCTATCTTCAAATGACTAATCTCACACACCGAGATGGTTGGTGTAGAAAAGGGAAAAATCTTATTTGCAACATATTTGCATCAATCAAATCAGAGTTTTATGCCTCACTTTTCTGTACTGCACCTGATAGCGGGGAGTGTTGATGACCCAAAATTTTGGAATCATCAGTATTTGTTGCAGACTCATTTCGATTTGAATAAGGGAGTCATGATTTATTGACCATCAGTGAGGAGCAAAAGTTAAACTGAATAAAAAGTAGTTTAGTTTTGTCGATCCTGCAGTTCAGCTTCAGCTAATGTAGGTGACCACGATTGCTTTGTCCAGTTATGCAAATAGGTCTAAAATTTACAGCCTCAAAGTAGGTGGACTGCCTTCCCCCCACCTTCCCACTGCCAGACTCCTGTGCTTTTTGTAACATAAAGTGTGATCATGTCAGGTTCACAATCTGACACCACCCTGCCAGACTGTGATATCATGGTAGGTGACTTGGTGGTGAAATCATAAAAATAGCCACCATTTTCAAAAATTAACAAGCAATTGACTTTTTAAGACCCAGTGGACTGTAAATTTGCATTAACCCCTACATTTTTTGTTGCGGGAAAATATTGTGAGTAAGTGAGGAGCCAGCACAGATAAAAAGTCTTGTAAGCGTAGATTATGGCTGTCTGAGTCTATTGAAGGTGGTAGTGTTTGGATTTATTAGTCTTTACTTGTTAGGCTGTCATCACAGTCAAAGCAAGGGTGAGAAGACAGGGCACCTCTAACTTGTTGGTCATGTTGGTGGACAGCCTAACCTCTTTTCCAGTAGACATCCAACCCCAGGCACCGTACTAGGTATAAAGCCCCTTCCCCAGGCTAGCTGACTGCCTTTTCTTCACCCGGCTACTAATTGGCTGTCCAGCACTCAATGCACTATTGTGGGATTGAGCGGACGCCTCACTTCTACTTTCACCTCCCTCACCTCATCAGAAAGAGAAAACCCAGCCCCTAGAAAAATTGCAGGTCTAGTCAATGCCCAAATTGTTTTCATTATTTCTAAAGATTTTCCTGAATCCCAAATATTAATTTTAAAGCATCACCGACATTATGTGTTGCACTACCAATAATTCTTTAGAATTTATCATTACCTTGCTGTTAGGAGGCATGAGCCATTCCACCTGAGGAAACTCGATGGCAACTGATCTATTTCAATAAAATTGATGTAAACTATCGACCATTCTGCCAATCATTGCTGTTGTATCAATCCAGTTTTCATTTATTGCTCACCAATTATATGTAAATCAATCAAGTAATACAATGAGTTGTCTGCTTATTTTAGTCATAACCCAAAGCAGATCAGTCAGATTTTATTTTGTACTTTGCATATTGTTATTTTCTATTACTCGTCTTTGCTTACATTGTCAGCAAAATGATACATGACTTGCTCCTTCATATCTGCCTGTCAATTGCCATTCCTTATAATGCTACAGAAGCTGTGAGAGTGACCTCTGCTCAAATTATCGTTGTAAATTGCATTCAACAGTTCTGTGGTACAGTATATTGAGTACCATCGTAGACATCTTAACCATAGATTTCCATACAGTGCCATGTCTGTAAAAGTACTGGTACTTATATTTAATGCTGTTAGTACCAGTGCTCAATTTCAGTGCTGAAGTGCAGTTTCTGGGTAACTAATAGCAGCAAAAAAGGTTTGGCGTAGAGATAAAGTTTACGTTATACTTACACTGTCTTTTTCACTAATATAGGGTTATAAACACATAAATGTTCATGTTATTATCCTTTTGTGATACATAAAAATTGAAATAAGTTCATGTTGTTGAGGACAATGTCCAACAGTCTCCATTCTCCACACTATGAACTTAGCATCAATTTGGAATGCTGATAAGTATGGAATAATGTCTTTTGATTAAAATGCTTTGTACCTGCATTCTTATTTCCATCATGTGAAAAACTAGGCCCTAAACAAACATCGAAGCCAAATTGCATTGTGATTGGACACATTTGTTTAATGTTCATATGAAGAGTACTTTAGTATGAATTGTGGCACAGACTATACTTGTAGAAGTAGCCTGGCTTAACAGGGATGTTCGTCAATAGAACATCTTTTGAGAAATGTAAAGCCTATTTCACTCAGATCTATATTTAAACCTTTACTGACCAAAAGTATGGCAAGCGCCTGAACCATTCCCATCCTTGCAAACACTTTAGGAGATGTAATTACTCTTTATATAACAAAAATAATTAGGTAGAAATATCTTGTCTTTGTGGTTATAGTGAATGAAGATAAAGCTTAATTTGTTCTCCATGCCACAAAGTTATGGGTTATCAACATACCAATTGCTACTTCTTTCTACAACTGGCATTCATACAGTTGTGTATCATTTTGTCACTTTGTAACTTTAAATGCAAAAATTAACGCAAACAAATTTCTTTAGTTTAAAGCAATTTTAGCAGTTCTATGTACAGCATTGGCATTGTAGCAATCTTATCTATGCAGACTCTAATTCACATTTTGCAAGTTCATTGTCTTTCTCAATTTCATGTAGAAAACCACAGAAATTGCATTTTTGTTTATTTAGGCATTTAGGATCATTATGAAGCTTCAGGATTGGTAAGTGACCATAAGGCCCTGAAGCAAACAATGTTGTCACTATTATTATCAATCTGTCTGGCCTCATTCAAACTGCTGTGTTCCAGATGTGCTGTATTTTGAGATCTTTTAGCCACTCCAAATGTGCTCTTTTGTAGTTTCCACAGCTTAACTGACAACACTGTCAGGTTTCCAGCAAATTTCTTTTTGATCTGGTGCTGAGTCACTGGATGGGATAAAATTACTTTTTAAGTGAGAAGTTGTTGAATGTCTTTAGTTCTCCCTAAGTAACAGCCCACTAATGGCAATGCTATGCGTGGCTTTGAAATGTGTGATTTCTGAGAATATCATTGTGTTAAACAATAATGAGAGAAAAATGGTCAATCTCCCATAATTTGTAAAATGATGTTTCAGCCCCTCAGGTCTGCACTGGATATTTATATGGTATTTGACTTTCTTACTGACTCTGATTATATATGAACCATGTCTTCTGGATTGTTCCACTTTTTGTTTCCTGGTTAAATCTTGGCCATTTAGATTGATCATAATATACTTTAGCTTTGAATAACAAGAGTTTTGAAGTATTGGTGTATTATGGTATCTGACTGTACTTAAAAACAAAATTCTGTACACAATAGTTAATAATTTAACACGACCTGGTGCTATGCTCCAAAAGAAGTAGTGATAATAAAGATTAGACAATTTTCATTTATTTGTCCATTTCCAATGTCAATGACTGTCAAGAAAAGTGGTTTATTTCATTAAAAAAGCCAATTCAACAATGTTATATAATGATCAAGTTTTTGTCATCACTTTCCAAGGAAGTTCCCCTTCAGGCACCTGACATTTTGTTGGAAATAAAATAAATCAAATGTAGAAAAAAAGTTTATTCTGTGCAATTCACAATCATTTATTAGCCTTTGAAAAAGAAAATATTCGCAACATTCATCAGTTTTTATTTAAGTAATGAGCATTTTATAGTGCTGTTCCGCCTCATTATTACCTTGTCCAGTGAACATTACAATACCACTATGAGCACATTTGGAATTATAGTATGAAAGAGACCACATATTTAATAACTAAAACTGTGATGAATGGAATACGAGACAACAAGGTGCAGGGCTGGATGAACACAGCAGGCCAAGCAGCATCGTAGGAGCAGAGAGGCTGACGTTTCGGGCCTAGACCGTTCATCAGAAAAGGGGGAGGGGAAGGGGGTTTTGAAATAAATAGGGAGAGAGTGGGAGGCGGATAGAAGAGGGATAGAGGAGAGGATAGGTGGAGAGGAAACAAACAGGTCGAAGAGGCGGGGATGGGGCCAGGAAAGGTGAGTGTAGGTAGGGAGTTAGGAAGGGGATAGGTCAGTCCAGGGAGGACGGACAGGTCAAGGGGGCGGGATGAGTTTGGTCGGTAGGAGATGGGGGTGCGGCTTGAGGTGGGAGGAGGGGATAGGTGGGAGGAAGAACAGGTTAGGGAGGCAGGGACGAGCTGGACTGGTTTTGGGATGCGGTGGGGGGAGGGGAGATTTTGAAACTTGTGAAATCCACATTGATACCATTGGGCTGCAGGGTTCCCAAGCGGAATATGAGTTGCTGTTCCTGCAACCTTCGGGTGGCATCGTTGTGGCACTGCAGGAGGCCCAGGATGGACATGTCGTCTGAGGAATGGGAGGGGGAGTTGAAATGGTTCGCGACTGGGAGGTGCAGTTGTTTGTTGCAAACCGAGCGTAGGTGTTCTGCAAAGCGGTCCCCGAGTCTCCGCTTGGTTTCCCCGATGTAGAGGAAGCCACACCGGGTACAGCGGATGCAGTATACCACATTGGCAGATGTGCAGGTGAACATCTGCTTGACGTGGAAAGTCTTCTTGGGGCCTGGGATGGGAGTGAGGGAGGAGGTATGGGGGCAGGTGTAGCACTTCCTGCGGTTGCAGGGAAAAGTGCCGGGTGTGGTGGAGCTGGAGGGGAGCGTGGAGCGGACAAGGGAGTCACGGAGAGAGTTGTCCCTCCGGAAAGCAGATAAGGGTGGGGAGGGAAAGATGTCTTTGGTGGTGGGGTCGGATTGCAGATGGCGGAAGTGTCGGAGGATGATGCGTTGGATCCGGAGGTTGGTGGGGTGGTACGTGAGGACGAGGGGGATTCTTTTTTGGTTTTTATTGCGTGGACGGGGTGTGAGGGATGAGGTGCGGGAGATGTGGGAGACACGGTTGAGGGCGTTCTCGACCACCGAGGAGGGGAAGTTACGGTCCTTGAAAAACGAGGACAACTGAGATGTACGGGAGTGGAATGCCTCATCCTGGGAGCAGATGCGGCGGAGGCGAAGGAATTGGGAATAGGGGATAGCATTTTTGCAGGAAGGTGGGTGGGAGGAGGAGTATTCTAGGTAGCTGTGGGAGTCGGTGCGCTTGAAATGAATATCGGTTTCGAGGTGGTTGCCCGATATGGAGACAGAGAGGTCCAGGAAGGGGAGAGAGGTGTTAGAGATGGTCCAGGTAAATTTAAGGTTGGGGTGGATGAAAACTTAAGCTTTCAGTTTACAGCTGTAAAGGTTGTTATAAAGTAACGTGCTTTGGCAAGAACACATGGAACAGAAAAGGCTATCAAGCTCACTCTTGTAATTCAAGTACTCTGTTTCTGATTAGATCTCCTGGTTCTACAACCATACCACAATCTTACAGCATATTTGTTTTGTTGTAGGTTGTAGACCATAAGACACAAGAGCAAAAGTAAACCATTAAGCCCTTTTAATCTCCTCTGCCATTCAGTGAAATCACAGCTGAATTAATAATCCACAACTCCACTTTTTTGCTTTTTTCTCCATATGCCTTGATATCATTAATTAAAGTCTACATATTGTAGTCTTCACTTAACAACCCAGTCCAGATCTATGGTTTAAAAAAATTCCACGGACTCACTACCATCTGAGAGAAGATTTTTTTTTCCTCATCTCTGTCCTAATGAATTGACCCCTCAGTCTGAGATTGCACCCTTTATTCTAGACCTGCCCACAAGGGGAAACAGCCTCTCAATATCTATCCTGTCAAGACTCTTAAAAATCTTGTGTGTTTCAATAAATGTGTGTTTCTGATGATGGTGGACGCTATCATCAGACGCCATTTCCGCCACCTCCAGCGAGATGCCACCACTAGACACATATTCCCCTCCCCTCCCTTGTCCACCTTCTGTAGGGACCGTTCCCTCCGGGACACCCTGGTCCACACTTCCTTCACCCCAATCATCCCCCCACAGGCACACAGTACCTTCCCCTGTAACCAGCAAAGGTGCAACATCTGCCCATTTACCTCCTCCCTCCCCAGTATCCAAGGGCCCAAACATACCTTCTACGTGAAGCAACACTTCACCTGCACTTCCCAGAATCTAGTCTACTGCGTTCACTGCTCACAATGTGGTCTTCTCTACATTGGGGAAACGAATTCTAGACTGGGTGACCACTTCACAGAATATCTACGTTCTGCTCACAAAAAAGACCCTGAGATACCCATTGCCTGCCATTTTAATGCACTACCCTGCTCCCTGGCCAACATCTCTGTCTCTGGCTTGCTGCAGTGTTCCAGTGAAGCTCAACACAAGCTGGAAGAACAGCACCTCATTTTCCGCTTGGGGACCCTGCAGACCTCCGGACTCAATATCAAGTTCAATAATTTTAGGGCCTAAACACTCCCATGTCCTAGTCCCCTATCCCACACACCAGGCCTTGTCATCACATAGCCTGCCATTACATACTACCTGTTATTAGTCACTAATAGTCCCCATTAATAACTATTCACCCTCCCAGCCTGATCGTTATCAACTCTTTTGTCTATCCAACTGTTCTTCTCTCTCTTTAGGTTCTATCCTATTGTTTACTCCCTACCCCATCCCCTTCCCTTTTTTCTGCATTAAAACTAACATTTTCCCAGCCATCATCAGTTCTGAGGAAGGGTCACTGGACCCGAAATGTTAACTCTGATTTTTTTCTTCACAGATGCTGCCAGACCTGCTGAGCTTTTCCAGCAACTTTGTTTCTGTTCCTAATTTACAGCATCCGCAGTTCTTTCGGTTTTTACTTCTCTCATTCTTCCTCAGAAAATCCCTCTGTAACCAGGAACAACCCAGTAAATCTTCCTTAGACTGCCTGTAATGCCAATAATTTCTCCTTAGATATGGGGTCCAAAACGTTCAACGGTATTCCACTTATGGTCTGACTATTGTCTTGTATAATTTTGGCAAAATCTCTCTATTATTTTACACCATTTCCTTTGAAATAAAGGCCAACATTCCATTTGCCTTCCCTATTACTGCTGAACTAATAACAAGTGTTAAACTAACAGGTTTACCAACTCATATTGAAATGTGCCAGCGAGTAATATTTCTTTAGTCAAATATTTGATGGTGAACTGTTAAAAAAGTTCATCACCCAGAACTGGAAACCAAAGATATTACTGAGGGATAGCCAGAGGGACAATCCAGAGAGGAATATTGTGAACTGAATCTTAGGATAAAACTTTGACAATGACCATTCTGCATTCATGACCCACAGATCATTAAACTGAACAGCAAGGAAATAAATGTTGAGAAAATTACAGTCTGACAATTCTGAAGGAAACCAGTTGAACATTAGTTATTGTTCTAGCAATAAACATCTGGCTACAGTATGATGTTGTAGCTTGCTGATCCTATCGCTGCTCCATCCTCCTCCTTTGGCAGCCCCTCAGGATTGGGGGTGAGTGGAGAGCTGCTGTGGTTGAGTTCCAATCCTATAAGACTCCCCCATTCAATAGGATCATAGCTGATCTGACATCGTTCCACATGACTGCATTCCTGCCTTTTTCCTGTAATCCTTGATTCCCCTACTGATCCTAGAATCTATCTACCTCAGCCTCAGATAGGTCTTCTGCCCCCACAGCTCTCTGTGGCAAGGAATGGCACAGACTCACAACTTATGGAGAGAAGAAATTCCTTCTCATCTCAATCTTATATTGGCACCCCTTAATTCTGAAATTATACCCTCTGGTCCTGGACTCTCGCATGAGAGAAAACATCCTTTCAGCTTTTACCCTGTCAATCCCCCTAAGAATTAGTTTCAATGGGATCACCTTTCATTCTTCTGAATTCCAATGTGTCAAGTCCCAACCTGCTTAACTTTTGCTCATAAGAAAGTCCCTCCATACAGGGGATCAACCCAGTGAACCTTCTCTGAAATGCCTGCAATGAAATAATATGATTTTCCAAATGTTCAGCAATTGCTTCATTAATAATTGATTCCAATATTTTTCTAACAGTTGGTGTTAGACTAATTGACCTATAGTTACCCACTTCTTGCCTCCCTCCCTTGTTTAATAGGGCTGTCACATCAGCAGTTTTCCAAACCTCTGGTACTTCACCAGAATCCAAGGTTTTATTGGAAAATTACAACCAATGCATTCACTGTCTCTGTAGTGACCTAGTTCCTCCCCTATATTTAATTTTAATAGAATGTTCAAAGTATCTTCTACTGTAAAGAATGATGCAAAATATCTATTTAATTCCTTTGCCATTTCCTTCTTCCCCAAGACTATCTCTCTAGGATTCATTTTCTAAAGTTCTTGAGTAGATTTGTAGCTCGGGTTGTGGATGCTGTGGTTAGTTCGCTCGCCAAGCTGGTTCGCTAGTTTGCAGACGTTTATTACCCTGCTGGGTAACATCATCAGTGCAGCCTCCAATGAAGCACTGTTGTGTTTTCCCTGGTATTGAAACTCTGGGGTCCGTTGGAGTTGATTATCTCATTTCCAGTTTTTCTTCGCAGTGGTGTGTATATATAGAGTCTAATCCTACGTGTTTAGTGATGGCACCCCATGTCAGTGGGGACGTTATATTTGTTTAGGGAGGCTTTTGGGGTGCCCTTGTAGTGTAACCTCTGCCCTCCTCATGATCACTTATCAATGCAGAGCTCAGAGTAGAGCAGTTGTTTAAGTTGTTTTGGGCATGTGAACAATGTGGCCTGCCCATTACAAGTTGGCCATGGTCACCAGTGCCTCAATACTGAGAATGTAGATCTGGGAGAAGGTGCATGCATTGGTGTGCCTATCCTGCCCTTGGATTTGCAGGATTTTGCAAAGGCTGCACTGGTGATAACTCTAGGGATTTAAGGTATATGATCTGCTGTACATAGTCTATATTTCTGACACATTAGACTTAGCTCCCCCATCAGTTGTTAATAAAGTTCAATAACTATGTTCTGTGAAAGAATATCGATCTTTCTGCGTTTACTGACAACTTTCAGTGTAATTAAGAGCCTTAAGAAATGTAAAGAAAGAATAGATTTTTCTCCCTGGTTTCAGCATTGGGTGAAAATAGAACTACTTAGTTTAAATAGTGCAATATATGTTAAAATGTGCTGAATACATGGGATAAAGAGCATACATTCAATTTGGTATGCTCACTTTACGGTTATAAATTTGCATGATTTCGCAAGGCAGATGCCACATCAGATCTGTGGCCACTACTAAATTGGTCAGTACCTTTTTTATGCAGCTGTACAGGCATCCTGAAATAAGAATATTACAGTACACTTGTAACCAATGATTGTGTAATGACTTCCCCACTCTTTTTTATGTCAAAAATAGAATTTATCATTAAAAATATATATATATAGTCACAAATACAATTCAGTTCTGTACAGTAGCATATGAGGAAACAAGCAAACATTGGAGTTTGACTCTATCCAACAAACAAACCAATGGCGTATCTTACTTGCACAAGACTATAATTACATGCATTTTAACTTTGGCAGATTGACCTCAGACAGCGGTCTTTCCCCACTGCACCTTGGTGGCTACTGCCCCAAGGTTTAGTGCATCCCTCAGCATGTAACCCTGGACTTTGGAATGTGCCAATCTGCAACACTCGGTCAGGTTCAACTCCTTGTTCTGGAAGACCAACAAATTTCGGGCAGACCAAAGAGCATCTTTCACTGAGTTGATGGTCCTCCAGGTACAGTTGGTGTTTGTCTCGACTGTAAAGCACAGAACCCCGTGTCATGGAGCTGCTCGAGATGAACCCCAACTAAAACTACTGCATCTTTCTCTAGACTTTCTTTGCAAACACACTTTCCAGGAGGAGACGTGTGACAGCCTCAATTCCACACAGCCCCCACGGCCACTTCGAGGGCAACATGCAGTGACGCAGACAGATCGAACACACAAGAAGGATCTCACAAGTCTGTGAAATGACTTCCCCACTCGCTCAGCCCTTAAAGTTTGCAGGGTGTCAATTTCTGAGCTGCAAGGCCAGATAGGGCATCTTCAGGAAGGCTGACCTCCCTTCCATTCGCTAATTTCAAATGTTCAACACCTGAAATGAAAGGCAGAGATTGGAATTAGCTTTTTAATGTGAAGGGAGAATGAAGAGCAATGAATACCTGCTGAAAACATTCATAATTTGTAACTGACCTAAATAAATACATTTAGATGTTAATCTCTCATGATCCAGCCAATGAAATGTAGATATTGTATTGAGTAATTACATAAGGGTTTGGAGATTTTAAACAAGACAGGGGACCATTAATCAGATAGCACTTACTATTGAGCATTTGAAGTTGTATAGTAAGAGTTAAGATGATGAACCAGATGTTCTATTAGCCAGACAGTCATTTTTCCAATGTAGATGGGAGTTGTCATAGGAGCCCTGCAGAATCTCCATCATAGCAGACTGCAAAGGAATTGCTCAGGAAATTGAGTCTTCTGCTGGCCAGTTTCTTTATGCCCAGAATCCCCTGAAATCCATTTAAATCAAGACTTAAGAGAAGATGAAATCAAGCAAAGTGGTTACTTAGAAAAAATTAGACTATTAATTATACAGTCTAACTCCTAAGCAATTATTAAATTGATGCCACAGTTACCTCACACACATCCCAAATTACCATGCCTCCAGACCCTGACCCAACATATCCCCAGCTCCCTCCCCCTCACCCCGCCAGACTCAACTCGACCTGATATAATCCCAAACCCCTGCATGTGGACCCAGTCCAACCTATCCCAACACAGCCCCGAGGAACCAAACCAATTCTCTGCCACCATCACCCAGTCTGGACCTGACCCATGCCAATCCCCCCAGGTGTGACCTGATCCACCCCCACTGGACACAAACCTTCAGAACCAACATGGACCCTCCCTTCTGCCCGCTGGGATCAATTTTTCCTATTCCCCAAATACTGCAGAACTAACCTTGCTGCCCTGGCACTCCTCCTACTTGGCACCCTACTGTCTTCCCACTTGGCACTGTATACACATGGCACCAGTCAGCTGGCACCCTACTTACCTGGTATGCTAGCCCCTACTCATCTGGCATCCTGTTAACTAGCGCCCTATCACCTTCTCTGGCATCCCAGTCCTAGCATCCTACACCATCCCCAGCTAGCATCCATTCCAGCTGACACCCTGCTCACCTGGCACCCTACGCCTCTACCCTTCCAGCACCCTATCATAGCACTTTAATAGGTATTGACAATTTGACAGCAGCTTTCAAAGTGGCTTTCAGGATCTGTACATATCAGAACAGAGCAGCTGACTGCTGTAAAATAGGGGCCTTTATTTGCCTTCCTCTGACAGTCCCGTGCTGCAAAAAGAAAACTGTCAGAATGAAAGAGACAACAAGATGCTGTAAGTCAGACTTGATCAAATGTGGAGCTGGAGGAGCACAGCAGGTTAGGCAGCATCAGAGGAGCAGGAAAGAGCAGGACTCTGATGAAGGGTCCTGACCTGAAACGTTAACTTTCCTGCTCCTCTGATGCTGTCAGAATGGAAGTACACGTCTAAAATTCTGGAGGAGACCCAATTGAAACCTCCCTTCAGAAATGCAGAGCTCCCTGCCCTCGTCAAAAAAAAAGGGCTGAAGTGGCAATCTGCCATACCTCAGAAAATTCAGCCCATTACTTTCAGACACAAGTTTACTTTCCAACTTTGAAATATCTGATTAATCAGCCAGCACCTAGACCAAGATGTAAAAGTTTGGTAATTGTGACACAAGAAAGTTTCATTGCACTCCTAGTCAGTGGTACTACAGCTTTGAAGCTGAAGTAACAGAACTCCTTCTTAGGATTTGGTGTGCAAAGTATATCATGTGAGATCATGAAAAATAAAAGATTGCGTGTATAGACACTGCACCGCACCTTCTCCAGTTTTGTTACATACCACGACATTGTTGTCCAAACCATTTTCTGCCATGGGACAGACTTGGCCTCTGTAGTGCCAGCCTTCTTTATTAAGTTATGCACATCCTGTACATGCAAAAATGAAATTGCATCGATAGCAGCCTTGTGAAGTGTTCTGAGAATGTGTCATTACTGAATAATTGGTATGAAGTGTTTAAATTTTTGTTGTGGGGACACGAGGGTTGACAAAATGGTGAGTGTTGGAATATGAGAAGGAGGTGGAGTCAAGTGTGTTTCTGTGCTGGTAAGAAATTGAAAGGAGTCAAGGGAATGAAGAAATTGAGGTCAAAGGCAGTAAAGCTATCAACAGATGACTTCAAGACAACAAGGTGCAGAGCTGGATGAACACAGCAGGCCAAGCAGCATCATAGGAGCAGAAAGGCTGACGTTTCGGGCCTAGACCCTTCATCAGAAATGGGGGAGGGGAAGGGGGTTCTGAAATAAATAGGGAGAGAGGGGGAGGCAGATAGAAGATGGATAGAGGAGAAGATAGGTGGAGAGGAGACAGACAGGTCGAAGAGGCGGGGATGGAGCCAGTAAAGGTGAGTGTAGGTGGGGAGCTAGGGAGGAGATAGGTCAGTCAGGGGAGGACGGACAGGTCAAGGGGGCGGGATGAGGTTAGTAGGTAGGAGATGGGGGTGGGGCGTGAGGTGGGAAGAGGGGATAGGTGGGAGGAAGGACAGGTTAGGGAGGCGGGGTGAGCTGGGCTGGTTTTGGGATGCGGTAGGGGGAGGGGAGATTTTGAAGCTTGTGAAGTCCACATTGATACCATTGGGCTGCAGGGTTCCCAAGCGGAATATGAGTTGCTGTTCCTGCACTCTCTCTCTGTTACTCCCAGCATGTGGTGTTCCCCTCGCTCTCTCTGTTTCTCCAACTTGTAGTGTTCCCCTCTCTCTCTCTGTTACTCCCAGCATGTGGTGTTCCCCTCCCTCTCTCCGTTAGCCTTCCTGCTCCTATGATGCTGCTTGGCCTGCTGTGTTCATCCAGCTCTGCACCTTGTCGTCAACAGATGACTACAGTAAGGTTATTGAAATTTACACTCCTTTATAACCAAGGGGATGTATCCCTTCATGTGAACTTCCTCCACGACCTCATGCAGTTGCAAACATTTCCGGCTATTTCTTCACATGAGGAGTTTCTCTACTGTCTAAAGCCAGACTGCACTCCCTCCTTAAGGATGACACACTGCCTTTAAGCTGCAATTCAGGGATGCTGAAAGATTCCTCCTTCAAACAAGCTGGCTTCCAATGAATAGCTTAATTAGCTTGGCTGCATGCTTGACTCATTTTAATGAGGAGCCAGTATGAATTTATCACACCAGCGTAGGACCATCTGAACACATGATTCCCTTGAGACGAGCTGTGACTAAACATTTTCTCTTTAGTTTTTAGGTAAAGCTTCAAAAAATTCAAAGTTTACTATATATTCTTTTTCACAGGAGCCAACTTACTCTAATTAAACATAAACATCTAACAGGGAACTGCTGGACAACTATTTAATATGCTGTCAAACAGTTTGCAATAAAACTGGTGTTAATGACAAATGATACATTTACAGGACAATCAGTCAACCCAAAACAAAAATTGGCAGCAAATAACATGAAAATTTGAAAGCATTGTGATTGAAATGTTTATATTAGAGAGGGTGTCGTGCCATCAGGACTTTTTAAAAATGAAACACTTATGAAGAATTATGATCAGTCCTGACTTTTTTTTTCCTTTTATTTGAGAGAAAATGTTTGTTTAAATAGTTGGGGATGACGACAGTGCAGATGGAACTTGCTCACTTAAAAACAGCGGATCACAGCTCTCAGAAAAAAATGGCCTACCAGTTAAGAATTGGATGAATTTAGACTTGAAACAGAATCATTACCTCGTCCTTGGGGTTTTAACCTTTGGAGAACTACATTCCATTCAAATACCTACCCATCATTTGAATTTATTTTTAAATGGACTTTTTATATATTCATTCATGGGATGTGGGCATTGCTGGCTAGGCCAACATTGATTGCCATCCCTAAGTGCCCTGGAAAAGGTGGTGATGATTACCTTCCTAAAGCTCTGCAATTCTTCAGGTGCTCTGAAACAGAATATATAGTAAACTTTGAACGAAGGAAGTTCCAGAATTGAGATCCAGTGACAGTGAATAGATGGCAGTGTAGTTCCAAGTGAGGATGTTGTATGTCATAGAGAAGGGATGAAAGTGGCAGTGAAACAAGTGATCTGCTGCCCTTAACCTTTATGGTGTTTGAGGCCAAGAGTGTTTGGAGACCAATTGGAGGTTCTTGGAGAGAACAGAGGGAGGTTGCATGGAACTCAGGATGAAATCAACTGGAACTTTAGCTTAAGTGGAAGTTCACTTGTTATAACAGTGATATTTAATAATACTGGTATTTTATTCATAAAACACATTCACAGCCTGAAATTGAATTGCTGTGTATTTTACATTGAAAAATTCTTGTATGGACTTAACACATTTAAAACATGGAAACTTGTAACAAACAATTGTTCAGTGTCATGAAAAGCTGAACTTCACAAAATAATTACATTTTAAAATGTGCCTTTAACGTTAAATGAAACAAGAAATCCTGAAAAGGAGGATGGTGAATTTCTGGTAAATCCCTCAGTTCTAAGGAAGTCCCTATGTAGTCTCAATTTGCCATGGGGAGAGAAGCACAAATAGAAACCAATTCAGATTTTGAATGTGAGTTACAGCACCTTTCATTGTAGCTGAGAATTTGGCTGTGATGAATCCAGTCCTTCTCATTCTCAGGAAGTCTGCTCCTGCACATAATAAAGGTTAAATGTGAGGCTTAGAATCTCATTAAAATGTTAAAATTAACTCTCACATCTGGAGAGCAAATTAGTCACCAATTCTTTGGCTTATGCCTGTGTCAAAACTGGAAATAGGCACAATGGAGGAAGTTTAGAATCAGATTTCTAATTAGGTAAAATGTTATCTCTCCACACCACCTCTCCTGTTTATCCTCCAGGTGATATAGGAGAGAGTTAGAATAACTTTATTCAGTCCCACAACCTCAAATCTGTGGAATGTCATGCAACTCTGAACCTTCAAATTCATCTACAACGTACATGATCTTAAAACCCATTTTAGGTGTAATCTACATAAATATTATGATTTACCTGGAGTCACTTCAATGTTTAATCAAATCCTTATCTTAGATATCTTACACTAATGATACATTATACTATGAGCCTTGCCCCATCTGTTTGGAATTAGAAATGTAATACTGGGTAAATGTGCCTTCTGGTTTGTGGTAGTTATGTACTCCCTACCATGAAACACTCACTGCATGCACCCATCTTACAGCAAGTTGAATAAAACTAGCTCGTAACATGGTTCTAGAGTGGTGCTGAGATTGAGCGTTGAGGAGCTGTATGGATACACGCCTACTAAAAACAGAAGATAGAAGTGTTCAGACCTGCTGAAACCTGGGAAAAAAAGCACAGGAAGATACAACTGAAAGCACTGGGTAAGTCACAGTGGCTACAAGCTTCCTCTCCCACTGCCAGTCAAAATGAAAGATGATATGAAACAGAACCGGTAGTTTTTCCACTTAAATGGCAAAATCATGAGATTGCAACAAATTTAATTAACAAACTAGAGCAGCTACGAGTAGACATACTTCCATCGCTATTGGAGAAAGACTGATTCAAAGTGCATTCTACACTAAATGTCTCCAAAGATCAGAAAAAAAGACTGTGGAAAATTTGAAAGCACAGTTTGAACCCCAAGGAAATGTAACTTGCAAATGGTATTTGTTCAATACAACGGTCTAAAGTTGAAAAAAGTCCCTTGATCAATATCTGACTATGGTAACATAGCTAGCAAAATATTGTGAATTTGCACTAACTAAAACATGATCTAATCAAAGACAAGATTGTATTAGGCATAGGTGAGGGTCTGACAACTGATCAGGGAGAAACTTACTCTCAGGAAAGTGATTGACATGGGCAGAAGTGTTGTGGCCTGTAAAGCAGCAACCAAAGCTTACTCATGCAGTAGTGACCAGACCTTGCATTATGCTGATAGACATTCAGGTCAAATAGGTAGAAAGTTTGTAGTCAAAGGGCAGGATACAGATACTGTAGAGCATAGCACAAAGGGAAAATAAGGAATGTCCAATGTGGTATTGTCACAGCAAGAAGCCAAATAATTTTCCACGTAAGTGCTTGGTCAGAAGGAAGGGAAACAAACAGTTACATCTGGCTGATGAAAAGAAATCAGCCAATGATCCTGACAATTCACTCTGCACAATGCAATGGGTTGGTTCAGTCAGGTTGATAGGTGATAAATGGTTTATGACTGTTTAAATGATGATTGAAAAAGGAGATCATGAGATCAACAGAAAATATTAGACATGCACCCATTGTGACTTTCACAAATCTGTACAAATTGGCTTAATAAGGTGATCCAAAAATTAAGCTGTTGAAATTTAGGTTAGGACTATATGACGGTGCAATACTTGAACTGAGGGGAAAATTGGACTCTGAAAGTCCAATGTAATGACAAGAACAAAGACCTGGAGTTCCAGATCATAGATGGCAAGCAAAAGCTCATCATCTCACCTGGAACAAGTCTAAAGTTTGGCCTAGTAACCTTCAATGTGCCAAAAGATATTTACAATGTGTTGCAGCATATGAAACCACTGACTGCAGAACAGATCCTCGAGGTGTAGAAAGATGTGTTTCCAACTTTAGAATGACTACTTGGAGAATAGCATCTCAAAGTCAGTGAGAATTAAAACCAATTCAGCATCTGCCAAGGAAAGTTCCAGCTACTCTCAAGGTCAGCCTGAAAGACAAGATAGAAGAGCTAGAAACAAAAAAAAATGATGAAGAAATTGACAACTTTTTCAGAACAGATTAACAGGATGAGAGCACTAAAACAACCTGGAACCATACCTCATGGAGGTGAGGAGCTAAATATCGGGCTGCCTACCTGCCATCTTGGCTCTTTCTGCCCTACTGTGGTCTGTTCCATCCTGAAATGTGAGAAAGACAGGGACTAAGTCAGATGAAAGTTAGTGGCACAGATCTTAGTGCTGGTGCTGCTGGGAGAAACATGGTCAGCTATCCCAAGTCAGTGAGTGGGCAGCACAGAGACCATTGCAGGGTTTGGAGGGTGAGATTTTCTGTGTGTGAGAACAGGTTGCATGTCATAGTGGAGAATGGATCTTGGTGGGTCTTGGTGGGACGTGGATGCAGTACAAGAGACAGAATGAGTGCGAGGTATCAGGGTGAAGACAGTGGCATTTACACAGGCTAAGTGGAGAATGTCATTGGCCACCTTCCTACAATGATGGGTATTCCTCAAAATGGCTGACTTGAGTGGAACTCCCGCACCAGGCTGACCAGATAGGATGGCATGGCCATCTTTGCCGGTTGTGGGAGAAGAAGAATCACTCTCCTGCATTATTCTGAACACCAGAAAGCTGGATGTCAATTTCCCTTTATATGCCACTTCTGAAGTAAATATAACAAACAATGCAGGGAGATTCTGGATTGGTAATGCTTGTCTGGGTGCCCAATGGCCGTTTAAAGATGTTGCGGGCCAAGGATGCTGGTCCTCTTCAGGATAACCAGTGAGATCCTCAGGGTATGATAAGTGGTAGAATCAGGCTAGGATTGGATGTCATTGGGAGAGGTAGGCAGTCAATGTGGCTTGTTTGGGACAATAGCGTGAGAAAGCTTGCTAGGCCTCATGGAGAGAAACAGCCCCCTGAATTGACACTTAGACAAAAAAAGAAGTAAGATTCGGTCCAAGGTGTGTGAAGACATGGATGAGAATAAATAACTGCTGATACACGAGAAAGTTAAGTGGATAGTGAGCAATTTGGATACGTTACAGTGCAAATGGTAATGTGTATTCTTTTTGTCATTTTTTTGCAATGAAAAAGGTGTTTTCTGGGATAGAAATGCAACATTATGCCAATGTGCCTCCTGGATGACCGTAGTTATGCGACCTCTACCGTGCAGTCATCCATCTTACAGCTAGTTAAATGAAGACACTTGTCCTGCGGACTCGTAACACCTTCAATGAGGTTTCTCCGTTTTAAGCATCACAAAACATTGTAGTTCAGGTGCTGCTGAATTAGCTTCCATGGCGAACCCAAAGCAGTGGATGCTCCACAAGAGAATGCATAAGCTCTCAGCGCACTTTAATCTGCAAGATCAGAATTATTTTGGGTGAGTGGCAGGTATCTGTAAATAAAAAGAACATGAGTATGTCCCAAAGACAGAATCATCCTTCATTAGGCACAGTCACAGACAGCAGTTTATTTTCATGATATTGCTGTTCATCATTCCTTCACTTTTAACAAGTGACTCTTCACAGTTTCCCCATCAGATCATAAACACTTGCCACTCAGCCAAATGCTTTTGAAAACTCAGTAAACAAAAAAATACTTTGTTTCAGAGATAGTAGGAACTGCAGATGCTGGAGAATCTGAGATAACAAGGTGGAGAGCTGGATGAACACAGCAGGCCAAGCAGCATCAGAGGAGCAGGATACCCAGTGAAGTTTTTTTCTGAAGAAGGGTCTAGGCCCGAAACTTCAGCCTTCCTGCTCCTCTGATGCTGCTTGGCCTGCTGTGTTCATCCAGTCTACACCTTGTTATCTCAAAAAATACTTTGTGTTTCTTTTAGAAGAATCTAAGTTGCAAAGGCACTTTTGTGTTTTGAATATATCAGCAATGTACCCAAATAAAGACTAGATTTATCACACACAAGAAAAATCTTGTTATGGTCATCCGTCTTTTCTGGGAGTGACAGTAAAGTATACAATAATGTTTCTCTGTAAAAAGGTTGTGATTTTTTGGAAAAAAAATTATCCTAGAACACGCAGTTTGATAATCATTTTACAAGTTACATTCCTCTCTCACCCTCTTTAGGTTTCATGATTAAAACTGTCTTATGTGTTAGTTATAAAATCTCCAAATGAAGTAATGTCACTGAAATATCAGGGGCATGGTGTCATGTTGATTTTAAAGTGCAGTCTTGCTGTTCTGCCACTGGAGGCTGCTAGCTTGTTTCATGAAGCAAGAAATGAAGGCTCCTGCTGTCAATTTTTGGGAAATGAACTTCTGATCAAAGCATAATTTTGCTCCAAACATCAACTTTAAAATGTGCCAAACCATGCACTCCCATTTGGTGAAATCCTTTTTGCAGACATAACACATAAATACAAGATGCAAATCAGAATTTCATTTCAAGCATGACATTCTCCCCCAATTATCCACTTTTAAATACCCAACACACAAAGTACAGTTGATCTGCTACTGAATTTAACCTGGGGAAAGCGGCATGGTTCAGAAGTCTTAATAGTTTTCAGTGCACAATCTGTTTTTGCTCAATGTTTCCTGCACTGCTTCCTTTTGATTGAATTGCTGTATTGATGATTAAAGCGGCTGCAGTGCAAACATTCACCAGTTGTCTGTTCTTACCTTTTCTCGTGTCATATTGAAGCACTGGCACTTGTGACACATGTCAGTCAAGATACACACATAGAACTACAGAACAAAGCTGGTACAACTTAACTCTGCTGCAAGGGTACCTTTGCTGAAACAGGAGTCCTCCTTAAAAAATAGTCAGTCAAGAAAGAAATGTGAAGGAAAGGAAAAATGCACAACAAATCCCACATAATATCTGCAATATGTTCGAAATATTGTCTTGAAAATGTCTACCCGCTTTAATTGAAGGCTGTCAGATAAATTTTCTTCCTTTCCAGTTACATATCTATTTTTTAAAAAAGCTTGAGAATTACTTATGACTAGGTATTCATGAATGGTGCCCACATTCATCTGCTGTGAATCAGCTTTTGTGGCCCATTTCAAAGATATGTGTTTATTAATCAAACAAGATCTCCCCATGGCAGGATTTAATGCATCATTGAATGACATGCATCCTAATGCTTACTTGCAAAGGCATCAAGAATAAAGAAATTGCATTTGTACAAAACCTATCAAACCCTCAGGTCATCCCAAGGTACTTTGTAGCTGATGACTTACTTTTGAAGTTACTGCTGTTAGGTGGTTATGCATAGTAATTAACTTAGAGATGGCAATTTTGCACAAACAACATTAAGGTGCTCATTGAGCTAGTCTGCCTTGAGATAACTGTTGAGCGATAACTCTGACAGTCAGAAACCCCCCTTCACATAGTTCCTTGAAATCCTCCAAGGATCTTCTCAGTCTAATATATCAGCTGAGGAATTATCTTCAAAAATGTAACAGACCTTGAATATTACACTGGACTGTCAACGTAAATTTTATACACAAAACCTCCGGTGGGGTTTAAACATCCAACCTTTTGACTTAGCTGGCAATTAGGAAAATGTAAAGATTCGATAATTAGCCGGACATTAAAGATATTATATAAACAAAATTTGCTTTGTCTATTGAGTTTTGAAGGGCAATCAATCTGGATGATTGGAAATAATTTTTGAAGGTTCACATCTCTGGGATTTGACAAGGCCTCTCTGAAGACCCAAGCAAAAACACAATTTGTCATTCAAGCTATTAATGTGATATAGCAGGTGGTTCAGTATAAGATGCCTTCTCTGACATTGGCTGTAAACAACAGCTTTAAACCATAGTACCTGCTAAGAATGATAAGGAAAAAATGATCAACAAATGTTGTTCAAATTATAACACAGGCGTATAGGCTTATTCCAAAAGACATATTTTCATTTAAAAAAGACTCAAGTAAAATAAAGTGCAGAACTAGATTAATTTTAATTTGAAACAATAGATCCTCTGTAAATTCTTTGGCTTTACATGGCCTCCCTGTATCATGTACCAACGAGAGGGGAAAAAATTGGCTTTTAATAAATCCTGTATTAGTATTATCCTGAGCCAACTTCTCAGAGCTCAGTGACAATAGCTCCTGCCCTATAGCTAGCTCTTCTCCACAGTGATGAAGCTGAAACGTGAATTTAGCAATGTGAAGGATTCACAGCTGTGAACTTATGTAACAAAGTTTCATGGTAATGCACTTTTTTAAAAAAAGATTTGTTAATATACTGGGGTTAAGTGCTCCAACATTTTAACTTTGTGTTATGTTTTCCATTTTTTTTAATGTTTAGCTTATTAGGGCATGCAAATCCCCACAGAATATAAAGTTAAAACATGTTCTATTAAAACATGTTCAATTATAATTCAAAGCCAGACCTGATGGATGCAAGTAAGAAAAATAACTAATTTAATATTTAGCAATTATAGTTTATTTTAGTGTTCTTGCAACTATAGTATTTATATCACTGGTCCAATTTGGTAGTCCTCAGCTCAGTTGTTTGAAAGGCTAGTTTGTAAAGATGGATACTGTCCAACAGCATAGGTTCAATTCCTGCATCAGCTGCGGTTACCATGAAGGACTCTCATTCTCAGCCTTTCCCTTAGCCTAAGGAATGTTGACCCTCATGTTAAACTACCACCAGTTACCTCTCTAATGAGAGCTGCCCAGTGTTCTGTTGACTAATGGCAACTTTTACATTTAAGCCCTCAGGATGTTAACTGTTGGGGATTCAATGAAGGTATTTCCATTAAATATAAAAGGAAGATGGCTAAATACTCCCTTGTTGGAGTTGGTTATTGTCTGGCAATCGCATAACTTGTTGCTAAGCAGCCCAAGCCTGTGTATTGTTCGCACCTTGCTTTATATTGTCATGGACTGCTTCAGTATCTGAAGAGGTGCAAATTGTGTAATCATCAGCAAACATCTCTATTTCTGACATTGTGATGGAAGCTAATTGGTAAAGCAACTGAATATAGTTGGGCCTTGGACACTACTGTGAGAAACTTGAGCTTGTTTGGTGCATTGGTAGAATCCTTAACCCCTAGGCCAGGAGGTCTGGGTTCAAGTCCCACCTACTCCAGAGGTATAATAACATCTCTAAACAGTTTGGTCAGAAAATATCTATCCTGAGAAATTCCTATAGAGATGTACTGGCACTGAGGTGACTGGTCCCCAACATCCAGAATCATCATCCTTTGCATGAGGTGTGGCTCTAATCAACGGAGAGTTTTTCCTATGATTCCCATTGACTTCAGGTTTACTAAAACTCTTTAATGCCTCCATTGGTCAATTGCTACTTTGATGTCAAGAACATTCAAATTCACACTTAAGATTAACTCTTTTCCTCATACTTAGGCAATGGCTAGAATGATGTCAAGAACTGAGAGACCCTGGTGAAATCCAAATTTAACATCAATAAACAGCTTATTGCTAAGCAAGTGCTTCATGATAGCACTGTTGATGACAGCTTCCATCACTTTCCTGACGATTGTGTGTAGATGATGGATTGGTAATTGGCTGGTTTGGATTCATCCTGCTTTTTGTGGATAGGACATACCTGGGCAATTTTCAACATTGTCTGGAGGATGCCAGTGTTGTAACTGTACTGGGAACAGCCTGGTTAGGAACAATGCTGGCTGGGGACATAAGATTTAAGTCAATATTGCCAGGATGTTGTCAGGGCCCATAGCCATTGCTGTATGTAGTGCCTTCAGCCATTTCTTGATAGCAAGAGTAGTAAATTGAATTGGCCGGAGATTAACATCTATGTTGCTGGGGACCTTAGGTAGAGGTTGAGGTGGATCATTCACTTGGCACTCATGGCTGAAGGTAGATGCAAATGCTGCAAACTTGTCTTTAGTATTGATGTTTTGTAAGACCATAAGAAATAGGAACAGAAATAGACCATTCAGCCTCTTGAGTCTGCTCCACCATTCAACAGGATCATGGCTGATGTCCACACCTTATGTCCACTTTCCTGCCTTTTCGCTGTATCCTTTAATTCCCCTATTGCTCAAGAATCTGTCTATCTCTGCCTTAAATATACACAAGAACTCTGCCAACAGCTCTCTGTGGCAAAAAGTTCCAAAGATTCACGACCCTCTGAGAGAAGAAATTTCTTCTCATCTCAGTCTTAAATTGGCACGCCTTAATTCTGAGACTATGCCGTCTAGCCCTAAATTCTCCCATGAAGGAAGCATCCTCATAGCATTTACTCTGTCAAGCCCTTAAGAATCTTATACGTTTCAATGAGATCACCTGTCATTCTTCTAAATTACAATGAGGTGCAACCTGTTTAACCTTTGCTCATAAGAAAATCTGGGGATCATCCCAGTGAACCTTCTCTGAATTTCCTCCAATTAAATAATATATTTTCTTAAATAAGGGAACCAAATTTCCAGATGTGGTCTCACCAGCAGCTTGTACAGTGCAATAAGACTTCCTTATTCTTATACTCTAAACCCTCTTGAAGTAAGAGCCAAGGGCTTCCTTATCACTGAGGATACAGGTATTTGTGGATTCACATATCAGTTAACTGTATCCAGCAACATTCATGACTGGGTTTGGCAGGATTGTAGTGTTTAGCTTTAATCCATTGATTGTGGGATCACTTATCTCCATCTATCATAAGCTGCTTCCACTGTTTGGTATGTAAGTAGTCCTGTGCCATAGCTTCACCAAATGGGCACCTCATTTTTAAGTATGCTTGTAATCCTGGCATGCTCTCCTGCACACTTTATTGATCACTTGACTTGATAGTTGGGGATATGCTGGACAATGAGGTTACAGATTGTGACTGAATGCAATTTGGGTCCTGCTGATGATCTACAGTGTCTCATGAATGTTCAACTTTCAGCTAATAGATCAGTTCTGAATTTATTTCCTCAATAAATATAACATTTAGCATCCCAATGCAATGTGAACAATTGGCATGAAAGCCTATACATTCCATTCTCATACTTTGTAAACATACTGAATAATTACAAGTACAAAAATGTTTTTTGTATTTTACATGACTATATACACAAGTTGTGATCCACGTCTAGCAGCAAACAATAAAATAAATTGTTATTTTACTGGTGCTCATCTACCTGAACTGACTATTTTGTTGACAACAGCAAATTTTATAGAGACTGGAAATCTGAAATAAAAGCAGCACATTCTGGAAACACCCAGCATATCAAGCTGCATCTAGAGAAAGGTCAGTGCAGATTAATATTTCACATCAGTTAATTACATTTTATCCAAATTGTGTGAATCATCCACCATTTGTTGTCAGTCAAGACTCCATTTACACAAGGAGAAAAGGTGTGATTTTAAATCTTAAAATGCCAAAAAACAGTCATTTTGTTCAAGTGTTGTTTGGACTCCTCTCACTAAAAACAGGTTGACTTGACCTGTAAAAATCTTGTCTTGCTTTAATATGTCGAGATATATATTTTGCCCAAATATGATTATGTCAGTTATTGAACTTCCAATGTTTAGTGCCTGAAAACCTGGTCCTTAGAGTTGGCTTTCAATTAACAAGAGTAAATTTGCTGATCCCCATTTCAAACCAGATTTTAAAAGAAAGTTGCACAGGTAGGAAGAAAATAGAGTTGCAAGTTGAGGAAAACTTTGAAATAGTTAGAGGTGGGTTTATTAGTTAGAAATTGGTTAAAGTCAAATTAAATAAATTTATAGAAAGTATAGACTAGGGAAGACAATGGAAAAAAACAGCAAAATTGGTGAGCAGAGATAGTAGGAGCTGCAGATGCTGGAGAATCTGAGATAACAAGGTGTAGAGCTGGATGAATACAGCAGGCCAAGCAGCATCAGAGGAGCAGGAAGGCTGACGTTTTGGGCCTAGACCCTTCTTCAGAAATGGGGGAGGGGTAGGGGGTTCTGAAATAAATAAGGAGCGAGGGGGAGGTGGATAGAAGATGGATAGAGGAGAAGATATGTGGAAAGGAGACAGACCGGTCAAAGAGGCAGGGATGGAGCCAGTAAAGGTGAGTGTAGGTGGGCAGGTAGGGAGGAGATAGATCAGTCCAGGGAGGACGGACAGGTCAAGGGGGCGGGATGAGGTTAGTAGGTAGGAGATGGGGGTGGGGCTTGAGGTGGGAGGAGGGGATAGGTGGGAGGAAGGACAGGTTAGGGAGGCGGGGACGAGCTGGGCTGGTTTTGGGATGCAATAGGGGGAGGGGAGATTTTGAAGCTTGTGAAGTCCACATTGATACCATTGGGCTGCAGGGTTCCCAAGCGGAATATGAGTTGCTGTTCCTGCAACCTTTGGGTAGCATCGTTGTGGCACTGCAGGAGGCCCAGGATGGACATGTCGTCTGAGGAATGGGAGGGGGAGTTGAAATGGTTCGCGACTGGGAGGTGCAGTTGTTTAGTGCGAACCGAGCGTAGGTGTTCTGCAAAGCGGTCCCCAAGCCTCCGCTTGGTTTCCCCGATGTAGAGGAGGCCACAACGGGAACAGCGGATGCAGTATGCCACATTAGCAGATGTGCAGGTGAACATCTGCTTGATGTGGAAAGTCTTCTTGGGGCCTGGGATGGGGGTGAGGGGGGAGGTGTAGGGGCAGGTGTAGCACTTCCTGCGGTTGCAGGGAAAAGTGCCGGGTGAGGTGGGGCTGGAGGAGAGTGTGGAGCGGACAAGGGAGTCATGGAGAGAGTGGTCCCTCCAGAAAGCAGATAAGGGTGGGGAGGGAAAAATGTCTTTGGTGGTGGGGTCGGATTGCAGATGGCGGAAGTGTCGGAGGATGTTGCGTTGGATCCGGAGGTTGGTGGGGTGGTACGTGAGGACGAGGGGGATTCTGTTTTGGTTGTTATTGCGGGGATGGGGTGTGAGGGATGAGTTGCGGGAAATGCAGGAGACACGGTCGAGGGCGTTCTCGACCACTGCGGGGGGAAGTTGCGGTCCTTGAAAAACGAGGACATCTCAAATGTACAGGAGTGGAATGCCTCATCCTGGGAGCAGATGCGGCAGAGGCAAAGGAATTGGGAATAGGGGATGGCATTTTTGCAGGAAGGTGGGTGGGAGGAGGCGTATTCTAGGTAGCTGTGGGAGTCGGTAGGCTTGAAATGGATATCGGTTTCTAGGTGGTTGTGGGAGATGGAGACAGAGAGGTCCAGGAAGGAGAGAGAGGTATTAGAGATGGTCCAGGTAAACTTAAGGTTGGGGTGGAAGGTGTTGGTGAAGTGGATGAACTGTTCGAGCTCCTCGTGGGAGCACGAGGCAGCGCCAATACAGTTATCAATGTAACGGAGGAAGAGGTGGGGTTTAGGGCCAGTGTAGGTACGGAAGAGGGATTGTTCCACGTAACCTACAAAGAGGCAGGCATAGCTTGGGCCCATGCGGGTACCTATGGCCATCCCCTTTGTCTGTCGGAAGTGGGAGGAATTGAAAGAGAATTTGTTGAGGGTGAGGATGAGTTCGGCTAAGCAGATGAGGGTGTCAGTGGAGGGGGACTGGTCGGGCCTGTGGGACATGAAGAAGCGGAGGGCATTTAGACCATCTGTATGGGGAATGCAGGTGTATAGGGACTGGAAGTCCATGGTAAAGATGAGGTGTTGGGGACCGGGGAATTGGAAGTTCTGGAGGAGGTGGAGGGCGTTGGTGGTGTCACGGACGTAGGTAGGGAGTTCCTGGACCAAGGGGGAGAAAATGGAGTCGAGATAGGTGGGGATAAGTTCGGTGGGGCAGGAGCAGGCGGAGACAATGGGTCGACCAGGGCAGTCAGGTTTATGGATCTTGGGAAGGAGATAGAAGTGGGCAGTGCGGGGTTGGGGAACGATGAGTTTGGAGGCTGTGGGTGGGAGGTGAGCAAGACTTTTTTTAAAACTTGACGTAACTCATAAGCGTTCATTTTTGTGAAGTATGGCAAAGTTATCAAATTAATCTACATCATTTGTTGCTGGAACATCAATTTATTTTTCGTATTACAGTTTGTGAATTGAAAATAATAGACCAGCTAAAAAGTGCCTGCAGTTTCCTTAAGTACATTTTCATACGTTGCAGAGAACAGTAATCAATAGCCTTTGATTCAAGAAAGTAGCATATATCATGGGGTACACAGGGCATCAATAAATCACTCAAATTTACACTTGTGTTTTATGACATCCTCTCAACCTTCCAGCCCTGGAACCCTTGATCTACCAGTAACAGCTTTACAGAGATACAAATCGGATGGTTTCTGTAATGGATAGCTAATTACATAGAATTTACAGCACCAAATCAGGCCGAAACTTTCAACAGATCTTTGTTGGTGTTTATTTTTTTCCTATCCGCACAAGATTCAACCACTCCTACTTCATTTCAGTTTTTGAGCATATTATTCCAATGCGTGATGCACTCGCAGTCGCCAACTTGCGCCCTTGGCTGCCCTGAAATCTTTGGGGACGAGTGGACGGAAGGTACAAACTCCAGCTTGAGGACGGCAGCTGGAGTTAACAACAGAGGGCGCCAGATGGAAGCTGCTGCACGCTTACTGAACTGGAGATGACACTTGCTCCTCAGTCAGATTGGTTTTAACTACATTGGGCAAGCAAAAGAAAAGGCAGTAAATTCCACTGTCGAGGGTAAATTACTCCCAATTCGATTTAAAACAAAATAACCAAAACAGTCTTTTCTGATGAAGGGTCTAGGCCCGAAACGTCAGCCTCTCTGCTCCTATGATGCTGCTTGGCCTGCTGTGTTCATCCAGCCCTGCACCTTGTTGTCTTAATTCTAGAACACAGTTTAAGATAAATATTTATCAGAAAAGAAAGACAAGAAGAACAGTGCTTGCAAACAACTAATGCTTGAGGACCTGCTGTGATCCCCAGCATTTGTTGTTTTCAGTACAGATTGCAGCATCTGTGGTAATTCGCTCCTACAGAGAACAGTACTTGCTGGAAAGTAGTTCTTAGTCACGGACTATTGATTTTTTTTTAAATAACTAGTCAGGCTCGTTTCATTGCAGTGGCTTCGCGCTATCAATAACCACAGTGATTGTGGCCTTCCACAAATTCCGGAATTTTTAAGGCTGTAATTGCTGGTGCAGGTATTGACTCCTTGACACTAGATGGGGCGAAGGACACTCGGTGTATCCGAATGACTGGAAAACAAAACAGACCGCGGACCTTCCAAGTGCAATTGGAAGTGGATTTTGACCCCGTGCATGCCCCAGTCCGGGATATACTGACACCCGCGGCTATCAGCCCTTACTTCTCAGTCACTGGAATGTTATTTCTGACTCAAGGTTACTTCATTCCGGCAAAGTGTCTGTATTTCAGTGGGACAAGTGAGAAAGGGAACTCAAGATTGTGCATTAGCCTCCGTTATCTGACAGACCCGCTTTGCATTCGCTATCCTGAAGTGCCATAAGTTTTTTTTTGGGATGGGGTTGCTGGCTGACCACACATTTAGTCTGAACTTTTAACATAAAGGTGCGCTGCTTGAAACGGCGACTGAAATGTGAACCTGTCGCTGGTGTAACCTTCTGCAGCCCCAGGAGCAGGACTAATTGTTATCTGTGGGATCAGCCAGCCAGCGCTGTTTGGTTTAGTTTAGAACCGAAATAGAAACACAGACTGCAATGAGATAAATATCTGGAGAAAGGCCTCGTCTGGGAAGCAGCGAGATTGTAAATTTGCTTCTTCTCCTTTTCTTTAGTGTTTATACAGTCACTTAAAATAACTGAAAGCAGGCGCCACTTTCCGAGGATCAACAACACATCAGCCGGTATTAATATCAGCCAAAGAAAACCTCGTGGGCTCCAGATATTATTTGAGATTAACGAGGAAGGCTTGGAACAATTGTTTCATTAGCACAGACACACAGAGATATCTACTGCTTTCCTCTGTGCCCCAACCCCGCCCGGTATTGGTCAGGAGCTCTGGCGTTGCATCAGAGCTTGGTGAACGGCACTCAGAACATTTCCACCTCAAGTTTTAATTGTTTCTGCTCTTCATCCAACCAGACCGCACGGCCAGTGGAGCAGCAATGCAACTGTGCTTCATATTGACCGCTTTAGATACACACACACACACACACAGAAAGAGCAAACCCCGGGGACGGATGGAAACAGAACAAAAAAAAGGTGAGGGAAGAGTAAAGGTGACCACCCGGAGGTAGAGACTAGTATCTTTATGCACAGCTTAGTATGAGAGAGTGAGTTGTGCGCAGGGAAGTTGAGAAAAAAACCAGTGAGGAAAGTAGCCCGGATTAATGGTAATAATTTGAAAATAGATAAATCACGTCGTAAGAAGCAGTTACAGAGGAGAGTAACCACTGTAGAGCAGTTCTACTGGAGAGAGTGACTGTACAAGAGAGCAGCTTTACTGGAGACGCTAACTGCATAGGACAGAGCAGTTTTACAGGAGACAGTGACTACATAACAGAGCAGTTTACTGGAGAGTGTGGCTATATAATAGAATACCTTTACAAGAGACAGTAACTACATAGAACACAGCAGTTTTACAGGAGACAGTGACTATATAACAGAGCAGTTTACTGGAGAGTGTGGCTATATAATAGAATATCTTTACAAGAGACAGTAACTCCATAGGACAGAGCAGTTTTACAGGAGACAGTGACTATATAACACAGCAGTTTACCAGAGAGTGTGGCGAGATAATAGTATATCTTTACTAGAGACAGTAACTACATGCTCAGAGCAGTTTTACAGGAATCAGTAACTGCATCACAGCAGTTTTACAGGAGAGTATGGTTATATAAGAGAGCAGCTTTACTGGACAGCGACTGTATAGGAGTGTGCAGCTTTTCTTGTGAGAGTAACAATATTGGACAGAGCAACTTTGCAGGACAGAGTAACTATATAGGAGAAAAAGTAGTACTACAGCAGAAAGTAACTAAAATCATACAGTCATGGAGAATTACAATGTGGAAATAGGACCTTCGGCCCAACTTATCAATGCTGCCCAGTTTTCACAACTAATCTAGTTCCATTTGCTTGCATTTGGTCCATAGCCTTCCGTACCTATCCCATGAACCTGTCCAAATGTTTCTTAAATGACAAAATTGTACTCGCCTCCACCACTACCTTAAGCAGCCCATTCCAGACACTGCCTTGTGTGTGAAAAATTTGCCCCTCTGGACCCTTTTGTATCTCCCCCTCTCACTTTAAACCTATGCTGTCTAGTTTTGGCCTCCCCCACCACAAGGAAAAGCTGTTGCCTATCTACCTTATCTATGCCTCATGATTTTGTACATTTCCATAAGGTCACCCTTCAGTCTCCTGTGCTCCAGGTAAAAATGTCCCAGCATATCCAGCCTCTCCTTACAGCTCACACCTTCCAGTCCAGGTAGCATCCTACTAAATCTTTTCTGCAATGTTTCTAGCTTAATAATATCCATTCTAGGTCAACCAGAACTGTATTCCAGTATTCCAAATGTGGCCTCACCAATGTGTTCTACAGCTGCAGTATGGCATCTCAACTCCTATACTCAATGCTCTGACCAATGAAAGCTAACATGCCGAAAGCCTTCTTCACTGCCCTGTCTACATGTGATTCCACTTTCAAGGAGCTATGGACCTGATCTCTTTGATCTCCCCATTGACTATGTAATTCCTGCCCTGGTTTGACCTACCAAAATGCAACATCTTGCATTTATCTAAATTAAACTCCATCTGCCATTCCTCAGCCCGCAGGGTCAGTTGATCAAAATCTCACTGATTTCCAAAATAACCTTCTTCAGTGTCCACTATACCACCAATCTTGATGTCATCCGCAAGCTTACTCAGCATGCCTCCTAAATTTTCATCCATATCATTTATATAAATGACAAATAACAGTGGACCCAGTACCAATCCCTGTGGCACATTGCTGGTCACAGGCATCCAGTTTGAAAAACAACCATCTACCACCATGCTCTGTCTTCTACCTTCAAGCCAATTTTGTATTCAGTTGGCTAGGTCTCCCTGGATCCTATGAGATTTAACCTTAATCAACAACCCACCATGTGGTGCCTTACTAAAGGCCTTGTCAAAGACCTCGCTAAAGTCCATGTAGACAACATCTACCGCACAGCCCTCATCTACTTTCTTGGTCACCCCTTCAAAAAACTCAATCAAAATCATGAGACACAATTTCCCAAGCACAAAGCCATGCTGACTATCCTAAATGAGTCTTTGCCTTTTCAAATGGTGCTAGATTCCGTCTCTCAGAATCCCCTCTAACAACTTACCCGCCACAGATATTAGGCTCACGAGTCTGCAGTTACCAGGCTTTTCATTGCAGCCTTTCTTAAAATAACAACAATAACATTAGCTACTCTCCAATCCTTGGGCACTTAACCTGCAATTATCAATAATACAAATATCCCTGCCACGGGCCCCACAATTTCCTCCCTGGCCCTCCCACAAGGTTTGCGGTGCACTTCATCCCTATGCAGAGACAGCAGTTTTACAGAAGAGAATAACTATAAAATAAACAAGAGGAACCTGCAAGGGTATGGACCAAGCACTATTAAATGTGATTAGAATGGGTGGCTGGTTTATTACAACTGGCACAATCACTCTATCAGTGTTGAGGTAATGGCACAGAGTGAGACCACTCAACCATACAACTATATAAGACAGCAGTTTTACTCGAGAGAGTAACTATATAGGAGACAACAGACTTTCAGGGGAGAGTAAAGGCACATTAGAGAGCTTTGTTTACAGGAGAGTGTAATGGTATAAGAGAGAACCTTTTACAGGATGTGACTATCTACAAGAGAGCAGTTTTAAATGAGTGTAATGTTATGCAAGGGTGCAAGTTTACAGGAGAATAAATATATAATGGAGTAGTTTTACTGGAGTGAATACCTATACAGGACAGAGAAATTTTAACCAAGAGAGTAACTATGTAGGGAAGAGCTATTCTAATGGGAGAGAACAACTACAGTGGACAGTGCAGTTTTACAGCAGAAGTCATATGACAGTGCAGTTTGAAAGGAGTGGTAACTATACAGGAGAGAAAGGTTTACAGGGCAGAATAAGTATATATGAGAGAGACATTTTACTGGAGAGTAAAGCGTTTTAGGAGGGGACAGCTTTATGCGAAAGTCACTATTTATAAGAGCAGTTTTCCAGGGTTGAGTAACCAAAGAGGATAAAGCTGTTTTACAGGACAGAATAACTGCATAAACAGAATAGTTCTAAAGCACAGAATGATTATGTAGGAGACAGCATTTTTACAGCAGACAGAAACTATGAGCAGAACCTTCCTAGCCCCTGAGCAGCTTGGCGATTGAGAATGAAAAAGATCTGATTCTCAATGCCCTGAAGAAAATTTACGAATTTTCCCTTAAGCTTTACTCGATGAGTTCTGCATCTCACTGATAAACAGCGACTACCTAATTTCTACATATTTGCATTTCATTATTAGCCAATCTCACCATATTTCTATGCAATTTGTGACTCTTCTATACAATGTTAAGAAATTAGATGGTGCCTATCCTTGGTTTGAAAGACAGAGCAGTTACCTGGTTGGTGCAGCTCACTAAATTCTTCTCCAGGCCTCCATCCTAAGGTCCATTCACCATCACCTCATGATACATTACATTGGCTACGACCACTTCCACCTTTTGTCCACAGAAGAAGACATTGGCCAAACATCTGCCTCACAATGTTATCATGACTAATCTTGGACTATACACCTCCGCACTTCATTAATGCACTTCGGAGCTCGCCAACACCTTGTATTACAATGCTCCTGCCAAGTCACTCTGCAAACAGGAACCCATATCCATCTCATGCATCTGCACAGGTTGCATTTTATGGGTATTAGCTTGCATTCTTACGATTCACTTACTTCGCACTTCCGTGGATGTTCACAGATTCTCTACCTTACTCTGCCTTTTAGCACATTGCTGCTGCATTGCGAAATGATAGGTTATCAATGTCCCAGGCTTGTCATGTGTTTTAACATGGAACAAAAAATAAGTAGCTTGTCATGGTTGCCAGCATTGAATAGTGAAGGGGCAGAGATGTTGATGTACAGCATATGCCAGCAGTTTATGCAGCAAACACATTGCATGTGCTTCAACCTAATGACCATATCTGAACATCTACGGGGAGCAGTCCTTCATGGATTGAAGGGGCATTGCTGTCATTCAGTGGGTGGCATCACAGTCAGCCAACTGCATGGTCTAATCTCAGTCCAGTGGTGTTTGCAATGGTCAGTCAGGAGCTTGCTGCGATCCAGGTCTGTGGTTCAGTGGGTTTTTTTTAAATTCACTCATGGGATGTGTGCAGTTGACCAGCATTTATTATGCAGGATTTAGACCCAATGACACTGAAGGAGCAGCAATATATTTCCAAATCAGAATGTTAAGTAGCTTGGAGGGAAAATTGCAGATAGTCGTATTCCCATGTATCTGCTGCCTTTGTCCTTCTAGATAGTAGTGATCATAGATTTGGAAGGTTCTGTCTGAAGATTTTTGGTGAATTTCTGTAGTGCATCTTGTAGATGGCACATATTGCTGCTACTGAGCATCCACTGAGATAGTAGGAGGTTTGAATGTTTCTGGACGTGACATTAATCGAGTGGGCTGCTTTGTCCTGGATGGTGTCAAGTTTCTTGTGTGTTGTTGGAGCTTCACCCATCTAGACAAGTGGGGAGTGTTCCATCACACTCCTAACTTGTGCCTTGTAGATGGTGGACAGACTCTGGGGAGTCAGGAGATGAGCTACGTGCTGAAGTATTCCTAGCCTCTGACCTGCTTTTGTAACTATTGTGTTTATTTGGCAAGTTCAGTTCAGTTTCTAGTCAATGGTAAACCCCACAGTCTTGATAATGGGGAGTTCAGTGATGGTAACACTATTGAATGTCAGGACACTGATGTGATTATCTCTTATTGGAGATTGTAATTGCCTGATACTGGTGTTACATGGATGTTACTTGTCATGTTTTAGCCCAAACTTGGATATTGCCCAGGTTTTGCTGCAGTTAGACATAGGCTGTTTCAGTATCTGAGGAGTTGCAAATGGTGCTGAACACTGTGCAATCATCAGCAAACGCCCCCCACTTCTCACCTTTGATGGAGGGTAGGTCATTGACGAAAGTGGATGACATTAGCCAGGAGGAACATCACTTTGATCACAATAGAGTTACGCATCATCAGGCACAAGCCAAGTGGAACATAATTGATACTTGCCTCTAAAATATATCAGTTGGGTGAAGTCATCATTCAGTTTCATTATTTTTGTTGCTGCAAAGGCAAGAAGTCCCTGCCGTAATTAAATGCACATTTTTATTTGATATCTCTTTGCCTTTCCTGTTGTGTAGTAAGAGTTAGTGTCACAATTTGTTAACTATCTTATATATCTGCTGTCTTCACATTCAAGAATGATAACATTGCATGTGCTGGTGGGGGAAAGTGTAGCAATAATTCAGGCAGGGTTATAACATTGAATTGCACTATGACAAATTACCTCCTGAGGCTTTATTGATGATTATGTATCCAGCAGCTGAACAGTGAGTTTTGCTATGATCATCATCAGTTTGAGAGGTATCCTTCAGCACATCCTTCTGTCCATCCCATCATCGTTCAGCTATCTTTGATTTTGCGTACACTGTTGAATGAGCAGGTAGTGCTTCAGTGCATTTTACACTCGCATGTAAACTGTCAGAGGCTACACTTATAGCATATTTTTCTATCTAAACAATGTGCTTTGAGGCAGAATTTAGATGCAAATAGACCATTAGACATCACCCATCCTTAAATGACCATGTGCTCATTTTAAAACAAAGGGGTGGAATGAAACTTTGCCTCCATTGAAATGTGCATTCATGAAAGGTGACATTGTCACACACTCAATTTATCAGTATGAGTGGAACATGAGTGAGGATTGGTCCTATCACATAACTTTTTACCTCAATACTCTTCTCATTAAGGTGCAGGGGTAGCATAGGAGAGTGGCTCCCAACCTTTTCAGTACCAGTACACACTTCAATGAGACAACAATTCTACACCACACCCACTTTTTCCAGCTAAACTGATTGTTCACAAATATCAAGTTTACTTGCTTTTACTATGGCTGTGGCCTTACGAGATAGGTTTTCCACGTAATGCTTACAGCAAGCTAAAGATAGATTGAGAGCATTGATGTTACAAATTAACCAGCAAAAATACACTGTCTTCAACTGTGAACACAGACACATTTTTATAAATATGCTCACCTCAACTATTTCTAACTATTCATGAACAATCGGTCATACCAAAATGTAACATAAACTGCAATTTACCGGGTTTGTGGGAATCTTTTTGATCTGTACATCCTTTGCTTGCTGTGATCTGTACAGCCTAAGCTTGCTGTGATCTGTACATCCTGTGCTTGCTGTGATCTGTACATCCTTTGCTTGCTTGTAAACAAAGCTTTTCACTGTATTTCAGGACACATGACAACAAAATCAATCAATCAATCAAACCTGGGCCTGCTGGTGTGCAGGGGAGGAATTGATGAGAGGCCCATCCAGAAGTCTTGCTCCACTGGCAAGCTCTCCCTCCCTGTTATTTTTCATACTACAAATGCTACCTTGCCAAGATATGTTGCCACCAGTGCAGGAATATGGCAATAGCATGGTCAGAGATCGTTGGTTATTCATGTACCACAATCTGCCAAAACACACCCAAACTCACCCCTCCAAACTTTAGCTTCATTGTGCGATCAATGTGTAATTTTGCAGTGTTCTCTTTATCTTTCAACATCAGTTTGTGTGAGGAATCTTAAGACTGTGAACTAAATGGATCACGCACTCAGTCTTAATCTTTCACATTTGTTGAAAGGAAGTAGGATTGAAACCACTCTTGCACTGCTTTGAGATGTTTGAAAACAAGACTGTTCACCTTGACAGCTGCATCTGCTGCTGACGATGCTAATGGAAACACCTCACGTGAACCCCTGCAAACGGCCCATTTTTGACCTGAAACCTTTAAGTTTATTTGTGATGGTCAGGATTGTCTCATTCTTCTCCTGCATTTTAGTATTCAGCTCATTCAGATGGCAGAAAATGTCTGCAAGATATGCCAGCTTACCTCACTGGTAATCATCAGATATTAACTCTTCATGAGGCAGCTCATACATTGTTGAAAACGCTGTCAGTCCTTTCTGAAGCCCATGATAATCAATAGCCCTCAGTGTGGAACAGTAAACTCTGATTACCCCATCTCTGAACACAAAATAATAAATAAACATGATTTCAGTGGCTGTGATTTTATTTAATTCATAATTTTCATGGCTTATCCTTGTACTGCAGCTAACTCTGGTGACATTGTCTTGGCTACAAGTGCTACATGGTGGAAGATGCAATGGGTGATCTGAATGTCAGGATATTGTTTCTTCATCGTACTGACAAATCCTTTGACTTTCAACTTCATGGAAGCTTCTCTGTCAATGCAAATGCTCCAACATGTGACTTAAGCAAGTTGGTTTTCCTTAAGTAAGCATCTCTTACCTGAAACATTTCTTCACCATTCGCATGACTCAGGAGCTGCTTATAAAAGAAAATAATTCTTCTGAATGGAGTTCCCATCAACATACCAAATGTTAGCTAGTAACTGGCAGTGTCTCATATTGGTAGACTTGCCAATCTGCAAAGGAACCTTTCCAAGTGCAGCTAACTTCTCATGCAGCAAATCCTCAATTACAGCTGATGTGTTGTCAATTTGCTGTTTAACTGCATTATCAGAGAATGGAATTTGATTGATATCTTTTGCAGCATCAGTTCATAATGTTACATCTATGGTTTTTATATGCTGGCATGCTGAAGGTTTTGGCAATGATGTGGAGCTTCTTTGAGTTTGTTACAAGCTCAGGCACCAGTAACTAGCCTCTTGAGCTTTATCCGATACCCACACAGACTCCATCAGACATTGGATCTGCTTGATGTTTTGTTCCCTCAAGCTCTTGAAGTCCTGCAGTTGTTTGTTTGCAGATGTTTGTGCTGTAAATGGCATCTTAACCTATATGGTACCATTGTAGTGTTTGTCGGCATTTCTCTACAGATGATAAATTCCGGTAAGGGTTAAGCAGCATTTCCTGTCCATGGAAGTCCAGATAGCTCTCATTATACCAGCCCTGAACAGTGCCTGTATCTTTTTCTTTGGGCTCAAATGTTTCATCAACTGAATTAGCAGAGGAATCACCTCTTTTGAGAAGAAACCTATCAATTTATTCTTAGAATCTAAGACTTAAATCAATGGCATAACCAAAAATAATTCCAAAAATATCCACTTCAAAATCCATGCTAATGAGGAAATGTGCCCAGACAGTCAGACCAGTTCAAAAGCCACTTTGGTTGCACCCCTCTTCATTGCTTACGCACAGTTTCTCCTCATTCCGATAAGATGATCAGTGCTCAGACCAAATGTTTGGTCCGGCATGCACACAACTAGGCGGCATAACACTGAGCATAATTCTTGTCTCCTGTGCATGCGCAGTGATCAGTGTCCATGCATGGTTTCGAATCTCAATGCATGCGTGATTGCATAAATCTTTGCATGCACTGCTCTGGAGGCTTGCTCATGTACATGTCCATTAGGGCGACTTGGGTCAGCAGATTCTGTCCTCAGTGATAGACAATACGGCCCTGGAGGAGATCAGAAGCATGGAAGCAGCCTCAATCCTCAGGTAAAACGATGTTGCTTCCCGAAAACTTCACAGCGAACTTCTCACCGTAGTTGCAGCATACCGGCAAGAAAGCATTAGCATAGGTGACGAGGTATCCTGAGTGAGTGGGTGGGAAATACAGAGTGCAGGAAGGCGAAGTAGTTTGGAAGAATGTGAGTCAGTACCCTTGAGTGAACATGCTTCATGCAATGGTGAGAGGCATGTCCGGCGGCAGAGTTAGAATGAGTGTGAGGCAACAGAGCAGATGGTGATGGTTATAATTGCAGAGCGCAAGAAAGTATTAAATTTCTTCGGACTCTGCTAGGCATTCCTCATGGCTCATGAATTGGCAATCATCCCAGCACTATCTGAGTCCAGGCACGCTGGGTCCTGAGCCATGGCTTTTTTTGCTGGTCCACAAGAAAGAGGACACACTGTCTTCACCACCTGATCCACCATCAACTCTAGAGACAACAAGATGCAGGGCTGGATGAACACAGCAGGCCAAGCATCCAGCATCTGCAGTTCCTACTATCACCATCAACTCTAGGTCGTTTTATCCAAAGTAGGATGCCAACTTCAAATTCTGTGGCATCTTGCAGACAAAAATGGTGGGGCCGCAAACTATAAAGGGCAGTTCCTGACTGGCAGCGTTTGCTGTAGGGGTTTAAATGTGATGCCAGTGATGTGAATAGACCAAGGTCTCAGCATCAGTAAATATTTCCACCTCTGCTACCATATAATCAGACAGGTAGGACACCAGGTAGAACCCAAACATGGAAGTAATGGGAATAGTGGTAGAAAATAGTGTGAAAAAATCCACCATAGGCATGAAAATAACAGTCAGAAAAAGATAAAATGAGACCATATGTATGAGAAATTTTACAGGAAACAGTGACTATGGAGGAGAGAGACATTTAATAGAAGAGAGCAGTTTAAAAGGAGAGTGCAACAATATAGGGCAGAACATTTTACAGACAGTAATAACGACACAGGATGGAGAAATTTTAAAGAAGAGGTAAATATTTGGAGAGAGACATATTACAAGAGAGATTAACAATTGAGGGAGGGCAGGTTTATAGGAGAGTAACTATGTAGGAAAGTGCAGTTTTGCAGCAAAGAGCAGAACATGGCAGGATTACAGGTGTGAAAATAGCTATGCAGAACAGAATTGTTTTATAGAAGCGATTAACTATATAGGACAGAAAGGTTTTACAAGAGCAATTAACAATAGAGGAGAGGGCAGATTTACAGGAGATGGTAACTATGTTGGAGTTTCCATGATTGCGTGACTATATGTGAGAGAGAAATTTTACAGGAAAGATTAACGATATAGCAGTGAGTAGTTTTACATAAGAGAGTAACGATATAAGAGACAACAGTTTAACAGGACACGGAGTAACTACACAAGACAGAATATTTTTACAGCCAATAGAAGATTACAGTTTTACAGCAGAGAGTTACTATATAAAGAGAGAGCAGCTTTACAGGACAGAGTAATTTTTATGATGGAGCAGTTTCATTGGATGGACTGACTATACAGGAGAGACCAAATTTACAGGGGTAATAGGGGAAAGCAGATTACAGGAGGTAGTAAATAAATGGGACAGCGCGGGCTTACTGCATAGAGTAACAATATATGAGACAGCAGGTTTATAGAAGTGGTTAAATATATGGGAAAGCAATTTTACAGAAGGGAGTAACTGTAGGAGAGAGCAATTTTATACAAGAGAGTAACTATATTGGAGAGGGTAACTTATATGATTGAGCAACTGTATGTGTAGTAACAGGAGTGAGTAATTATGTAGGACAAAGCAATGTTCAAGTAGAAAGAGCAGTTTACAGAAGAGGGTAATTGTATACGAGATAGCAGGCTTACTGCAGAAAGAAATGATTTATGAAAGAAGAGTTCTACACCAGAGAGCAGTTCATAGAATCCCTACAGTGTGCGTACAGGTCCTTTGGCCCAACAAGTCCACAACTAACCTCAAAGTATCCCATGCAGACCCATCTCCCTGTAACCCACCTAATCTACACATCCCTGAACACTATTTGCAATTTAGCACAGCCAATCCACCTAACCTGCACATCTTTTGACTGTGGGAGGAAACCGGAGCACCCGAAAGAAACCCACGCAGACACAGGGAAAATGTGCAAACTCCACGCAGACAGTCATCCTAGGCTGGAATCAAACCCAGGTCCCTGGAGCTGTGAGGCAGCAGTGCTAACCACTGAGCCACTATGCTACAGTTGTGCAACAGAAGGTAAGTATCAGTAAGATTCACACACAAGTAAGGTAACCTGCAGAGAGTGGAGTGTGACAGTTTGTTAAGTATGGGAATGAGGTTTTTTTTTCTGATGTCTTGTTTTTCAACTACTTCAACAGATCAGTGGGGTCAGGAGCAGACCAAGGCTCAAGAGCTGACAGATTATTAAGGGATCAACTGAGACACACCAGCGATAAGTAAAAGCCAGTAATAACAGACGGAGGCTAAAGGGAAAGAGATGATCTTTAAGATTAAATAATTAGACAAGTAAGCAAGTAAGACTAGGTAAATTCAGGTTTAAGTTATAACAGGTGATGTTTACTAGGCTGATTTCAAGGATGGCAGGACTGACGTATGAGGAGAGATTGACCATGTTGGGATTGTTTTCGCTGGAGTTCAGATGAATGAGGGGGAATCTCATAGAGACCCTTTTAAATTCTAACAAGACTAGACAGGGTAGATGCAGGGAGGATATTCTCGATGGTGGGTATGTCCAGAACCACTGGTCACAGTGTGAGGATTCAGGGCAGACCATTTTGAACGGAAATGAGGAGACATTTCTTCACTCAAATGGTGGTGAGCCTGTGGAATTCATTGCCACAGGAAGTAGTTGATGCCAAAACAGTTAATGCATTCAAGAGGCGCCTAGATATAGCACTTGGGGCAAATGTGATCAGAGGTTATGGGAAGAAAGCAGGATTAGGCTATTGAGTTGGACGATCAGCCATGATCATAATGAATGGTGTAGCAGACTCGAAGGGCTGAATGGCCTCCTCCTGCTCCTATCTTCTATGTTTCTATGTCAGCCGAGTGGAATGTGTGGCTGAAATACTGGGGCAGTTGGGCAATATGTCCTTGAACAAGAGGAAGAATAACAGGAAGATCTAATACATTTACTTAAAAAAATGCAAGGAAATCTGAATGATAGCAGCGCATGATGTGGACTAGGGGAAAATACAGATAAAACAGCACTGCTGTCAGTTAAGACTTGAAATGCAAGCTCTGTTGGGAACAGTGATTCAATACATGTGAGAAAATCACCTGATTGAAACTTGCCAAAGCAGTTGGAATTCACCAGTGGTATGAGTTCTTAACGTATTTGGGTTGGCTAGAGTCTGCATAGCTTAGAGAAAATTAAATACAGTAATGAAACCAGATTCATACTTAATTTTTCAGTTAGAAGATTGCATTGATAGGGTTGGCAGTACCTCATCCTTTCTAAGACTGATCTATTGAAGGGGTATTAGCAAATACTATTAACACTAAATGCTAAAAGGATATGGTCTTTGTTACAATAAATGGGTCATATTAATGTCAAGTCATACAATTCAGATTGAAAATTGCCCAAGTCATATTAAAAACTAATGAATCAAGTTGTAACTAAAGTACCTAACTGTGTAGTTTATTTAAACACTGTTGTGATGCACAGTAATGGCTCGGAAGAACACACAAAACAATAATAAGGCTTGTTTAAGCAATTATAGTTAGATGGCTTAGCAATAAATTTTGCTAGAAGTAAATTCATGAAAGTGAGGTTAACCTACCTAGTATATATCATAGGGAAGGTTTTGCCAAGAGCAGCAAAAGTGACTCAGGTTAAATTCCCTTTTCTTAAAACTAAACAAGGAATCTTGAGATTTCTGTGAATGCTATTTATTTTTATTGGAAATTTAGGCCTAGCTTCAGAAAAAGCTGTATCTTTAACATTTTATGTTTACAAAAACAGGCAAAGTTGTTCTGACCAGCAGACAGTCTACCAGGCAGATTTTGTGAAGCTCAAGGCAATCCCAATAAATGAACCAGTGTCAGCTGTCCTGACATTACTAAACTAAGGTAACTGATGCTCATGACTTGGGATAGGTACAGTCTTAATGCAAGGTAATGAATTGATAACAGAAAAGCCATTTGGTACTTTTCGAAGTAGTTTAACCAACATCAGAATAAGTATTCTAAGTGGAAAAGGAGACTTCGAGATTATCATTAGTTCCTAAACATTTTGAAGGTTATCACAATTGCAAATAAGCACTAATATAAACTGATCATAATCCCTTAGGTTTTGTCAAAAATTTTAAAACTTGAAATGCAAGATTATTTTAATGCAAATTATTAAATGAACTAGTTAACATAAAAATTGTTCACAATGCTGGAAAAGATAGTGAAATAGTGGGGAGACGATTGCCTAGTGGTATTATTGCTGGACAGCTAATCCAGAGACCCAAGTAATGTTCTGGGAACCTGGGCTCAAACCCTGCCATGGCAGATGGTGGCAATAGAATTCAATACAAATCTGGAATTAAGAGTCGAATAATGACCATGAATCAATTGTCAATCATTGGAAAATGCCATCTAGTTCACTAATGTACTTCAGGGAGGGAAACTGCCATACTTACCTGATCTGGTCTACATGTGACTCCAGACCCACAGCAATGTGGTTGACTCTAATGGTAGTTAGGGATGGGCAATAAATGCTGCCTAGCCAGTGGCACCCTTGTCCACTGAATGAATTGAAAATAAAAACAGATACATTATCAGCAGATGCTAAAATAGTTTAAGGATCTAGGAGGAAAGATGACAAGAAATTGTTTGAGATAACAAGGTGTAGAGCTGGATGAACACAGCAGGCCAAGCAGCATCAGAGGAGCAGGAAGGCTGACGTTTCGGGCCTAGA
>NC_063340.1:71914379-71962921 GCF_021869965.1 Rhincodon typus
TCAATCCCTTTAGCAATGAAGGACAAAATTCCATTTGCCTTCCTAATTACTTGTTGTACCTGCAGACCTACCTTCTGTGATTCATGCACAAGGACACCCAGGTCCCTCTGCATAGCAGCATGCTGCAACTTTTTACCATTCAAGTAATAATCCTTTTTACTCTTGCTCCTACCAAAATGTATGACTTCACATTTATTAACATTGTATTCCATCTGCCAGACCTTTGCCCACTCATTCAATGTATCTATGTTCCTCTGCAAAGTTTCACAGTCCTCTGCACACTTTGCTCTGCAATCCTTTATAATACTCCAGAGAGAATTTCCTTCTCTTTAACATATTTATGGCTAAACTTAACCGGGACTTCAATTTCTCATCTGGACAATCTGATATCCTCTTTCTTTAATTGTCACATTGCTGAGCTTGGTCTTTCTCAGCTTCACATAATCCCGTTAGGGTTTTTACCAAATGTTTCTGGTCTAGAACTTTTGAACTGAACTCCTCATACTGAGGTAACCTCTTTCTTGACAGTCCTAATCTATGACCTTTTCTTAAGACCAGCTGTTTTTACACATCAGGTTTCAGCCAAGACTTCTGTAAACTATGCCAAACTGAAACTAAAAAGCTTTGATCCCAAGCGATGAGTTTTCCCCTAAGTCCTAATGAATTGTTCCAGAGTCATCAATCTGAGGGATTCTACACCATTTACTTTGTTCATTTGTAAACCCTCCCAACACGAACAAATCCCCATTATGGTCCAAGAAGTCTTTGTCTAACATTGTGTTTCAAAAGAATCATCCCAGTGAATCTCCTCTGCAGCCCCTCAAGTATAAACAATTCCTTCTTATAGCACAGTGACCAGAAGTGTGTGCAGTATTACAGCTATGGACTACCCAAGGTCCGAGACAGCTCCAGCATAACGTCCTTGCTGCTATAATCTATGCCTCAACTGATTAGGCAGTTTGTATAGAAGTTTTCAAATTTGTAGAACTAAGAAAGTTTAATTCATCAGGATTGTGAGAGCTTCACAATACCAAACTTGAAAAGCAATTGAAAATTTGTCTTCACATTTCAAGAAAGGAAATCGGGGAAAGTCAGTTCAGTAAAAGTTGAAAAAAAAAATGTTGAAATTGGAATGATATTTACTTGGGATTGAGTCTCTGTGACATTTGATGTTGGAAACAATGTTGGAAACAGGTTGAAACATTGTTTAGATGTTGTGCTAAGATCTTGCTAGGTGTTTTCAATAAACATATATAGCAGAGATTATCTATATAGAAGAGCAATTATACAGGAGAAAGTAACCATATGGGAAAGATCAGCTTTTCAGCAAAAAGTAACAAAAGAGGAGAGAGTAGTTTCAGAACAGAGAGTAACTATATAGAAGAGATGAATTTTACAGCTGCAAGTAAACAGGTAGATCAGAAAAATTCTAAAGGAGAGAATAAGCATGTAGGGGAAAGCATACTTAAAGGAGAGAGTAACTATATGTCAGAGATAGCTTTTGACAGAACAGTATGACCATACAAGAAAGTGCAATTTTACAGGAGGGAATACTTAACACGGCAGAGTGCAGTTTTACAGGAGACAGTGATAATGTAGGATAGTGCAGTTTCACAACAGAGAGTAAATATGTAGACTAGAATGGATTTACAAAAAAGGATGACCGTGTAGATTTAATGGTTTAATAAGAGAGACTTATAATACAGGAGAGAGCTGCTTTATAGGAAACAGTAACTCCTCAGGTGAGAACAGTGAGAACAGGTATGGTGAAAGATGTATAATATCGCTATTATTATATTGTGACATTTTGGTTCTAAATAAATGGAGGAGGATTTGCATATGCGTTCTGTGAAGGAATTTGTTTAAAACGACTGAAAGACATTTGGACAATGACTGAACATTTGTAAGACATATGACTTCAGTCAATAGCCTAGCACATCCCTTAGAATTATGTTCATTGTCCCGTGTACTCACGTTACAAAATAACAGGAGTACAGTGAAAAGTGTACAATGTCACCAGCATATGGCGCCATTTCAGGTACCAAGTACCCAGGTACAAAAAAAAGAGTAAAATAAAGATAAAAGTTACACTACATTACAGATATGCATTGTATACGTTAGAATAAAGCTGAAAAGGTAGACATTACAGTCTTTCTGTAAGGATTTCCAGGTGGTCTGCGTGAGCTCCACCTGTTCCCAACCAGTAGCCACCTTCACTTTGGTTCGCTGGCTATCCCCACTCTGCTCCAGGTTGCTGGTTCTCCCCATTCTGCCCCGGGCCTGCTGGCCACCATCTCCACTCCATGGAGTTAATGCAGAAATTGTTTGCATTAGTGAGTTAATGACGGGTAGAGAAAAGGCATTAAGATAATTCACTTAGTTCGGAAAGAAGCTCCTCTATCTCAATTCAGAAGAACCCAGAATTCAGTTCATAAGCAACTTTGCCTCAGAAGGTGATGGGTGGGGTATTATTAAGGCAGAGGTGGGTGGATTCGTGTTAAGCATGGGTTTCAAGGATTGTCGGGCTTAGATGGAAAATGGAATTCAAACATAAAACAAATCAACCATGATTTTATTGAATGGCGGGGCAGGCTTGAAGGGCCAAATCATCTGCTTTTGTCCCTATTTGATTTATTTGTGCTAAGAACTTATTGATTATCTTCAAAACTAGGATTGTTGTCCCAGTAGGAAGAGATGGCTAGTGGTGGAGGGTCCCAAACCCTAGACTAGGGGAAAAGGTTGAGAAGGAAATTCCTTCATAATAACCTCAGCTGGTACAGGAATTGAACCAATGTTGTTGGCATTCACTCTGCATTGGAAACCAGCCAACTGAGCTTTATCTACAATGTGCATAAATAGCAGATCGTAACTGTATAGGGGAGAGCATTTTTGCAGACACTTTATGTAAGAGAGAGCATTTTTGCAGGCACAAGTAATTATATAGGAGAGAGCAGCATAACAGCTTAGCAGGTGAGAGTGACTGGATAAGCAAATTACGTTTTGCGACATCATATTGACGATATTGGTGGGGCTTTTTCTGGAGTACTGTGTACATTTCTGGTTACTCTGTTTATAGGAAGGATATTATTAAACTGGAGAGGGTTCAGAAAAGATTTACCAGAATGATGCCAGGAATGGAGGATTTGCGTTATAAAAGTAGCCTGGATAGACTGGGATTTTTCTCACTGGAGCATAAGAGGTTAAGGGGTGATCTTATAGAAGTTTATAAAATCATGAGGGGCATAGGTAATGTTTGGATGGATATGGTCAAAACGCAGGCAGGTGAGACTAGTTTGGTTTGGGAACATGGTCAGTGTGTCACAAGGATCAGTGTTAGGTCCACTGCTTTATCTTTTATATAAATTATTTGGATGTGAACATAGGAGTATGGTTAGTAAGTTTGCAGATGACACTAAAATTGGAGGTGTAGTGGACATCGAGGAAGGTTACCTCAGACTACAATGGGATCTTGATCAGATGGGCTAATGGGCTGAGGAGTGGCAGATGGAGTTTAATTTAGATAAATGTGAGGTGCTGCATTTTGGAAAGGTGAATCAGGGCAGGACTTATACACTTAATGGTAAGGTCCTGGGAAGTGTTGCTGAACAAAGAGACCTTGGAGTGCAGCTTCATAGTTCATTGAAAGTGGAGTTGCAGGTAGACAGGATAGTTAAGAAGGCATTTGGTATGCTTGCCTTTATTGATCAGTGCATTGAGTATAGGAATTGAGAGGTCATGTTGCAGCTGTACAGTACATTGGTTTGGCCACATTTGGAGTATCGCTTGCAATTCTGGTCTCCTTCCTATAGAAGGATGTTGTGAAACTAGAAAGGGTTCAGAAAAGATTTCTGAGTATGCTGCCAGATTTGGAGAGTTTGAGCTACAGGCAGAGGCTGAATAGGCTGGGGCTATTTTTCCTGGAGCGTCGGAGGCTGAGAGGTGACCTTACAGAGGTTTATAAATTCATGAGGGGCATGGATAGGGTAAATAGGCAAAGTCTTTTTCCTGGGGTGGGGGAGTCCAAAACTAGAGGGAATAGGTTTAAGGTGTGAGGGGAGAGATACAAAAAGGACCTAAGAGGCAACTTTTCATGCAGAGGGTGGTGCGTGTATGGAATGAGCTGCCAGAGGAAGAGATGGAGATGTACAATTACAACATTTAATAGGCATCTGGATGGGTATATGAATAGAAGGATTTAGAGGGATATGGGCCAAATGCTAGCAAATGGGACTACATTTATATAGAATATCTGGTCTGCACGGATGAGTTGGACAGAGGATCTGTTTCCATGCTGAATACCTTTATGACTCTGAAAGAGAGTGGCTATGCAAGAGAGACCTTTTTTACAGGAAAGAATAACTACACAGAAGAGCATAACCATATAGGATAAGGACGTGTTACTGGAGATAAAATGAGTACATTGAAGAGTTGTTTTACAGGCAAGGGAGACACTGTGCAAAAGAGCAGTTTTCCTGGGAGTAACTGTACTGGAGAAGGCTATTTTAAAGGAGAGACTCACTATACACTTTTAAAGAGAGAGTGACTATGTAAGTGGGAGTAGTATTGTAGAGAAGGGAGTAACTATAAGGTGGTGGGAGGGAATACAGTTTTACCAGAGAGAGAGACTATACAATAGAGTGCAGTTTTACAGGATAGAGTAGCTATATTAGCAAGGAGTTTTATAGGATGGAGTAACAGGATGGGAACTAGTTTCTTCAGACAGCCTCATCGCAGATCATAGCCTTTATGAAGGAGAGAAAGAGAAAGGCTGTACATAAGAGCAATTGCCTAAAGTCAAACCATTTTATTGGCATGAGGTAGGCATTTCTGAAAAAGGGTCTAGGCCTGAAACGTCAGCTTTCCTGCTCCTCTGATGCTGCTTGGCCTGCTGTGCCAGCTCTACACCTTGTTATCTCATTTTATAGGCATATGGGACACCTATAATAGTGGGAATTGTCACAAAGACAAAACGTGGGACAGTCACAAAATGGGAAAACACTGATATTGAAGGAGACAGAAATCACTGAGAGCAGTTCGGAAGAGGGAAGCAATCAACGGAAAGTGAAATAAATATTAGGAAGAATGGTGAAAATGAGGGTGCACTGAGTGAAGAAGGTTATTCCAAACATGGAGAGAAACCATAGTTGGATAGCCAGTTCCATCAGAAGTAACTTTCACATTGAAAGGGAAAGTAATCACATGGGACTGAAAAAGTACACATGGGAAACAAATCTGACTGAATCCAGCAGGCATATAGGATAGGGAGAGAGAGATTGAAAGAAGCAGTAATAAAGATTAGGAGACTTACGATGCAGGATGATGCCTCCATGTCAATGGGTAAATTATTCATATTGACAGAAGAGTCTTGAAAAGGAAGAAGGGTAAGTCTGAAGGAAAAGATGGACATGGAAAAGAACAGACATCAAAAAGGAGAGAAGCAGTCATACAAAGAAAGAAAGAAAGAACTAAGTGTGAGGTCTAAGCACTCACATGGTTGGAAGGACCAATAACAGAGGATAGAGTACATCTATAGAGCAAGTCCAAAGTGTGGAGCAGTGAGGGCAGACGTAGAAAAGGGACAATATTGTAGACAGACTCAGAACTAAGCAGACCAATAGAAGGGTAGCAGTCACATAAGCTAAAGGATATAGTAGGAGAGAGGAGTAGAGGGCAACATGTGAATGGGGGCAAAGGATATGGTGGGAGTGGGAATGGGGGCAGAGGGTAATATGCAAATGGGGACAGAGCATTTAGTGGGAGTGCGGGCAGAGGGTAATGTATGAGTGGGGTCAGAGAATATAGTGGGAGTGGGTGACAGAGGGTAATATGTGAGTGGGGGCTTGGGATATAGTGGGAGTGGGGGCAGAGGGTAATGTGCGAGTGGAGGTAAAGGGTACAGTGGGAGAGGGTAGAGGGTTTGGTGGGATAGGGAGACATGATCATATACAAAACTAAAATGATGAGCAGAAATAACGATTGATCAGAAAGAGGTCCATCTTTGTGCTTCAAGGACCTCCTTAGATTACACCGATAGACAAACTTGTTGATTCAGTTTTTAAGTGCAGCACTTCAACAACAATTCTTCAAACAGATGTAAACCAGATCGCCGTGTGTACTGCGATTTAACAAGGATAATCGTTTTCAACTCTTCTAAAACAGTTTCGACCCTGTCATACCCAGCCCGATAGTCCTCGTACCGACCGAGGGAAATACAAAATTATTAAATAGCATTTCAAAGTACACGGATCAGACCTGGCTTATATCAGCATCCCATGCAACAACGGTTGGCAATTCGTCGGGGAAGAAACAGCAACAAGTTACAACTCAGAAAGAGAGAGTGAGAAGGGGAGAAAATATTTTCAGCATTTTCTCCCCAGTTCCCGGGATCGGGATTTACAAAGCGATATTGTCAAGTGGCGAATTAGACAGAAAGTGATCACTTTGCAACAGACTTATCACGATCACCGTTTATTGTGTTCTCCTTTCGGCCTCGCGTTTAGAGGAATGCTTTTGCAGTTTAAGGAATTAGTTGAGCCCCATACGCTTGTCCAAGTTAGAGCACTGTTGCCGTTGATAAGATGCAGAATCGCTACCTAAAATATGAGCGGGCTTTGCTCTCTCCTTTTGTTGAAAGATGTGTTAAACACTCGGGCACTTACGCCAGGACATGACATGAATGTTAGATAAATCAAACAGCCTACACTTGCTTTTGTAAGAAAAAAATCGTCAGAAGATTTTTTTAAAACATAAAAATGCAATCATAAAACAAACATATTTCAGTGATAGGGAGTTGACAGTGGTCCAATTTTACACATCAAATCAAACCATCAGCATGGAGGAAATACCTGCACATTCTGCAACTAAAGAATGGATTTTTTAAAACATTTTAAGTCAGGTCGGACAACAAAATGTCTCAATGTCCATGTGATTTATATTGAAGTACAGTTAATTGTAAACATGCACTCATTTGAACCCAGAGATGTGACTGCTTCTTCCAGATATCTTTCACAGCATATTAATTGTTTGAGAAAAGTGTGTGTAGCTGAAAGGGCCGTGCCTTGAGTCTCTTCCAACCCCGTCCCGGACACTTTCCTGAGCCGCTGTGCCCCTTTGGCCTCAGCGACACTCAGGCAGACCATTCGGGCCCACGCAACCTTCCTATCCAGTCCGCGTTGATGCGATGGGAGAGATGGGTTGCATTTGTCCTTGTACCTCATTCTTAAATTGCCCACGGGTGGCGGCCTGTTTTGTGATTGAAGCACAGCTGAGGGACTGAGTTGGCGGCTGGTTTGGGTCAACTGCACAACTCGATGTCGATACTAAAAGTTGTAAATGAGGCAATTCCCCCGTCTTTGAACTGAGAGAGAGAGAAAAAATAATCAGAGAAACATTTCTCGTCTCGCTACTGAAGGAATTACTTCGAAGTATGTGTCTTACTTGAATTTCCGAAATAGAGAGTGTGCCACAGCTGGGTAACATTGCTAAATAAGTGATTGTCGTCTCAGTTTGAGTTTTCAGAGAACGTGCAATGATTGTGTGTGTGCCTTCAATCAACAGTTTGCCTGCGGGAAAAAAAAGTCTGACTCTTATTCAGTGTCATTGTGAGTGCGGGCAGTGTAAAACATTTCGCAAGTTTGTTTTATTTTGATGTTGGTGGCATTCTAAGTGTCGGTCCCATCCTGACGCGCTGTGACTGTGTCCCCTCTTGGATTCCTGCCTGGTGAGCTGGTGTACCCTGCAGACGAGGTGAAGGAATTTCCCCTCCGCGGCACCGTGGGCTGTCGCTTGTGTAATATTAGTCAGAGAAGTGATGATTTGTTTTTTTGGCTTTGAGTGTTTGATCACAGCCAATCCGAGCCCCACGCTCTGATAACATCCACATGCAGAGTCTCTGATCAGTCAGAAGTGAGACTGAACGGCGCTGACTACACAACGAGCCCAGTCTGAAACTCTTCTGCAGCTCCGCGCAGTGTGTGTATGGGACGCAATCCTCCCAGACACCAGGGCAGCTCACTCCTGACACCCCCTCGCCTCAGACCGACTCCCCAGGCGGTAGACAGCAACACTGCGGCGGCTCGGCCCCTCTGCTTTACAGGTAAGGACCATGCCAAAAGGCGGACAGAAGCTAATACAAGGAGCTGTGGCGATTTAACAAGATGTATTCACGGGTGTTAGCCTGACCATTGATTAACGTTACAGACTATTAGAATAGTACTTTAAGTATGATGTTTAGACAACGGGCTTTGCTGTACCTTTCAGGGAGACGACGTTTCTTTTTCTCTTAACTCCAGCGCATACAACATTCGAGATGTATCGTAACCATTAACTGATGATAATCTGAAAGCAGTACTCACTTTACACCCACCCACACGCGCAGTTCAGTGCATGCCGTATGAACTGTCTTTCCAATGGCATCATATTCACCTGAAGCGGGACCAGTCAGTGGTAGGGACCTCAGTGCTTCCAGCCCAAACTGGATACAGTAGTATTTTGTGTGGATGTATGTGTTGTAACAGGGCCAGGTGTCCGGCAGCGGGGCGCTGGTGCATTCTCAGTTGGTTGGAAGAAATGCTGAAGGACACGTTTTGTCAATCCGTGTGGCATTCCACAGGGACCATCATGGAATTCAATCAGCATCCATGGGAATAGACAAGCATTTTGTTCTTTTTTTCTATCGCTAGCTAAAAATCAGCAACTGCACTTGATGCATTTCTAGCCTCGTGTGTCAGCGATGTCAGGAAACGTGAATGATGTCGCCGTGTTTGCAAAGTTAAACGGGTTGCGCCGAGTGAACCAGTCGGGACCAAATTCGGTGTGTGACGAGATTGACTGCTTCTGAGACACGGCACATACACACAGACATAGACATACACACACAAACAGACACAAACACACAGGAACACACATACTCACCCCCACACACACACATACACGCGCCGACACAGAAATACAGAACCATACAGTCACCCACCCACAAACACAGACCTGGAGAAAGCACCCGGTCACCTTTCACATACCCTCATTTCATTGACAATTGGAGATCACAACGCACAAGAGGTTCAGCCACAGTGTCCACCAACCTTCAGACAAATTGAGCCTCACTGCCCGTCCGCCGCGAAAACTATGCCACAGAAAATCAAGCTCCGAAAAAGTGATCTGATGCGATAAGGACAGATGGGCTAGGAATTGCTCCCTTTCCAATTTGTTTGTTACAGCAATGACATATCCCTTTACTTTCGATCAATTCCTCTTCTCCAAAATACTCCCTCTCTCAGATGGAGGGAGCGACCTCCAGGTGACCACTTTCACTGGTTAGCAATGCTGCCTCACAGGGACCCGGGTTCGATTCCACCCTCGGGTGACTGTGTGGAGTTTGCATGCTCTGGGTGCTCCGGTTTGTCCAAAGGTATGCAGGTTAGGGGCAATGGCCATGTTAAATTGCCCATTGTGGCCAGGGATGAGCAAACTATGTGAGCTAACCATGGGAAATGCAGGGTTACAGGGATAGGGTGGGTCTGGGCGGCATGTCCTTCGTTGGGGCGGCGTACTCTCAATGGGTCGAATGGCCTCTTTCCACTCTGTAGGGCTCCTATGATTCTATGAACTCATTATTCCCAACTAGATCGAAGCCTTCCGCGGACCGGCCACGGTATCCACTATAAATGGGAAGTTCACTGATCTAAAACAACTAGAACAAATAGCTAGGACCAGCAATGGTTCTAGAATCAGAGGGTTCTGGGTTCAAGTATCACTTGAGCGCTAAAGTCACCAGGGGGGTGCTGAGTTGTCCGAATTTTGCCACCTTTTGGGTAAGATATTAGAGCAGGACTGTCTGCCACCGCCAGACGGAAGATCCTACGACGCTATATTGAAGAAGACGTTGGGGAAATTATCCTGGGTTAATATTTATCCTTCAATCAGCATCACAGAACAAAAACAGTTTGTTAACTTATTATTGCACTTTGGCTGTGGCTATATCCCACGTTCCCATCTCAAAAAAAAATTCTACTGCCCGCACCACTTTGAGGTGGCAGGTGACCGTGGAGATTGCTATATAAATGCAGGTCTTTAAAGTTTTGGCGCCGCTGTGAGGTGGTACGGATCAGCCAACAGCCCGGGACAGAAAGAGTTGTAACAAGTACAGAGAACGCTGGAGAAACTCTGCAGGTCTGGCAACATCTGTGGCGAGAAGAAACAGAATGTTTCGAGCCCGGTATGACTCTGGCTTCTCGAAACGTTCGCTCTGTTCCGCATTTCACAAACGCTGAGTTTCTCCAGTGTCCTCCGTGTTCCTCAGAGATTCCCAGCATCCGCAGTATTTTCCTTTTCTTCCAGGAGGAATTACAGTCCGCGCACACCTACAGCTAGCTTTCCCGCTCAGTCATGTCAACCTACAACCAACACAAGGGAGCGAATAGGGGAAACAAAAACTCAGCGAGAACTGCTTCGTACAAAGAAATATCTGGTTGAAGATGAAGATGTTGGCGGGAAGATGCTTGACAATCACAGAATCACACTCCTTTTGGAGCAGGCAGTTTCAGCAAAGCGAAAGCGGGTTTGATAAGAGGTTGAAACATTGACTTTCGAGCCAATAGTTTGAATTTGATCCTAATTTAACCAGCATTAAGTGAGCGGGCCCGGTCTGAAACCGCGTCCGTGACAGAATCTCGCATTTTAATCTCATCCACCGAGCGTTTTCCGAGTGAGTGAAGAGAGCTCACCATGGTTTCTCGGGTCTCCTAGGTAACAGATGTGTTGTCAGTGTTGTTTTGCCTCATTAAACTGCTGGCACCGAGAGCAGGGCTCCAGTCTGCCGTCTCCCGCTCCTCACTAAATTGATGCCAACGACAGACTGACTTATCGAGTGGGTATCTAATCAGATCCCCTTCCCCCACCTACACACACACACACCACGTCCTCTCCCTCTCTTTATGAAATGCCCTTTGGTCCCCCGGCTTCTCACTTTCCAACGAGTCGATGGGGAGGACAGCTCTGATCTGTCCTTTCCGCGTCTCTGCTCTGGGAGTTCGGGACCAGCGCTGAAATAGCACAACCCAGAGGCTGGAGGTGTGAGGGCGACCGCTCTCTCTCCTCTGGGCTGACCTTCAATATAGATTCTCTCCCCCCAGACCCCCAAACGGCCCACAATATGCAGCTTCTCCCACTTTGGCGAATCTCTGTCTCTCTCTGTCAGCATCATATAGAACTGCTTTCATTTTGGCGATGCAAACCCAGAAATGACTAGGGGACATTCGGTTGCTTTAGCGGTTGGCAGTGCTGGGGACCCGTCACTGTGATTCCACCCTCGGGTAACTCTGTGTGTGTTTCCTCCCACACTCCACAAACCATAGATGTTAAAACGGAAGGAACTGCGGATGCTGGAAATTAGAGCCAAAAAAGTTCTGAGGAAGGTTTATCTCTCCACAGATACTGCCAGGCCTCCTGAGCTTTTCCAGCAATTTCTATTTTGGTCTCAGTTATACAGGTTAGGGGATTAGCCATTAATACGAGGATAGGGTGAGGAGCTGGATCTGGGCTGGAAGACCTTCAGTGGGTCTTCGCAGACTCGATGGGCCGAATGGCCGCCGTATGGGATTCTATTCGATGTCTAACTTCTTTTTTTAAAAAAATCCGTCCCTAACCATATTCTTTCGAGCCTAGATAGGTGAGAGTGGATGTATGCTTAAATTCAGGGTGGGCTGAATTTTAGTTGGATTCCTTCAAGGATTGGGAAGAGTTTCTCTGATCAGGACATCGCTAGCTCTCTATCGATTTCAGAGACAACTCCAGGTACAGTTCCGTTGAAGGGCTAAACTTCCTCCACTCCCGGACACTGTCTGAATCCCTGGAGCTCCGGATGATGACCACAGGCACCACAGCTCCACGCTTCTGCCACTCACCCTAGTCTCCGGCTCGAACACAATTCCTTGCTTCCCGCTGATTACAAAGACGGGTTCCTGTTAATCTCGATGTGACATTCATGGATAGAGGATTTATTTTATTCATTCACGGGATGAGGGTATCACTGGCTCGGCCAGCATTTATTGCCCATCCGTAATTGCCCAGAGGACAGTTTCAGAATCACCCACATTGCTGTGTGTCTGGAGTCTCATGCAGACCAGACCAGGTAAGGACGGCGTTTTCCTTCCCTAAAGGACAGCTGAAACAGTTTAAGAACACGCAGCCGATATTTCCACGTGCTTTACACATTGTTCGTCAGAGAACCGATTAACACAGCGTTAAAAAGAAACGTTGTAGCGAGCGTGTTGCTTATCCACAAATAGGGACAACTGACCTGTTGAATGTTTGCTGTCCCCCCCCTTCCCCGACTTGCAGCCCTGTTTGATTCCTCTCTTGTTGATGTAATGGTAGTTGCAACTAGCTGCTGTTTCTTGCTCCCCTGGAGGATCTGTTCTTCGCCTCCTCCCCTATGCTACATGGGACAAAATCGCAGGCATGTAGTTAATCTTCAGGTTCAAGATGACCATACCCTAGCTCCACTACTCTCTACTCCCTCACCCCTACTCTGACTCTATTCACTACCGGCAGATTGTCAGATCTATGTTCGAAATTCAGTCTTCACCAGCTGTAATTTTCTTAAGTTTTTATTATTCAGGTGACCAACATCATTATCTTCCCCCTACACTACATACTCCCAAAACTGTGTGAGTGCCATTAATGCGATGCACATCCCACCCCTTTTGGAGATTATTTTAGGCTGAGACATATTGTGCATCATCTCAACAACCTATTAAACTATCAACTGAGTTTTCACTCAATATCATCTCCAATAGTAATACTGCTTACTTCCATTTCTATAACATCTACATCTTCTTCATTTCCCTAAAAAGACTCTGTAACTACAAGATTTGCTGCTGTTGTCCTTGACTGTGGAAGTTACAATTTGAAATCAGTGGAGCCGCAATATATAATTAATCAAGTTAAACCTGGAAATGCTGGGACGCAATGAATAGTTTGCAACTTGCTGTATACAAAACTTGCAAGAGGCAGAAACAGAACTATTCAAGTGAAAAAGTTAACAGCTGGTCTAAATTTCTAACATGAGAAACTCAAAATAACCTATGACATAGTCCGAACTATGTGTGATCTTCATATGGGGTTCATTGCAAGCCGCAGAGTAGCTAACATGAAAAAATCTGAGTGAAACTTTTGTTTAAATAAAAATGAGACACATCTCAAAACTATTGCAAAGCCATTTTTATATGTAAGATGATGGAAATGAGTTAGATGTCTAGGAGTTGAGAACTCTATAACTGGCTTTTGGTAGATGCAGCACTGCATGTAAATTTAATTAGAATCAAATAGATATACAGTGACACATAGTATGATTATATCGTAAAAGGTTGTAAAACATGCTAAAGCGCTTACTGGGACATTGTTGTGGTGCAGTGGTAGTATCCCTACCTCTGAGTCAGGAGGCCTGGGCTCAAGCCCCACCTGCTCTAGAGGTGTGTAACAACATTTCTGATCGGGTTGATTAAAAAAAAAACAAAAATATGACAACAAGCCATGTAACAAACATTAGGACAGATGACTAAAAATTTGATCAATGAGATAGGTTTCAAGGAATGTCTTAAGAGAGTAGAAATAGAGAGGCTTAATGAAGAAGTTCCAGAATTTAGGACTTAGACAGCCAAAGGGAGAGTAGAATGATTAACAGCAGGGATGTTCAAGAAGCCACAATTAAAGTACAGACATTGCAGAGGGTTCTGTAAGCAATAAAGACTGTGAAGGAAGGTTTCAGTAGCAGAGAACAAAAACAGAAATTGCTGGTAAAGCTCAGCAGGTCTGGCAGCATCTGTGAAGAAAAAAATCAGAGTTAACATTTCAGGTCCGGTGACCCTTCCTCAGGACTGTGAGAGAGAGTAGGAGAGAACTGTGGCAGGGGTGAAATCAGACAATTTTACAGAGGTGGAAATAGGTTGGCTTGGCAACTGCACAGATATATGACTAAATGGCTATCATACAGCCAAATATGAGGTTGTGAAAAAATTGGTTCAGAATGAGACAGAGAAAGGGATAGAGCCAATAGAGAGAAGGGAGTTTGTTATGAGGATTAAAGACAATCCCTTCACTCTTCCCAATAATTACTTGGAGGAAATATTTTCTCACCATATGCTGGATGACAGTCAAGCAGTGTAATATCATAAAGGTGGGCATAGAGAAATCAGTGAAGGTGGCTGTAAGTGAAAACTGGGTGTGCCTGTGTAAAGAGATGTTATGTTTTCATATGATGTTGCCTAAGGGCAACATGAAGTTGAGAAATAGGAGAAATATCAGTTATATTTCTTTTCATTAAATTTGTATCTCAGTTATTCCCTTTCACTAACTTTGTATCTGTGTGGGATGAGAATGACCCCAAAATATTTCTTGCTTAAAATTCATCTAAAAATCTAACCAAATGCTCTATCTAGATGTGACTGAAAATCTGTCCTTGGATGTGGGTCACTCTGTCATGGCTGGTTTGATCGCCTGGTACACTGTAGGATTAAGAGTTGATCACCTAGCAGACTAGAGGCTCATGTGTACTATTTCAAAAAGGTTCTGTTCCCTGAAGGATATCAGCAAATCATTAGGGCACTTAACACAACCTGACAGCTTTCATGACTGCTTCATGCGCTAAATAACCAATTATATGAACTTAATTTTGCAACTGGCAAAGTAAACGCAAGCTCTAAAATCCAACTATGTATAACACAGCATCACTCTTATTGTCATCATTGTAAATACTCCTTTTGAAACTTACTTAGTGAATTGTACCTCTCCATCATTCATGGACAACCATTCTCCTCAGTTTGGAGAAGATTACTTCATCCTGAGTTCACTTGTTGTGGTCAAGAACCAGGTGTTTCATAGTGTCCCAAATAGGTGTTCCAGAGATGTGGGGAGCAGATTCTTAAGAGCCTTGAAGTTGTCAGATGAACCATGTAAATGTGGTCACATGCTCAAACAGTGATAAACGCAATTATGATACTTAGGGGAGGCTGAACCAACATCATTATGTCCTGATGTCTTGGATCGCAGTGTGTATCCAAGGTTCATTTTTGTTTCGACTAAATGTAGTTAAGAGAAGACTCAAAAATAGCAATTTGCTTAAATATGAACATTTATTGAGCAATAATAAAAAGACAAAAAAAGGAACATTTATTGAGTAAACAAAAAAAGAGGAAAAACACAACAAGCCTCATGCCCTTCAGCCCATCGGGACTCCTCGATTGATGGCTGGTCTGGAGGCTGAGGTTGTTCCTGGCACCGTTCATGATCCCAGTCCAAGGTGAAGTCCAACAACTTGGAACGAACTCTCTCTCTTTCTTAAACAGTGTAACAAACAGCCAGTACAGAAAACAGTACACAGAAGCAACATTAATTATGCTGTCTTCGCCATGTACAGGAATGTCCACAGGACTCATTCAAAGTCACAAAGATCTTGAATCTCACCAACAATTTTAGCCCTTCAGCCCATCCTATACTGCTGACTACTGGTGACACATTCACATTACTAAATGCAGAAGATTCAACAAAGATGCCATCAAGCTATAGCTTCAGTGACTGCCTAGTACACTTGCAAAACAGTCCTAAGTCTTCATTGCATGCAGGGCACTTGCAAACATTAGATAGGCAGAGGTTCGCCGGGGATAACTTCATGTTCTTGCCCAGATCCATAATTGCTAGGCACATCACTGCAATGTTGCAATGAATTTCTGAATTGTAGTAACATGACTTACAGATTGCTGATTCCTTATATGTAAACCGCTCCACTGTCACCTGTAATCCCTAAATTATGTGGCCATGTGAGGAATTTGTGGAGTAACAGGAATTTTATTTTTGTCTAACTGACCTGCAAACCCAAAACTCAAATTTCAATGTGAAGATTTCTAAAGTCAAGACAAGGCATACGCTTAAAATCCCAATACTCAATGGGATAGTGATCTATGAATTAATTATTTCCACCTAGGAGTGAGATATTATTCCAACTTTATGACAACAGCATTCAGCTTTTTTGTAATACTTTACACAACATCTAAGAGGTTCTTTTGATTATCTGGCAATTTTAGCCAGGTTCCCAGTGAGCTGGACTAGGCTTTTAAAATTCAAGTTTGTGTGAAACTGCCAATATTATTTTAGTGTATTCAAGACCTGTAATGCCCAATTTCATGCCCCTGCATACAAGAAACTGCTCAGCAGCATTATGACTACATTTATGGTGATTAATGGATTGCACAAGGGTTAACAAAGGGACTTAATTGTTCTTCTCAAGTTGACACAACATTGATTAAAGGGCTGTTGTGGTGCAGTAGTTGTATTCTAGAGTTTAAAGTCCCAGCTGCTCCAGAGGTGTGTCATAACATGCCTGAACAGGTTGATTAAAAATACTTTACAAGTTACTCAGTAACTCAAATGGTAGAACTCACGGCGTCTAAGTGAGTTTAAATTCTAGGCTTCTGAAGAAGTTCATCCTAGACTTGAAATGTTAACTCTTGTTTCTCGCACCACAGAGGCTGCCAGATTTGCTGAGTTTCTCCAGCATTTCCTGTGTTTATTTCACATTTCTGAACTCTGCCTAATGTCCAGTTAATGGTTGTATGAATGAACTGAACTAATAATGAGAAAGTAGGGAGAACTGAAGAATAGGCTTAATTACAGACCTATTTCTCACGTATTCTCAGATTGAGCTGTGGTTACCATGCACAACACCCTCTGATAGGGTGCCTCAGAGTTAAGGTCAGACAGTGTATCTTCACAGGTGCAAATGTCAGTCACAATGTCAATATAAAGAGTGCCAGCTGAAACTCAAAAGACTGTAAGAAATGATCTGGGATCAACTCAAAGTGCAAATCTTACACAAATATGTCATAAATCCAGCAGGATTAGGGTCAATTTCACACTGTGATTGTGAATTATGTGGAACGCCTTTTACATTAGACATTAATAAATCACTCCAGCCTACTGGAGTCCTTGGCCGAAGATCATAGCCAACTGGATGAAAGAAGGAGAGATGAAGGCTAGAGCATTTTGTGTGATTCAAACACTTCAGCAACCTCACACATACAGAAGTCTAATACAAATGTACAATATACTAAAATTGCTATGAGTAGGCTGTGTATGCAAACATGTACTTAAATACACACACAACACATGGACACCGTATACACACACATGATGTGTACACAAACGCCCATATACACATGCTCAAACAGAGATTCTGCAAATAACAAAATGCTGACCAGGTGATTTATAAATTAATTAGTTTTTAATCCTCCCAAAGGTGGAAATAAACTTGCAACCAAATGTTCTACATTTTATTGCTAATAACTGCTTTTTTTTTTAACTTTAAATACATTTAAAGATAAATGTAAAAATGAAAACAAAGTATCGTGGATGCTGGAGATCTGAAATAAAAACAATGTGCTGGAGAAACTCAGTTTGTCTTGAAGCACCTATGAAGAGAGAAAAACAGAATTAACATTTCGTGTCTAACATGACTCATTTTTGAAGAAGTCATATTGAACTTGAAATGTTAACTCTGTATCGCTCTGCACAGATTCTAAAAATAAGTGCATATTGACATGGAAAAGATGCATTACTAATAATAAATACAATTAGAAGCAAACATAAAAGACTTCTCATACGTTGACCCTTGAAGTTACTAGGAGGATAGCAAGACTGTCGGAAATTTGACTGTAACCTCTAACAGAAATTTTTCAGAATCCAATGCATATTCAGTCAGAATCTGCTTTCAGTGTGCATATTTGCTGTCCAGAGTATTAATATTTTTTAGTACTTTGAGTCTGGCCCTCTTAATAACTGCTAATTAATGTAACTTACAAAGAGTAATGATGAAGGAAAGATAAAAAAAAAGTCTAAATAATCTGATAGCCAGTGGGTGGAAGGTGTCACATTAATAGAAACTGGCATTTATTTGACAGTCCTTACATGGAGCAACATCTCTGAATGCCTTGCAGAAAGGAGAATTTGGGAGCAAACAAGAAGTGAAGGGAAATAGGTGCAAAATTGATTTTTATCAGGCTTTTGAACCATGTTCAAGAGGTAGCAAAATAAACCTGTGTGAAGTTACTAATATTATGGAACACATTTGGGTTTAAATGGCTCTAGATAAACTGATGGTCCAGGCTAATAGCAGCACTAGAAATGCAAGGTGCCATATTAGCAGCACAATGTAAGACCTTGTAAAAATCTCTTCAGTTCATTATAAAATGGACTGATAAGGCTCACCCTATGAAATACTACAATATCTGATCTCCATGGAACTCCTTCCATGGTGTAACTGAACATAATCACTGTTTAAATACTTAATAAGAACCTGCTCATCAATCACATCCTTTGGAATAAGATACCAAAAACAAACACTATACTCTTATTGACAGTGCTACCTATGAGCATGAACCATTGAACAAGCTAAAAGCTTTCAGTTCTTATACACATTAGACCCCGGCTGAGAAGTTAATAGAGAACTACAGTCCCTGTCATTGCTATCCCTATTGGATGACTTGACTACATGTAAGGGCAGACTTTCACCCGCTCCTTTGGGTATTGCTCTGTGTTCACTTGTCACTTTTTCACATTATCTGTGACAGGAAGCTCATCATGTAGAGCAACTATGGTTCTAACCCTATATCCTCACCTCCCTTGTGCGCAGGGACACAAGCTCCGTTTTCAAAAAGCATCACATTGTTATCAAAACATAATGATAAAATGGTCAGAACGTATCTTGGTACATTTTTAATTTATGAAAATATTAAAACAGTTATTGAATCATATGATTAACAGCCTTAATCATTTAATTAAAAGAGGAGTCCAATCTTGTTGTGGAGTTTGGACAATGCCTTAAACCACTAGTCCAACTTTGAAAGACTGTATACTTGCAATCCCAAAACAATGTTGTAACATGCACCTAACATTAAATAAGTCTTAACTTTTTCATTGGCTTTACTTTTAAGTTAAAGCTTCTATCTTCAACTATGCATTGTATTAAGACTGAAGATCATGGTTACTGTTGGATAAACTGATAGAAAAGCTCTACTGGTTTACAATAAAAAATTATATAACGAAGACAAACTGTATGCTTTTTGTTACACTAAATGTACTTCCTATATGATTTGCTGTTTTGTTCTGAGATATGGTTCATCTATATGCCTATGACATGCTCATTTGAATCAATTGCGCTCAGTTGGATCTCTTTTATCCAATAGAACAATCTACATATTGTCATTTTTTGCCTATGTTAAGAATATGAGAATATATAAAATATCCATCTTGTCCATTGATTTGTTTAGTCATTCAATACAATTAAGGTTAATCCTAGGCTTTAGTTCCACTTTCCTGCCTGCTTTCCTTTGATTCTTTGAGAGACCAAAGATCTATCTATCCCACCCTAGAATGCATTCAATGATGGAGAATGCACAGCACTTTGGTGTACAGAATTCCAAACATTTACAATCCAGACAGTGCAGTAATTTCTCATCATCTCTGTCCTGAGTGATTGGCTCTTTATCCACAAGCTGTGCCTGTATGTTTTCAATACCCCAACCAACAGGAACAATCCTTTCATGCTCAACAACCTAGAATGTCCAGCATTCACAGTGTACATTGCATAAACATTGCATGCTTCAAATCCTGTTTCTATCGAATGGTACATTATAGTTACTTTGTTCATGCTATATAAGAGCTGTTCCAACATCACTATGACTGTAGTTCTACTTTGACAATTTGTAATTAATGGAAATTTTGACAGATGTTGTGAGACTACTTCCCTGTGCTGCAATTGGTATGAAGTTATCATTTCAATCCATAAGTGGAAATAAAGCTTAGCGAGATGGAATTTTATTAACATTCTGCTTAATGAGCAGCGGATGGCACAATCTTCACAGTCAAAGCTTTCTGTCAGTACATTGCATGGAACCATCAATAGAATGTGGTTTGACCAGCTTTTACTGTTCTTATTAAAGGTTTGTTAGTAAATGGTTAAGTAAATGCAATGGCTCTGGACAGCATCTACAAAAGGGTTGCAACTAACATTCCAGAAAGCGTTGCTCTGGGATAAGGGTTGGAGAACTTACAAATTTAAGAGTATTCCAACCAAAATATTATGTGTAATCATTTGATAAATGACTTTTCAAATCTGTTTTCAGAGTGAGGTGGCTCACGGCCTCTTAACCCAGATACTTATTGAACTTCTACACTCATTTATATTAGCTTGCATTAATTTCTGTTTTCACAGTCAACACATTTGAATTGAAACACTAATTCAAAGCCTTCATTTTAACTTAGCCTGCTTAGTGGGAATGAAACAGGTTCAGGTCACATGCCCATGTTATACCTCATCGATTTCAGCCTTGGCTAGGACCAGAACTGCATCCTTGGCCCTTCTCCTATGTTTCTAAAGAAATAACTACCATAAATACAGTTGACCAAGCTATCAATGTTCTCATCAACATATATTTCATTAGGTGACTTTTGGTCCTTTGAAGATACACAATCAATTGTAGATGAACCAGAAGGTCTCTGTAGCTTAAGTCCAGATCTTGAAGAAGTGTAGACTGAGTTACACACAACAGAAAATGCAAACATTATAAAATTGCTCTGTAGCACCTAATTTTTCCATGACTTTTTCACTTGAAGGGCAGATCTCTGCGAGAACCAAAGTAGACACCAAATGGAACCACAGGAACAATGTCAACTTTGCCTCCAACTAAGAGAAATGCCATCTCTGTCCAGTACTCCATCTAGTGGAGTGTCCGAGAGTTAATAAACTATCAACTGAATGATGCATCCAACGTTTTGGATTCAAGTATGCCATCTCCTGGTTGTGACAAGACAATTCAGCTACAGCATTCCTGTTGCTGCTTTGCTTTTATGGCCTGAAACTTCTAAATAACAAAAGGTTCACAAATTGTGAACAACAAATTAGCATAGTAGCCCCGTGAATTCATGCCCACAATTATCCATGTGATCTATTCTGCATATTGTGGTACTGTGGGAAGGAAGGAAAGTCTTTTCCGTCTTGGGAGGGAAGAAAGAAGAGAAAAAATTAACATGGGCTTCATAGTAATCAACGCTGCAGAGCAGCACTAGGAGAGCTCCAGCAGCTAATCTGCGACCTGCTTTCTTAACTACAAACATTCTGTATTTAGATTACATGTTTTACACCCCAAGCCACTTCACAGGAGTGCAATCAAACCAACATTGACACTAAACTGAAGGTGGAGACATTAGGATAGATGACGAAATGCTTAGCCAAAGAGCTAAGTTTAAAAACAGCATCTTAAGGCAGGAAAGAGAGATGGTTGGGCAAAGAGACTTGGGGAAGTAATGCCAAGATAGGGTTAAGGTTAGGAATAGCTGCCAACGGTGGGGTGAAAATAATGCAGTTTGTGGCCATTGACTAAACAGAAAATGTGTATTAAACATGAAAATACCATGATAGCTAAAAAGCTTAGAATACATCTAAGAGTTGAAATAAGAATCTCACTATAAGCAAAATGTGGGTGTCGGTGTATCTCAGAAATAATAACGTATAACTCCATAAGAACACATGCATTACCATGCAGGAAGAATGAAATAGTTATATTACGTACTAAATTAGGAAAAATTAATGCATCCTTTTCATCAAAAAGGTGTTGAATTCTGCTTCACTGTTGACTTGTTTTTATTTGTAGGATGTATCAAAAAACTGTCATCCTTCTATTCCTGATGGGGATGTTAATGGTGGCAGTGGAGATGAAGAAAAATCGTCCTCCAGGAGCCATCCCACCCCTTTACAAGGGAAGCACTAACAGCTCAGAGAAACGCCCACATCGGAGGCAGGACGTTCTAGCTTCCAGTCAAGAGGCGCTGGTGGTAACAGAGAGAAAGTACTTGAAGAGTGATTGGTGCAAAACCCAGCCCCTTAGACAGACCATCAACGAGGATGGTTGTGTGAGCCGAACTGTCATCAACAGATTCTGCTACGGACAGTGCAACTCCTTCTACATCCCCAGGCATGTTAAAAGGGATCAAGAGTCCTTCCAGTCCTGCGCCTTCTGTAAACCACAAAAATTTACTACCCTGACTGTCAAACTGAACTGCCCTGACCTGCAGCCTCCCTTCAGACATAAGAAAATCCAACGAGTCAAGCAGTGCAAATGTATATCAGTAAATGTAAATGACTGGAGCAAGCAGTGATAAGATAAACAATCACAGCCTCCCCAGTCTGTAGGAAGTACTCCCAACTCTCAATGCTGCCATCAGATAGATACCCATAGAAAGCAAGCACTGTACAAAACCTGCCCTCATGTGCGAGTACGTTTTTAGTTTTGTGTGGCTAACCTTGAGCAGGGAGCTTTGAATTGGGCACACCGGCACCCAAAAATTGGATGTCTATAACTTTTTTTTTGCATAAATGGGTGTAAAATTCTTTTGAAGAAATTTTCTTTAAACATTGAATTCTAATATTAAAAGCATCCCAGTCACAGACTCCACAAACAGTCGAAACACAGTCTTTATTCTACAGACACTATTCTGTCTTTAAAGTTTTTTTTAACAGTCTGGACATTTTCACTTTTAGTTTACTCACTGCTGTCGCCTGCTATATGATATGGATATGGTGCCAAAACAGATAGGAGACTTTTTGATGGTTCACTGCAGATAAGAGAATTTGAACCGCTTAGACTGTGGACAGACATGTAATGCGCTCCTGGAAGCACAAAGATAGAGCCTGGGATTGAGCCGGCACTCTGCACCTCTGGACTGCTAGAAATCCAAACTTTCAGCGATGTTTTATATGGGAATATTCTGATCAACCTGCATTGAAGATAATAGTATATATTTAATTATTCCAAACATTGTTTAATTATTGCTGTCCTTTTTTTTTCTGCCTTCTATATTTCAGTACTCATGACCATACTTTTGTACATGCACGTATGAATTAATGGCACTTTTCCAACATCATCCCATTGAAGCTGAACATAGCAAAGGCACTAAAAGACATCGAATTATATTTTCCTTTCTTTTTTAAACGATTATTGTTAATATATGATGAAAGTGTAAATTAGTAGTTATTGATGTATATTCTTTATTTTATCTTTCGTAAGCTGCATGTGGACAGTATTTTGTTCTGACAATTCAGAAGTGCCAGTGATCCATATTTTGGAAGTCTCACTAATACTCCCCTGTAATGCAATGCAGTGAGTCTGGTGTATGATTATGCTGTGTATAGTACCATGTAGAAATGCCAGTGGAAATATAACCATTACAATGTCATTATATTACTTGAGGGTAAAGTTATTGCCATGAACATTTTTACTCATTTAAGTCCTCCCAGTGAAGTGTAAATATACCAAATATTACTGCAGATTAAACAGAACATTTGGGAAAATTGCTATTCTACAGATGAAATGATTTTAAGCACTTGGCATCCAAATCTTGGACTCAAAAGACACAAAGAGCAAAATTACTTATAATTGAATAGTTTGGTTGGTTGATAGACAAAAGCATTTTTCACTGTCCCCTGCATCAATCGTCATTCAAATAGTTTTGCAGTGTGGCTGCATTTCTTAGAACTACACTTTGCTTAAGTCTGTTTAGCAATTGAATGCTGCATGAACATATAACATACAAAGTGCTAGACCCGAGCAGACTTACTGACTGAGATTTTGGGATGATACTGATGATTTCATTGTATTGACTGTGATAGATTGAATGTTAAACTTTGGTCATTTGCAATGCTGGTGGCTCACCAAACCCAAATGTGACCCACAAGTTCTCAGACAGAGTGCAGTTTTTCGATAATTTAAATGTAATCTGTGCATCCAGTCTTCTTTGTTGGATCCAGTCCTTCTTCATCCAGACTGTGCAATTCTACTCCATTTATTTTAACTGTACCATAGACAATGCTACTTCATCCAACTGTACAAACAGCTATGAATTTAAAATGTTTTATTTCAACTCTTCATCATTTGATTTATGGCATTTTTAAAGCACTTTCTCTTGATCACCAGAAGTCTATTTTCCTTCTTTAAGCTGAGAGTAGAGAATAAAGAATTGTCCTGGGAGCTGGACATTCATCTCATGCAGTCAACTGATCTTACTTGGGATTTGCCAGCATGCACTCAGTTCTGGTAATTCCTCTTCTACGTGATGGGGGAGCTGGTCCTGTGACTTTACAACCAACCTGGAACTGCTTAATGAGAAATTTCCTTTTAGTTTCTTGAAGTACTTACGATAGCTTTCATAGCCATGGGATGAAGATGGCAGCATTACAGCATTGTAGACCTCTATTTTAGTATGCACATTTGATAACATATTAGCCTGCCAGCTCTATTAATGTATCATTGCATAAGGTGTCACTCAGGTAGATAAACTGTGTTACAGAATGCAGTGTAGTATTCGTAATTTACATGGAGAGTGGAGGTCAAGCATTCCGAATCTCACATCAATACAACATTGAGTAGTATTCTAAATGACTCTTGGCCAACAATGAAGAGAGCTGAAGTACTCCTGTAGTTCCCCAGTCTGACAGTCCTTTCCATCTGTACAAAGTAACAATACATGTATCCTTCAAATCTTATAGACAACCTAATATTCAAATGGTAAGAAATTTGATAATCCCTGTCACCACATTTAAATACCCATTAATCACATCTAACACCTGAACCCAGTAAGTATTGAGCAAACTGTTCTGTTTGATACATTCAAAGTGCTATGTCACTGAGGTTTGTCCTAACGATGCAATGTTCCTATCGGGGATCCTGATGTAGAAAAGCAGTTGCCTTGTATTGGTTAGACAAACTTCCAAAGTTCTATGGATATTATCAAAATGAAGAAATGCTATGAAACTGAGAAAATATGTTATTTTATAGGTATTCTGTAAATTATATAGATAACATAATAAAAAAATTCTTGAATTAAAGGAAATCACTTTGTTCATTTTTGTGAATTATGTTCCTCTAAACTGTTCAGATCACTTGACCCATTGAGTCCACACTGAGCCTTAGAAGGGTTTTGCACCCAATCCCACTCCATCCCTGTAACCCAGCATTCTCCATGGCTAATCCTAGCCGACACATCCCTGGACACTACGGGTAATTTAGCATGGCCAATCCACCTAACCTGCACATCTTTGCACTGTAGGATTGAACCAGAACACCTGGAGGAAACACACACAGACACAGGGCGAATGTGCAAACTCAACAAAGACACTCACCTGAGGGTAAAACTGAACATGGGTCTCTGGCATTATGAGGCAGCAGTGCTAACCACTGAGCCGCTGTGCCAGCCCATGTAAGTCAACGTTATCTGCAAAGTTTGATACAGCATTTGCAATATTTTTGTTGAGGTGATTAAAAACTACAGATCAGTATCACTCATTCATTTTTACATGACAGCATCTCATTTCCCACCTGGGGACCCTGTAGTCTCTAGGACTCAACATCAAGGCACAGCCTCAGGCTGAAGGAACTAGCATTTAGAACTGAGATGAGGAGGAATTTCTTTGGTCAGAGGGTGGTTCATCTGTGGAATTCATTGCCACAGAGGGCTGTGGAGGCCAAGTCATTGAGTGTATTTAAGACAGAGATAGATAGGTTCTTGATTAGTAAGGAGATCAAGAGTTCCAGAGAGAAGGCAGGAGAATGGGGTTGTGAAACATATCAGCCATGATTGAATGGTGGAGCAGACACAATGGGTCAATCAGCCTAATTCTGCTCCTACACGTTACGGCCTTACAGTCTAATAACCTTAGAACATGATTCTGTCCTTCCATTTGTTTTACTGACCTCCACATCCCGGTCCTGCCATGATTTTTTCTAATTCATTTGTGGGATGTGGGCGTCACTGGCTGGCCAGCATTTAATGCCCGTCCCCAGTTGCCCTTGAGAAGGTGGTGGTGAGTTGCCTTCTTGAACTGATGCAGTCCACCTGCTATAGGATGCCAATAATACACTTAGGGAGGGAATTACAGGATTTTGATCCAGCAACAGTGAAGGAATGGTGACATATTTCCAAGTCAGTATGGTAAACAGCTTGGAGGGCAGCTTGCAGGTGGTGGTGTTCTCATATATCTGCTGCCCTTGTTCCTCTAAATGAAAGTCGTTGTGGGTTTGGAAGATGCTGTCTCAGGATCTTTGGTGAATTTCTGCAGTACATCTTGTAGATAGAACACACTGTTGTTACTGAGTATCTATGGTGGAGGAAGTGGATACTGGTGTTGGTGTGGTGCCACTCAAGTGGGCTGCTTTATCCTGCATGGTGTCAAGCTTCTTGAGTGTTGTTGCAGCAGCATTCAAACAGGCAAGTGAGGAGTATTCATCACACTCCTGACTTGTGTCTTGTAGGTGGTGGATAGGCTTTGGGGAGTGAACAGTTGAGTTACTCCCAGCAGTATTCCTAGCTGCTGACATATTTTTGTAGCCACTGTGTTTATGCGGTGAGTCCAGTTGAGTTTATGATCAATAGTAACCCCAAGCATGTTGATAGTGGGGTATTCAGTGATGGCAACACCATTGAATGTCAAGGTGTGGTGGTTAGATTGTCTCTTGTTGGTGATTGTCATACCCTGGTATTTGCGTGATATAAATGTTAATTGCCACTTACCACTTGCCAGCCCAAGCCTGGATATTGTCCAGATCATATACGGACTGCTTCAGTATCTGAAGTCACGAGTCGCAAACAGTACTGAACATTGTGCAGTCATCAGTGAACATTCCTACTTCTGACCTTAAGACTGGGGAAGGGTCAGTGATGAAGCAGGTGAAGATAGATGGGCCCAGGAGACTAGCCTGAGGAACTCGTACAGAGATGTCCTGGAGCTGAGATGATGGACCTGGAACAACCACAACCGTCCTCCTATGTGCCAGACATGACTCTAACCAGTGGAGAGTTTGCCCTCTGATACCCATTGATTCCAGTTTTGCTAGGGGTCCTTGATGCCACACTCAGTTGAATGCGACCTTGATGTAAAGAACTGTCACTCTCACCTCAACTCTGGAATTCAGCTGTTTTGCCCATGTTTGAACCAAGGCTGTAATGAGGTCAGGAGATGAATGGTCCTGGCAGAACACAAACTGGGCATCACTGAGCAGGTTATTGCTGGGCAAGGGCTGCTTGATAGCACAACTGATGACATCTTCTATCACTTTGCTGATGATTGAAAGTAGACTGATGGGGCAGAAATTTGCCATTTGGATTTGTCCTGCTTTTTATATACAGGTCATTGTTGGGAATTTTCCACATTGTCGGGTTGATGCCAGTGTTGTAACTGTACTGGAACAGCTTGGCTAGGGGAGCAGCATGTTCTGGAGCACAAGTCTTCAGTATTATTGCTTGAATGTTGTCAGGACCCATAACTTTTGCAGCATCCATTGCCTCCAACTGTTTCTTGATATCACGTGGAGTGAATTGCATTGGCTAAAGACTGGTATCTGTAAAGCTGGGCACCATTGGAGGAGGCCGAGATGGATTATCTACTTGACACTTGTGCTGGGCTTTTCCATCATTGAGAAGGGAGATATTTGTGGAGCCTCCTCGTCCAGTGAGTTGTTTAATTATGCATCACCATTCACTAATGGACCTGAAAGGACTTCAGACCTTAGATCTGATCCATTGGTTGTGGGATCGTTTAGCTCTGTCTATCTCTTGCTGCTTATGCTGTGCGGTATGCAAGTATTTCTGTTTAGTAAATTCACTAGGTTGATACCTCATCTTCAGGTATGCCTGGTGCTACTCCTGGCATGCCCTCCTGCACTCTCCATTGATCCAGGGTTGATCCCCTGGCTTGATGGTAATAGTTGAGTGGGGGATATGTGGGGCCATGAGGGTACAGATTGTGCTGCAGTACAATTCTGCTGCTGTTAACGGCCCACAGTGTCTCAGGGATGCCCAGTCTTGAGTTGCTAGATCTGTTCAAAATCTGTCCCATTTAGCACGGTGGTAATTCCACACAAAACGGTAGAGGTTATTCTCAGTGTGAAGGTGGGACTTCGTCTCCACAAGGACAGTGCGGTGGTCACTCTTACCAATTACTATCATGAACAGATGCATCTGCAACTGGCAGATCGGTAAGGATGAGGTCAAGTATGTTTTTCTCTCTTGATGGTTCCCCCACCATCTGCCACAGATCCAGTCTAGCAGCTATGTACTTTCAGACCCCATCAGCTCGATCAGTAGTGCTGGCACTGAGCCACACATCGATTACTAATGCTGAGTACCAATTCATCAGCTGAGGAAGGATGGTATGTGGTAATCAGCAGGAGGTTTCCTTGCCCATGTTTAACCTGAAGCCAAGAGACTTCATGGAATCCAGAGTCAATGTTGAGGACTCCTAGGTCAACTCCCTCCCAACTGTATACCATTGGTCCACCACCTCTGCTGGGTCTGTCCTTCTGGTAGTTTGGACATATCCAGGGATGGTGATGGTAATGTCTGGGACATTATCAGTGAGGTACGACTCTATGAGTATAACTATGTCAGGTTGTTGACTAGTCTGTGAGACAGCTCTCCCAACTTTGGCACAGGCCCCCAGCTAGTAGTAAGGAGGACTTTGCAAGTTTGACATTGTTGTTTTTGCCCTTGTCTTTTCCAGTGCCTAGGTCAATGCCAGGTGGTTCATCTGGTTTTATTTCTGTAGCAATTGATACAACTGAATGGCTTGTAAGGCCGTTTCAGAGGTCATTTGAGAGTCAACCACATGGCTGTGAGTCTGCAGTCACGTGTAGGCCAGATTGGGTGAAGATGGCAGATTTCCTTCTCTGAAGAACATTAATGAGGCAGATGGGATATCTAACAATCGATGATGATTTCATGGTCATCAGTAGGTTCTTAATTCCAAAACCTTTTTTATTGAATTCAGTTTCCACCATTTTCCGTGGTGGGATTCAAACCTGGAACCCCAGAAAATAAGCTGAATTTTTGGATTAATAGTCTAGCGATAATGCGACAAAATCATTGCCTTCCACAGGACATGGTTTGCTTTCAGCACAGTCTACTTATTTTCTCCTACCCTCAGCTCTCATTATCACTTATTCAGCTTCTGTTCTGTCCTAGCTTGTTTGCCTACCCCTTTCATATCTCTTTCTTTCTGGGCTTTGTCTCCACTTAACCACTCACCTCTTGCCCCTCTCCCAGCCTCCACTCCCAACCTTGTCTTCAGCATAAGTTCCACCTTTTCCCAGCTACTATCAGTTCTGATGAAGAATCACCAGACTCGGAATGTTAACTCTGCTTTCTGCCCACAGATGCTGCCAGACCTGCTGAGTTTCACCAATAATTTCTGTTTCTGTTCTGATCTCCAGCATCTGCAGCTCATTGATTTACTTTCCTGTGAGATAGGTTAAAAAGGATCCCTTACCTTTCTCGGTAATCCAAATGAATTTATGATTAAAGGAGTCAATTTAAACGGGCATTCTTGAATTAACCAAAAAAGTGATTTTATTTTGCGACTAAACTAAGAAGAATTAGTAACACATACATGGAAATAAGAGATGAGTGCAAAAAGTTGAAAATAGCAAAGAGATAAAGATCAATCTCTGAATTATTCATGAAATGTAGATAAAACAGATGGTTAGCACTGGCAGTGTTGAAGTGAACAGTTGCACAGTTTCTTGGTTTTGCAGCTTGGCAGAAATTCTGTTATAGAATCATAGAATTCCTGGATATGGAAACAGACCATTTGGTCCATCAAGTCCACACCAACCCTCTGAAGAGCATTCGATGCAGACTCACCCCCTTACCCTATAATGCTGTATTTCCCATGGCTAATCCACCTAGCCTGCACATCCCTGCACACTATGGGCCTATACTGCATATCTTTGGACTGTGGGAGGAAACCAGACACCCAGAGGTTTTCTCCACAATATCAGTTTATCCTGAAGCTTGTATTCTTGCGACGATTTCAGAGCATTTTCTCCATCACTCAGCATCAATCTTATTACTCTCCCGAAAATTCCTGTTTAACTTCCTGCAGTTTGACCTCTGGTTCTGTCACAGCAGCAGAACAGTTCAATCCAAGTCACATATCTTTGGTAATATTGATGACAATGCATTTGCCTCCTTGACATTTTTGCAGCATTCAACAAGATTACCAAAAGGATGCTAACATCTGCCTCTTCTGTCATCAAGTTCCATGGAAGAGCTCTGAGCTGGTTTCTTTCCTACCTCTGACAGCAGCCAATGATTTTCCCACAAATGGTCTTTTTTCCTTCTCTTACATTGCCATCTACGGAGACCCTCTTGTCCGACATATTGCCTCTGACAGCGAGCTGTCTTCGAAATTATTCAAATTCTCCAGAACCTCTGCTGCCAGTCTGTTTGTCTGATGTCCAGGGACAGATTTCCAGTTGGCTGCCATCTGTTTTAGCCCTAATAATGAGCATTATCCATTTGGAAATAGGACTGGCACACCTCCAATCTTCCCTATAGACACCTAAGATCCATCAGATGTAATTTTCAGGTACTCCCATAAATGCTTGAGGCCCAAACCCAGAAATGGTTTGGATTTCCCATGCTAATGCAGTCATGCATCTGTTCAGACAACTTGAGTCCATTCTGAGCAAATGTTTAATGTTACCTACAGCATGCTCACTCATCTCATAACAGTCCTCCTTGTAAACAGTGGGAGGACCCTTATTTTTGCCACATCTGATACTCCTGTCACAAAGTGCACCCTTGCATCCTTCACTACACGAGGAACTTGAACAGTTCATCAACTTTACTAACACCTTTCATCCCAACCTCAAATTCACCTGGATCATCTCTGATACCTCCCTCCCCTTCCTGGACCTCTCCAACTCCATCTCTGGTAACTGCTCAAAATTGACATCTACTTCAAGCCCACCAACTCCCATAGTTACCTGGACTACAAATTCTTTCACCCTCCTGCAAGAATGCAATCCCATACTCCCAATTCCTCCACCTCTGCTGCCTCCGCTTCCCAGATGGAGCATTCCACTCCTGGACATCCCAAATGTCCTCCTATTTCAAGGACCATAACTTCTCCCCTCCAGTGATCAAAAATGCCCTGAACTGCATCTCTTGCATTTCCCTCACTTCTGCCCTCAAACAAAAATGCCCTCCTCCCCCCAACAAAAATAAAGGCAGAACCCCTCTTGTCTTCACATACCACCCCACCAACATTCGCATCCAGTGTATCATTCTCCACCACTTCCATCACCTACAATCCGCCCCCGCGACCAAAGAGATATTTCCCTCCCCACCCCTATCTGCCTTTCATAGGGACCGCTCTCTCCGTGATTCCCTCATCTGCTCCACACTCCCCACTAACTCCACCATATCCAGCACCTTTCCCTGCAACCGCAGGAAGTGCTACACCTGCCCCTAAACCTCCCCCCTCACCTCCATCCAAGGTCCAAAGCAAACCTTCCATATCCGACAGGGGTTCACCTGTACATTCTCCGACTTGGTCTAATGTATCCGCTGCTCTTGATGTGGTGTCTTCTACATCGGTGAGACCAAGCGTAGATTCGGAGATCATTTTGTAGACCATCTGTGGTCTGTATGCTACAAATGACAACACCTTCTGGTCACCAACCATTTTAATTTCCCCTCCCACCCCCGGGTGACATGTCCATCATGGGCATCCTCCAGTGTCACGATGACACCACCTGCAAACTGAAGGACCAACACTTCATATTCTACTTCAAGAACCTACAGCCTGAGGGCCTAAACATGGAATCCACCAGTTTTAAAATCTCCCCACCCCCGGCCTCATCCCTTGACCAACCCTCCCCCTCATCCCTGCCTCCTTGACCTGACACAACCTGTCCATTTTCTCTCCAAACTATCCACCCCACCTACCCCAATGACCAATCACGACCACTCCCTACCTGCGCTCACCTATCACCATCCCACCTACTTTCCCTACCACCGCCCCTCCTCTATCTATTCATTTCCCAGCTCCTTTCCCCCTCCCTTTCTGAAAAAGGGTCCCGACCTGAAACGTCAACTTTCCTCTGATGCTGCCTGGCGTGCTATGTTCCTCCAGCTCCACGCTGTGTTGTCTCAATATTGACACATTTCCTTCTTTGGCTCTTTTCTAGGTTGAATGATAAAATAGCAATCTTGGTGTCCTTCAAAATCCTGAACTGAGCTTTAAACACCATATCCTATTCATAACAAAGATTGTTTAATTCTACCTTAGCACCACTGCCTTTACTGATCTTAATTCAACATCAGCTCCATTGAAAGCTTTATACACTTTTTACACTTCCTGACATGACTATTTTAAATGTTTTCTCCATTATCCTATTTTGAACTTCAAGTTATCTAAAATGTCTCTCAACATGTTTTTGTCTTGTATTAAGTTGCACATTGTAATCATTTTCAACGATTCACTTCAGTGATGTTTCTCCCTAGTTCCCCAACATGCTACATTTAAAATCTTCACAAAAGGTGAAAAATTAGCAGGATTTTAGAACAATTATTGATCAGTAGCTGAAAGCACCCAGTCATTGTCAAGTTGTTTTCACGATTGCTTATCATGGACTGGAACGTATTCTGAAGGCAATTTTGTTTTGGCACATTGCAACAAATTGCTCCAATCCTCTATTTTCAAGTTGTAGAAAATTCTTGTTAATTTATCTTTTACTGAGTATAAACATATTGGGATAGTGCAGAGAAGACCAGCAAGAAAGATTGCGGAACTGAGTGCTTCAAACAATGAAGACTGAACTGGGTTTTGGGGAGAGAAGACGACTGACATGGTCGAGAATAAGATAATCATCTAGCTCAGAGAAGATTATTTGGCCAAACACACCTCTGTCAGCTGTCTGCAAAAAATAATTAGTCCCACTTTCTTGTTCTTCTTCCATAATTCTCAAACGCTTCAATTTCAATTCCCCTTTGAAAGTTTAGGCTGTTAACTTACAAAAAAATAACATTTTTGCAAATTAAAATATATGTCATGTCAATTGTTAATGCATACTCAATGCTGTGAGTGCATAACAACAAACTACAAGGACAGCTGGAGATTAGAAGCAGCTTTAGATTTCTGAAGCAGTGGATAAGGGGAACAGACTCCCAGCAAAATTAATGTGTACCACATTTAACATTTCCTTACAAACATGCTTAATTACCTCAGAATGGAACAGACGGTTTTAAGGCAAAAGATAAATTTGGGATGATGAAATATTCTGTGAAATATCCTGTTTCCTGCCTATCTCAAAGCATAAATGGACCACCTGCAAAATGCAAGTGGTGAAATTTCTGGTTGCTTTAGACCCTCTCTCAAGGAAAAGGCCATTTACTTAGGACATCCCAGTTTCTCCTTGGGGAACGTAATTACTGCATCACTGCAAATTCTATGTTTTTTTTCCACTGGCTTCACTGCCTTTAGAAAACAGTGGCATCTGGCTCCAAGTATGGTTTTCAACTTCATGTGCCCTGACTACACACAGTATTTCAGAGTGCCTATAAGTAATTGTTGTTTTTATCCTTTATATAAAGTATTTCACTGCTGTGTTAAACCCGTGTTAGATAATGCAGTAGAAATACCTCCCGGATGAGAATATATCTGGAATTTTATCTTACAAGCAGTCAATAGGAAAAAGCTACCTCATTTAAAACTTTTCATGTTCGAAGTTCAATCATTCTATTCATTACGGGAAAATATACAGACAATTATTTCAAAAATCCCATTTAAAAAATGCAATAGTTTGTAATGCTCTTTGTTCCTCAAACATATTGCACATTTGTTCCATCTAGAGACTTTATGATGGAGTTACATACAAGCCCTGTGATGATCTTGTTAGATAAGACCCTCCACAAGGCCACTATCTGAATTGGGTGGATCATCAAATACAGAAGAACTTGATATTGACCCAAAAGACCACACAGAGATCAGAGGACCCAACGGAATCTTGAGGCTAACATCCCAGGGCTCTGCGAAAGATGGTTGCTGGTTTCTTGCCATTGTACAGATCAACATTGGAGCCAACCCACTGTATCAACTGCATAACATTTCACAAAATCTGGTGTTACTAGACCACACAATGTCTAAAGCAGTTCCAATGACGGGGGAAGCAGAAATGTGACCTTCTCCAGGCACCCTGGATATGGGCTATAGCTGTTGAAAGGTCAACACTTTTCAGCTACAGCTGGTTCCTTAGAGTTTACAGTATGTACTTCAGCATTGGATCCTTTTATACACTGCTGTTTTCTGATGACTAATGCAAATTCTGCACCTCGTACCTACTGGTTTTCAAATATTGTTGTACAGCCCAACCCACCAGCAAACTATCACATGCTGTTTCATTTCTTTTCTCAATCCAATTGGCAAATGAGGCAGGGAAAAAACATGTGCTTAGGTCTGTTTCATGGCTTGATTTTCCTGGAACATGGGTCATAATCCCAGCTGATGGCAACTCTGGTCAAGTCAGAACACAGAGTGGAACCTGGCTTGAGTCATAGGTTTATCGTTTACTGTGTTGGACAATCACTGAACATATTCAAGATGCTGAAAATGTAATTTTACCAAAATAATATTTAAATTTATCATATACAAAAAGGAAGAAAAAATTGTCTTACACACTAGAAGAATGATTTGAAGAAGCTTTATTATAAATAGCAGAAAGTAGGATTGAACTCTTTTACCTTCAAAACAACCTTACAGATACTTCAAAACAGAGTGAATGGTCACCCTATTTCCATTTTAAAGTTTCACGTTCAATTGGCATGGCTGTATCTTGCTTATTTCTGGCAAATATTTGCATTCACTTCATACTATTTCTACTGTCAATATGTCTCCTTCGGATGCTCAAAAAAACTGCTAACACAGCTCACTTAATTCTTAACATGGGTTCCTTAAAACCTCCTTGAATGACAAAAGGAGATGGTGCAATGCAACACATTTGGGGAAGGTGAGAAATCTTTGGAGACAGTCTTGAAGAGATTTACTCAAACAACTAACAATTATTGTTAGGTGAAGAGCTTCAAGAATGAGGTTACTCTCCTCAGACTAGAGAAGGTTAAGAAGAGATTTATTAGACGTGTTCAAAATCATGAAGGGATTAAGTAGAATTAGTAAAGGGAAACCATTCTAAAGGCTGCAGTGTCAGTTATTCGAGACTACAGATTAACAAAACGATAAGTAAAAGCAATTTACATGCAACAAGTGGTTAGGAGCCGGAATGCGTTGCCTGATAGGGTGGTGAGTACAGAATTAACTGTCATTTGCAAAATTGAATTGGATAAATAATTGAAGGAAAAGATACTGCAGGGGTATGGAGAAAGAATGGGCTTTGTGTGCAATAGAATTGCTCTTTGAAAGAACAGAAAATTCTTGATAGACTGAATGGTCTTCTGCTGCGTTTTCCTATTCTCTGATATTACTTTCTCATGGCTTTAATGTTACTGATTTTAAGCCACACAGGTCTTCTTTTCAGCCCAAGCTACTCTGGATACTGCAGACATAGATTCATTCTGTATGGGACAAACCTGCACACCCACTAAAGTAACAAAAACAAAATACTAGAAAGGGTGGAAGTCTGAAGTAAAGACAGAAAGTGAAAGAGAAACTCGACAGATCGTGCAGCAACCACGTGGAAAGAAACAGAGCTAAGATTTCAAGTCGAGTGACCTTTCTTCAGAACTGAAGAGGATAGGAAAATGATTGTGTTTCTGTTGCTGAAAAAGGGAGAGGAGGACCGAATGAAAGTAGAAAGCAGTGAAAGAGAGTAAGCTGAAAGATTCAAAAGGAAATCATATTGGAGAGAAGAGCAGAACTTCTTCAAGGTGGGCACTCAAGAATCTTCTGGATATTTCTCTCCTTCCAAGAGGAGGCTTGTTTCTTTTTCTGTTTCACTGTGGCATGGAGAACCTTCCTGTTCGGCAACAGTCCATTTTCTTCCCCCTCTCTTCTATCCTTGGTTTCTAAAGCATTGAATTATTAACCTCAAGGGTTATATATGAAGCCTTATAAATGTAAACAAATATCCAGACAATGCAATACCACTCTCAGAACTCCAAAAATGTAACAAACTGCACTTCTCCTTCACACAGAATACAACTTTTAAAAAGCTATACACGATTCTGTTCGCTTTAGAACTCAAGTTTCCAGATAATGATTATTATAAGTTATCATGCACTTTCATGTCACTAGTATGTCACCAAAGCCCATATTTTGAACAGCACCACGCGGTATCAAGCACAACTGATCTGGAGACTCTTTTATTGCTACTACCTCCAATAGAGACATCAGAAGGGTTTGCAGTTTGAGAATCAATGAGCAATGTAGGCAATGGCCTAGTGGTATTATTGCTGGACCGTTAATCCAGAGACCCAGATAACATTCTGGGGCATGGGTTCGAATCCTACCTTGGCATATGGTGGAATTTGAATTCAATAAATAGCTGGAATTAAGACTCTAATGATGACCACAAATTGATTGTTGGGGAAAAACCCATCTGGTTCACTCATGTCCTTTAGGGAAGGAGATTACCATCCTTTCCTGGTCTGGCCTACATGTGACTCCAGACCCACAGCAATGTGGTTGACTCTCAACTACCCTCTGGGAAATTAGGGATAGGCAATAAATGCTGCTTAGCCAGCGACACCATAATCCCATAAATGAATAAAGAAAAATACCTTGGACTTGGAGTACAAACTTAGCTTCTGGTTCAGATGCTACCACTGTGCCACAAGATGTCATCAGTAAATATTTCAGTTTTACAATGGGTTTCAGTGTTTCACAAACAAACAATTTCCTTTGTTTTCCATACAATTGTCCATGGGTTTTCAGGAATTTCATAATGGTTTGTGATTTCTGGTGTTCTCCTGGTGGAAGAAGCTTGGCATGTATTTGAAGCACACAGATGAGGACCAGATATCAAAGTTGATAGAATTTCTCCACCATGCTTCGAGGCAAGCATGATGATCCCTAACCATCCTCAAGAATGAAGTGATGAACTGCTTTTTTGAAGTGTTGTAGTCACTGTTCTATTAGGGATGTATTCCAGAATTTGCCCCAGCAATGATGAAGAAACAGTGTTATGGATCAGACCAAACACCTTCAAAAACATATTAAGAAGATAGTCTAGACCCTAGCCTTTTCTTATTCTGAAGGTAAATGTAAGATGTTGTGTTCCAGATTGGTCAAACTACCATACTTGAAACAAAGAGACAAGGTGCAGGGCTGCATGAACACAGCAGGCCAAGCAGCATCATAGGAGCAGAAAGGCTGACGTTTCGGGCCTAGAAACAAAATACATTTTATTCATTCACTATAATTAAAACACAGACAAAATTTAAAAAAACAATTGTCTTAACTGTATTGAAATGCTAAACAAAATAATATATTTTAACTGCTACTAACTGTTCCAATATAGTAACATCCTATAAACACACACTTGGCAAAGGCAAAATCAGTAAAAATAGATTGTCTCACATGCAATTCTAGCAGCAGGAAGAGAACCCCAGCTTTTAGCTGTAACATTAAGAGGAATAAGACCTTCCATTTCCAGATTCAAGACTCTAGCAACTGCTGCTGAAGGCTAAAACTAAAAAAAAAAATTCCTGGTTCCATGGGAGCTTGATTTTGCCCTCTCCCTTCATTCAGGTTGCTTCTATTGTTTCAACTTGAAAAAAAACCAAAGGCATCACGAGCTGTTTACATTATTGCCTTTTGAGCAGACTGCTCTCTGCCTCTATTGCAATCTTTCTTCATTAAAAGAACGAACAAAATACACCACTTTGGCCATAGTATCATCACAATGCCCAACTCAGGAGACGTGTTACCTAGAGGGGAACCTGGAGTCATTCCCATGCATTTGTTATCCTTGCCTTTCTAGGAAGTAGAGTTTGCAAATTTGAGAATAGCTGCTGAAGATGCATTAACAAATATAATTCTCAGGATTGAAGAATCATGATTAAAATATTTTTGACTATTGCATAAATTAATGCCTTAGTGATTGGATGGTTAGTTTCCAATCATGTGATTCCCAATTTCAAAATTTCTCTTTAAGTGCCTTCCCAGCTGCTGAAGGGCAAACAACAGTGATGAGATATTAACTGGAGTGCTAGACACAGAGACTCAAACACCCATTACTTCAGGCAATGAAATACAGATGGAGACCATCCCCTCTGGCCAGGACTTTGATTAAGAGCTGATTGCAGGCAATTTGAACTGTGTATGAACTGCATGCTTGTACAATAACTCTGTTTCGAAACATGTGAAATATAAGGGCCAATTTTTCTCATCCTTTGGGCCAAAGAATCGAATCCTCTCCAGAAATGTCCAACAGAAGGAGCAGAGCCTGAAGTTACAAGACCCTCACTTCTTTCACAATGGTTGAAGATTTCTGGGCCACTACTGATGGTTGGAGCCTGGCCTGCAGTTTAAGCATCCAAATGACCAGATGGTAAATTTGGTTGAGGATCCCAAATAGGCATTATTACTGCCATGGACTTAAAACTAGCAAGGTCCACCAGAATGAAAAACCAGCAAAACTTGTGAATGATAGATATTAGTCCACCTTGTTTTGTATACTTTAAAATGGAACTCTGGTCTGCCCAGTCCATTAACTTCCAAGTATTAATTTTAAAAAAAAATATTTTTCCTGCCTCTGCTGACAGACAAAATATTTATCACTTCGGTTAGTTGAAATAACCATGCTCAGCAAACATTCCTTGCAAATTATTTATGTTAAAAAGGCTTCCATCTTCTAAACACTATGTCTTCTTTTGTAGATATTCTTCAATTACCTGCCTACTCCAAGCACATGCACTCAAATTCTTCCCTTACATTTTAAGAAAAAAATGCTTAAAGGCAGAATTACCACAGATCGACAAGGTTAATACTTAATAGGCTGCTGTTGCTAAAACAAAATTCCTCCTTTTTGACAGGACTTGGTTAGAGGGACAATGATGTATTGGATTTGAAGATGGGTTGCAGATTTATCGAAGGAAGCAGTTTTGGGACCACGCTAATTAATGAGTTAAAATGAATTAAGCAAATAATATAATAAAAATACTACATAATGTACTTTCTTGCTGCAGACTTTAAAAGGAAATTGCAGCTGTAATCCTTGCTTTAAGAGAATATGCTACAATGTTATGTATTGCTTTACTTTGGCTTGCCTACGCTTACATTTTACATTTTGTAATCTTTCTCATGTATTTGAATGTCTCAAGGCTCCTAAGTGGGAGCCATGATGCGGAGGTGCCAGTGCTATACTGGAAAAGACTAGGTCAGAAATCACACAACACTATGTTATAGTCTAACCTGAAGAAGGACTGAGGCTCCGAAAGCTGGTGTTTTCAAATAAACCTGTTGGACTATAACCTGGTGTCATGTGATTTCTGACAAAACTGGGAGGGCAGTGGGTTTTGAATAGGAGGGGATGGACAGGAAGAGAAAGCATAGTGAAAGTGATAGTGTTCAAGGAATTCTGGTAAAGGGGTTATCATCAAATGTCATGATGCGCAAATTAAGCATCGTATTATGGGAGTTGGGGGTGGAGGGGCTGTGGGAATGAATGGGTCGTCAGACTGTTGAAACCATATAATAGACCATAGTTGGAAGGATACATTATGTAAACTTCAATGATGGATTGGCAGGAGTTCAGAAGAACACTGGAGCAATGCCCTGGAAGAATTTAAAAACAAGACCAAGTATTTTCATAAAATCACACAGCACAAAGGAGGCCATTTGTCCTCTCATGCTTGTGCTGGCTCTTAGAGCTATTCAATACTCTCTCATATTTTCCCCACAGTCCTGTAAATGTTTCCTCTCCAAGCATACATCTAATGCCTTTTTTAAAGTTTTATTGAATTTGTTGTGACTACCTTTACAGACAGCACGTTCTACATCATAACAACAGACTGCTTTAAAATATTGCCTCAGCTCTCCTGTGGTTCTATTCCTTGTCTGGTTATTGATCCAAATGCAACAGCAGTTATTTGATGGCAAGTGAATGATGCTCTATGAATATCCATCAGGTCTCTTATTGCTGACACTGGGCGGGAAACCCAAATAACATATCCATTTAAGGGAACATTAGATGAATGCACAAGGGAGAAAAGAATGGAATGTTTGGTTTAAAGTATTAAAATGGGACAAGGATCAAATGGAACATAAACATTGTCAATGGGTAACTTTGAAAGACAAAACTATTCAGGTGTGAAGGAAGGGAAAGCTACAGAGTACTAAAGACCCTTACTTAAGGGAATGTATATTGGCATTGGAGGCAGTCCAGACAAGGTTCACCAGGCAGATAACAGGTATGCAGAGTGTCTTATGAGGAGAGCTGGATGAGGTTGGGCATGTACTCATTGGAATATAGAAGAATGAAAGGTGACCTTATTGAAATGTACGAAGGTACATAAGGGACTTGACAGGATAGATGTAGAAAGGTCATTTCTCAGGGCCAAAGGGCATAGTCACAAAGTTAAGGTTTTGGTGAAGCTGCAGAATGGATCTACCAAAATAACACAAAAATTACACCTTTTTGGTTCTAGGGGGAGACTGGAGAAACTTGGGCTGTTACTATGAAAACAGAGAAGAATAAAAGGAGGTTTGTTCGTCATGAGCAATTATGATACAGTAAATAAGAAAAATGACTTTCTGGACCAAGGTTGGTAACCAGCACAGAGTGATCGAAAATGACTAACAACCGAAAGAGCAGAGTTGAGGAATTATTTTTACACCGATTTATGATCTGAACTATATTACACAAAGGACTGGATTTGTTGACAACATGCATTTATACCAGTCTTTATAACATCCAAGATGCTTCACAGAATTGTTAACACAATTTGGGAAGGAGCTACATGAAAAGATATTCGTGCAGGTGAACAAAACATTTGGTCAAAGTAGGTTTTGAGGAGCGTTTGGAATTAAGAAATTGAAGTAAGAAGATAGAATAGGGAGGGTATTCATAGTCTTGGAAGCAAGACCACCAATGGCATAATGACCAAAACTGGGGATGTGCAACATGAGAGAGTGTTATGGACCAGGCCAGACCCCCTCAAAATATTTTAAGGTGGCAACCTAGACCCTAACCTTTCCTTATTTTAAAGGTAGATGTGAAGTGGGTGTTCCAGGTGTGATGCAATTGATCAAACGACTTGGCTTTAAGCAAAACAGAATTTAAACACTTTAGTTGAAACATGAACAAAAGAAAATGGAATTTAAAATAACTTTATTGGAAAACTTGACCGACCCAATACAGCAACTCAACTAAGTAACTGTTCCAACAACCCTTGGCAAAAAGGTAAATTCAAACACAGATTCTTACAGGCAGGAGGGATTTCAGAGAGAATCTGTTAAGAATAATTTATTCTCGGAGAAATGGCTACCCTCCTTCCATTGTTAAACTGTTTTCAAAGAAACACTACTGATTCAAGCTGGCTCCCTAGCCACTTTGTTACTTCTGCCTTTACAACCTCTCTTCAAAAAAAAACCCAGGACAGAATAACCTTTTTAAAGTGACAGTATCGTCACAGGGAGTTCAGGTGCCTTAGCACAGTGGGGGCATGTGTCATGGGAGGGATATGGTTATGAAACTGAAAGAGATTGCAGACACAGGGAGGAGGGAAAAGGAATCTGGAGGGTTTTGAAAACATGGATGCGGATTTTAAAACAGAGATGCTGCTCTTGTGGGAGCCAATGCCCATCAGTGAACACAATTTGATGAATAGGATTTAACTGCTGGGATTTAGGATATGACCAGCGAGGTTTGGAATGATCTAAAACTTGTGGAATGTGGACGTAGAGAAGCTGGCTGGGCTGTGTTGGAATAGTTAAGTCTGAAGGTAAGAAAAAGCCAGGTGAGGATTTCAGCAGATAATCAAAGGCCAACACAGAGGCAAATTTGAATCATGTTACGGAGGTGAACATAAACTATCTTAGTGGTGGTAACATTTCAAACAGAATCAGATACATCTTCAAAGGGAAAAGCACAGGAGTGTGGCAATAAATCACTTGTCAACTTAAATAGCTTGCACAACCAAGATGGGCTGAATTGCTTCTAAGTGCTGTATCATTTTGAAATAGACTAGTGGGATCAAGTGTTGTAAAATTCTACATCATTCTACATGGTCTGTTAAAATGGAAAATCAGTCTGGTTGTCTCCTGATAGTCTACTATCTCTTTGAAAATAATAACAATCGTTGACCAGAAAGATGAACATGCTACATAGTTGATAGTACATTTTCACTGAAGAGATAAGTTGCCAAATATTTTCCTTCTTCAATTATTGCAATGACTTCAAATCCTCCCAGATTTCACAGACATTATTACCAGTCTCCACATTGTCCCTCAATTATAAATGTTGGAAGGAGAAAGTGAAGCAAAATTATATTTTCTATTCATTTCTCAACCACTAAAACATTGGTCACTGACAACTGAATGAAATTAGCTCATATTTCCACTTTCATTACTGACATTCTACAGGACCGCATGATTTTCAATCAGCAATGACAAAGTAAGTCAGAGTTATTTCTTCATATACACGTAACCCGATTCCAAAAGGATAGTGGACCGTTGGGAGGCAATAAAATGTTTAAAATTATTGCTTCAATTTTTTGACCCCACATCTTACATTTGGGACCATTTAGTGGAGACATACCTTACAAAGAGTTGTAGCTTTTATTTCATAGAAGTGAATTCGCTCATCACTGTGTATAGTACAACTAACGTCTGACAAACATACAAGGATTGGTGCTTTAAAAAATATAACTGCACATTGTTGCTCTGTCGAGTGCTGACTTTTAAAATGGGAAAGAAAGGCAGTTGATAAGCTAATGACTACAGATACAAAACTATACACTGTAGGCTTTTGTGTCCAACAATGTGGTTGGTCACATAGTAAGTGCGACTCATGTCAACATGGTCAGGAAATAAATATACTGTTATGTTTTAAATGTTTAGAAAAGTTTTGCAAACCAAGTAATGATATAGAGTGTTATTGCCAAAAGAATGCAATTTTATTCAATGCCTACTGTTTCCAAACCTTTGGGTGAATCTCCCTAAATGGCTTTTGTATCTTTCAAGTTTGTTTTGAAAGCTTGCTTGAGGCCCTGTTAAATTTGCACGAGTCATTTTTGTAAATGTGTGAAAACCAGAACTGATACGGAAACACCCACTACGTAAAGGCAAAAGAACTGAAGGGGGGAATGCAGTGTTCAAACTCAAAATTATACCTAAAATACAAAAGTGGTAATTTAGATATTTTTAAAAACCTGAAACAAAGCTGCTTCTACAAACACAATCGAATGACAGAACAAAAAAAATACAATACACTTGAGTTTTAGTGTTGACACATATCACAATTGAAACAGAAAGCCATTGATAACCCAAACACAAAAGCATGGACTTCAAATATGCTAACATCCTTTTGTCCCAAAATGGATTGCTTATCCTTCTTTTAAGATTTTGTACCTAGCGTATTCATGTGACATGAGCAATTTCACTATCAGATTAATCACCACAGGTAATAATGACAAATGAGCCCATTTGTGTTTCAGTCCATTCTACTGCTGTGGACTTGATTAATTTATAGACCATAACCTCATGTTAATGTGCAGTGATTAGAATGTGTGATACAAGTATGCCATAAATTCAACTGCAAATATGCTAAACTGCACTTAGGGCATCTCAAGAGAATTGCAACATTAACATTAACTTTTATATTTGAAAGTTCAAATTTTTAGTTTGGCTTCTTGCTAGTTCTTCTGAAGGACAACTGATTAAGATGGGTTTACTGCTTGCAGATTGTTGGCAAGGTCTCAATTTGTATCTGGGGAGATACAGACATCAAGTTTACTAAGCACTGAGTTTTCAATTTTAGGTTTCACATTGCGGGAAAGAAAATGGTAGGTTTGGAAATAAAGGCTGTAATTCAAACTAATGGGGTTTGACTTTAAACTTTGCAAACAGAAAAAAAAAACTATTCAAGATTGATTAAAAGTAGAATACGTCGGAAAAAGCCCAGCAGATCTGATAGCATCTATGGAGAGTGAAACAGTTATCACTTCAAGTCAAATGAGTATTTGGAATTTTATCAGTTATTACAGATGCGCGTCATCTTCAGTAGGCGTGGTTACCATAGTCTTACCAGGCCTTGGGCTGCTCTCTCATTAGACAGTGATGATTGGTAGTGGTTTAACCTGAAGGTCACCACGCTGCAGGTGAGGGGAGAAGTTCAGAAGGAGGATTCTTTGTGGTAACTGAACCCACTCTGTCAGCATAACTCTTTGTAACTCTGCTATCCACCCAACTGAGCTAAATTACCCTGATCATCCACAATATTTTGTACTTTTTCTCGTCAAACATTACTCTTGCATTGATTAAGCAGGGAACAACATGGTTAAACATTGCACAAAAACACTTCAGTATTAGTCAAATTTTATTTATCTGAAAAAACCTACAGTACATTTCATATAAATTAACAGTTGTGAAATACTCCAAATAGAAATACTAAATACAGTATTGCACTTGGCGATTTTAACAGACTATTGTCAACTTACAGCATTATACAAATATAAGTTATCCTGACACAATAGAATCTAAAGTCGACATGCTGTTATATACCTACATTTAAATAATTTAATATCTTGTCTTATGAACAGCAGTAAGACACCAAATTTACATTAAAAACACAAAAAAAACTATGAGGTGTTTGATAAATGTTTATTATAATAGCTTTAGAATTAATCCTAGCAAAAGCTGAACAGTAGTGCATTTCAGTGCCAGAACCACCCCCAGCAGACAAAGCTCCACCTTAATATTAGGAAATGTTTACCACAGGCAACCTGTAATCTCCTTCACAGCTCATCCTAACCAAATCAAAAATACTTGCAACTTTTAATTGAGTTGATTATCCCTTCACATGAAATTTGCCCATGCTCATACCTTGTTGAGTACATCAAGTCAGGGGTTATAAAGTATTATTTAAGAAAATAATTGTTCTATTTTTCATGCATTGTTAATGTTTATCCATTGGACAAAAATCTAGAATCTGTCCAAATGACTAAATTAATTCTGTTCTGGAACATAGATATATATATTTGATGTAAAATACACATTGCCAGTGGAAGGAACAAACAAATTCAACCACTGATTGTGTTGTCCTCATCAACAAGTCCCCAGTTCATTAGCTACTGATGAAAGACCTGAAAGTTCCAGCATCCCCTCAGGTCCAAAGTTTGCTTTGAAATACTTTTCAGAAGATTTTGCTTCTCTATTGAGCATGCAGTCAGTGAATGCGATGCCCTTTAAGTAACAGATGTAAAGAGTCGTACAATAATATGGCTGAACATCATCAATAAAATTGACAGTTATAACATCTCCTCTATGTAATGGCATAAAAGAGAGATATGTGCCATTACATGGGTACAAACATAAAAGTTGAAGGGAAAGATGTTACACATCTACTCTTAGTTCCTAAGGATAAGTGTCATTAACACGCTTGTCTTTCATGGTCACTTTTGCTTTCTGTAAAACAAAAATAAAAAAGTGATTAAAATTTTAATGTTATATAATGACTCAAATATACAAATATAAACACAAATGCAATCAGATGAATCAATAGAAGACAAACTACATATTTTATGAAAACCAAAAGAACTGCGGATGCTGTAAATCGTTCTGAGGAAGGGTCACCGGACCCGAAACGTTAACTCTGTTTTCTCCTCCACAGATGCTGCCAGACCTGCTGAGCTTTTCCAGCAACTTTGTTTTTGTTCCTAAACTACATATTTTGAGATGTTTTCACAAGGAACTCAGGGCCACTTCAAATACTGCACACTCTTCAAGCCCTTCTGTCTGAAAACAGCAGGGGACCCTCCAGGAACTGTTGGCTAAAGTCATAAAGGTATAACAAGGCTAAATTATAGAATTATTACATATAATTTGACATTAAACAACATAAGGATAGAAGAAATTCTTTTATAAAAAAGGCTGATCTCTGGTATCTGATAGGGGCGACTGACCTTCCAAGGGTTGGACACAGAAATTCTGTTTCTTATAATGTATATACATTTGTCACCTTATTTAACATCTGAAAGACACATATTTCAAAGGTTCCTTTTACCTTGGCGATGAAGGACAGTAATCCTTACAAGCATCTTTCCTACAGCCTTTAGGACATTGAAAGAAAAAAAAACGTAAAACCATGAAGGAATAGTTGAAGAACCTCCTGCAGCATTCATATCAATGAACCCTATTGCTGGGCCAGTGATAAGAAGAGGATGAATGAATGCTTTTTTTTCCCGCAACTATATGTACTTGATGAATAATAACTGAAGAACCACAGAATTATTGTGTTTATCACTACAGCTTACAATATTAGTTTATTCTACTAAACGCTGGAGGATACTGGACTAGGAACATTAGGTAAATTGAAAGCAATAAGCAAGGTTTTCTATAACTCTAGGTCTACTGAAATACTTGAAACAGAAGGCTAGATTCCTGGGCCAAAATATTTAAAAGCATAGAGTTGTATCACAATAGAAAATACAAAATACTTAATGAAAACTCAAAACAATCGGAATAAAAAAGTCCAGTTTTCAGACACTGTACCTCTATAGTGAAACCTAGAAGTCAGGATCCTGAGGCATATTATTGCTGTCTCTCAGTTACTTGCTTTTACTTTATTTGAGTAATTGTGCATTTCTTTGGAGGTGCAATGCTTATTACAATATCAGCTTAAAAGAAAGCAAGTTTATTAACAAAGTTCTCCTGAATTTAATTTTAGTTTGAACTCAAAGCACTGGTAAAGTACACCAAAGGAAATCTAATATGTACTTGTTTTTCAGCTGATGCAACACAAGATCTCTGTTTGAGCATTAGGTGTTTTACTGAAGTTTTTTTTATTCACTCATACGACATGGGCAATGCTGGCTGGTCAGCATTTACTGTCCATCTGTGGCTACCCATGAACTGAGTGGCTTAGTAGGGCCATTTCAGAGTCAACCAAATTGCTATACATCTGGAAGTACACATAGGCCAGATCAGGTGAGGTTGGCAGATTTCCTTCCCTGAAGGACGTTAGTCAGCCAGATGAGGTTTTCTGACAATCAGCAATGATTTCATGGTTAATCAGTAGATTCTTATTTCCAGATGACTTTTTAAAAATTCAAATTCCACCATCCATGTGGTCCCCAGATAACAGCTGAAATTCTGGATTAATAGTCTGGCAATAATACCACGAGGCCATTGCTGACCCATCTCCCACCTGATTATTGAAAGGAAACACATTCTTTAAATGCACTAAATTATTTTCACGTTCATTAATTTCAACGTTCATTAAAAGTTTGACTCAGCGAATGTGCTATAAAGTCAGTATCATGTTTCCAGCAGGCCTCAGCATCATTATTTTAAAGTGTAAAATCTGGCTCAAATACAGGAAAATGCCCATCTCCAGGTACTGCAAGGTATCCGGTAAGGGGGAGGCAATGGCCTAGTGGTATTATCGCTGGACTGTTAATCCAGAGACCCAGATGACATTTTGGGGATCCAGATCGAATCCCACCATGGCAGATGCTGGAATTTGAATTCAATAAGTATCTGGAATTAAGAGTGTAACGATGGCCGTGCATCCATTGTTCACTAATTCCAGACCCACAGCAATGTGGTTGACTCTGAACTGCCCTCTGGGCAATAAATGCTGCCTGGTCAGTGACGCATTCATCCCCTGAATGAATAAAGGAATAAAGAAAAAAAAGACTATGGGCCCTGACAACATTTCAGCGATAGTACTGAAGACTTGTGCTCCAGAACTTGCCACTCCCCAGCCAAGCTGTTTCAGTACAGTTACAACACTGGCATCTACCGATAATGTGAAAAATTGCCCAAGTGTGTCCTGTACATTAAAAAGCAGGACAATCCAACCCAGCCAATTACTACCCTGTCAGTCTACTGTCAATCATCAGTGAAGTGATGGAAGGTGTCATCAATAATGCTATCAAGCAGCGCCTGCTCAGTGACGCCCACTGTGGATTCTGCCAGAGCCACTCAGCTCCTGACCTCATTACAGCCTTGGGTCAAACATGGACAAAAGAGCTGAATTTCCAGAGGTGAGGGGAGAATGACAGCCCTTGATATCAAGGCTGCATTTGACCTAGTGTGGCATCAAGCAGTCGGAGCAAAATGGAAACTATGGGTATCAGGGGGCAAACACTCTGGTGGTTAGACTCTTACTTGTCACGTAGGAAAATGGGCGTGATTGTTGGAGGTCAGTCAGCTCAGCTCCAGGACATCTCTGAAGGAGTTCCTCAGGGTAGTGTCTAGGCTCAACCATCTTCAGGTGCTTCATCAATGATCTTCCCTCCATCATAAGGTCAGAAGTAGGATGTTCTCTGATGATTGCACAATGTTTAGCACCATACATGACCCCTCAGACAGTGAAGCAGTCAATGTCCAAGTGCAACAAGATCTGGACAATAGAGATAGTAGGAACTGCAGATGCTGGAGAATCTGAGATAACAAGGTGGAGAGCTGGATGAACACAGCAGGCCAAGCAGCATCATAGGAGCAGGAAGGCTGACGTTTCGGGCCTAGACCCTTCATCAGTTTT
>NC_063340.1:71963321-72015380 GCF_021869965.1 Rhincodon typus
TTGTTATCTCAGATTCTCCAGCATCTGCAGTTCCTACTACCTCTTATTTTCCTGAACACTGCTTTGAAAATATGGTGCATACAGTGTCATATAGATCTTTGACATCAGCCAATGGAACATCATGGACTTGATGGTCTTTATTGTCACCTTCCCTTTGTTTATTAGAAATTGTTTACATTTAGGGAAAGCAAGTAACTGTTGTAGCCACAGTTAAGTGAGATGCCATGCTGCAAAAGAAAAAGAAAAATCAGTTTTAAAGGCACCACAATGTGGAAACAAGAACAGAAGACACTGTAAGAAACAACATATTTTCTCTTCTTTGAAACTACAAACTGAAATGGAAGATTTTTTTGATATACCAGAAAAAACTAGGAGACTATTGCAACTCAAAAATCAAGTGTTGCATATTGTTGAGCCGTGTGACACATGGTGCTTTTTGGAAGTAGTGAGAGGGACAATTCAAGACTGAATCACAAATCTTTCAAAATAAGGAAATACTGCCTGAGAACAAGCTCTGGTGGAGTTGCAGTGTATACAAGCTGTAAGTACTAAAAGCAGCCGAGGAGAAAAACATCGAATGCCTACAGACATAAAATATCCACCTCTCTTTCTCTCTCTCATCTATAAGACAGAGAAATAAAGAAAATTTGAAAGAAAGATTTCATATGAAAAGATCCCTGTTTACCGTATCAACAATCAATCAAAGAACAACCATCATCCTACAGATAATAGAGTGTCATTAGTACTAAAATCAAAAGGACTGTCAAGTGCTCTGGAATTTTCATCTTCACAATTTTGTTTAACCTATTTGTATTCATTTGTCACCCATTGTTTATGTATTAAACTGTTTGTCTTTTATCTGTCTTAATTGTGATTGAGTGTGTGTGTATTTGGGTTTTGAAAGGTTATAGTTTAATACAAATAAGAAATGCTTACTTTTCACTAATTTAGATTCAGCTACATGTGTTACAATAAATCGCTTTTTTACTGTAACTGAAATTCTGATGAAGGGTCTAGGCCCGAAACGTCAGCCTACCTGCTCCTATGATGCTGCTTGGCCTGCTCTGTTCATCCAGCTCTACACCTTGTTATCTAAGATCTGGAAAATATCCCGGTTTGGGCTGAAAAGTGGCAGAGAACATTCGCACCACACAAACGCCAGGCTGTGACCATCACCAGCAAGAGACAATCTAACCACAGCCCCTTGGCATTCAATCGTGTTACCATCACTGAATCAGCCACCTTCAACATCCTGGCGGTTATCATTGATTAGAAATTCAACTGGACTCACCACACAAACACAATGGTCACAAGAGAGGCCAGAGGTTAGGCATACTGCATCAAGTAACTCACCTCCTGACTCCCCAAAGCCTGTCCACCATCTACAAAGCATTAAATCAGGACTCTGATGGAATACTCCCCACTTGCTTGGATGAGTGCATCCCCAACAACACTCAAGAAGTTTGACACCATCCAGGATAAAGCAGCCCGCTTGATTGGCACTACATCTACAAGAATCCACTCCCTACACCACCGACACTCAGTAGCAGCAGTGTGTACTATCTACAAGATGCATTGCAGAAATTTACCACAGATCCTCAGACAGCACTTTCCACCATGACCACTTCCATCTAGAAGGACAAGGGCAGCAGACTTATGGGAACACCATCATCTTCAATTTCCCCTCCAAGCCACTCACCATCCGGACTCGAAACATCTTTGCCATTCCTTCACTGTCACTGGGTCAAAATCCTAGAATTCCCTCCTATTGGCATTGTGAGTCAACCCACAGCAGGAGGACTGCAGCAGCTCAAGAAGGCAGCTCACCACCACCTTCTGAAGGGCAACTAGGGACAGGCAATAAATACTGGCCAGCCAACAGCGTCCACATCCCGCAAAACAAATAGAAAAAAATATGGATTATCTTGCCGAGTTAGAAAGTGTTTCACTCCTCAAAGTGACCACAAGGTGCTCGAAATTCACTCTTCTCACCATTCTCAATCACCTACTCTCCACCTCACTTAACTCTGGACCTTAATACAGGAAGACATTCCAATCTTGACAAGCGAACAATGTTAGGCTGTCTAGTTGGAGCCTACCTCTCAACACACTATTCTGATGGGGGCTAGTTTTCAATTGGGCCTCTTCATTCCTATACACACTTAAATTGAACCTGCTAATGAATTTGGCCCCAGGGTTTCACTGACCTGCTTCTAGAATGATTCTAGCATCTGTATGTTCAACTGTACAGAAAAGCAGTCTAAGAGGGCTTTCCTTTCAGGCAAGAACTCAAATGTAGTTGGTAAGGTGATGCGATTTTCACTACCGAATTTTTCACAAATATATGAACTAAACATAGCTTACTAATATTAGAATGTTGGTGCTTCCATGGTATTTTTAAAAACTATGATTATTCTAACGGAATACGAATATTACATTGATAATTTCCATATATGAAAGCCCAAAAAAAAAGCATTTATTTTGCGACTTTCACAAGATCAGTGCAACCCAAAGCAAAGCAGTTTACAGACATGACATGGTGGCAATCTTGTCTTCCAGATAATCTGTTTTTTAGTAATGCTGAATGAGGGATAAATTCAAGGAGAATTCTCCTGTGTTCTTCTTTATAATTGCATCACATCTGCCAAAAAGAGCAGAAATGCTTCATTTTAACAATCAGCTGAAAATAGGCACCTCAGAGTGGAGCTCTCCTTCAGTGACAACAGCCTACTGGTATATCATTGGACTATCGATCCAGAAATCTCGGGAATGCTCTGGGATCCGGGTTCAAATCCCAGACGGTGGAACCTAAATTCAATAAAAAAAATTGGAATTAAAGGGTCTAATGATGACCACTGTTGATTGTTGTTATAGGAAAAAAAAACTGTGGCTCACTAACGCCTTTTAGGAAAAGGCAACTGCTGTCCTCAGCTGGTCTGGTCAACATGCGTCTCCAGACCCACAGCCATGTGATTGATTCCTAACTGCCCTCTGGGTAATAAATGCCAGCCTAGCCAGCGATGTCCACATCCTGTGAAAGAATACAAGGAATATCAGCCTCGAGTCTGTGGCCAAGTTTCCAGATTATGACCTAACCCAACAACCCATGACTCAAAAAGGGAAGGGTGCCACCAACTGAGCCAAGTTCAACCCTGCATCAAGTTACAGCATTTTCTTTCAGGGTTTAAAATGGTTTTGCCACAATGTTCTCTTGACAGTCATTGCCAACATGCAACTCTTCCTTCGGAGGCCCGAGTTTATGCTTCAGAGAAAAGAAAGTTGTAGCATGAGTCAAGTTGTCAGTAAATCTAGTTATTTCAGAAGGCTTGGAGTTCTTCATTTTGCTAGACATCAACTCACCATTCCAGTTTTGACTTTTTCCTTGACAGAGTAAGACCTTTCTTTCTTTTGACTATGTATGTGTGCTTCTGCTTCTTTGATCCTAGAAAGAAAGCAAAATAAAAGCAGTTATTCTACAGATGTGCAGGTCATGTCAAAATGGCTGTAATAAACAAATGGGCAAACACTTCAGCCACAATGTGATCATTGTAATGCTGACCTAAAAATGCTGGTCAGACGTCACACTATAACCTGGTGTCCAGGTTATAGTCCAACAGGTTTATTTGAAACTACAAGCTTTCAAAGTGCTGCTCATTCATCAGGTGAAGTCACTACCAGCTATATATTTGATAGCAGGTAGGGTCAAGAAAACATGGTTCAAATAAGGACCAAGAAGTAGAAAGATGGGCAGTTCCATAAAAAAATGAAAGCTTAAAAATGATGACAGAGAATATAAGGAACAATTTAAGAGCTACATACAATTTTGAAACTCTGCAGTTTAATTAGCTCTTGGAGACAGTAAGGACTGCAGATGCTGAAAGCTAGAGTCAATAAAACGTGGAGCTGGAAAAACACAGCAGGTCACACAGCATCCGAGGAGCACGAAAGCCAAAGTTTCAGGCCGAAACCCTTTGTCAGGACTGCTGGTGGCTCATTCGTCTCGGGGTACGATTCTCACTTTGCGTGGCTGGAGGAAGTGCGAGAGTTTGGACACAAATCCCGAACACACCCTCATTTCCTGTCTTCAGTTTAATTAGCTCGCTCACCATAAAGTTTCTTATCAATAATTATCACAATGTACAGTATATTACTCAGAAAAAGAGTTTCATTTGCCTAACAGAAGTAAGGTAACTGCTTGATTTTCAATACAAGTTGTACTACAAATATCATTGTTGACTGATTTACTGTACATACCATTGTAAAAAGATAGTGATTGGCATGCGAAGTGCTTTGAAGTATTTGGGTACACGTCATGTACAAAACTGATTTTATCCATTTGTAATGTTAAATGTCAACCATTTGGCAACTCTTGCAGAAACAAATCAATTCACTGTGTTCTTGGACTAAACTAAAAAAAAAGCTTCAACTGTGATGGATTTTTAGCAGCATTGAACTCTTTCCTCAGAGTTGAAGTTAATGCAAAAGGAATGTTTCAGGGTAGTTTTAAAAAGTTTACCAAATGTACACATTTTACAAATTGTATCTTTGGGCTACAAACAGCAAAAATGTTTTGTTCATGTAAATATTGGATCATTTGGTCAGAGATTTACACTATCTAACTTCAGGCCTGAGGAAACAAGTTTCAAATTAATTCTGTGCAAAGTTAGGCTGCTTTTTCACATTTTCGTGCCTCAGTAGATGGGTTGGGGAATGTGTTGAACATTAGAAGCTCTGACATTTCAAATCATTGCTGCAGATTAAGGGCAGAACTGAAAGTGGCCATGATATTAGACAATCATTAGATTGTTCTTCCAGCTTCATCTTCTTCCACCACTAATTAAGGCGTGGTGGGGTGCAGATGTCATTATAAGCACTAGCCGGGGTTTGAGCATCTGTGTGTTGCAAAAGTCACAGTTGAACTTACTAGTCACCCCTGCTTTGCAGGTCAAAGGGGTCTCTTGCTAAGTGTTGGAAGCCAGGAAGCCAGCAAGCCAGTAAGGAGAAAAGAGGACAAAAAGGATTCTCTTCCTGTGAGGGCTGCCAGTCAATCAGCAAAGGATACATGACATATGGACTTCAACTGAACTATAAAAGTCAAGAATCCTGAAAGTGACTGTTCAACTACCAACATTCAACAATCTGCCCTTCACGAACCACCCAGCGACTAATCTGTATACCTTTTAACGTTTTCACAAAGGCCTTTATTTTTAATTTGTATGTATGTTATAATATGACTCCTTCCCAAGTTCGGTAATAATAAAATTACTCTTGTTAACTCAAGAAAACATGGTTAAATCATGTCTTTTTAAAACACAAGTTCCTTTGGTCTGGGAGAAAGGCATCAATGAGGAAGGGATTTTTTGTTTTAAAAAAACCTTGCTGCAAACGGATGGGTAAAAAGGAGAGAGAGAGCATTTTTATCCTTCCTGACCCAGGAGCTTAATAATTGGGGTATCCATCTGAAACTTTGCCCAGGGTCTGGTGGCAACACATGTAACAATAAACATGGACAATATGAATTTTGGATAAATCAATAATAGTGCTTCCAGATTAAAATCCAAATCAGATATAGAGTCATAGAAATGTACAGCACGGAAACAGACTCTTTGGACCAACTCGTTCATACTGACCAGATATCCTAAATTAATCCAGTCCCATTGGCCAGCATTAATCTAGTCCCATTTGGCTCATATCCCGCCAAACCCTTCCTATTATTATACCCATCCAAATGCCTTTTACATGTTGTAATTGTACCAACCTCCACCACTTCCTCTGGCAGTTCATTCCATATGCATGCCATCCTCTTAAGGTCCCTTTTAATTTTTTTCCTTCTCGCCTTAAACCTATGCCCTCCAGTTTTGGACTCCCTACCCTGGGGAAACAACCTTGAATATTTACCCTATCCATGCCTCTCACGACTTTATAAACCTCTCAGGTTTACTGTCAGGTCACCCCTTAGCCTCCGAAGCTCCAGCCTGTTCAGTCCCTCCCTATAGCTCAAACCCTCCAACCCTGGCAACATCCTTGTAAATCTTTTCTGAACTCTTTCAAGTTTAACAACATGCGCCCTGTAGCAAGGAGACCAGAATTCAACACAGCATTCTGAAAGTGGTCTGACCAATGTCCTCCCAACATGACCTCTCAATTCCTGTACTCAATGCACTGACCAATAAAGGCCAGTGTACCAAATGCCTTCTTCATTATCCTGTCTACCTGCAACCTCGCTTTCAAGGAATTATGAACCTGCACTCCAAGGTCTCTTTGCTCAGCAACATGCCCCGGGACCTTAGCATTAAGTGTATAAGTCCTACCCGGTTTTACCTTTCCAAAATGCAGCACCTCACATTCATCTATAACACAAATTTGTGAACAAGGTGCAGTAATGCAGAAAAGCTGTGATTGTTCTCCATCATAAAGAAAAAGGTTAAGCAGAGATAGATAGAGTAAATAAGGAGAGGTGCTTCCGCTTGTGGGAGCATCATTAATCAGCGGACACATAAGTAAGGCAATTAACAAAAGAACTGGGGATGACATAACTCAATGTAAAAATTAAAATTGCCTTATAATAATCTGGAATTCATAATTTGTAAGGTGAAAGCAGGCCAAGTGAGAATGTCGAATGAGAAATGAGATGTTGGGACGTTGGCGTGGAAAAGGCTGACACTACTTGGTAGCATTTTCAAAGAACTGATGTAATGGGCCAAACAGCCTCTTTTTATCCTATATATCTCGTACACTACTCGAGTTGGATCTGTACCCAAGCTAAGATATATGATTAATAGACTAGAACTGCATTATAAAGAAAAATGTGTTTACATGGATGGAAACTAGTTTTAAAAAAAAGTCGTAGTATGTGCACATTACTGGTCAAGCCAGCATTTCTTGCCATTTCCCAAATGTCCTTGAAGGTGGTGGTGAGCATCCTCCACTAAATTTCCTTCCCAGAAGCAGCTACTGGCATGTGCAGAGCTTCCAAGCACCTGAGCAGCTTCGGAGGGAACGTTGATTACGAGTCACTTTCTTCAAGTTTTGTAGTCCTTGAGACTCTCAGTGCTGTTAGGAAGGGAATTCCAGGATTTTTAATCAAGGATGAAGTGACAATATAGAATATAGTTCCAAGTCAGAATGGCATGTGGTTTACTGCGGAACCTGCAGGTGGCATTGTTCCATGTATCTTTGGCCATTGTCCTTGTAGATGGTAGAGGTTCTGAGTTTGGAAGCTGTTATCAGAGGAGTTTTGGTGAGTGAATCTTGTGGATGGTGCACATTGATGCCAGTGTGTAGTAATGGTGGTGTGAGTGAATGTGGAACTTGATGGATAGGGTGCCAATCAAGCAGTCTACTTTGTCCTTGCCTTCACTGTTTCCATTTCTGGGCACTGGCTGCCCACCAATAATCACTACAAACCCATCAACTCCCACAGCTACTCCTACTCTCAAGGGCACTTCCTCACAACCTGCCTCCTGCAAGGATTCCGTTCCATCCTCCCAATTTCTCCATCTCCATCACATCATTTTTGATGATGCCACCTTTCTTTTTCTCCAACTGAGTATCACAGGGCCCTCAACCACGTCCAACCCATCTCCTGCAATTCTGACCTTATCCTTTCCCTTTCCTTCCATGACAATAGGGTTTCCCTCATCCTCATTTTCTAACCCACTAGTTTCTGCATTCAATCGATTATCCTCCACTACTTCAGCCACCTCCAGTACAATGCCATCACCAAATATATCTCTCCACATCCTCCATAGTCAGCATCATGTAGGGACCGTTCCCTCCGCAAAACTTGTTCCACTCCTCCTTCACTCCTAACACATTTTCACACCCCATGGCACACACCCATGCAATTGCATAAGGTCTAACACTTGCCCATTTAGGACCTCCCTCGTCACTATCCAAGGCCCACATCATACCTTTGAGGTGAAGCAACATCTCACTTGAGTACTTCTTTCAATCTAGCTCATTGTATTCACTGCTCACAGTGCACCGTATTTGATGGTGACAAGACCAAATGCAAACTGGGTAACTACTTTGTGGAACACCTCCACTCTTTCCAGTTGTTTGCCATTTTAGTAAACCACCTTGCTCCCACGTTAACACTTCCAGGCTTGGCCTGCTACTGTGATCCAACAAAGCTCATCGCAAGCTGGAGGATCAACTCCTTATTTTCTGCTAAAGAATTTTACAGGTTCTAAGGCTTAGTATTGAGTTCTACAATTACAGGGACTGACCTCTGTCCTCCATCTTGATTACAACTGCACTCCCCAGCCATGTCTCGTTCACCATACTTGCAGGAGAGCAGGCCAAGCTGCTCCTTTTACACCCATACTATATCTCTATAATTCCTTTACTACTGTTATCAGGCCCTTTTCCTTTGCTCTGGGCACCTTCACAATCTGTTGCAGTTGCTCCTTCTACGTCAACAGCATAGCAAACAGCATTTTCCAGCCCCTTTCCGTTCTGAAGAACGGTCATACTGGAGCCAAGACATCAATTTTGTTTCTGTCTGTACAGCTCTCTCTCTCTCTGTACAGTTGCTGCCAGACACACTGAACTTCTTCAGCACATTGTTTTTATTTCACAATTATTGTGACAGTAAACTTGCATTAACATAATTGAACATTTGGCACAACTTCCAGTTGGTTTTCAAGTATGAAATGAGCCTTCAGGTGCCACCTGCTTTCAGGAAACTGTCTATCCACGTTCCTATAAACCCCATCAGCTTATTTCCTCGGTAGATACTTGAACAGCGTGCTCTCTAAGCACCGTGTCTGAACAATCAGAGTTGCAGCACAAGGGCTGCACGTTCTGTTCACAAACGTTTAACACAACCGGAGTTAAGAGCTCAGGGTACATGGTGGATGACACTGAAAATTTGAGAAAACCCTTTCTTGCAAAAGTTTAAGCACATTCAGAAACAATTACATTTCCAACTAATACAAGTCTGCTCCAAGTAGAGTTCCAAATGACATCTTCTTTGGTTGGTACAGGGAATGGGGACAGAATAGCATCATAAGTTTATTACCTTATTATGATTTCCTTGTTGCTTATCACTTAGATCCACTTTTTCACTAGCGTTAAGACAGACTTGGACAAAGAACATATTCACAGTCAACAAAATAGCACAACTGATAATCTTGAGGGGGGTGGAAGGGGAAACAGGATCACTAGTTAACCTGCGATGTACTCTTCCTGCCCACAGAATTGGTGCATTGTGGAAAGAAATGCTCAAGAAGCAGACAATCCTGCACACATGAAGCATGGCAAATTTAGTCAGCACCCTCCTGGAAATGAACTTGGCTGCCAGGGATGGAGGGTGCCAAAGGCACAGTGTCTGAATGTCACTATTCTGTCATTAAGGCATGGAATCCCAGGAAGAATGAACAAGTACTGTTTTCTAAGCAGTGCTTCAAGAAGCTGCAGCTCATCAAAGAAACAACAATGGAATGGCATCATCTCCAAGATGGTGCCTAGTCATATCATCAGTCTGGATGACGTTGCTAGTAGCTACAGCAGTCATTATGACAAAGTTCTTAAGCCTCCAAGTCCTTTGAGTAGGAGAGAAAAGAATGAATTAGAGTCAAAGCTGTGCAATGGGCCAATTTGAAATAGAGAATGGCAGGCAAGGAGCCTACAAGGAAGAGGAAAGTTCAGATGATCACTAGTCAGAAGTCCTGATGAAATAAAGATAAAATAGGATAGACAGAGGAAGAAGTCAGGAAATCGAAACAGGCTGTCTATTTTTTCTTGAATTGAACTGGAGAGCTGGAGGAGGCCAGTAGAAATAGAGAGGAGAAGCAATGGAAGAATTCAATGATAAAAATGAGAAATTTGAAACTGAGGCTGCATCAGACTGGGAACAGCAAGCACAAAAAGGAGTGAAGGATGAACTTGATTTGTTGAGAAGAAATGTTGTTGTGAATGTATTGTACAAAAACAGACCAGTGGGAATCTGAAAATGCAATTACACGTACTTGTAGGGTCTTTTCCTCCCCAAGGCAGATCTAGAAGGAACAGAGTAGAGAAAAAGAATAAAAAATTCAGAGATGGCTGTCAGAGATTGCAATTGACATGACTGGACTAGAAAACATCATGTCAGATGGCAATGTTGTGGGGAGTGGGGAGCAGGGAGACTGGCCAAGAATACATGTATGCGCACCTATGTAAAGGAGTGATGGGAAGATGGGAGGTTAAGGAACTCAAAGACCATGAGGAATGCCATGAGATTACGTTTGAGGTTGGAGGAAATTGTGGAGTCAAGTCATCAAAAAAAGGGCCAAAAATCAAACTTACCCATAAGAAATCAAATCTGTTTCGTGCTTTGAGACACAAAGGCAACATGACTGAATAAGCAATCAGGTTTTGAATGATCTGTTGGAGATGGCGGAATAGATTAATATATAATGATTTAGTCAATTCACACACCAAAAAAAAGGGAATTTGACAGTATGGTAGCCATCTGACTTAAAAGGTGAATATATAGTTCAAGGAGGAGAGACAAAATGAGCAAGACAAGGAATGGGTGATGTGAGGAAAGGATCATTGATATGAAGGTCAGAGGAAATGCAGGGAGTAAAAAGGAACGAGTGTCAAGGAGTAACTCAGGGAAAGAAAATGTGTTGGAAGAGCCACCATCGCCATCCCAGAAGTTGATGATAAACAGCAGTACATGTACAACTAGTTACTAATTCATGTCTTCTAACCTAGTAGACATGGTACCAGATGACTAATTCAGAACTCTCAATTCTTACATTTTAAACATCTCAAATTTGTTAATAGGTCCTCCAGCAGGAGGTAAAACATCTGTGCAGGGCATCAAATCATTTCAAGAATAAAATTCATTGGTCTCAATATTGACACTCACCCTTTAATATCTCACTGTTGCGAAACATCATCCAACTTTTTTTAATTTTTAATGTCCTGAACATTAATTCTGGTATGCCATTACATTTTCTTAAATTATGTATTTCTTATCCTCATCAACAAGCCTGTTATCACTATCTGGGGTTACTACTGATTAGAAACTGAAACGGATGAGCCATGGAAGTTGTGTGGTTTCAACAGCGGTTCAGAGACTAGGATCCTGCAGTAAGTAACTCACTTCCTGACTCTTGGGAACCTATTCACCATCTATGAGGTACAAGTCAAAAGTGTGATAGAATGCTTCCCACTTGTCTTGGAACTTGCAGTTCTAAAACAGTCAAGTAGTCTGGCACCATTCAGGACAAAGCAGCCTGCTGGAATTAAGGGTTACAGGAATAGGGTGGATTGTGGGGGGCTGTGGACTCGATGGGTTGAATGACCTGTTTCCATACAGTAGGGACTCTATGATTGGCGCTACATCTACAAACATCCACTCCCTCCATAAATCGACACTCCGTGGGAGCAATGTGTACTTATCTACAAGATAAACTGTAGAAATTTAACCAGGCTCATTAGACAATGCCTTCTAAAGCCACGATGAGATAACCATCTAGAATGACAAGATCAGCATGCAACATCACAAGTTCTCCTTCGAGTCACTCTCAATCCAGACTTGGAAACAGGCCACCATTCCTTCAGCATTGCTGGATCAAAATCCTGGAGCTTCCTCCCTAACATCATTATGGTTGAACCTACAGCAAATGGACTGCAGTGGTTCAAGAAAGCATCTCACCACCACCTTCTCAAGGGCAACTAGGGTGGTGCAATAAATACTAGCCCAGTCAGCAAAGCCCACATCCAATGACTAAATTTAAAAAAAAAATGCCCCTTGAAATACCATATGTACATTCTATGCATTCATTTTAGCCAAGTGTGACTACAAGCAAATCTAATTTGTGAAATGCAACTGGTTTTTCTTTTACACTATGTTGGCTGATCGTAACTAACTTACTACTCTCTCGGAAAGCAACCTTCCTTCAACTTTAGTTTCCGATGATATATTCTCTCTGACTTTGCTCAGCTTTCTAGGATGCATGCTATTTAAACTTCAGTGCCTTTCCCACTTTCTCAACAGGTTTTTCGCTTTTAAGTTGTCTACAATCATTCGACCCAAGTGCAGTACAAGAGAAAAAAAGTGTGCCTTGGCAACAATCTGATTACTGTCTTGTTCCCTGTGGATATGGCATGCACAAGAGAACTCAGTGGTAATGCCAGTGGAGAACATCTGTACACATTAAATGCCAATCTGCCACAAGCTGTTAAACAGAATGTGTTTCAGAGACAGACAAGGTCTTTTATCTGGGGGGGGGGGGGGAAAGGAAAAAAGGGCCAGAAGGGGACGCCTAATGTTAAGTACAATATGAAAAAATCCTACCCAGCAATCCCCACCACTCCCTAACATTCTTCTTCAAACTACATCTGTAAAATTATTGATTACATTCAGAAAGAGAGAGAGTTGTTCTGCGTAAAGGTTTAAACGGCAGCTCTTAATAAACAGAGCAAACTACAACCAAGGTTGAAAGACTATGGCATGTCACAATAAAAAAAAACTGTAAACACATTACGCCAAACACTCTCCTTTCCACAACAATAATTACATGCATCACTATTTATTGCTACGTTATCCCATTTACACGGTCTACAAAGAAAATATCACTCATTAACAAACCCATTTGTTCATTTCCATCTCTCACTTTCAATCTTTGCAGATACATTGCATCCACAATTTTGAGTGTGTCCAAATTTTTAATAGCATGCAGTCAGTTTTTGTTGGATGCTCATCTGGTATCTTCCTGTGTCCAAGATGTCATTTCTTTTATTTGAATTTGGAAGATCTCACACACTATTAACATTCTCAATGTTCTTCATGGTGAGCGTGGTGGATCTGTTTTCTTACTTATATGTTATTCTCAAATAATACATTTGCAAACTCTTCACAGCAAACAGAAACAGTCTGAGAAAGATGCTTTGAAGTAGCCTTTTGTCAGACTCTACTGTTGCTCTCTCTCGCTGGAATTATCTATAGCCCAAGATTGGATTAAAATGCTCATGAGAAAAGCCAATCACAAGGCACTTAAAAAAACCTGGGCTTGGCAATTTTCCATTTGCTTTAACACCACAGATGCAAATCCAAGTTTTGAAGTTGAGTCAAAATTAGATTCAAAATGTTAACTATTTCTGTCTCTGCAGATGTTGCCAGACCTCTACAAGTTTCTCCAGCACTTTGATCTTATTTTAGAACTCCAGCAGCCACAGCACTGTGCTTTTATTTTAACATGCACGAGGGTTGCTTCGAGTCCTGTCTCACTGGCACCACATAGTGCAGTGATTTTATTGTTTATACCTTAGGTCCTTGGATCTGATGCTGTCACCACAAGTTGTTTGATGGGAATGAAAGGGAGGGTAAGAACTGCCGATGTTGGAATCAGAGATAACACCGTGTGGAGTTTGAGGAACACAGCAGGCCGGGCAGCATCAGCAGAACAGGAATGAAAGCTCCTTTTTGTTCTGTAATACCCTAACACCATAGCATGACCTTAGCAGTGAGCTTGTGTAGAAGTTCATGCACTGATGAAGAACTAGGCAAGAACTTTGGGAGGTTATTCACAAATTCCTTTTAGATCTGTTTATTTCTATTACAGCTCTCACCTTGTGGGGGAGGGAGAAGTCCTATCAGTCAGTATACAATCGACTCAGTTTGACTTTACATATCTTCCATTGTATCTATTTCTTGCTCAACTTCAGGTTCGTTCGTAGCGCTCTCTAGCAGTTGTGTTAGATTCTGATCATGGTCTGAACTGGTTTCTTCCATTGTGTTGCAGCATCCACAGACTAGCAGACAATCTGTCACATATTGTCATTGTGTACACTTCTGGACCCGTAGAAATGCCAAATGGCATGAGCCATTTGTATCATATGTACACCTCTCACGCCCCAACTACAAATAGAACTCAGAATCTTGCCAGAAAACAACAATTCTTTTATCAATCTTCACTAACCAAAAAGATCTGAACTATTCTAGATGCCAGATGGATACAGACAAGTTGTGGAAAAATTTCTTCAACTGTTATCATGGGGAGTGAGATCACTTAAAAGTTCTACTGAGATTGTTTTGATCTATGCACACTTTCAGCTTTCCTGGTTTCTTCAGTTCTACCAATTCTGCTAATCTAGTCTTCATTATCTGAAGAAGGGTCCCAACCTGAATCGTCAGCTTTCCTGCTCCTTTGATGCTGCTTGGCCTGCTGTGCTCCTCCAGCTCCACACTGCGTTATCTCTAACTCCAGCATCGGCAGTTCTTACTATTCTATCTTGTACTTCAGGCTGGATTGGAAAGCAGCTGGAATTCTCTTCAGCAGAGGGAAGAAAGTGTTTTTCCTGTCACATGCTCATCTAGTTTGAGATGCTATTTACTGGGGAGGAATCCAATATCTGTTAAAACAAATCTTGTTAATTTTTTGAAAAACTTTGGCTCAACAGGCCTGGTGCCCTGCAAAACGCTGCACATTTCTTCTGGTACATGTAGGGTAACCAGTCTAAGTTTTAGACTTGTTTTAATGGAGATAAGTGGACTTTGCTTGATGTTGACCATCTGGAATTGCAGATTCTTTCTCTTCCCATTACCATGGACTCACAGCTAAGTTTTCCTTCTTAAAATGAGCAGTGTTACATCCTCAACTTTACCCTTGCTGGCTTTGTTATTGGGTCATCACCTTGATCTATTTAAACAGGTCCGTAAAGCCCATAATGTTGCCCACAGCTCCAGTGTCTACATTGACACTTTGCGTTCACTTGACATTCTCCTTCCGCAGTCATCATTCTAACAGTCACAAAAATATTTATCAACTCTAGATCTGATGATGTCAACATTACTTTTCACTTATTCATTTGTTGGAGGTGGGCGTTGCCCTTTACTGCCTGTCCCTAGTTGGCCTTGAGAAGGCGGTGCTAAGCTACCTTCTTGAACTTGTATAGGTGGGCTGCAGAGCATAAATTATGCTGCATAATTGCAGGACTGCAATGTATCTGTTACCTTGAACATAGACTAATTCATCAGAACGATTATCTGATATCCCTCTAGTGACCATCTTCATAGGCTTTGTTTTCTTCTTACTAGCAAGCACTTTTGTTCAAAGTGATTTAGCTCCATGCAGTTAAAGCACCACTTTCTCCACTCAAGAACTACTTCGTTTTCTTCTATGGGACGTCCTCCACAATATTTACATCTCCACCTCTGGCCTTAACTGTTGACTCTTCTGCAAATATTTCTTAACTTGTTTTGAGCTGAGATACTACACATAGACCATGCAGATGCAACTTTAGTTGATGGGTCAAAATAGGTCTTCAAAGCCTTCAATATTTCTCCTGTCTGGCTTTTTACGCCTTCCTGAGGTCTCAGGTGCAACAGGCATGTAGAGCTCTTGCCACAGCATTGTTAGCAGGTTTACTACTCTTCTTTATTTAAGTTTTCTGCTCAACTCTAAAGCTTTCTCAATTTTGTTACCGACTCTGAAAGCACCAATACTGTCTCATACTGTTATTCACCTCCACTGGATAGGGACTTGAAATTTCAAAGCCATCTTGACTCTTCCAGTAGCATAAAGTTGCAGATTACAATCTAAATTATTCCTTGCTATTTCTAACATCAATGAGCTCTCTTGCACCTTCCAAAATCCACACTATTTTAGCTGCCCACTTCTGACACCACATTCCATGCGTGGGCTTTAATGGCTTCTCTAACTAAACTAACAGCAACTAGAACTGATGTCATGTGACTGTGGCAAATCAGCACGTACAGTGCAAAAATGCATCATCCTCAACCGTGATGCTGTGAAGTCTTAAAAAGGTACAGTGTCCTGAACTTTAAGAATTGCAACTTGCATTTGAGAAGGTATTGCAGAATGTTGCAAATTCTCTCAATTGAAATCCTAAAAAAAAAATTTATACTTCTAACGTTTTCTTTTGATACATTTTAAGATGCAATACCACAAATGATTTGCTCAGCTATCAATGATGTGTGTCAGAGAATTTGACTGCAGTGGTTTAGTCGCAGGGGAATGAATCTTATAATTTGGCAGAATACAGATACTTCTTCAAATCTCATACAATGTGACAGCCAGTCTTCCTATGAATGTAAACGACTCTCATCTTGCAAAATATCACCATATATGGAAAAGTGTCAAGGATAACAGGCTTTGGAAAGAAAGAATGCAAGCTCTTACTGTTGAGGTACAGTGGAGGCACTGGATAGCGTCTTATATACCTGCTCTCTGAAAGACACCAGAACATTGGAATCACATGGCTCCCATGAAATCAGGAAAAAAAACAATTACAACACTTAACTTACAAAATAGATGCCAATGAGAAGTCAATCACTCCTCCCAGGTCCTGTTTTTCATGAAATTAACAGGATTCCAATCATTTTCCACTGATGTTGCAGAAATATATCATTCTCTCTAATTTACAACATTCCACATTTGCCAGTATTAAATCTAATTTGACTGGCCAGCTGGACAAACAATTAAAATCTTTTTGCTGCATTTTGGATTTCTATTCGTCTCCCTAATTTAGTATCACAAAATTTCACACTTGATGGTGTAGATTATTTATTCAACTAAATAGCTTCCCATGAGAAGAGAGACATCAGTCTGGAGTCTGGATAAAGGCTGTGATGTTTAGCTACTAATCTGGCTTGTCTACTAAGATCACTGTTCAAGTACTCCCTTTTGGCAAGTAGCTAAGTTCTTGAGGTCAGAGATTAATTGCTGTTTGGTGAGAAAGTTCACAGGTCAGAAAAGAAACAAGCCGGCCTTTGTGTCTCGTTTTTAAGATTGCTTTTTTCACTCTGGCATGTTAAGGTCCTTTTCCCAAAACATTGATGGATAAGTGAGAAACAAAACGGTTCTAAGTATTTAAATAGAGTAGATGAAATGCAAGAGCAATCCAAATACTGATTCTATATGACATCAACACTAAATGCTATCCTCAACCAACATTGTGAACAGACTACTATCTAAGCATCATATGGCACCCAGAGATGAGCATACAGCTATTTATTGTATCGGAAACAATGCAAAGGCAGCTCAGCAGACTGATTCATGATATGAAGGTTTATATTATGAGGAATGATTGAATGGGTAGGGTCTGTATTAATTGGGGTTTAGAAGATGGGGAAGTCATCAAATTGAAACATGTAAGACACGGAGGTCTTTTTACAGGATGGATGCTGGAAAATTGTTTCACCTTATGGGAGGGACGATATCTTGGGGGGACACAGTTTAAAAATAAGGAAACTCCAGTTTAAAAAAGGAGCATTTTTGATTTTTTTAGCATCATGAAAGCAGGCACAAGCTATTCAGCCCCTTGATCATAGCCCCACCACTCGGGATCTTCAGGGAAGGTGGTTGCATGGCGGTCATATCACTGGACGAGTAATCCCGAATCCTAGGCAAATGTCCTGAGGATATGGGTTCAAATCTCATCGCGGGAGATGATGAAATTTTAATTCAATTAAAAAAAAAACAACATTAAAAGAAGCTAACCTACTTGGTAACCACATAGGGTTCACTAGTGCCCTTCAGATATGGAAATCCACCATCCTTATCTGGTCTTACATGCAACTCCAGACCCACAGCAGAATGTTGGCTCTTAACTACCTTCAGAAATGGCTTAGTAAGCCACTCTGTTCCAGGGCTATTAGGGATGGGCAACAAACATTGTCCCAACAGCGACACCCACATTCCATGGATGATTAGAAAAATAAAAGGTGGCTGATCACCTCCCACAAAATCATTGCCCTGCACCTTTATAACATTACTGCTTGAAATCTGTTGAGTATGTTCACGACAAAGATCTCTGACTGAGCTTCCACAAACCACAGGGACAGAATAACATAGATTCACTGTCCCAGAGTGAAGAAATTTCTCTTTGTTATTAGTCTGTGGCACTATCTGCCCCAAGGGAGATGGGGTCACTGAATATTTTTAAAGGTTGAGCTTGATTGACTCAATTGTCAACCAAAGTCTACGAATACAAGGGGACAGATAGGAAAGTATAGGTGAGGCAAGGATCAGATTAGCCATGATCTTGTCAAATGATGGAGCAGGCTCAAGGGGCTGAATGGCCTATCCCTGCTATTAATTTGTTTGTTGGAAGGCATGTATATTGGCATGCGTGTATATCCATGCCATCTACTTTGACCTTTCTAACATCACTCGAACTCATCCACCTCAGTTCACCTCCTACTTAACCCTCATCTCTATCTTTGTTACCTCTATTTCAACACTCTGACAGCAACCCCTACCATCTTATAACCTTAGGTTTAGCTGCTGCTGGTTTTCAGGTTGGCCTAATTGAGGTTCGAAAGGTAAGAGACAAAAATCAATCATAAATCCTACTGCAACATGTGACAATCCTTAATATAAATGTTAACAATTCAGGTATTTATTGAGATGAAGTTGAGCGGTATTCTGATAGTTGACACACATCAACAGAATCAGAATCCCTACAATGCAGATATAGAGGCCATTCAGCCCATCTGGTCCACACCAACCCTCCAAACAGCTTCCCACCCAGACCCACCCCACTACCCAATCTCTAATGCTGCATATCTTATGAGTAATCCACCTTGCTTGTACATCCCTGGACACCAAGGGCAATTAAGCATGACCAATCCACCTAACCTGCACAGCTTTGAACTGTCAGAGGAAAGCCACACAGACACAGGGAGAATGTACAAACTCCACACAGACAGTCGCCCGAGGGTGGAATCGAACCCAGGTTCCTGGCACTGTGAGGCACAGTGCTAACCACTGAGCCACCATGCCACCAGTACGTTAAGAAATTTCAAAAACAAACCATTTTTTTGAGTTTCTGTCTGCGTGACAAGGTACACACATTTCTCCATGAGGGAACAATACACTTCTTAGACCAGGAATGTTTAGGTGCAGGTTATCAAATAATACAGAAACCTCACTAGCCGAAAGTGGGCGGTAATAGTTGGGCATGACAGAAATCAACATTACCTAGCACATGGAGAAATCATTGACAAGCTTTCACTGCTTTTCCAGCGAAGAGCATCTGCTCATTAAAAGCAACAATTTTAAGTGCTATGTGCAACTTAGGGAAATAATTAAACATTCCAGTAATAGAGAGTTTATTAATTATTAAACCAAGAAGAAATAATGCAACATGCACACACAGGTGAGGAGGAAGAAAGAAGTCCAAGAAAAGTTGCAAAATTATTGCGTTTCCGTTTGGCCATAAAGAGTGAACAGTCAAACGTTATAATTGTTACATAAGATTTTACATGTCGTGTTGACGTTGGTAGTTGAACAGTTGATCTGCAGATTCTTGGTATTCCAGATTTATTGAAATCACATTGTCCAGGTTTGTGTCAGCAATGGCTAGCTGGCAGCCCTCAGAGGTTTTCCCACTGTTTACAAGCAGGGATGTTTTAACGGAAGTTTTCAAAGTTATGACCTTCAAGCACACTAGACTGTACACTCAGACAACAGGTTACTAACACAGGCTATCAGGATTGATGCTCGATTTAATTCTTGTATATTCGAAAAGGGGAAAATGCAAATATGCCTCTCAACCTGTCTGTTCTTTACAATTCTGTTCACAGCCAATTACAGTTCAGTCTCTTGTAGATTTCTCTCTTTGAAGCTTGTTTAACACCTACTGGTGAGACTTTCCAGGATTTCCCTCAAGACAGCAAGTGGATTTACATTCAGTGTCATTTAATTACATCAGTCCTCTCTCTTTTTCTTAAAAAAATCATTTTAGGCCATCAGGGGTTATGATCCAGTTATGACAACTTGCTCTTTGTTCAGTAAAACAGCACTAGATCAAGTAAGCTTGCCAAAAGATGATCATTTCTGAAAAGCAGCAGTCCAACTCTCAAAAATTAAAAATCATTCTGAGGCTATTCCTTATGATGCCATCCACCGTGTGATTAATATATGCAGTAGGATAAATAACAACGAACAACCCTGTCTTACTCCTTTGAGGGAGTGTGGCATTCTAAACATTGATTTCATAGAATCCCTACTGTGTGGAAACAGACCATTCAGCCCAATAGGTCCACATTGGCTCTCAAGATCATCCCACCTCGACCCATCCCCCTACCCTATCCTTGTTTATCCTGAATTTCCCATGGCTAATCCACCTAGCCTGCACAAGCCTGGACACTATGGGCAATTTAGTAAGGCCAATCCACCTAACTTGTACATCTTTGGACTGTGGGAGGAAAACGGAGCACCTGGAGGAAACCCATGCAGACACGGGGAGAATGTGCAAACTTCAAACAGATAGTTGCCCGAGGCTCGAATTGAACACGGGTCCCTGGTGCTGTGAGGCAGCAGTGCTAACCACTGAACCAGTTTTGCCCTGGATCTAGAATGCAGATAAAATCCAAGATTAAAACCTGTACCTTCCGGCTTCTTTATCAGGATTGTGTGAGGTATTTGGTAGAAAGCCATATAAAAATTGATAAAAGCAATGTTAGCAGAGTTTTTCTGAACCTAACAATACTCTAGGATCCTACATATGGCTACAATTGAGCCAATGTGATCCTAAAGATAAAGTTATCTGTTCTTTTCAGATCATTTTTCAGTCATCCAATAAGTCTGATATATCAAGCCTCAGTAACAAAATTAACTACTTGAAGAGTCATAAATATCTACACGTTTTGATTTTGCAGTACTTCATGATCTCACGTGAATATCCCTTCTTATGGATAAACCTGTTTAACTCGAACATTACGTGTATCACAAAGAATTTAATTCTTTATCTTTAGACATGTTGGTCCAAAGTGAATTAGAATTTAAGACCATTGTCGTTTCTTTCATCAGAGCAACTTTTAAGAATTTAACCAGCACATTGCTGACACCCTCATTTCAGTATTCGCAGTTGAGAAAATGGGCCTTTCACTAAACACTTGGAAAAGTGAGATGCTTGCCCACCCAGCTCCCACAAGATTTCATATCTGGAACTAAGGTCATGGGCAGCTGTGACCTCACACAGGCTCAGTATGCTGGGGGGAGTTGAACAATCTACTACAGGCACCTTAAAGCACTGGAAAACTAGCATCAGTGTTTTAACAAGATCCTCCAAATCCTGCGTGGGAAGGAGCAGGATTCGCTTCCAACCCAATTTACCCAGCTTCAAGGCCCTAATCAACCTACAACCTACACCAACTCTGCTGAGTCGGATCCATTGTTCGTACGGCTGACATCAGATACTTGAAGCTATTTTTATAGCAGAAGACTGGAACTGCTTTTGCCCAGTAGATTGCCAGGAGGAAAACGTAAACACTTTCAGGACGTCCTTGAAAAGATCAAACGTATCTGATGACTCACGAGACCTTGACTTGTAACTAGCCAAAATGGTGAAGGCTCTTTCAGGAAGACACTCAGCACATCAAGAGACTTCACTGAGAGAGAGTGCAGAGAAATCATTAAGACATCAGAGCAAGTACACAAACATCCAATTAGCCCAACTACACAACGCTTCAAGCACCACCAGTTCCACGGGTCAGAGTCTACAGATCACACACTGAACTTGCCAGCCATTTCAGAATGCATAGAAATGGAGTAAAACCAGGTCATCCTCAGATCTTAGGGACAAAGATGACACCCAGCAACTAGGCAAAACAGAATCTTTCAGCCAACTGCATCACTATCAGCTTTATCAATATGGTTATAGCTCACCTTTCCTCAACCCCTGCTTTTCTTTCTTATTTCTTTTATGCAAGTAGCCATTTCAATTAAAAGTGTAGTTCACCAGAAAATTAAGGAGCCAATTACTAAGGTTTTTGAATGAACAAGAGGAATTCTGTTATCTACCAATTCAAAGAAAAAGCAATCAAGTACAACAACAAGCGTACATACATACATACAAACACAGGTAATAAGTAAAAAACAGTTCTCTTTTTAAAAATCGTTCATGGGATGTGTGCACGACTGGCAGCACCAACATTTATTATTTATTCCTAATCACCCCGGAGAAGACAGTGGTGAGTTGCTTTCTCAAAACACTCCCATCCTTGAGGTGTAGAGATGTAGAGAGGGAATTCCAGGATTTTGACCAGTGGCTGTAAAGGAATGGTAAGGATAGCATGCAAGTTGGATGGGATCTTGCACATGGTACATTCAGGAAAAAAATCAAGTCACACAGTTAAATACAACAAAAACAAAGCTGCTGGAAAAGCTCGGCAGGTCTGGCAGCATCTGTGAAGGAAAAATCAGAGTTAACTTTATTAGCTCTGATTTTTTCCTTCACAGATGCAGTCAGACCTGCTGAGCTTTTCCAGCAATTTTGTTTTTGTTCCTGATTCACAGCATCTGCAGTTTCTTCGGTTTCACACAGTTAAATAGTCTGAAATGTTCCTAAGTTGTTGGATTCTTAGCTCAAGGTGACAGTTGTTTCATGGTTGACTTTTATCTCCAGCAGTAAGGGAATGTGTAACCTTTGGGTTATCACTGAACAACTGTATCTACAGTTTGCTCTTTAAACTGGGCTTATGTTCAGAAAATATAAGACAAACAGACTCAGTGTTTCTGTTTGTGTTCCCACAAATTATGTTTTCCTTCTCTCTGCTCTGCTATGCAAAAACAGCTGCTGAAATATAATTCCACTTATATTCCAGTGTCTCGTTCCAATGTCATTCCAAGGTGGCCAACTGGCAGGCAAGCCTTTCATCTACCAATATGTGAAATTAGCACACAATCGTGAAGAGCCTTGAATTTCTGGACACTTACTCAGTTCGCTAGTTTTGGTGTCTTTTGATAAAAAAAAATGCTGATCTCAGTGCAGGCAATTTTATTTATTCCACATGGATCTCCAAAATATTGCCTCAGTAAGTAGTTAGGTGATCAATGCAACATTTTAGATCCATGTTTCTTCTTTTTTAAAAGCAAATTTAGACCATGAAAGGTCTTGGGTACAATAATAAGACATTGTAAGTTCAAATTCAATTGCCCATGTTTACCACTATGGTAACAATATCACTGGCCATCTCTACAACAACTCATTTAGTCAAATCTTTGTCTTCTAAGAACAACTTTCAGGACTAAATTTACATACAAGGGTTGCTGAAGGATAATTGGTAATTGAAGTTAATTCTGTGGGTAGATAGAATTAACTTACTAAGTGATTTTTAATCCTAAATATTATATATTCTGATCAGTCTAATTGATATTAAAATTATGATTGAACTTCACTTAAAATGAGGTCTTGGAGCAAATTCAGATCTACATAATTCATAATACACATTTATTCGAATGGATTCGCTGCAATTGGAGCCTTGCACTTAAGGCCATTGAATTGGTTTTAGTTTTTCAACTGTTTTAATAAATTAACTACTTCTATATTTCCCTCTTGCCAGAACATGAGCTTAACAAGGTTCACCAGAATAAAATTCTAACAAACTGGTATGAAGGTGTGGTTGTATTAAAAGTTATCTCCTCTACAGCATTAAGATTAACAAAATGTGCTCACAACAATGAAAAATGTAACATGCACATCAATTCAGATTCCAATTGTTGCATAAAAGTACAGAGACAAGCCACTCAGATGGTGCTGCCATTTGGTTGTCAGTGAAACAAAAAGTGCCAAATTTTAGCGCAGGTAAATTTTTGACAGTTCACTTTAAGAAACTTAGCTTTTCATATAGCTTTTCGTTTACCTCTATTCTGACTAAATGATAACATTTTTGGAAATGGTAATGTCCTATAATGAATACTTGTACTGCCCAGATAGTGATAATTTACTGATCCAGATGGGATATAATGTTGATGACTCCACCCATACTAAAGACAGACAAAACCACTGGTGCCTGTTAAACTTGAGAGTCATGGGTCTTTAATAATTTTGAATGAACGTTTCTGTGTTCCAGCGGTGACTTTATGTTTAATTTGAGATCCGTATCTTCCAGACTTTTACAACAAAAAGTAATCATTTAGGTATAAAGAAGCCATTGTCCGAAGAACATGTTTTGAAATCACCGATATTTTTAAAAAAAAGAAATTAGTTTTACCCATTATTTCCCCGATTAGTTGGTCAATGTTCAGGCCTTAGATAGTTTTGGCAAGTATGTATTATTGGTGAAGAGTTTTGAATAGGAGGAGACACCTAAAATTGTTCCAACGTGATTTAACTGCTTTTTGTTAAAAACTGTTTGTAGTGGCCGTGCTAGCTCTTGAAGAGCTATTCGTTTGGCTGCTCTTTTCCCATAGCAGTGAAATGTTTCTAATTTAGGTAAGGATTAAAAGTTCTTACCTAGCCTGCTTCTACCATCATTTCAGGCAGGCTAATTTATGCAATTGAGCTACGTTTTCTACATCCTACCATTCTGTTGTGAAGTATGTTGGAGCACCATGACCCCTTTACCTGCTAAATAAAGAACAAACATAATCCATAATTTTGATAGTCAAATACATTTTAAAAAGCAAGATGAAATCCTGTCTTCTGACTCTATGAAGTTTTAAACTCCTATTCTTTGCAATCTTTAAAGATTACGATCAATGAAATCAAGACATTATAATTAAGTTCACACAGGCCAAGCTCCAAGGCTCCAGCTACTGAGCTGAGCTATCTGATACCACTGTTAATATGTTTTTGATATCAGAAAATTTATTCCAATTTTAAATAAAATGCACGACACGTAAAGCTCATAGAACAAATGATACATTTTGATATCCAAGCAGAGAAGCACTCCAATTATTCACATGAAACCTTACAATATTTACTGATTAATGTGTCTTATAAAATTTTAACTACATTGTGCAATTCCTTGCTAATAGTTTATCTATACAGTAGATTGTCATTAATTAACTATATAACTGGAACATTCATTAGAGTAGCCAGCTCATTTCCCAGTATTTCCTTGTAAATACTGATATATCATTAAATGATTCAATTGCAGTATTATCCATTTCCTGCCAATGATACCATTAGTGCTTACTTGCTTAGGTACAACGAATGACTCATACATAAACTTGTGTTTCATGACTGACTGCAAGGTTTTAGAAGAGCTCAAGTTTATAAGTTTCACTCACCATTACTCAAACATAACTTGGATGACATCTTTCCCATCAAGTCCAACATGACAAAAACACTCCAGAGACTTCCTGGAAGCACACTATTGAGTTTGGAACCCTGAGGTGCATGGAGCTACATGTAAACAAAGTCTCACCAGTGCTCATGACCGAAGATGAATTCTAGAGTCTCAAAAACATTGCTCGGCCTAGCAAGCATGTCCCTCCTCCTTCAAACAACCTCAGCAATTTTCTGCTTTCCCATTTTCCTTCATCTGCAAATGGTTCGAATTGACTTATTTATTGTCATGTGTATTTCGTTACAAAGTAAAGTGAAAAGTGCTGTATAGTGTCACCACTCTCCAGCGGCGCCTTAAAAAAACATAGTAATAGATCAAAACATAGAATATAAAGGCAGAAGAATAAAGAAGTCAAGAAAATAAAAGTTCAGAGATAATAGGAACTGCCGATGCTGGAGAATCTGAGATAACAAGGTGTAGAGCTGGATGAACGCAGCAGACCGAGCAGCATCAGAGGAGCAGGAAAGCTGACGTTTTGGGTCTGGATCCTTCTTCAGAAATCCAGACCCGAAACATCAGCTTTCCTGCTCCTCTGATGCTGCTTGGCCTGCTGTGTTCATCCAGTTCTACACCTTGTTATCTTGGAAAAAAAAAAGTGTTCAACTTTACAGTCCTCCTTGTCAATTGCCCCACCACAGGCCATGGGCCTGGGGCCAGGCACCAGTCCCCTTTGCCCTGGCTGCTGGAAGGAAAGTCACCACTCTTTGGTGCCATCTTGCCTCCAGCGATGCCATTGCCACTATGAGTCCTTGCTGGACCTTGCCAGTGTAGACTGGCACTGCACTGGCCCAAACCTGACCCCACTTCGGACCAGCTTGCCAAATACAGCTGCTGCTGATGCCACAGGGTCTTGAACTGGGCCCAAACTCGCCTCTGCTGCAGCAGTCACAAGTTGATGCTAGGACCTCCGCGTCAATGCACCCAAAGTCTCTCTGACGCCATCGCCGATGCTGTCGCCATGAGCTCCTGAGCTCTTTAACAAGGGGTAAGTAAAATAAAAGAGGGAAAAAAAAATTTTAAAAAGGAGAAAAGAAAGAGGGGGAAAGAAGAAAAGAGAGAGGGGGAAAGAAAAAGAACAGAAACAAAAAAAAGTGGACAGAGTGGTTGAGCTCAGGCTCAGAAGCCCTCCTCCACCGCCATTTTAGCGGAAGATGTTTTTGATATATCCAGTCATCCAAATACATCCAATTGTCTGTAAAACCCATTTATAACGTTTGCCTTAATGGATTTCTTGGCAACTTTGTTTTTGCAGTTATCTGAAGCTTTAGGCGAAATATACCAGCTTTGTCTCTGGTTCCTAACTAATTATTTTTTCACTCATGTCCCCTGGGATTTGAACATTTCACTGTACTGAACAATTTGCCTGAGCCAATTATCAACTCTGTTTGTCACTCTCAAAAGGGAACAGTGATGTGCTGGTTATGTTACTGGAGTAATAAGCCAAAGGCCAGGGAATGTGAAATCCAATTCCACTATGCCAATTTGAGAACAAGTGTTCATATTTTATTTAAACTCTGACAATTGGTGAAAATAACCATGATGCAGATGGATTATTGTAGAAACCTGACTGGGTCACTAATGCCTTGCAGAATAGATAGGAATCCTGCTTTCCTTACATAGTCTAGCTGTGACATCAACCCCATAGAGACACAGTTGGCTGTTTCCGCCCACTTCAATTAACATGATAAGCCTGGCCAGCCAGCACTCACTCACAGATGTGCAGGAAGAGCTAACCTTGCCAGTGATGCATACATCCCAAGAATCAGTTAGAATAATATCATCTTTGCTCTAAGATAGCATATCCATTGTCCTTGACATTTACCCAACTTAATCCATTTGCCAAATTATCATTGTTGTTATCTCTCCAGCACGACAACAAGGAAATTATACAGAGGACGCTTGGAAGAGATGTACGGTATTACGCAACCTGAAAATCTGTCATGTTGAAGAGTGTGGGGCCTACAGGCTTAAAGAAATGCAGTGGAAAGAGGGTAAATACAAAGATAGATCCTCTAGTGTGATGGAAACAACAGAGTGAATACATGTATTAGAGGCAGATCAGAGGATAACATGAAGAGAGGGAGCAATCACAGAACTAGGAACTCGAGACAGAAGTATATGAATGCATTAGGAAAACCGAACTACAAACTGAGAGATGAAAATGGTTGAGCTCAGGAAGAAGCGTGCAATGGAGTTGAACAATCGACATACGCACAACCCCAAATAATTGCAAATTTGGAATAAATTGATGTGACTCTCGATCTTGGCAAGAGAAGATCAGAAACGGCAAGCCATTTAAATAGTTTTCAACATTCATCAGTTAAACACTTATCTCACACATGTGCACACACACACTTGATAAGAATGTAACTTGTTGCTTCTTGAAACACACAGTCTTTAACTGAATGGATTAATTTTAAGTAATTATAAAATATTCTTCTCTACATATCTAATAATCTTCTTCCCCCACACTACAATACAACTTGGCGAACTTTTAAATTCCACAGTGTGGGCGTTTCCGTATGACACATAGGGCCAAGTGGGAAAAACCTCAAATTACAAGAGAAGAAATTCCTTGAAAAATGTGAAGACCTTGAAGCAAAAAGCAGTAGTTGATAAATGCGGGAAAAGAAAGAGAAGAATTAAACAATGGTGTTGGCCTTTTCTCAACATCTGGCTGCAAGGAAGACAGTTTGTTTCAAAAAAGACAACTCCACTTAGTGTCGATAACCCGAGACTGTGCTTTGGCCCATAGTTAATACTATGGTTCTTTTCGCTTTGTGCTGGCAGGGATAATACAAAGAAAATAGTTTTGAACATAGTTAATCCAATGATGTAAATATTAGGTCACAAATTTGACATCATCCAGCAATTATTGTGGTTGAACCTCAAAGAATATCCACCAATGGTGAAAAGGAACAACAGAAAGGAAATACAATTATACTGGGGCAGTAAAAAATGCAAATTGAAATGTAACAACAGGAAAAGAGTGGAAACTTGTGTTCCTTAGGTACAGGACTGGCAGTAAGCCAACTCAATGCAGGCACAGTTTTAAATAAAAACATACTCAACTTTTGAGACTACTATGGTGCTATCCACACAGACTGCTACTGAACCAGTCAAAAATATGTCCCCTCATTTTGCAACCTGTACCATGAAAATTGGAGAAAACGGCTAAATGGGACACATTCTCAGCAGGGATTCAAATGCAATTTCTGCAGGTCAGAGTTAAAAGTTTGGGTAACCTTGAAAGTCAATAATGAAACACGTACAGGGAGGATTCAATTTTCAGACATCACAGTCAAAACTGCAGGAGAACTGCCAAGTTCTCTTTATCTCAAACTCTGCTGAGCTACTTTGTTTTGGGTGGAAGAAAATGTATCTGATCCTACAACTGACTGCTCAGCTTCTCTGCAGATAAGAGGTGCATTACATTGTACCTGGCCCCATTGAACAGACTGATGAAATCCAAGCTGGAGTTTAAAACAAAGAGGTTGTGTGTTACAGCATCAGAACATCACAGCCAACTTCTTCCATGGCTCCCGTCAGGGTCATGTACCAGACAACAGCTGACTAAAAGTACTATAATTTATCTCTTAAATCACCATGCCAAGGACAAACACAAACTGAAAATCTAATCTAGTCCTTTTGCAAGATACCACTCAGAATTCAGAGAATCATGTTAGATTAATAATGCTTCACTCATTCTTCAATGACTCAATGATTGTATGGCTGCTCATATCTAACACAATTTCATGATTGAAATGTCTTCACTTTTGTTATTAAATTCAAGAAACATTCTTGCTCTCTCCATTTAGAAATGGATTTTTTCTAATGTTTGAATAAGATGTTAGTCTTAGAGAAGTTATTTATTATCTTTGGTACAATCCATCTTGATCTTAAAAGCTACATTGATTTCCAGAGTTCAAATTTCTGTTTTTCCTTCAGTAAACAGCAACACTATGTTGTTTTAAGTGGTGGTACTCAGATTCCAAAAGAAAACAAAACTACTCCAATTAGCAAGTAACCTTTATTAACCTTTAAGGTGATTTGCTACAGCATCATTCATAGATAACAGCTAGAAGCAGAATTGAAGAACTAGGTGTAAGTCTTGCATTTTAGGAGGTAATGATTGATACTGAGAAATCTACATGGGCCAGCAATGCCAAGAAAGGGTAATTTGCATGGAACTACAGTCTTAAAATGGCTCAGACCAGGCCAGAAGCGTAAGCCTGGCAAATTAGCATGCAGAAAAGCTGAACTGGGTCAGAATTGGATTGGAAGGCAGTTGGCGATGAGAAAAAGGAATTTCTAGAAAAATCTGAAGGAGCTGTATCGGACCACTGAAGGGCTGGAACTGAAATCATGCAAAAGTGGAACATCAAAAATTAAGGAGGGAAGAGCAGTGAAAGTTAAGAAGCTCCCAGTAAGAAACAAACCATCTGTGAGATCATTGCTTTCTGAATTTCCAGGTGGAAAGAAACATTTTTTTTATGAGCAGCATGAATGTTATGATCATAATTTGATCTTTGGCATTTTTGATTTGATTTATTGTAGTCACATGTACCTAGGTACGAAGGAGAGCTTTGTTTTGCAAGCAGTGCAGGTAAATCATAGCACTCTATGTCCTTGAGGTCAAAGGGTGCTCAGACAGTGAGAGGCATACAGGTTACACTGCACAGGTGCACAAAGCAAGATTAACATTAGCAAGATCAACATTATTTGAAGTTAGAGAGTCCATTCATCAGTCTAGTAACAACAGGGAAGAAGCTGTTTTTGAACCCATTGGTGTGTGCACTCAAGCTTCTGTATCTTCTGCCTGATGAAAGAGGTTGCAGGAGGGCATTTACCAGGGTAGGAGGGGTCTTGGGTGACGTTGGAATCCTGTCTGTTGCAACAAGAAATGTAAATGGAGTCCATGGATGGGAGATTGGCTTCCGTGACGGTCTGGGCTGTGCACACAATCTTCTGTAGTTTCTTACAGTCCTGGGCAGAGCATTTGCCAAACCAGCCCGTTATACACCCAGATAGTATGCTTTCTATGGTACATCTGTGAAAGTTGGTGAGGGTCCTTATGGACATGCCAAATTTCCTAAGCTGCCTGAGGAAGCAGAGGCGTTGTTGTGCCTTCCTGACCGTTGCATCTACGTGGGAAGTCCAGGGCAGGTTGTTGGTTATCGTCACTCCTAGGAACTTGATGCTCTCAACACTTTCCACCTCAGCTGATGTAGATGGAACGTGTTTGTCATGCGTTCACGTGTTGTCGTAACGAGAGTGAGGCAAAAAGTATTGGAAATTTGTCTGACTTTTCAGCAATGTTCTAGTTCTATGCTATAATTCAATTTGTCCTAGAAACTTCTTCACAATGCTGCAAAATTTTTAATAATGATACGATTGCAACTGTCTTCAATGTAAGACCCGAAACTCTCATCTTCAAAATTCTTACCCAGTAAAGCAATGTTGTGAGATTGTCGCCATATTGTTTACAATCTGTCAGACATTGGGTAATCACTTTAAAGAACTACCCTTTGGCATCAATATTAAAAAACTGCATTAAAAACTGAAAGAACTGCGGATGCTATAAATCAGGAACAAAAACTGAAGTTGCCTGAAAAGCTCAGCAGGTCTGGCAGCATCTGTGGGAAAAAAAAAATCAGTTAACATTTTGGGTCTGGTGACCCTGCCTCAGAACTGACGGTAGCTGGGAAAAAGTCAGTTTATATGCAAAATAGGGAGGTGGGTGGGGTAGAGAGTCAACAATAAGATTGAGCCCAAAAAGAGAGAAAAGAACAGTTGGACAGACAAAGGTGTTGATAACAATTCTGGCTGGGAGGGTGAAGAGTTATTAATGGGGACTGTAAGTGACTAACAATAGGTAGCGTGTTATGGCAGGTGATGTGATAACAAGACCTAGTGTGTGGGGTAGGGGACTAGGACATGGGAGAGTTTAGGCCTTAAAATTATTGAACTCAATATGGAGTCCAGAGGGCTGCAGGGTCCTCGAACGGAAAATGAGGTGTTGTTCCTCCAGCTTGCGCTGAGCTTCACTGGAACACTGCAGCAAGCCAGAGTCAGAGATGTTGGCCAGGGAGCAGGGTGGTGCATTAAAGTGGCAGGTAGCAGGTAGTTAGTGAGATAACAAGGTGTAGAGCTGGATGAACACAGCAGGCCAAGCAGCATCAGAGGAGCAGGAAGGCTGACGTTTCGGGCCTAGACCCTTCTTCGGAAATGAAGTAATAGACCCTGAAGAAGCCTTCCTGCTCCTCTGATGCTGCTTGGCCTGCTGTGTTCATCCAGCTCTCCACCTTGTTATCTCAGATTCTCCAGCATCTGCAGTTCCAACTATCTCTGAAACAGGTAGTTAGGTGTTCTCTTTTGCGTGCAGAATGTAGACTTTCTGTGAAGCAGTCACCCAGTCTACGCTTCTTTTCCCCGATGTAGAGGAGACCACATTGTGAGCAGCGAATGCAGTAGACTAGCTTCTTGTAAGTGCAGGTAAAGTGCTGCTTCATCTGGAAGGTATGTTTGGGCCCTTGGATACTGGGGAGGGAGGAGGTAAATGGGCAGGTGTTGCACCTTCGCCCGTTACAGGGGAAGGTGCTGTGGGGCTGTTGGGGGTGAAGGAAGTGTGGTCCAGGGTGTCTAGGAGGAAATGGTCCCTGCGGAAGGCAGACAAGGGAGGGGAGGGGAATAGGTGTCTGGTGGTGGTACCTCGCTGGAGGTGGTGGAAATGGCGGCTGATTATCTTCTGGATGTGGATGCTGGTGGGATGGTAGGTGAGGATAACGGGAACCCTATCGCTGTCGCGGGAGGGAAACGAAGGCGTGAGGGCGGAAGTGCGGGAGATGGGTCGGACCTGGTTGAAGGACCTGTTGACAACGGTGCTGGGGAATCCTCGGTTGAGGAAGAAGGTGGACATTTCGGAGGCTCCCTTATCGAAGTTGGCCTCATCTGAACATATGCAATGGAGGTGGAGGAACTGAGAGAACAGGATGGAGTCTTTAGAGGAAGCAGGGTGTGAGGATGTATAGTCCAGGTAGCTGCAGGAGTCAGTGGGTTTGTAGTGGATATTATTGATCAGTCTATCCCCAGAAATGGAAACAGAGATGTCAAGGAAGGGGAGGGAGGAGTCAGAGATAGACCAGGTAAAAGTGAAGGCAGGGTAGAAATGGGAAGCGAAAATCGACAAACTTTTCTAGTTCCGGACGAGAGAGGGAAGCAGCACCGACGATATCATCGAGGTATCGGAGAAAGAGTTGTGGGTGGGGGCCAGAATAGGACTGGAACAAGGAATGTTCCATGTACCCAATGAAGAGACAGGCATAACTGGGGCCCATGCGGGTACCCATGGCCACCCCTCTTACCTGAAGAAAATGAGAGGAGTTAAAAGAGAAGTTGTTGAGGGTGAGGACGAGCTTGGCCAAGCGGAGGGTGGTGGTGGTGGGTGGGGACGGTTCAAGTCTATGCCCCAGGAAGAAGGGGAGAGCCCTAAGACCCTCCTGGTGGGGAATGGATGTGTAAAGGGATTGTACGTCCATGGGAAAGAGGTGGTGGCTGGAACTTGCCAATTGGAAGTTTTGAAACCACAGTAAGGTGTCAGAGGAATCACGGATGTATGTTGGCAGGGATTGGACCTGGGAAGAGAAGACCGAGTCAAGGTAGGAAGAGATAAGTTCTGTGGGGCAGGAGCAGGCTGAAACAATGGGTCTGCCTGGAACCAGCCGGAAGAACAACACATCATTTTCCGTTTGGGGGCCCTGCAGCCCTCTGGACTCAATATCGAGTTCAATAATTTTAGTGCCTAAACTCTCCCATGTCCCAGACCCGTACCCACACACCAGGCCTTGTTATCACACAGCCTGCCATTACACACCTCCTGTTGCTAGTCACTAACTGTCCCCATTAACAGCTATTCACCCTCCCAGCCAGATCATTATCAACTCCTTTATCTGTCCAACTGTTCTTCTTGCTCTTTGGGCTCTATCCTATTGTTTACTCCCTACTCCAACCCCCTCCCTATTTTCTGCATATAAACTGATATTTTCCCAGCTACCATCAGTTCTGAGGAAGGGTCACCGCACCAGAAACATTAACTCTGATTTTTTTCTTCACAGATGCTGTTAAAAACTGCATTGATGAAAAACTCTAACTTCAGTCATCTCCATGTCAGAGCTAAACTGATCACCAAGAATTTACATGCTGCAGAGGCTGGCAATGAATGCTCAGACTGTCCATTGCATAGGACATGTGGAAGCTACTCTCTCTTTAATTCTGCGATCAAAAACATGGCCTGGTCTTGAATGTTGTGAAAACAAATTAAGTTTTGAACACACTCGGTCAGTTGAAAAGTTTACCTCCCATATTTGAAGGATGCACTCTGGAACATATTGAGCCTGAATTGGCAGAGGAGCTGTAACTTCAGATTAGCATGATACCTTCGCCTCCTACAGCAGTGAGTGTTTGATAAAAAAAATTTCTGCAAATCAACAGAAGTCTCAAGCACAGACCAGTTGTCACCACACTCCTGTATTAAAGTGAGATCTGGACTGTGCATTGGTGATACCCAAGTACATGAGGTAAATTTCATCAGCAATTCACCACACGCTCTAGATTAATTGCAAGGACCACTGAATGAAAGCTACTGTTCTTGAAGCCAAATCTACAAGCGTTCCAGTATAACTTTTGAGAAATCAAGTCTGATGGACTGCACACTATTTGGATGTCTGAAAATGCTCTTTTCATCCAGGTCCTGTTTTCTTAACTTGCAAAGGGCCAACATTTCAGGAGCAAGTAAAGAAAACACTTCAAAGAAATGCCTACACTCTCACTGGAATTGCAGCAGCATTGACCATGTTAAGATTGTAGTAAAAATTGACTATCAATATTTATCTTCCATCATTTGACATTAATGACCAAGACATTCATGGACTAAAAAAGGTTTTTAAAAAGGGAAATTACTGACCTAAAATGGCTGTTTTGATCACACGACAAACAATATATAAAACCAGAGATAGTAGGAACTGCAGATGCTGGAGAATCCGAGACAACAAGGTGCAGGGCTGGATGAACACAGCAGGCCAAGCAGCATCATAGGAGCAGAAAGGCTGACGTTTCGGGCCTAGACCCTTCATGAAACCAGTCAGTTCCGAATTACCATTTTAATCAAGAGGCACTGAAATTCAGTGAGGTGTCGAGAACTTCACATCACATATTTTACACTCATTTGTATGATAATCTTGCATATTAGAGATGAAACGTTACTTAGAAAGACAATGGAGCCATACTTGGAATATACAAACAAATCATATCTCAGCAGAAGAAAAATACTGCAGATGTTGGAAATCAAACATAAAAGCAAAAAAGTTGTTTGAGAAATTTAGCAAGTCTGACACATCTGTGGAAAGAGTTAACATTTCAAGTCTGATACAATAGCTTTTTCAGAACCACATTTCAAAGCTTTCTTTGAACAAAAGAAAGTGGAAGGAAGTAACATAGACTGCTAACAGCAAAGATAATAAAAATGTCTCCTATCCTTCACCTACCGAAAAAACAAACTTGGAACAATCTCCTGTCAACCAAGAAACTAGGTTTCTGGAAACTTTGCCATTCCTGAGCGGAAAAGGCAACAAAACTATTGGGACTCAGGTTTTACTCCTGCAACTCATGAACTTTTAGAATAAAGAAAACTGTGTGCATTGAAATTACCTTTGCTTAAAAAATCTGAAGGCACTGAAACCAGGCAATTTAGTGAGCTCAAGAAATTTGCACCTTCTGTTGAATTCACATGTATATGGTGATTTCACATATTGGGAAATGAAACACTTGTCTGCCAATTAGCTAGCTTGGAAAGGCAATGAAGCCAGACTCTGGAAATACAATGAACCATGTATTAAGTGCTGCTATTGAGCAATAACACAGACAAAAAAAAGAGAATTTGTCCCAGATTCACATTCTGCACAGAAACTGTGGCCAACTAACCTGACCCAATTGTTGGGTATTTCTCAAGTCTAAGGTTGTGAAATGGGGAATGCTGGTAATGCACTTTGGTAGGAAGAACACTGGAAAACAATATAAAATATTGAGTACAATTCTAAAGTAGGTGCAAAAATCTAGACGGAGCTGATATATATGGGCATAGTTATTCAAAGTGGTAAGAGAGGTGTAGGGGGCAGTTAATAAAGCACATCATTTCCTCAGCTTTATTCATAGTGGCATAGAGTACAAGAGCAAGGAAGTGATGTTAAACTTGCATAGTACACTCATTACACCTCAGCTGGAGATTGTGTACAGTAGTGGGCACCATATTTCAGAAAAATATGAACACATGGGAGGGAGTGCAGAAGCAATTTACAAGTTTGATTCCATGAAGGAGAAACTGGGATGAGGATAGATTGAAGAAGTTGGGACTGTTCTCCTTTCAGAAAAGGAAGCTGAGAGATGATTTGATTGAGGTTTTCAAAATCATGAGTCAACTGGAGAGAGTACATAGGGAGAAGCTGTTCGCAATCCTAAAAGGAACAAGAAGGAGAGGACATAGATTTAAAGCAAAGAAACATGGGTAGTGTGAGAGAACCCTTTTTCACTTAGCAAATAGTTAGGGCGTGGAATGCACTGCCTGGTGATGTTGCGAGGTTCAATTTTGATTTGATTTATTATTGTCATATGTGCCTAGGTACATGAAAAGTCTTGTAGAACAAGCAGATCATACCATACAAAGTGCAGAATACAATGTTACAACTGCAGAGAAGGTGCATAAACAGCAAGGTCAACATTAGACTTGAAATTTGAGAAATCCATTCAGAAGTCTAATAACAGTGGGGAAGAAGCTGTTCTTGAATCTGTTGGTACGTGTGTTTGAGCTGTTGGATCTTACGCCCAACGGAATAGGTTGGAATAGATTATAACAGGGTTGGGAGGGGTCTTTGATCATGTTGGCTGCCTTTCCGAGGCAGGAGAGACATAAATGGAGTCAATGAATGGAAGTTGGACTCGGCTATGTTCACAAGTCTCTGTCGTTTCTTACAATCGTGGGCAGAGCAGTTGAGGCATTCAAGACAGCACTGTATGATTATTTGGAAAGAAATTGTGTACAAGGGTATGGGGAAAAGGCAGGAGATAAGCATGAGGTATGATGTCATTTAAAGAGCCAGTGCATGTACAATGGACTGAATACCCTCCTTCTACACGATAATACTTCAATGATTCTGCGTGTCCACAGCAAATAGACACCGTTTTTGAGATTGGGCGTCACCATTTTGGGTCAGAGTTGAGGGGATATTTGTATTCCCTTGAGAGTCATGAGTCTTTGAAGCTGTCTGAATCAGAAGGTGACGCAGGTGGGATCATTCAATATTTTCAAGTCAAAAGCGGATAGATTCTGGTTAGGCAAGGGAATTAGACATTATTGGTGAAAGGTGGGAATGTCAGATTCAGAACACAAACAGATCAGCCATGATAATACCACGTAGTTGGGGTAGGCTTGAAAGGCCAAATGACCTATTACTCTTCCGACTTCTACTTGCTACTGCAATCACAAAAAGACATTTTGAGTGAACATTCATGCAAAAATATTACGTGTAGCCCAGCAGTCACATCTGGTGATCAGACTCGAAGTCACCAAGTGTTGTGAAATTCTGACAGCTACTGGAGCGTGCAACTTGTGGGAAAACAGCGCAAATCCAGTGCTGAGCAACATTTTAAAAGGTTCAAGGTTGTCCAGTAGACTTCCTTCTAACTTTAGAAACAGTTGAGAACATCAACACTCCTCCCGACTCTCTCAAAATTAAAAAAAAGGATCCATCTGGGAAGATGGGGCTCAGTGCATGTGCAATGGTCCCTAGTTGCTGATCTCACAGGGAGCTGCAGCTAGGTTTATAATTTATAATTTGGCTTTACCGATTGAGAGAAATGTAATTTAAGGCAAGTAACTAGAGTACAATTGTGGTCAGGCTCAAATGGTATATCATTCTATTTACCAAAGCTTTGAAGAAGCCATTCAGATTTTAAGAGACAGAAGTTGCACTAACCCAAAGCTATGATGATTCTGGGCCATTACATGTGGAAATTATGGGCTAATTACAGTGGGATGTTCTTCAGCAAACTGTAGCCCAACAACTGTTCAGGGTGTTATGCGAATTCTCAACTTTGTCTTAGACCAGACAACAGCCACGTTAATGAAGAGCTCTGAAGACTAAAACAAAGTCTTGGCTGCAGTCAAGGCAGATATCTTCAGCAAGGAAGTGCTTGGATTGGCATGGAGCTATAGGAGATCCTCCCAAGGCCGTCAATCAGGAGATTTACTACTGATGTACCAGAGGGATGTCACAGGGAATGTTTAGGAGCGGCAGGAAAGTCTGTTTGTAACTCGAGTTCCCATGGACATTCGCATGTGGTGGACATGCAGAAGATGACCACTGGTAGTCTGAAGCAAAGGCAGAAAGTGAGATCGGGGTGGCAAGGCTGTGATTGGCTGCAACAGCCAAGTGTCTTTTTACCCTGCTCAATTTGGGACAGATTTAAGCAGCGACTTAAAACTGCATGTCAGTTAGTCGAAGATTCTGCTTTACTTTTAACTTAGTTAAATTTAGGGCACTTTGGTTGTTGAATTCACACACTTTTTTTGAAATTAAACATAGGAGAAATATAGTCTGTAATGCATTCCTCAGCCAAAAAAAGTTCAGTAATCATTGCAATAGCATTCAAAATTCTGTATATCCTGTGGCACAAACAAAATAATTTAGTCTCTCAAATCAAAAGTCAATTATGCTGCCAAAATATAGCTTGCAGCTCATAAATTAGTCATCACATCTTTTATAATTAAGTGTCAGTACATTAAACCTCAACATTCCATTATCCAAGATATTTTTAAACTGGAAAAAAAATAGCTGCTTCAATTTCAACAACATTAATCATGTACCTGTTTATCTGGAAATAGGAGTTCAACAAAGCTTCAATTCCTTCACCTTGGATTATAGCCACTCAACCCCATTATTCTCCAGTAAATGCAATCCATCTTATTGTCTTACGAGTGTTTTGGAATGTTTCATGCTCGCCACATGTCCTTCATAATGACTCTGCATCTTACAATCCTTAATTCTATCATTACGGGTGAATAAAAAAAAAAATCCATATGTAGCTCTTTATATTGAGCTGTTAAAGACCACTGTATAACTAACAGACATGCCCAAAGTGCCTTCCAGCAAACTAAATACTTCATGAAGTGTAGTCAGCATTGAAATGTGGGAAACGTGGCAGAGAATTTGCTTATAGCAAACCCCGCAAACAGCACCACAAGACTAACCATAGAGTGTGTTTCTTTTAATATTGACTGAAGGATTAATATTGGCCAAGATAGGAGGGATAACTTCCTCCGCTCTTCTTCAAAGTAACACCATGGTAATCTCGTATATCCATCCAAGGAGGTAGACGATCCTCAGTATAATGCATCATCTGAAAGATGGCACCTCAGACAGTGCAGAACACCCTCAGGACTACACTAGATTGTTGACCAAGATATCTGTGCTCAAGTCCTGGAGTCGAACTTTAAGCTAGTGATCAGAATGAACTTGTAATTTACTCAGCCAAGTTCACTTTAATTTTGGAAAAATCATACCATTTTAAATTAAAACAATGAAAATCTGAATCTAAATGTTTGAAACTCTTCACAATGATAATGCACTGGAGCAAAAAGTTTCAATGATAAAAACAACAATTATAAAGACTTCGAAAAGAATTTTACATGCGTATTATCAGAAAATATTTGACAACGTGCCACATTAGGGGAAATTACAATCAATCAATGAGCAAAACTTTCGTCAGAGGGGAAGTTTTCAAGCAGTGCCTTAAAAACAGAAATTGAGGCGAGAGGCAGAAAAATTCAGTGAGAGAATGTCAAGGGGGGGTCAAGGAAATTCAGGATGCCTGAAAGGCCAGAGTTGCAAGAACTCTGTTCTCAGACATTAGTGATATTGGACAAGGTTAAAACAGAGGGAAGATCATGGAGGAATTTGCACACAACGATCATAATTATAAATTTGAAGTGTTGTTGGACCTAGTGTCAATGTAATTAGCATACTCAAAGGTGATGGATGAATGGGACTTGATACGAGTCCAGGCAGCAGAGAATTAAAATGTTTAAAGAGGGCGGAAGACGGGAGGCTAGCCAAAACAGCATCAGAATTGTCAGAAATGCAGTAAGTATTTTAGCAGATGAGCTGAAGAAGGGAAAAAGCATTATTACCAAGGGGGAAGTAGGGAGTCATGACTGAGAGAATATAAATGCAGACAGGACATATGCAGAACAAAAGTTTGAATAAATATGACAGTGGGCAAGATATAAAGTCAGCACAGGGGCCACAAGCAACATTGTGGTTCAATGCCATTAAAGTAGACATGTTTTCCCTTGTTCAAGAGTTGACTTTATTATTTGAGGAATAACATTACATTACTGCTTTCTGCACCTTCCCAAAGGGAGAAGAAAATTGCTACCATCATTGGTCTTTATCCAATTTGTGTTTAGTTTTGCAAGGCCAGAAATAGTAAGTTTTTTTTAAAATGTACATTTAAGTTCTTAAATAATTGGGTGGATGACTGAAATTAATGGTTTAATGAATGTCATGCGACTCTCACAAATGGTATTGGTCTGAATTCTGCTGTTGCTTCCTTCTGGATCAACATAGTTGATGCCAACAATTGTGTGGTCTAGATTCTTAGGACAATCAGAATGCAAGGGAGGGGGAAGTAAAAAGGGACCTTTTCCAAACATTCGATTGTATGCTTCAATTTCTGAAGTGCGTGCATGGACAATTTCTGCACTGCACAATTTTACATTTAATAAGAGGAATTTCTGTTTAAAGTGTGTCGTTTATTTTCCAGTAGGTAGGATGGAGGATTGAAAAGAATTATTTGTTGGTGGAAACTGCAGTCCTAACATTTCTGAATAGTCTGACTGTACTTAATATAAAAAAAAATAGTGACTTCATGGTTGCATGGAAGGATCAAGCATGAAGGATGATCTGACTGCTTTTTGCACAAATACAATAAAAGCACACTGAAGTTTTTAAAGACATGGCGATGGAAAGCTTTGTAACTGCTTAATTCACAATACTCATTAAAAGAAAGGGACTCAACACAAGGAAGCACGAACACCTGAAGCCAGTACTGGTGAACTGAGTGTGTGCACAGGGCCTATTAAAAGTAATATTACTGTAATGGTCAGGCCGTGAGAATTTAATGTACATTTATGAGTACGAATTCTTTTGTATAAAAGTAGACTCTAATGTGACCCAAATGTATACTCCTTTTACAGTATTGTTACCCTTTTGTTAAGTTCTGTCCAGTGCTAAGACCGCACGGGATGTTAATTGGAGGAATCTCTGCCTGTTTGCCACAGTGCGACAACTGTCGCTTTTTAGTGACTGAAGGAACAGCTACTGCAGCAAAATAAAGAGATACTCAGTGACCCAATGATCAGCCAGCCAAGAGGACACTCAGTTCCTTTTGTTCAACTTGGATTTCATCCATAGGTCCAAATACAGCTTTAAAAATAGTGCTGGCAAAATTCAGATCCAAAGAGTCGAGAGACATGGATTTGGACTAAGTACATGCATATGCTAATTGTAATGTTAAGCACATTTCTCATAACTTTATTTTCCTCCATTGCCATCATTTTTCTTAATTAGACAGTCTGGAATTTTTGGCTATAGTGTGAAGTAAAACAAAAATTGTCATTGCAGTCTTTAAAAACCAAATGAGAGCCATTTGTCACAGTTATATAAGGGAATAACATGAATTCAGGTCTATTCTTTCCTTAGGTTGCAACAAGCAGCATGACAACAAAATAGGTGCAAAATCGCTTTGCTCCCCACCAAAACCAAAGTTGTGGCATAATTCCAGAGTCAGGGCCAAACCTGCCTCAGGAAGAGAAGTGGATTGAACGAGTCTGCAAAAACAGGAAGCCATTTCCAAATCTACAAGTTTGAAAAACACGATAAGGCCACGTTATGACAAGTCCAAGTTTGTCCAACTTGGATAACAATGAAATATGCTGCATGCAGACAATTCTAGTCTAATAGCGTTCTCTCATGTAGAACGCACCTCATGAGATAGAATCGGATGGCAGTGTAACTTGTCTACAAGACGAGAATTTTATTATTGTTTCGGTTTGGAATGGGGAGTTTAAGACAAATTCTCATCTTCTCCACGCCCACCCTATTTTAAATGCCAGTGTTTGAAGTCAAAAGTATTATAGCTCATTCTTTGAAGCTGCATTCACTTGGCTTGGTCCCTCGCTGGTCTATTTTTAACCTTCTGGTTGATTACTTTGCGGCCCTCTCTGGATCAGATTGTCCAGAGTGGCAACCTCACACAGTGTCACTCCAGTCCTTCTGTTTTACAAAAGGAGTGGGCTCTATATTTTTGACCAGTGATTCTGATAGGGTCTCCTTCAGAAACATGGAGCTGTACTTACATTCTGACAGTTCCTCCTTACTGTCACACCCCATTTCCACAGCAGTCTGCTGTTGTATTCTGGAAGTTAATGCCTGGTCAACCATATTTTTGTTGCTATCCAGTACTGAGTGCATGAGGTAAGAGTGATGCTGGGGGGTTGGGGGGGGGGGGGAGAAGGTGTGTGTGTGTGTTTGGGGGCACAATGCACTGGGTGGGGTACAGACCAGATGAGTAGGGAGTAGGGTGCCAGCTATATAGGCTCTATAGGGTACCAAGTGGGTTTAGGTACAAAAACAGAAGTTGCTGGAAAAACTCAGCCGGTCTGGCAGCATCTGCGAAGAGAAAATCAGAGTTAACTTTTCAGGTCCAGTGACCCTTCCTCAGAGTCCTTTCTCTTGACAGATGCTGCCAGGCCTGCTGAGCTTTGCCAGCAACTTCTGTTTTTTGTTCCTGATTTACAGCACCAGTAGTTCTTTTGGTTTTTTTTTTTTAAAAGTGGGTTTAGGTGCCAGTATGCAAGGTAGCAAATGGGCAAGGTGAGAAAAGGGCCTGGTAAGCGATGCAATGCTCAGGGTGGTTTGGCGTGGATGAAGGAAATCAGGTTGAGCAGGATACAGGGTCGGGTGGGTTCTGTTCTGGAGACAGGGGACGAGGTTGGGTCTAGTGGGAATGGCAGGGGGAGAGGGTGGTCTGCGTTGGGTCAAGGTCTGGGGTGTGCAAGTGGTCCGGGACAGTTATCGTGAGGTTCCGTGAAGCAAGTATCAGCTCTGCTGAATAGTTACCCAGGAGTTAGTTGATGCATTTCATTGCCTAGTTTTTCCTGAGTAACTATCTGCTTAATTTCAGTGGAACCCTTTGAGTTCTCAAATATAAATGGAGACTTTGTGTTCCAGGTGATGAGGAATTGTCCAGCAGATTCTTCAATTTCCCGGGCAATTCGTTCAGAGTCTACTACAGTGGGAATTCCGCAGGGACCCCATGTGCAATTCCCAACGATGAGGAATAACAACTGTCTTGCCATCAGAAAATCCGTGCCTGTGTCTCCTTCACCAGTACCTGCATGTCTGCCAGTGAACAGTCAACATGCACTGAAATCACATGTTCTGCTTACATGATCTACATTAATTAGTGAGGAAATTCCCCAGAGAGAGAGAATTGAATTTAACACTACACATATTCAGCAAGTGTCTTGAGCCTTTTTTTAAAAAAAAGTTAAACTTGCGATAGGAATGCAAATTAAATTTATTGAGCACAACTGGGAAGTGAGGTCCTGGGAGTCAGGTCAAAGGGATCAGAAGCGTGGAGAGTTGTTTTTGCATGGTTGCTCAGAATCTTGTTTCAAAGTTAGCTATTTACTTTATCAAGTTGTCACCAAAACCTTGCAGGATTGCAAAACGAGCTCTGTTTTCAACTTAAAACAGTAAATTCGTGAAGTATTGCCAGACTGATATAATGAAGAGAAACCAAATCATTTCCTGTGCATAGTTCTATTTGAACATCTTTCCACTTTGATCCTCTCCCCACTTTGGGGGATTTTATGCTTGGTAAAAAGGTGTCGAGCACATTTGAAGGCAAATAAGGGTAAAATCACCACAGACCTGGAGGACTCCACTTACTCTTTCATTAGAGAGAAAAGACTGGTGGTGGTTTACTTGGAGAGTCAACACACCCCAAGCGCCGAGTGAGGCTGAGAAGGCTGGACCTTTATGGTAAACTCAGCCAGTGCAGGTATTGAACCTGCACTGTTGGCATCACTCTGTGTCGCAACTCCCTCGTACACACAACAATCCAATGGTCATGTTGATGCACTGATAGAAAATGCCAGTTTTTTCCAAAGTGGGGATGTTTAGGATGTCTAGGATGTCAAGTGTTAACTGAAACTTAAATTTTGGGGTCGCATGCTGTTAGGAAGCGATGGCTACTGTGAAGATCTGACCAAGGTATTGCAGCTGTACAGCTGTCCAAGCACACTCTCCATTCATACCAGGGGCTGCAACAATTTTCAAGCTGAGGGTCACAGAGATAAAAAGTTTGGCAAGCACTGGAACGTGCTCCATGATTGTCAGTTTTGCTTGTGCCGTAGTAAGTTTTCCAGATCAGCAAGATGAAAGGCAATTCCAGCAAAAAAATAATAATTTGTCCATAGGTCACTCACATGCCTGACATATAGATGATATAATATTGGGAAACAGTTGGGAATATGCCATCTGAATATTTATTTCAAATCTAGACGCAGAACGGAGAGTTAAGGATATGTTGTAACAGGAAAGAAAAAAAAAAATGACACCACACACATTTTCCAAAGTACACCTCAACTGCTTTCAGCAACCATTGAAGTAATGTAACTCACACCAAACTCCTCCTCTTCTTCAAAAAAGAATGTCATCGCAGAGAACATGTCTAAGCTACTTATTTTTCATTTTTATTAAAAAATGTTTTATATTATATTTTCCAGCAGTCTGATAGATAGCTTGCCAGGAATACTAATATATTCCAACAGTTAAAAGCAGTGGGTGGAATCAGGAGGTGAGCAGAGACGTTGTATTCTCCCACCTAGAGTTTTTATTACAAACAAATGTCAAACAAAACAAAGAAGCCACAGCTGTGGTCTTTGTGGTAATACAACATAACAACCCACCAGTGTTGAGTAATGTTCCCTGGCTTTGCTTTAATAAAGCATCCTGACATGCAAGCAAAGGTGGAAACTGAGCCCACTATTTTCAAAATACGTCACAAGTAGTGTGAACTCCATAGCCTGTGGTTCACAGCAGAAGAAAACACAAATCAATCATGCTGGCTTAAACAAAAGGTGTACTTTTTTTCCACAGCTATGTGGTTAGATACCTGGTATTTGTTAGAAGTTAGGTAAGCAGATTCCTCTGTATCCCACAAATATGCAGTAAACTTTAAGCCATATGACATGCATGCCCTAATTGTTTAGGTGGACAGTTTTATAAAGGACAACAATTCCACTTATCCAAACTAATTGCTTTGTTGAAGGCATGTTTCAAAATAGACAAGTGACTTATGGACACACACCCTACCTGTGCGTATTTTCCATGCAACATGCTATTCTTTGAATAAAATGAAACTAAAGAAAACCAACTGTGGCAAAGTGCTGATTAGTTCTTAAGTATTTTAGATTTTAAAGGGCCTAAATATTTAGAGTAGTTTCGTTTAAGAAATTTCAAAAATTCAATCCAGATCTAGGTCCAAACCAAAAAGACCCAACAAAACAAAGTACATTTATGGCGGGATTCTCTACACTAAGAACTGTATAGAAATGGGATATTCTTCCAGAATTATTCAGGGAAGATCACAGAAGCTTTTGTTTGTATCCATTTGTAAGGACTACGGGAAGGAAGACAACAATGGAAAAGAAGGCAGGGAAATGACAGGATGAGAACTACAACTAAAAATATAATCCGTGTGGATAAAGCTACTTACTTTAAGATAGAATCTCTGGGACATCAAATGGAAGAGATTACCAATTGTCAAATTGACATGATCAGGTCACCCTTCTAAAGGGAGGATATTATTAAATTGGAAAGTGTGCAGAAAAGATTTACAAGGATTTTACTAGGACTGGAGGATTTGAGTTATAAGGAGAGGCTGGGAATTTTTTCCATGGAACATGGGAGGTTGAGGGGTGACCTTAGAGAGGTTTATAAAATCAAGACGGGCATAGATGAAATGAATTGTGAAGTTCTTTTTTCCCAGGGCTGGGGAATTCAAAACTAGAGGGCACAGATTTAAAGGTCAGAGGGGCAAGATTTAAAAGGGGTAACTGTTTCCACACAGAGGATCGTGCATATATGGATGAAGTGGTAGATGCAGGCACATTTAAAAGACATTTGGACAGGATAATGCATAGAAAAGGTTTAAAGGGATATGGGCCAAACGCAGGCAAACGGGAGTAAGTTTAGTTTGGGAGACCTGGTTGGCATGGACAAGTTGGACTGAAGAGTCTGTTTCCATGCTGTATGGCTCTATGGCTCTATACCACCTACAAATTCTTGATTGATCAAACCTACATTAAGTCTTATGCAACCTTAAAAAAAAGTGTGGAATACTGATGAGGACAGTGACTCTCAAACTTAGAGTTAGGGAGAGATAGAGAGGGGAAAACAGACAATGGGAGTGACCTGGCCACCACCTGTACCTTTCTAATAGGAAACTCAAAACACCAATACTGTAATTAAGGAAATGTCAAACAATGTTACTACTTAAAAGAAAAACTGAAAATACTGAACATACTTACTTTTCCTTAAGGATAATTTTGCTTTCCTTTCTCCAGTACTCTTTGAAGTCTGAGCAAAACTCATACCACAGGGTAAAGAAGTGATTTGGAGTGACTTCTTTATCTCCAGACTTTGGCTTCATGCTAAAATATGCTGCCGTTTCCAAGAAGCTGACAAAAGGAAACAATATAATCAAAATACAAGCCCAAAATACACTTTTAAACTTCTGTTATTCGTCAGTAATAATTCGCATTGAAGAGAAGCACGTCATATTTAAACGATCTTAAACCAATTCTATTTCACAACATCTTGGAGGAGAACTCCAAACTATAGCTGAGTACTGCTGCAATTCATGTTAACTATTGCAATCCTTCAGCCTGAACATTTGAAGTGATGTACTCCTCCATATCACTGAATGCAAAAAGATGCCTCAGCGAGGATCCCTTTGGAAGACAAAGGGACAGTTCGAGCACATTCAAATGTAATTTGCTTTCAGGCTCAACGGGATTACAAAAGGCTGACACATGACCCCATTATTTTCGATGCTGAAACTAAATGGAAAGTAATTTTCTCCTCTAAGATGCTACCTTCCCCACAAATCAGATAATAATCTGTTCAGAATTTTAGCTTCTACAATATTACCATGCCAAGCAGGGTGGGCTTGGGTGTTGTGTTGCCATCTTCACTGCTAGCTCACTTTTAGCTAAGATCTTTTTGCACACAACAGTCAGTAACTCAAAAGTCTCCAACCATCTTTGACCATGGTGCCACACTCAAGAGGCAAAGTGTTCGCAGGTTTTCAGTGGGAAGTACCATACTGGCAATCCTACACCAGATTCTCCTGACATCCCGACTATTGTATGGGGTTTCTGAATGCATTTAGAAGAGTTAATACTGAGGACGGCTACAAACACCACAACTATAATGGTGCTTTGTGGAGTAACTGACAGAACAGCTTAGGTTCTCAAGGGGATAGGACCGAAAATCTGACCTACCTCAAAGTCTCTCTAACAATCCATCATATCAATCCAACTCTTAACTAGTTGCTAACATGCAATCAACTATTTGTTAACTGCAAGAGAGACTCTTCTAGTTTGATTGGGGAGTGGTCTTCCTCTCCCACACTAGAACATGCAGGCACTTTAGTTTCCTATACTTAGACAGAATGGTGGCAGGGACCTTCACTATGAGCAGTAGCTCATACAATATTGGTAGTTGGCATGCCCACACAACAAACCTACCATCTTATCTAACAAATCAGCCAACTTTGTTTGGTACATATCACATGAATTGGTGGCTGAGTGCACTTGACAGATTGAAGATATAGGGATTGAAAAACATTTCGTCATCACTGCCACACTGGCTAGAGTACACAAGATCTACAGGATCACTACATAAATTCACCGAAGTTATGATTCTGCAGTGGGTTTACTGATCTTATAACTAAGTAAAGAACTGTGAAGGAATGATCATTGCATACGTTTTTGTACTTCAATGAAGATATTTTGCTGCAGATCCATAATTTATATTTATCCCTGGGAAGATCAAGTGGAAGTTAGCAAAGAAAATTGCTTAGTACCTTGTATGGTCCATCATGCAATTGAAGTAAATATCAAACACATCAAAGCAGAGCTGCAGTACCAGGGCATATTACAACTCATGAAAGACCACCCAACAGAAGCAGAGACTCCAAAATGCCAAACAAATAAAAGCTAAGTGAAACAAGGAAAGCAATTTGACATGTTGAATTACAAACCACATATCTTCATGGAATGGAACTACTTTGCTATAATTAAGATCTCTTTTCACAAAGTAGACAGAGCCACATGTGCAATTAATTGGTCCCAGGATAAATTACAAATCCAATGTTTATTCACAAACAGAAGACCTGAACAGTTAAAGCATGCAGCATTATTTGTCCAGATGCCAGGCTGATGCAAAACCTCTCTCACAGGTGCCTCATAAGTTCAACAGATAGAGGCTGAGCACAATTGTCAAGCTATCAGCAAGATCTCAATTTTGGTCACACAAATGTCTAACCCATTCCAATTTCAATTTCACGGAACCTGGGTCTGTACTGGCTCACTGAGAAATCCTTGGGATCATCAGAAGATGCATGTTGGCATCTCAGCATTGCCAGCCTCCTGCTTTACTTCACCCCCACCAAGTGACTGAAATCCTCACTCATGTCTTGTTGCCTCCTGACTTGATTATTCCAATGGTCTCCAGCTTACCATTCTTCAGAATTCATAATCATCAACGCATCTTAAAATGCACTCCCTCTTCCCTTAATGCCTCCAATCTGTAATTACAATCATAAGAGTCATACAGCATGGAAACAGACCCTTGAGTCCAACTAGTCCACGCCGATCATGTTCCCAAACTAAAGTAGCCCCACCTGCCTGCTTCTTAATCTTTTACTTAAATTCCACCAGGCTCCTAGTTACGTATGGACCTCCATTCCTGCACCCTACCCCTAAATTCTACTTTTTACTGACTTTGTCCACTCTTCTTCACTCCCTTTCCTTTGCATCACCATGAGCACCTGTACCTGCAGCTACCTAGGCCCCAAAGTTCCGGAGTTGCCACCTTAAAAAAATTGCTTTCTTTCTTCAAAACTCTCTTTGATCCCTTTTATTCAAGTCTCCAGAGTCTTCACCCATTGGCTTGAAGTCTATTTTTCCTCCAACTTTTGAAGTGCTTCGAAGTGCTTCCCTATGTTCAATGTATTCTGCAAATAGAAGTATTAACTGTTGCTGAAAATACCTTCTTTTGGGAAGAGAGAACCAGAATTAAAGATAGAGCTGTTTGTCATTTGGGTGTGGTAGACATGGATCACTTTATTGAAAGCTATTCTGCATCAGTACGGAAGAAAAACAGGTTCCAGCAACTCTAATATGTATATTTGGAAGCCTTTCTAACTACCATTATGCACCAAGGGCTTAAAGAGCATTTAAAACAATTTCACAACTCTCATTCATTATATTTGAAGATGAACAAAAGGTGGTGCAATATTTGTGGTGCAAAATATTGAGTAATGGTCACGTTAAACACAAGAAATTCTAGCTATCTATTCTTCATATTTAACGGTACTGCCCTTATTCTCATTTACCGCATTCCTTGCCATGCCCAATCAATAAACATCTTTGGAGGCCACCACTGAATAGAAACTGAACTGGTCCAGTAATTGGAACACTATAGCTACCAGAACCAGGTAGAGGTTGGGAACTGTGCAGTAAAGTGGCTCATCTCTTGAACTCTCAAAACCTCTTCCATGCACACAAGACTCAGGTCAGGGGTTCTATGGAATACTTGGATTCGGATCCTATATATGAAAAGATACGTTCAAGAAGCTCGAGATCACGTAAGCAACATCAGTTGGCCTGTCTGATGGCCCAACTTCGGAATCAATATCCTACTACCATCATGTGATATGCATAGCAACATCCAGCCCGTATGCAGTGCAGCCCAAGTTCCTTGATATATTCTTACCAAGCACATAAGAAGCATGGTTCTTTGATTCACTGGCTTAAGGACCTGGAATTCTGTCTTAATTATAAGGAAGCAGCATCACCTGCAACAGTTGAGGAGAAGGTCATACTCTGATTGCGAGTAGGTTTAACACAGTATCTGCGACCCTGTGACTGTCTTTCAGGCTCGCTGGATTTTCTCTTAACAAATGATTTATTTCTGTGGTCTCCTTTGGTTTTTCATTCCAGTAGCACCCACTTGCCTCAAGCATTAGAAAAAAAAAACAGATTGGTTCAGAGATAGTAGGAACTGTCAATGCTGGAGTCTGAGATCACAAGTTGTGGAGCTGGATGACCACAGCAGGCCAGACAGCATCAGGGGAGCAGGAAAGCTGACGTTTCAGGTCTGGACCCTTCTTCAGAAATGGGGGAGGGGAAGGGGGCTGTCAAAGAAAGAAAGAGAGGGGGAGGCGATGATAGAAGGTGGATAGTGGAGCTGATAGGTGGAGAGAAGATGGACAGGTCAAGGAGGCGGGGATGAAGCCAGTACAGGGAGTGTAGGTAGGGAGTTAGGATGGGGGTTGGTCAGTGAGGAGGGAGGAGCGGATAGGTGGGAGAAAAGAGGACAGGTCAAGGAGGCGGGGATGAGATGGGCTGGTCTTGGGGAGGTGGTCTGGGGTGAGGAGATTTTGAAGCTTGTGAAGTCCACACTGAGACCATTGGGCTGCAGGGTTCCCAGGTGGAATGTGAGGTGCTGTTCCTCCAGCCTTCGGGTGGCATCGTTGTGGCACTGGAGGTGGCCCAGGATGGACATGTCATCCAAGGAGTGGGAGGGGGGAGTTGAAGTGGTTTGCGACTGGGAGGTGTTGTCGTTTGTCATGAACCACAGGAGGTGCTACACCTGCCCCTACACGCCCACCTAGGCCCCAAGAAAATCTTCCACATTCAACAGACGTTCACCTGCACATCCTCTAACGTGGTATATTGTATCCACTGTTCCCGATGTGCTTTCCTCTACATGGGGGAAACCAAGCGGAGGCTTGGAGACCACTTTGTTGAGCACCTATGCTCGGTTCATGACAAACGACAACACCTCCCAGTCGCGAACCATTTCAACTCCCCCTCCCATTCCCTGGACAACATGTCCATCCTGGGCCTCCTCCAGTGCCACAACGATGCCACCCGAAGGCTGGAGGAACAGCACTTCATATTCCGCCTGGGAACCCTGCAGCTCAATGGTCTCAATGTGGACTTCACAAGCTTCAAAATCTCCCCACCCCCAACCTCATCCCAAGACCAGCCCATCTCATCCCTGCCTCCTTGACCGGTCCATCTTTTCTACAAACTATCCACTCCTCCCACCTCACTGACCAACCCCCAAACCCACTTCCTACCTACTAGCCTCACCCCTGCCTCCTTGAGCTGTCTGACTTCCCTCCCATCTACCGTCCCTTCCTCCTCACTGACCAACCCCCATCCCAAATACCTACACTCATCTGTAGGGGCTTCAACTCCGCCTCCTTGACCTGTCTGTCTCCTCTCCAACTATCTGCTCCTTTATCCATCTTCCATCTGCCTCCCCCTCTCTCCCTATTTATTTCAGAGCCCCCTTTCCCTCCCCCATTTCTGAAGAAGGGTCCAGACCCAAAACGTCAGCTTTCCTGCTCCTCTGATGCTGCTGGGCCTGCTGTGTTTATTCAGCTCCACACACAGATTGGTTCTATGGATTCTTCAGCAATATCCATTGGTTTTAACATCACTGATTTTTACTATCAACAGTAGGGTTGCCCCATTGCTTTGGGCAATTTATTGTTTACCAAAGCTGCTGTATCACTGGTAGATTTAGGATTTTCCATCAATAATATGGAAACTTCACATTGAGCATAATTTATCAGAGATGCTCCAGCTGAATTCAAATAAGTCCGACTGCTTATGCAGTTTTACAGCTTTCAAGCTTCTCAAAGTTGCATCACAGAGAGCGCGAGCGCGAGGGCAAGGGGAAGATGGCCGAGTGCAAGGTTGATGTGGAATTCTTGAAGGTGTACGTTACAGAAAGCAGAGGGGTGCAGCTATCAATGCTGAAAAAGGAATGGGTGAGACAAAAGGACAAGAAGTCAGCACCAAAAGAACATGGAAATGTTGAGATTGGAGGCGTTGGTAGTTCTGGTGGAGACAGAGAGGAAAAGATCAGGTAAACCTCAAACAAAGTTGAGAATATTAATTTTGAGGCACGGCAAACTGCAAAGCTAATGATAGTGAAGAAGGACATTCGTGGGATTTAAAAGGGATGCAACACAGACAGCAGAATTTTGAATTAACTCAATGATGGAAAATGGTGACAGGTGGTCAGCCAGTAGTATGGCCAATTTTTGAAGTGACAAAGACCTTGATAAAAAACTAAGCAAATGAATGGTGATGTAGATGAGGCAAATTATATTCTAAGTGTGGCACTATGATACAAATTAGGAGAATTAGTAAATGCTTTATCTTTAGGAGCCAATCAGTGTTTCATTAGAATCGTGGTTACGAACGGTGTTAGACAATGACGTGGGTATTGTACTTCATAGGTAGCAAGGGCTGAGGATAATGCTTTTTCACATTGCGAACATTTATCTAAAGAAGTTGTGACTCAAAGACTGGACTTTGCACAAGCAGTCAGATAGGATAAACCTAGTGAGATGAGCATAGTGGAAGCTAGGTATTTACATAGTCAAGGGAAGCATATTGATAAGGAAGAGACAGCAGTTAAGGATGGATCCTTGGATGATCTGAAGAGGTAATGGTGCTGGGACGGGAAGAGAAACTATTCTTTCTTCAGGTGTTAGAAGGAGTGAGACTCTGAAAGCTTGTGTTT
>NC_063340.1:72015390-72039858 GCF_021869965.1 Rhincodon typus
ACCTCCACATCACTGAAAATTTCAACAAGTGACAAACAATAACAATGATTGGATTTCTGAGAGTGGATATAATGGAGAAGGTAGCCTTGACGCACTGGACAATGAAATCTGTTGGAAGAGGGTGCTGTGGTTTACTAAGATTCTCAATGAAAGGGAAAATGAAGTCTTTCACGTTGGGATCATAAAGCACCACTAATGTCAACAGTGAACAGCCTCATCTCCCTTAAAATTTACCACTGTCCCAAGCACAACTTGATAATTCAGTCTGATACATTAAAGTAGTTACTAATTGGGCAATATTTGTTTTATTCAGCCATATAAATAAAATCTGCTCAATTACAGACTAATCAGTTGCAATTATTTGCTGTGTTGCTGCTAAAGGCTGCACCACAATGTGTCTTGGGTAATGTGATGTGGTTTCTGATCTTTACCATTGACAATTTCAAACAATCACACAACACCAGTTCATAGTCCAATGGGTTTATTTGAAAACTCAAGCTTTTGGGGTCTCCCTCTTTCTTCAGGTGTTAGAAGGAGTGAGACTCTGAAAGCTTGTGTTTTCAAATAAATCTATTGGACTATAACCTGATGTCGCAAGATTTCTGACCTTGTCCACCCCAGTCCAACATTGGCACCTCCACATCACTGAAAATTTCAACAAGTGACAAACAATAACAATGGGCAGCAGAACAACATGTTCTCAATCTCTTAAAAATACATGGAATGCAGATATGAACACACTGAGATAGAGCTAAAGATGCAGAGATCTCTAAAGGCAAAGTTAATTATTTTGTATGTCAGATTCACAAGACCTGCAAGAGATCATAAATCATTTTAAAAGTTATAGTTTCTTGTTTAATTTTGCAGTGGAGCTTGCTCGAATAAAAATAGCTGCTGATCACATAATTCAAGTTGATTAAAATTTTCTGCAAAGTTCTACTCAATAATTACTAAGACAGAGTTTAGATACCAGCCTCATTGAATGTCATACCTTTGCACTGTTTGGAACCTGTGGTCAACAAACAAAAAAGAACAGTAGACGATGTTTCTGCCCAGCAGAAAAGCAAAGAGCTACTGAAACTCATTATGCTTGAAAAGGTGCTAATGGACCACCATCAAACTCTCAGAAAAGGCAATGTTTTGACAATTGTAATTTCTGGAACGTTTTACCTCAGCCTGCTTTTCTCATCCAAGTGAGTTGAGTCCACAAGACCATTAATAGAACTGCCAGAAGATAGCCTGCTTAAGTAAATTTCCTAAATTTACAAAAAAAACCCAACATTTGCCAATGTCATATTGCTGCACCTTTGTCCATTTTGACAGGCATTCAACAACTATCTCTTTGAATTGCTGCACCCATCTGAATTTCTACTCTTATGAGGAAAAAGAAAAACCTTTACTGGGCACAAACTCATTGGCTCTAACACTCACGTGAACTAATATCCGTACCTTGGTGTTTCCTAGTTGCTTTTAAATGCAAAATCTCTATCTTCTACTTTTATCTTCCACGTGTGCTTGTGACATGGTGTGAAAATCATACCCAGTTTTAAGTGCATAAACACAACTGTATTTCCTGATTTAACTCTAAAGAGAGTCTGTTCAATATTTACATTTCACAACAGAGAGGTTGCAAGGAATACATCACAACATGTTTCAAAAGAGAAAAAGAAACTTTAAATACTTTGCTTGCTGACATTAGGACAGAGAAATAAAACAAGTTCAATGTCCCTCTCTATTCTGTCCTTAACTGAGTGTATTTCCCAACACATTTTCAAAAGATTTCCCACAGTTCCAAATCTCCAACTGGACATTTTACAAGACTGACATACATGTGGCGATTTGAATTTTAGATAAGTTTACATCCAGAGTAGCCTTCCCTTTCCAAGATGGGAGGGGAAAAGCTGTCTGTCCTTGGTCCCATCCTTATTTCAGTGCAACAGGCAAGCTATGGGGACTAAACAGATCTCCCGAGACAGCTCACTGGACTAAGGCTGGCTTAATTTCAACAAACCTAGAACTACCTGGATCAGAGAAGCAAATCTGCATCATGATCAGGATGGAAGACCTTGATAAAGCCCAGAGGAACCCTTCTGCACCTGCAGTCCCACAAAAATAATTTAGAACTTCCCTGGGCTACACCGACTCCATGACCAGGGAAACTCTTTGGAGGGCACATGCTCATACTAGTTGAATCACAAAATGCCAATCACCACACATCATAGGGCCCTGATTTACAGACTTTGTCCACTGAGCAGTTTGCTCCTCATTGAATCCATTTTGAGGCCAATATTCCCGTTACCGTAATGCCCACTCTGCCAAGTTAAAATGAACTCTTTCAATACTGTCAACTTATTTTCTCATGCTAATGCGAGGAATACACAGTCTTAACAAATGTCAAGTACTTTTATATATCCAAATTTAACTTCAACCCCCTCCCCCCCAATAAAAATGCACGCTGTTCCCTCGAATAAACTGACATTTTCCATGGGACACTTTTTTAATAATTTCACAATGCACATCCAGAAGTGATAAAGCTTCTTAAAAATGTCAAATCCATTTAACAAAAAACAGTTCTTCTGTGTACGGTTTCTGCAGTGAGAGGAGCGCTGAATGCTTATCTATGGCTTTCACTGTTTAGTGAACATTTCATGATAAACAGAAAGGTAAGTGCACTGAATCCATTTTCATGTCAGACCTGGTTATTGTAATGGCTTAATCAAGACATCTGGTCTGTGCAATTGTAAACACTGCTATGTAGCTTCATGTAAATTCAACATTTAACTTTCACCTGACACAGGCTAAACTGCTCAAGTGCCGGGGCACTCATTTTTACTACATTTTATCAATATTGTAAACTCAATGATGTAATTTGTTTGCGGATTACTGAAAACATTCCATGTCACATCTCTGGTAATGTTCGGCTGGAGCCTTCCCTGTCTGACTGCTTATGTTGTATAAACACAGACCTGTGTGCTTTCATCAGATCATAAAACACCTATTCAGAAATATCTTGGATAAAGTGCCTATTTTGATGTAAATATTCCACCTTTTCACTGGTCAGCTTTTGTGTCAAAATTCACTACCCACAGATTAATGAAAAGTAATCCTGGATTTAACTTCAAAACGTTAGACAAACCAACCTTTTCCGTGTTAAACCGGTAATGAACCTTAATCACATTAATCTTGGTTCATCTAATCTGTTACTTCTCCTTGTGTCTGCCTGACCTTTCTCCTCCTCAGCTATTTCTTTGTAGATGTTTGCTAAGAGGTGACTAATCCTCACTTTAACTGTCCACATTGGCATTATAGAATTTGGATGTGACAAAAATGAACCCTACCTATGAGACTTAACTTTAATAAAAGAAAAGGAATTTCCTTTCAGGAAGGTAAATTCCAATGAACATTCAATTCGCTCAATTGAAGTCTGCACTGAATGCAAATGCTATCCACAACTTGTCCGTTTGAGGTACAATAAACTGGACTGGCATTATAAACAGCCTTTGAAAAGATTAACCATCATTGATGCCAGCAGTGGAGTGACTCAGTAATGGTAAAAGTAGTGTGTAAAACTTTAAACAAAGGTTTTCTTTTGCACAATTGCAAACCATGAATTTTAGTTTTAACCCTTTCATTATAGGAATTTGAGGAATTCTCAGTGGGGTCATCTCACATGGAAGAAGTTTAAAAATATTAGTTCTTGGAAAATAAAGACAGTCAACCTATGACAGAAGTGATCATGAAATGGTTTAATAGGGGATGGGGGTTAGAAATGAATACCTCCTCATTGAGGCAACCTGTAATTCAGTAATAAAAGCAGAAGTTGCTGGAAAAGCTCAGCAGGGCTGGCAGCATCTGTGAAGAAAAAAAAGTCAAAGTTAATGTTTTGGGACCGATGACAGCTCCTCAGAACCCCGGACCCTAAAGGTTAACCCTTATTTTTTTTCTTCTCAGATGCTGCCAGACCTGCTGAGCTTTTCCAGCAACTTCCGTTTTTGTTCCTGATTTACAGCATCCACAGTTCTTTCGGTTTATAACCTGTAATTCAGTTTTCTTGAATTGTAGACCATTTACAAATGGTTCCTTTATTCACAAGGCTGTGTAACTCCTGCTAAAAATTGCAATTCTTTTGATTTGGAAACAATTCAAATGTCCATTGCATCGTGAAACAGCTTGTGAAATTATTCACTCCAAAAAAAACTTGCATTTACATTGCACTTTTCATATCCAGACATCTCAAAATGTTTTACAGCCACTGAAGTACTTTTAATTCTATTGAAGTTTTACTTTATTCCTTTTTTCCAAGCGTTCTGCCTTCTGCAGGTTTGGTAGATGGCAAATCAGTAAAATCCTTAAATCTACAATTTATTTCTCTACTAGAAGTCTTGCTCCAATGATTCCTGACTTTAAGAAGCATTTTAAGTTTTTTTTTCCCCCTAAATCTTTGTCAATGCTGACAAGATATACAATGGCTAACAGGTGATTTGCCCTTCTTATGGAGGTATCCAGTTCCTCCTCACTCTCAGTATCTAAGCAGTTGCGAGAGCATGTACAAAATTCCAAGGGTTAATATGTACATCACTACGTGGAGCATAACGCCATCCACCCACTCTCATAAAACACCTGGTGGTGTCCATTAGAATTAGTCTGTAAACTACTTACCAATTTGTGGAAGGCCTCCATAACTATGCTCATGAATATAGGCAGTTTAATTGCAAATGCTGCAGTCAACTTTGCTTTTGAACAGGGTCACAAATCTTTGCATCACACTTATCCTGCACTATTGCCCCTTCCCTCCAGAGATAGAGAAACTCATGGGCAGGAATGCCTACTTCCTGTGCTCAATGACCTCAGGCAGGATACCATTAGCACAGAGTTTTGCTCACAGTAAGCTTGTCAACAGTTTTGCAAAGTTTCTCCACTGTGGGTTTGATACTGAATTCTGCTAAGATAGGCAGGCTTGCTATGGTGTCTGGAGCTTCCCTGGATGTCCATGTCCATCCTGGAGTACAACTGAAGAGGTGCTGTTGCATCCATATTGCCATCTGTTCATTAACTTACCTTTGTTTCAATAGAGCCATTCTCTTTGTAGAAGGGTTTGTTGGCTTTTTGAGCTCTTCACATGTGCTCCTGAAATTTCCTGTTTCAGAAGGACATCTGGATATTTTGGTGAATTTATAGCCAGCAGTTCCTGGCAAAAGCTAAGGCTGAAATTTTCACAGCAATCTTCAGCTAGAAGTGCCAAGTGGATAATCCATCTCTGCCTCCTTCAGTGGTCCCCCAGCATTGCAGGTACCAGTCTTCAGCCAATTTGATTTACTCCACGTGATAGCCAGAAATGGCTGGAGGCACTGGATACTGAAAAGGCTGTGGGCCCTGATAACATTCCAACAATAGTATTGAAGATACGTGCTCCAGAACTTGCCACTCCCCTAACCAAGCTGTTCCAGTACAATTACAACGCTGGCATCAACCCAACAATGTGGGAAAATTGCTCCAGGCACGTCCTATACACAAGGGCAAGACAAATCCAACCTAGCCAATTACTGACCCCATCAGTCTAGTCTCGATCGGTAGTAAGGCAGAAGGTGTTATCAATCGTGCTTTCAAGCAGACCCTGCCCAGTGAAGCCCAGTCTGGGTACCACTCAGCTCCTGACCTCATTACAGTCTTGATTCAAGTATGGACAAAAAAAGGGCTGAATTCCAGAGATAAGGCGAGAGTGACCGTCCTCGACGTCAAGGCCGCATTCAACCACAGATGCCATCAACGAGGCCTCACAAAACTGGAATTAATGGGTATTAGGGGGCAAACACTCTGCTAGTTTGAGTCATACCTGGCACGAAGGAAGATGGTCGTGGTTGTTGGAGGTCAGTCATCTCAGCTCAGGATATTCCTGCAGGTGTTCATCAGGGTAGTGTCCTAGGCCCAACCATCTTCAACTGCTTCATCAATGATCTTCCCTCCATCATAAGGTCAGAAATAGGGATGCTCGCCGATGATTGTATGATATTCAGTACCATTCACGAACTGCTTCAGCATCTGAGGAGTCATATTCAAATACAACAAGATCTGGACAATATCCAGGCTTGGGATGAAAAGTAGCAAGTAACATTCATACTGCACAAATGCCAGGCAATGCCAAGTTACAATCGAATCGCTGCCCCTTGACATTCAACTGTGTTACTCTCACTGAATCCCCCACTATCAGCATCCTGGGGGTTATCATTGACCAGAAACTCGACTGGACTTGCCACATAACACAGTGGCTACAAGAGCAGGTCAGAGGGTAGGAATACTGTAACAAACTCTTGTCTTCCCAAACTTGTCCACCATCTACAAGGCACAAGTCAGGAATGTGATGGAATGTGATGGAATACTCCCCACTTACCTGGATGGGTGCAGCTCCAACACTCAAAGCTTGACACCATCCAGGACAAAAGGAGCAGACTTGATTGGTACCATACTCAAAAACATCCATACCCTCCATCACTGATACTCAGTAGCAGTAATGTGTACCATCTACAAGATGCACTGCAGAAATTCTTCAAAGTTCCTTAAATGGCACCTTCCAAATCCATTATCACTTCTATGTCAAACGACAAGAGAGGCAGATACATGGCAACACTACCACCTGCAAATGCCCCTCCAAGCTACTCACGATCCTGACTTGGAAATATATCAGTGGTCCTTCATTGTCACTGGGTTAAAATCCTGGAATTCCCTCCTCAAGGGTATTGTGCATCTACCTATGGCACATGGAATACAGCAGTGCAAGAATCCAGCTCACCACCATCTTCTCAAGGGCAACAAGGGACAGGACAATATATCCAGGCCAGCCAGCAACGCCCAAGTCCCATGAGTGAATAAAGAAAAAAAAAAAAACTGTCCGGCAGTTGTTGGTCTTTAAGAACTCTTGGTGCTTTCTAAGTGCTGGTGTAATGGTAAAACAGACAAGGTGACTCAACCATGGCTATCAAGGGAAATCAGGAATAGTGTTAATGTCAAACAAATAGGCCACAAGAAACAGCAAACCCAAGGACTGCGAGAAATTTAAAATTCAGCAGAGGAGAACAAGAGAAAGTAAGCTTGCGGAAAATATAAAAGCTGACTGCAAAAGCTTCTATAGATATGTGAAGAGAAAAACACCGGTGAAGATAAATGTAGGTCCCTTGCAGTTAGGACCAGGTGAATTCATAATGGACAAAGAGATACAAATACTTCGGATTTGTCTTCACTAAGGAGGACACAAATAATCTTTAGGATTGTGGGAGGAAATCGGAGCACCGGGAGGAAACCCATACAGACACGGTCCATCAGTGACATACACTTCTAACCAGTCAGCATTTTCCATTATTGCTTTACATACATGGAGATTGTGGTACTGGAGGCAATGTCTTGAAGTCTTCTCTATATACCCTTTGCTATGTCAGAAAGTCTCAAATCGAAAACCTGTTTCAAAATTCTAGATAAACAGAATGATTTATGTGGATGTAAGGATGATGTATTTGCTTTGAACAAAATTAAATTCAAAAGGTTGCATCTTAACCCTGGTATACGTTAGGAAGTGATCTGTACCACAGTCAGTGCTATGGTTAATGCTAGTGTTGAGAAAGTAGTCTAGACTAACTTCTAGCGATGACAGCACACTTAGCACCAATGCCTGGATCTTAGATGTTTCTAAATCACAAAAAGGTTTATTATGTTAGGTACACAAAGATCATGGAAGAAGTAAAAGCTCAAGAAATTGCTTTTCATTCTGGCTTCTCTTTTCCAGTTCATTATACCTGCAGCAGTTGCACTGTGTCTCAGACGTGTTGAAATCCTTCCATAGGCAATGATGTTCCAAATCCAGGATTTTGCTGAAAGTCGCATCAATGCTAGTTGAACAGTATTTTTGCCACTGCACAGAGCGAAAAAAAATCACAGCCCACCAAACCTGCGCCAACACACGAGACCTTTGTAAACTAACAACCCCTGTCTCTATGCAGTTCATATCTCTCCATTCCCTGCCTATTCATGTATCTGTCTTAAACAGTGCTGTTGTATCTGCAGTGGAGTACCTCTTTAGTGCAGTAAAATGCTGGAGCAAATGAAATGAACTGGCCCTGGTTGAGTTGAAAGGCAGCTGGAGAGAAATCATTCTGAAACATCTGCTGGGGGCATTTCACCATCAACAGAGCAGTTCCTTTTAGTGAAGCTTGCATTTTTTTAAAAACAGAATCATAGGATCCCTACAGTGTGGAATCAGGCCACTTGGCCCATTAAGTCTACACTCATCCTCCAAACAGCATCTGACCCAGACCCATCCACCCACCTTATCACTGTAACTGTGCATTTCCCATGTCTAATCCACCTAGCCTGCACATCCCTGGACAATATGGGCACCTTGCTGATATTTCCTCTGAGCTCTTTCACTACAGAGATGAACATTTAGTGCTTGCCTTGCAATGATCTGTCCTTGGCTAGCCTGGTCTCCTCTAGGAAAGCTATGCTGTTGGTGAGCTTATCTAGTTTTATATTGATCACAGCTGCTTTTACATGCTATTGACTGGCTGAAAGCTGTGAAACTAATGCACCAACCTTGCTGTACCAAGTTGCCAACTGAAGAGTTGGCATCTTATTTCTTTTTGTTTATTTTGTTTTTCTGGTGCAACAGATTCCATCTACTTGTTGAGCACATCCTAAGCCCCAAATACATATTGGGGTAGAGGGGCTGCGGCTGGTCAACTCCTTACCAAGGAGGGTCTGCCAACAGGAGGTGAGTTGACCAGTGAGGCATTATAGTCATAGAGTCAGAAACCTACTACACAGACAGAGGCTCTTGGTACCCATCACATCCACACCTGTCAAAAATAGTCAGTAATTATTCAATCCTAATTTCCATAACTTTGTTTTTAATTTTGAAAAGGCAATGTTCATTAGATACAATGCAGTAATTAAAAATATTCCCAGTTGATTTTTGAAATACTTAGTCTCTATGGGTTAATGGCTCATTCAATAAACTTGTTGAGCGATCACAGCACCTGGTATTTTCAGGAACCGGCCAATCAGTTGGAAAATATACAAATATCTCAAATTGAGGGGCAGTAAAGATAATTTAGTCCATCAAACCTACCCCACACTGATGAGCCCTGACTAAACATTCCAAGATTACCCTCCTATGCATTCATTTAAGTTTGTGGTAGAAGCGAAAAAAAAATCCAAATTGTCAAGAGTAAGGGGAGAGAATGCGAGAGCGAGAGAGAATGCGAGAGCGAGAGCGAATGCGAGAGAAAATGCGAGAGAGAGCGAATGCGAGAGCGAGAGAGAGAATGCGAGAGACAGACAGACAGACAGACAGACAATGTGAGAGAGAGAGACACACAATGTGAGAGAGAGAGAGAGTGAGAGAGCACGCGAGAGAGAGGGAGAGAGAAAAAGAAAGAGAGAGAGAGAGGGAGAGAGAGAGGGAGAGAGACACACGGACTTTGATCCTCTCTGTACACTGAGTTGATCAAAACAAGACCAGGTCATCTGGGATCACACTTAGCATGATTATTGTTTGTAATTGCACTCCAGAGGATAGTTTACAGAGGTGAATTCCTTTTGCACTTGCACCAGGCCAACAACAGACATGCATTCCAAATTGCTGCAATTGCAAAACCATCCACTATGAAGACAATACGCAGGCGGCCACACCTCCAGAATCACTTCCTTCAATAACCACATTGAATGTTGTAATAGGCAACTTGTTCTAGCAAGATTATTGTGTATACTTTCTTTAGGAAACAGCCACAAATAATTTAAATTGCTTCGGGAGATTGAAATGTGCAACAGCTCTTATTGTGAGTGGTTACTTTATCGCAGTTTACATTAAAGATAATTACATTTAAATACCCATTCCTTGCAGTTTGGACATGCCATGTGCAATCTGCTCAATCTTCGATTACATTACTCTCATTATCTCTTCACAACTGCCAAGAATGAGAATTAGGACTTTTACATTTGAGGTTTTTTGGCCCAAGCATTTAATTCATGCCTGCTACATAATGTTTAAAACTTACAGTATCATTGTCCATTGTATTGAGCTTTCAAAAAAAAGTGTGCAAGTATTAAAAGTAGAGACATGGGTAAGAACAACTCCACTGGTATTAATGACACATTGGAAATTATAATATGACAGCAAAAAGAAAAGTGTCACACATGGTAAGGGAAATGATTTTCTTATCCTCCTTCAATCGACACCAAAATCTTACTTCACTCCTTGCAATTTTCCCCCGACTTTGCCGAGATGGACCTTCAATAATTCGTGAATTTCAAGAAGCAGTCAGCACCAAGGAAGAATTTTATAACCATGTTCTGCTTGTAATTCTAAAAATGGAGCATGAAGTTCCTTATGTGATTGACTTGGTTATAATTGAGGGTTTTAAGATAGTTACATTTTGGACTATATCTTTAAGGTATTTTGCAATTAGTTCGAATGACTTACTAAGATGACTAATTAAACTTATAGTTCTAAAATAATAGCATTGCATTCCTTTAGGCTTCTTGGCTAAATTAACCAATGATGATTTGTCAAGTAGTGTGGAATATATCCTTTAGTATATTTATTCGAGCACAAATTTCTGTAATCTCTTCTACTTCCTCAAAAACTTGGACAATAAGGACTGCAGGCCAAGAGAATACAGGCCAAGACACAGGCTCTTGCTCTCAAGGGAGTGCAGCAAGGGTTTACCAGCTGATTCCAGGTCTGACGTAGGAGGAGAGAGATTGAATAGTTTGGGATTGTTTTCGTTAGAGTTCAGACAAATGAGGGGGGGATCTCAGAGACTGAAAATTCTAACAGAACTGGACAGGGTAGGTGCAGGGAGAAAGTTCCCGATGGTGGGTGTGTCCAGAACTAAGGGTCACAGTCTGAGGATTCGGGGTAGCCCATTTAGGACGAAGAAAAAGAGACATTTCTTCACCCAAAGAGTGGTGAGCCTGTGGAATTCATTACCACAGGAAGTAGTTGATGCTGTAACATTGAATGTATTCAAGAGGCATCTAGATATAGCACTTGGGGCGAATGGGATCAAAGGGTATGGGGAGAAAGCAGGATTAGGCTATTGACTTGGCCGATCAACCACGATTGTGACGTATGGGGGAGCAGGCTCGAAGGGCCGAATAGCCTTATCCTGCTCCTATCTTACATTTCTATGTATATCTAGACCATATCATAAATGAAGGGGTGAATGAAATTGTAACAGCAAATCAAACTTTCAAGAAATAAGACTCAGAAAATAAAATGTCAGTATTTTGCTCCTTGCCTCAGAGTTGAAAAGCCAAAGAGATCTCTTATGCAAAGAAAAGGGGAGGACAGCTGGAAGTTGAATGACAGATGTCAAAGTAGTTTCAGAATACAGTGAAGTATGAAGATGGTGCAAGAGAGAGAGCAGCGCATGCCATGATACCAGCTATCCTGGTAGCTTCAGCACCACTTTGAAAGTCAAATGAAGTTGGGAAATGTGTTTTTGGGAGGTGGGGGATGGTGAGACGACCTGAAGTTTGCCCGGGCAGCTGAATATTGATTAAATGGCATCAAGGTCACTTTGTGGGAAGGTTGTACACATGGGTACAATGAAGCCTCAGCAGCCTTTATGATAACAGTGGATGAATGGAGTCTCAGGAAAGTGCTGAGAATTTATTTATTTATTTATTCAGGGGATGAGGGTGCTGGTGGTTATGCCAGCATTAATTGACCATGCCAGAGTTCAGCTAAGAGTCAACCACATTGCTGTGGGTCTGTAGTCACATATAGTCCAGACAAATAAGGTTGGCATTTGCCATGGTGGGATTTGAACCCGGGTCCCTATAACATTACCTGGGTTTCTGGAGGAGCAATGCAGCAACAATTCCACCAGGCTACCGCCTCCCCTGTCTGGTTGTAAACAGTTGTTCATTCACCTTTCTGGTTGTTTCCAAGATACACAGGGCGCGCGCTCAAGGTTAAATAATCAACATTTCAATCTGACTTGATTTATTATTGTCACATGTACCTAGATACAGTGAAAAGTTTTATTTTGACCTCAGTACAGGCAGATCATATCGTCCAAAGTGCACTAGGGTATTAGAATAGGGCAATGAATACAATGTTACAGCTGCAGAGAAGGTGCACAGAGAGCAAGATTAACATTAAAGTTTGAGAAGTCCATTCAGAAGTCTGATGGGTAGAAAGTCCACGTGATTCATGTGCTATGGAGAAAAGATTCATGAAGAAGGCACTAAGATATTCTTGAAAACTCTCAGGCAGGTAAATGTACCAGGATCCAGGAGAGAGACAACAGCTACAGTCAGGAAGATGTGGTTCATGTTGCAGGAATGTGAGTGGGAGCACTCTTATGGCTCGAAAAGACTGAAGGTGTGTGGAATTAGCAAGACTGCAAGATTCACCCTGCTTGCACTTGAAGGAACTGCAATAGGAAAGCTCTTGTTATAGTTCTGAGATTGAAAGTTCCAGACTAAGAAAGGAAAAGAACAGAATTACTACTTTGGACAAAGTATTTAACAAACTAACGGGACTGGAGGCAGCCAAGTTATCAAGATGCAAAGGCCTGTATCCAAGGGTTTTAAAGGAAATGGCTGCAGGAGATAGTGGAGGGATTGGGTGAAATATTTCAGAATTCTCTAGATTCCAGAAGGATTCACTCTTGTTCATGAGGGGAGGGATCCAGAAAGCAGGAAATTTAGCTCCACATCTGTCAGTCGTCGAGAAATTGCTAGTCTCCATTATCAAGGAAGAAACAGCTAGACATTTAGAGAAAGCTTAATACAATCAAACAGAATCAACATGATTTTGTGAAAGGGAAATCATGTTTGACAAATTTACTCGAGTCTTTGAGGATATAACAAACTGAGCTGGTAAAAAGGGAAACCTGTAGATGTATTGTTATTTGTTTGTCAGAAGGCATTCAATAAGGTCCCCATAAAAGGTTTTTGAACAAATAGGAGCTCATGGTATTGGGGTAATCTACTATCATGGATTAAAGATTGGTTAATACACATTAAACAGAGAATAGGTAATAACTGATCCTTTTCAAGTCAGAAAGGCATAACACATAGATCAGTCCTGGGACGTTAACTATTTAGTATCTATAATAATGAATGGATAAGTGAGCAGAATGTAACGTGTCCAAATTTTCTGGCCACACAAAAATAGGTTACATGGTGTATTGTAATGAGGAGAAAGAATCTGCAAGGGAATTATATTGAGTGAGTGGGTAAAAAATTTGGCAGATGGAGTACAATGTCAGAAAGTGGGAGCTTATGTATTTTTGTAGGAAGAATCAAAAGGTGGAGTACTATTTAAATGGAGATGGAGCCCCAAAATAATATGGCATGGAGGCAACTAGGTGTTCTAGTGAAAGAAAGACAACAAATTAGTATGTTTGTGCAAGTAATTAAGACGGCAAATGGAACTGTCATGTTAATTGTTGTGGGTTTGAGTTTAAAAACAGCGAAGTCTTATTACAAATGTACAGGAAGTTGGTGAAGCCACACCTGGAGTACTGTGTATGGTTTTGGTCCCTGCATTTTAAAAAAAAAGTTGGCTTTGAAGACTGTTCAAAAGAGATTCATTAGGCTGATTTCTGGGACAAAGGGGTTGACTTATCAAGCACAACTAAAACAATTAGGCCTTTGTTCAGTACGGTTTAGAAGGAAGAGTGGTGATCTTACTGAAACATACAAAATTCTGAGTTGGGGCTCTTGAATTAGGGGAGATAGTAATAGAAGAGGATGGCACTCATTTAAAACGGAGACGAGAAGGAATCCCTTCTTCCAGAGTGTAATGAGTATCTGAAATTTGTTTTCCCAGAATGTTGTGGAGGCTAGATCACTGAAAGTGTTCAAAGAAAAGGCAGATATATATTTTAATCATCAGGGAGTTGATGGCTATGCCAAGCTGGCAAGGAAGTGTTGAAGCCTGCGGCAGATCAGCCACGAATTTGTTGAATGGCAGGACAGGCTTGATGGGCCGAATGGCTTGCTCCTACTTCATTTTTTTTGTTCTTGCATAAAAGGATGCTGCAAAAGGTGTGCACGGTGTGTTAAAAAACAGGTGAGAAAAAAGGCAAATCCTCAGTTTTGCAGTTTATATAAGTTGTCTACTAATGAATAGTGCTTTTAGACTTTTAGGGCAAGATTTTAAGATGTGAAATCTTCATTTTGTCATCCTTTCAGCTATTAACTGCAAGTTTGAATTTAGTTATTGGTCTCTAAGGAGATTGTTATCAAACTCACATACAAACATCCTAAAATTGAGATTTCAGGGCAGTTAAAAACAAAAACTAGATGCTAAGTTGCATGATAAAAAAAATATAAAGAATCAGTTTGTTTCAATGACAAAGACTGAGTAAACAGATTTGAAGTAGAGATCAACCACGAGCTCATTGAATAGCTGAACGTGATCGTCGGGATAGATGGCTAACCACTGTTTCTATGTTCCTGTGTAACTGCAGCAATCTCAGTCAACATCATCTGACAGTCCTTTTGAACATTGTGGGTAACCATGGCTACATCTCAAAGATGGCAAGATATGGCTACTTCAAAAAAAAAATAGTGAAATCATAGCTAGAACTTTTGCTTTTAAAAACTAAACAATGTTAAAGACCATTCTTTTTGAAAATAGGCATAGAATAATTTTTAAGTTTGCTTTTCACAAAGGCAGCCACATTTAGAAAAGCATTTTCTACTCTTTTCACCATCACCTTCCTTTCCCCTTGCCTTCCCAGGATTACTGAATCATTCTACCCTAGAGGTCATGAAGTGGAACAGAATATTTCTTTCAGGGTTACCACGATTGGTCATGTAACCATGGTAGGAGATAGACCGAAATCCTGTTAATGTGTTTATCTACACTGATCTGTTATCAATGTTATGGCAACCAATCAGGGGAATCTGAAAACAAATTCCTGGTGAATATGATTTCAGTGCTCCATCAAATGTGGCTTTTGTTCTAAATAACTATTAAGAGAAGTACAAATGTGACTCAGTGACTCTTCCAGCTGGTCTCAATAACAGGGACAAAATAAAAACATTAAGTCAGGTAAAAATGATTACCATTCACTTGGTTTTCAGTTTTGAAGACACCAGGATTGCGTTTGGATGCAAGCTTAGCTTCTCTCTTAAAAAGGTGTTCAGGACAGCACAAGGAACAAGTCACTTCACTAGAAGAGTAGCCAAACCTGGGAGAGTTTAGTTAGCAATCTGTAGGTCAAAATTAAGAATGTTTAAGTTCTCATTTTTGTGAAAATTTTATATCAGCAGATTTGGAAAGGACTTCGAATTACTTCCACAGTCTACAACAAAGAAGTGGTCAGCGGTGAGTGAAGTAGAAAGTAGAGTTCAGATGGCAGTGTAATTTTTTTCTGGACACAAGTTTCTATAACAAATACTGTCAGGAAATTAGACTGAAGTGTGTTTTACTGTATACCTTAGATCATTCTAACTGGTGCAGCCTTTTTTGGGTAGCTTGTTTTCAGTGTAATGAACTTCTGCTCGGTTGTTCAAGAAAATCTGCAGCCACATGTGAATATGTCTCAGTGACTAAACACAACATGAAGTAACCAGGCAAATAAATAACCGCATGTTCAGTCAAGCCGGATTTTATTCTGTAACTTGAATTGTTCTGTGGCACAATTTGCGAACAGCAAGAATACAAAATTTAAAAGGAAATAACAATTTATATTGGCTGATCATTTGTCAAGTGTACTCTGATTATATGAGTCACTGTAACAGAGAATGCACTAATCAATAGTTTCACCAACAATGCTTGACATGTTCCTTTTCTTGCAGAGATCTGGTCCCTGCATTTGATGACATACAGTATCTATGACCTACACCGCAAACACAACTGAATCCTAATTTGGTTACTAGTGTAATTCTTGACACCAAAGTTGTTCAGTAAGTGCTAATTATTGAATTACATTTAAATGTTGGACATTACGTTCGGAGTTTAGAAAGAACTGACTGGTTGAATACAGTTAGTAGTCTGCCTGTTGCAAACAGTTGGAGGCATACTGTTTGATAGAACCCAATATTTGTTCATATATATTACTGGCATCAGTTTTTTTAAACAAGCAAAATATACCTACAGAGTCAGTGATATACAGCACAGAAACAGACCCTTCGGTTCAATTCGTCCGTGCCGACCAGATATCCAGTACGGATTTAGTCCCATTTGCCAGCACTTGGCTCACATCCCTCTAAACCCTTCCTCTATTCATATACCCATCCAGATGCCTTTTAAATGTTGTAATTGTACCAGCCTCCATCACTTCCTCTAGCGGCTCATTCCATACACACATCACCCACTGTGAAAATGTTGCCTCTCAGGTCCCTTTTAAATCTTTACCCTCTCACCTTAAACCTATGCCCAGTAGTTTTGGGGTACCCCACCCCAGGGAAGAGACCTTGCCTTTTCATGCTATCCATGCCCCCCATATTTTTATAAACCTCTATAAAGTCAGCCCTCAGCCTCCGATGCTTCAGGAAAAATAGCCCCAGCCTATTCAGCCTCTGCCTCTAGCTCAAACCCTCCAACCCTGGCAACATCCTTGTGAATCTTTTCTGAACCCTTTCTAGTTTCACAACATCCTTCGTGTAGGAAGGGGACCGGAATTGCATGCAATACTGCAAAAGTAGCCTAACAATGCACTGTACAGCTGCAACATGACCTCCCAACTCCTATACTCAAGGCACTCACCAATAAAGGCAAGCAAACCAAATGTCTATAAATTAAACAGAGGACTGGTTCACTAGTTCTTAACCACTGATGCGTGTGTGAAAAGAATCTAAAGATAACAAATGGAAAGTTGTGAGTACCTCAGATGCAAGCCCAAACCAACAGACTAAAATAATTAATAAATACCACGACATGTCAATGGCAAATAGAAGCCATTTAGAAACACAAGATGCTGCAAGGAATTTAATAATCTAAAACGTAAGGTGGGAAATCAGAATTTTTACAGCCAAAAAAAAAATCAGAGCTACATAATTCTATAATGGAAGTGCTCACTAATCATGTGCAATACCTAGGGAGAAAACAAAAACACCAGATGCAGCTAAGCAAAAATGTCTGTAGCACAGTACCTGCAAATATACAATATAAATGCACAGTACTGAGTAACTACATTTATAACTACTAACCAAGCAAGCTTCTGTTCTTTCAACTGTTTAAACTTTGCTGGCAACTAGGTTTTACAGGCCATCATGGAATTCAACATAATAGTTAAAAAAAGCTCAAGATTAAAGTCACAATATCTCAGAGAAGGAAGCTTGAAAATACGAGAGCATTTTGAATAGAAATGGTTTGCCTCACCTCAAAAGGAGTTAAACAATAAGTTCAACAACACCAACCAACTTTACAAATCAACTCTATCTACTGCTGTCATTTAGTGCCAGGGTAGAAATATACTGATGCTATCAAAACACAGTAAACATCAAGTCTGATTACAACTTTCATCAGTTACAGCAATGAGTACAAATATGTTGGAATTGATCTCCAATGGAGAAAAACCTGTTCACAATGGTGGAAAGGCTGAGACAAGAGGACATAGATTTAAGGCAATGGATGAAAAGAGGCAATGCAGAAATGAGGAGAAACTTTTGACACAATGATCAGTAATCAGAAAGTTTCTGTAAAGAGTTGTCCTGCTTCTCTGGAAGCTTTGTGACTCCACTAACTTGCAGAGAGAACACAGATTGGTATGAAGTTGCTGTATTTCCTGTTAGACATCCAGAAAACACACGAGGAAGCTGGAACTTGAAATTCAAGGGTAAGTGCATTTTTACCAGCATGATAAGTTTTAATTATTACCAAGCCACCTCTGCAGAACTGTAGATGTACTTTCATTGAATAAATGAATTCACATTTCTTCAGCACTTAATTCCGAGATTTTGAAAAGAAACTGGAATTGTCTTCTACTTTCCCCTGTGTCACACATCTCTCAATCTCCTATTCCCTTCCCTTTCCAATTGTTTTGTACAGTCTTCAACATTCAATTAACTATATTACCTCAGACTCCCTGATCTAGACACTGACACAGCAGGGATACTTCCTTTATCAGAATGAACAAAGGCGCTGTTCACATTGGTACTAGATCCTCTGTAGAGGGCACTATGCTGTTTTATTTCTATGAACTACAATGCACAAACCGCATAGAATGGGACTGATCTGGTACCATGAGTGTAGATATTATCACGGTTGGGACTATTTGGTCTGTCATGCCTACAACAGCTCTCTAAACGAGCAATTCTTCTTAAAGCTATTTAGCCCCTTCTCTTCAAAGTACTGCCCACATTTCCTTTTCAGATAATAATCAAACCTGTTCACAAGTGATGCTTGTGGAAGTAGTCTGGGTGAGTCAATGAAGAGGCCTTTTATAGAGCCATGCCTTCAGGATAGCCTGGAACCTGGATGAGGTGGTGGCAATGGGGAGCAGGAGGTGGGGACTGGGGAATAGCTGCAGCCCCATCCCCCATGCACGGCCTCCTTTGAAAGAGAGGGATCCTTCCCCAGGTGGCAAGGCGGAGGTAGGACAAACATTATGAAGGTGCTTTTGGAGAATTTAAATGTCTGCACATGTTCCATATTCCACATAACATAATAAAATCGTCACCAGAGGCCCAGGTTCGAGACCTGACTTCTCCAGGAAGCATGGAATCGCTATTAGAGCTATACAGAACAGAAACATACCCTGTGATCCAATCAGTCCATGCTAACATAATTCCAAACAAAACTAGTCCCACCTGCCTGCTCCTGGCCCATATCCCTCCAAACCTTTCCTATTCACATATCTATTAAACAATGTAATATTCTGTATTAAATAACCTAAAATAAGGTCACTGTTTTCTGTCAGGAGAGGAGCCTATTGTGTTATGTATGTCCAGGCCACGTTGCAAATTAACAATTGAAATTAAGAAAATGACCACTTTGCAGCAATCCTAAAATTACAGTATGATGCTCAGAAGTAAAAAGTCTGTCAAACTGGTAAATGAGTCACAATGTTCTGACTGGTCTTGCATACTTCAAAATGGAGGACCACTAAGACAAGTGTGTCTCTCATTTACCAGTATTAATTGTTTTCACTGTTTTTCCCTTCCAGCAGGATTCAATCTGTCTACACAGTGAAATGTGAAGCAGCAGGAACTCCAGAGTGATTACTGTAGCTCTCTCCAAGTCACGCATAACACACCAAATCCAGCTGAAAAACTTTATCCTCAGAGTTTTCAGCAGCGCCCATTTTAGAGACTGGTTGCTGTCTTTGGTTGCTCAAAAATGACGTGGAGAACCTCTTTGCACCACCTAGTGGTGGCATTTGCAGCATATGCAACCATTAATCACACCCCTTTAATCATTCATTCTGCAATGTATCTTCCAGCAAAACTACCTAACAATTCCTTTACTTGTGGAGAAAGTAGATTTCCAAGTTGTACAGCTAGAACATGTTGCCTAAAGTGGAAACAACGAACAAACTCAGCATCACGATGATGAACCAGAGTACGGCAACACTTTGGGCAGGAGAAACCTTGAATTTTGCATCAAGCCTGGGTGCTAAGAAATTAGAGGTATTCAAACAGAATAGGCTGTGCAGAGAACAGCTTGGAGATTAACTCCTAGTGTCAAAGGACCATTGGAGATAAAAATTAGCATAAAGGTACAATCATAAAAGGTGTGCGGGAGCTGAGAAACCTAGGTGTATGTGTATATAAGACACTCTTGGTGGCAGGACATGCAGAGCGAGCAGTCAATAAAGTACATCGTATTCTAGACTTAATAAAAAGCAGCATAGAATCCAAAAGCAGAGTGGTTACATTGAGCTCATAAGGCACTAGTTAGACCTCAGCTGCAGTACTGTGTTCAGATATGTACATCACGCTTCAAGGAGGATGCAAATGTATCTGAGAGAGTGTACAAGGAGTTTGAGAATGATTCCAGGGTTGGGGGTACTTCAGCTACAAGGATAGATTGGAGAGAAGGAGGAAGAGAGATTTGGTAAAGAGTTCGAAAATCACAAGGGGTCTGGACAGTGTAGATAGGGAGAAACTGTTACCTCTCATGAAAGAGCAGAGTGCAGATATAAGAATTTTCAGAAGGAGCAATTGTGATGGGAGGGTGTAAAAATTATTTTTTAAACCTTCTTTTATAGTGATTAGTTTGGGTATAGAATGCACTGTGTGAAGGTGTGGTGAAGGCAGGTTTAATTGAGCAATCAAGAGAGCATCTTATGATTAATTACATAGAATCAACATGGCAAAGGAGAATGGCATTAAGTCATCGTGTTCATTCAGAGTGACAGTACAGACATGACTATTTGAATGACCTACTTCTGCACTGTTAACAATTTTATGGTTCTGTTAAGCTCAGAAGGCAAAATGTCCTCTAGGTGGACAAATTAGAGGTAAATGAGTTTATTACAGGCAATTACTATGTTAATTTTAAACAGTATTTTTGATTCAACTTTGAAATTACAACAGGGGGACTCAAATTTAAAATAGTAAAAATTCATTTTAGGGCTGATGTCAATAAAGCATCTTGTAATAAGTGATCAACATGAAAAATTAACTTTTAGATTGTGTGAAGGAAAAATAATCTTGGAATCTAAAAGATCTAAATGCCAGAATGGATCAACAATAGTATCTAACAGTGCAACGTACTGACTTCACAAAATTAAATTCCGTGAAATGGATACAAATTTGACTACTAAAGAAAGCAGTAGTGGTGAATGGTTGCTCTTCAGGCTGGAGGGGGGTTATACTGTGGTTGGTTAAAACCAGGGCTCTTTCTGACATGTTATGTTGAAAAGACATGCAAGAGATTATAAATTTTTTACTACTTACAATGTAAATGTAAAATGAACTCTGCTGGACTAAAACGTAGCCATCACCAATCATAAGATGCAAGGTGCCTGCAACTCCAGAAAGCTCTAAACAGTAATAATGAGGACACAGCTCAGATGCCACCCTTCTAGAATCTCTCACAATTGTATAGTGTGGACATTGTCTTTGGTTGACTGCAATGAAATATTCCAGCAGGGGCTCAAAGTGAGCTATTGAAACCCATTACACCTGCAGAGATGTTAACAGCCCATCATCTGCCTCATTCAAAGAATGTTTTTTGTCAAGGGGCATAGATAACCAGCTCCTGATACATCGGAGGTGCTAAGAGATGTATCTATCTCCCAAAGTAGACAATGGAATCTTGAGTTAATAAACGTGGAGCTGGACAACCACAGATCAGACAGCTGCAGGGGAGCAGGAAAGTCAATATTTCGGGCCGAAACCCTTCGACAGGACTGACATCAGGACGTATGTCCCAAAGAAGGTTTTCAGCCTGAAACGTTGACTTTCCTGCTCCCCTGAAGCCATCAGGCCTGCTATGTTTATCCAGCTCCGTGCTTAATGACTCTGGCTTCCAGCATTTGCAGTCCTTACTGTCTCCTTGACAATGGAATCTTGGCCAAAGGGACAGAAACTTGTTGATATGTTGAAACAGACTTATCCAGAAATCACGTGATACAATCAGGTGTCCTCTGGTCTCTCAACAGTTTACTGTAATTTCTGGACTCCTTTGCCTCAGTCTATTTACCATTCAAGTCTGTTAAATCAAGAAAACCATCAAGAGAACAATATTACTAGCTAAACCTGCCTCAAGTCCAGGTAACCCTCTTTGAAACCCAGCTCTAAAAGAATCCTCATAATTGACTGAAAAGTGGACCAAGTCTCAGTATGCCAATCTCATACTGTGGTACCTTCATTAACTTGAAAATAATTCTGCCACCCCTGACTTGGCTGTTGAACCCACCTGAATTTGAGCTCCCGAAGAAAGGGCCTTCCCTGACAAGGATTTTAAATCATGTGAATCAATATCTGGATCTCCCAGTTTTGTTCTGGTTATTTCCATTTGCAAACCATTCCCTTACCTTTTTCTTCTTTGGAACCATATCAAATGTTGGTCACTGTTGTGAGTTTGGCGAACACAGGCTGGTTGGGCACATTCAGTACCTTGCTCATTGTAAATAACCAAAGGGTTATATTGTTTGATATGATCTGCCAATCTTTGGGATGCATTATCAATAACCTAGGTATTACCACAACCAGTGAATCTGATATTATAAGAACATAGAACATATGAACTAGCAGCAGGAGGCGGCCATCCGGCCCCTCGAGCCTGCCCCGCCATTTAATAAGATCATGGCTGATCTCTTTGAGACTCAGCTCCACTTACCCGCCCCCTCACCATAACCCTTAATTCCTTTACTGTTCAAAAATTTATCTAGCCTTGCCTTAAAAACATTCAGCGAGGTAGCTTTAACCGCTTCACTGGGCAGGGAATTCCACAGATTCACAACCCTTTGGGTGAACAAGTTCCTCCTGACCTCAATCCTACATCTGCTTCCCTTTATTTTGAGGCTATGCCCCTTAGTCCTAGTTTCACCTGCTAGAGGAAACAACCTCCCTGCCTCCACCTTACCTATTCCCTTCATAATCTTATATGTTTCTATAAGATCTCCTCTCATTCTTCTGAATTCCAATTAGTATAATCCCAGCCTACTCCGTCTCTCCTCGTAATCCAACCCTCTCAACTCTGGAATCAACCGAGTGAATCTCCTCTGCACCCCCTCCAGTGCCAGTACATGCTTGCACAAGTAAGGAGACCAAAACTGCACACAGGTGTGCCCTCACCAGGACCCTATACAGCTGCAGCATAGCCTCCCTGTTTTTAAACTTCATCCCTCTAGCAATGGCAGACAAAATTCCATTTGCCTTTTTAATTACCTGCTGCACCTGCAATCCTACTTTTAGCGATTCATGCACAAGGACACCCAAGTCCCTCTGCACAGCAGGGTGCTGCAATTTTTTACCATTTAAAACATAGTCCATTTTGCTGTTATTCCTACCAAAATGGATGACCTCACACTTATCAAAATTGTACTCCATCTGCCAGACCTTTGCCCACTCACTTAGACTATCTATATCCCTCTGCAGACTTTGAGTGCCTTCTGCACACTTTGCTCTACCACTCACCTTAGCGTCATCTGCAAATTTTGACACACCACACTTAGTCCCCAACTCCAAATCATCTATGTAAATTGTAAACAATTGCGGTCCCAACACTGATCCCTGAGGCACACCACTAGCCACTGACCGCCAACCAGAAAAACACCCATTTACCCCTACTCTTTGTTTTCTACTTTCGTTAGCGTCATAAGCTTTCGTTATAAATGCGTTATAAAAGTTTTGTTACTTTTGTAAGCTTTTGTTAAAAGTATTACCTCGCGTGACTACGGCCTTTGGTTGTTCAGCGGAGGAGTCCCAGAGTGGATGCGAGTGGTCAGCTGGGTAACGGTTATCTTTCACCCAATAAATTTGGGAAGTAACTAATACCCGAGACACTACATGTGAGACGCCAAATCCTCTGGGAGCAGTTCGGAAGGCAAAACCGGAGTCTGTTTGAGTATATAACGGAGTAAACTTACTGGTGCAGAGAACACTTAAAGAGAGAACACTGCGAAACTAAAACAAAAAAAACTAATTAATTTAAAATAATTAACTAAGCAGAGATGGCAGGCCAGGTGATGTGTTGTAGCTGTATGATGTGGGAGCTAGCTGATCCCATTGAGAACGGCAGTGACCACATCTGCAGCAAGTGTTGGCTGCTTGAGGAGCTCCAGCTCAAAAGTGATGAGCTGGAATCCAAACTCCAAACACTGCGGCACATCCGGGAGGGGGAGAGATGCCTGGATACTGTGTTCCAGGAGGCAGCCACACCTGGTTGATTAACTAACGTTAATTTGATCAGCGGCCAGGGACAGCAGTGTGTGACTGCGAGTGAGGCAGGTAGAGGGACCCTGCAGACAGGAACTCAGGAGCCGCAGCCCTTGACATTGTCCCACAGGTATGAGGCACTTGCTCCCTGCGTGGATGAGGAACAGGGCTGCAGGAAGGATGAGTCAACTGACCATGGCACAAGGGTTCAGGAAGCCATTCAAGAGGGGGGAAGCAAAAAGACAGATTGTAGTTGTAGGGGATCCCATCATCAGGGGGATAGACAGTACTCTTTGCAAGCAGGATAGGAGAGTCCTGCATGATGTGTTGCCTGCCCGGTGCGAGACATCTCTGACCGGCTTGAGAGGATACTAGAGAGGGAGGGGGAGGATCCAGTTGTTGTGGTCCACATAGGTACCAACAACATAGGCAGGACTAGGAAAAAAGATCTGTTTCGGGATTATGAAAAGCTTGGAACAAAATTAAAAAACAGGTCTTCAAGGGTCATAATCTCTGGATTGCTGCCCGAGCCACTTGCAAACTGGCACAGGAAGGCGAGGATCAGGGAAGTAAACACGTGTCTAAAAGAGTGATGTGGGAAAGAGGGTTTCCTTTTCATGGGGCACTGGCATCAGTTCTGGGACAGGAGGGATCTATACCGCTGGGATGGACTCCACCTGA
>NC_063340.1:72059858-72114122 GCF_021869965.1 Rhincodon typus
TTTTTTTTCTTCACAGGTGCTGCCAGCCCTGCTGAGCTTTTCCAGCAACTTTGTTTTTGTTCACGATTACAGCATCTGCAGTTCTTTCCGTTTTTATTTAGCTCCAACTTCTCCATTCTTTCCAGGTAGCTGAAGTACACCATCCCCTAAAATCATACTTATGGTACTCTTTTGCACAGCCTCTAATGACTTCACATCCTTCCTGACAATGGGATGCCCTAAAATAGACACAATATTCTAGTAAAGAATTCTGGTTCAGCTTCAACAGGTTTAACTCTACCTTCAGGCAGGAAGCGCTGGGGTCCTAACATCAATCCTGGAGAGCTCTACTATAAACCTCCCTCCAGTCCAAAAACCATCCACTAACCATTACTATTTCACTTAGATAATTTTGCATACATTTTTTGTTGCTCATGTTCCTTTTATTCAACGAACCCGAAGTTTACTTGGGTCTATTGTGCAGTGTTCTTTCCAATGCCTTCCGGAAGGCGATGTATGCATCAACAGCAGTACCCTCACCAATCCTTTCAGTTACCTCATTAAAAAAAACTCCAGCAAATTAAATAAACATGGTTTGTCCTTAATTAAGTAAAGCCAAAATGGATTAGTTAATTCACATTTGCCCAAGTGACTTACGATTTCTTTTCCCTCCCCGAAATATCCTTTTTTCGAAACTGCCCATCAAAGTTAAATCAACCAGCCTGCAGTTACTGGGTTATCCTATTTGCCGTGAACCAGTTCTCAGGCAACACTGTGGAGAGTCAGGAAGATAAGAAAAAATATGGCTAATACCTCCACAATCTCAACTCTCACTTTCCTCATTATTCTAAGATACATCTCATTCAGTGATGGTGCCTTATCAGATTTAAGCACGGACAACCTCTCCAATCTGCTTCATCAATTTTAAACTCACTTAACGTCCAAAATACCTCCTATTACACCAGTGTATACAGTACTTCCTTCCTTGATAAAGACAGATGCAACTGCATGATTTATTAATACCTCTGCTATGCTCATTGACACCTAAAGCCTAAATCTCCTTTATGATTCTGATTTGGCTCTATATTTCCTTTTACCACTGTTTTATTATTTAATGTGCCTTTACAAGACTTCAGAATTTCATTTTATGTCAGCGGTCAGACTCTCTAAACTTTCTTGACTTCTCTCATTTGCTTTTGCATTCCCTATTCAGCCTGGTTCTCGGTTATGTAAACTACGTGACATCTGTCATAAGCACACTTTCTTCCTCCTTTGTCATGTAGGATGTGCAGGATTTTTGTGCTCTATATTTCCCCTTTGTTGGAATATAGCTTGGCTGTGCTCTTTTTTAAAGGCAGCATTGTTCAGTTAAATGCTTGTCTGCCAATATTTGATTGCAACTTGAGTCAGATCTATTCTTGCTCGTAAGTTACCTTTCCTACTGTTACTACTTTAATTGTTCCTTGTCCTTTTTCATAGCCAACCTAAGCCTGATGATAGAATGAGCATTGGCCCATAAACGTTCCCCTTCTGATACCTGACTTACTTGGTCCACCTCATTCCAAAAGAATGAAGTTTAATCATGCCTCCATTCCTGCTGGACTGGAGACATACTGTTGTAGATAATTCTCCTGAACGCATTCTAGGAATCATCAATTGTCTGACCTTTATATTGGTTTTATCCAAATTTACAATTGGATAGTTCAAGTTCATTACAAATAATATAATTTTTGCACACTTCTGCAAATTCCTTCCAAATTGTTCTCTCTGCATCTTCCTATTAGTTCTGGCCTACAGACTACAGTGGGCAGCGCAATTGCACCTTTATGTCCCTTTGCTTGAGCTGTATATATATTCTGTCCATAACCTAAGAATTTTTCTGCAGCAATGCAATATCTTCCTTATTGAATACTGCCATCAAGTGCTGCCCATTCGGAATGCCCAGTTGGAATAATTTGGCAATATAGGGAGAAGAGAGGTAGGGTATATTCTGAAGGGTATAGCCTGATACTAAACCTGGGTGGTTTGACAAGTTGAAATTGAAGGATGGTTCAGATTGTTTGACTGCAAAAAGTGGTATAAGGTATTTACACTTGGAAAAAATGGTAGCAGGCTGAATGCAACAGTTACCAAATGTCGGGTTTTAGGCTTTGAAGTCTAAAGTTCAAGGATGAACAAGAATTAGACACTCAAGGATGGCTAATTAGCATTTCTATCTAGATACAAGGACTACACGCTTCATGATACATGGAGATGACGGCAGAGGAAGCCATTGTAAAGATCAAATTACAGGCTCTCCTAAAAGACCACTATCATAGAATTTTCTTTTTCAAAAATCTGCCTAGATCAAGTGCAGGGGAAGGAGCCAGATGTCATAATCACCTTTGGGGTCACTGCACAGGAATTTTTTTCCACACCTCCCACTTAAATTTGCTCAATTCAATCTAAGGCACATTAAAACAAGACTGGAAATTTTGGCTCACTCACGCAAAAGGGAGTGTTTCCGGAAAAGATGAAAATTCACCTTGAAAGAATATAATAAGATTGCAAGTTACCAGACCTAGAAAGAAAATGATGGGAATAAACCCTCTAGGAATCAACATCATGCTGGATTAATTGAGAGAACTGAATGGTTACATAAAGTAGATACAAACATAACTTTTCATGTTGGATTAAGAAAAATTGTGGAAGGCAGTGACTTCCTTTCTGTAAGTGCAAGTTGCCCAAGAGGAGGAGGATTTGGTCAATAGCTTTATTCTGTAGCTATTTGTTGCAGCAAATTATTTTACTGCATTATTCTTTCAGCTATAAGCTGTAAGTTACAGTATTTGTTATAGACAGTTTTAGTGTCTCTGGGGATTGTGAAACGACAAGATGATGATGTTGGAGTACCTGGGGTTATCCATGTCATCCTGGAGACAGAAATGATCCAATTGATGTTAACAAGCTTATACCAGGTTTAGATAGGCAGGAAATGAAAAGAAGTTCCCATGACATAATGTTACAAGGCACACACCAAGTTACCACTTTGGGCAAGAGATACAGGGGAGATGTGTGGAAGAGCACTTTTTATGTAGCGAATGGAATTTAGAGTCTAAACAGGCAGTGGAAGGAGAGGATGATCAAAGATTTCAAAAGGGTATTGGATTGGTACTTGAGGGAAATAAAATTGCAGTGTTACTGGAATGAGGAAAGGATATGGGATTGGTTGGATTGTTCTACAGATGGCTGGCCAGTGGATAAGCTGAGTGTTCTTTCTGTGTCACATGACAAAGCAACAATTCACAAAAAATTAAATCTACTTCATTTAAAAAAAAGGTAGTAAAGGGGCAGTTATTCACCTTATTTACAATTATACTGATTTGCTTTACAAATGAAATTGGAAATAGGAAAAGGAATTCTTGGAATTTCATTGATTAGCAAACATATTTTTAAAATCAGCTGTGATGTTCACCCATATGGAGCCTTGGTGCACTGTCACCTCAAGGATACCATTCCATTTGTATAGGACTCCCTTCCTTACTGAAGGTTCATTCTCGTACAGATTTACACTGACTGATTCTAAAATGCCAATGGACAACACTGCTCCAAGGTCACCTTGAAAAATTGCCAATTTCCCAACTGCTGGAGTTTGGGACGTGCCAGTTCCCGTCTGGGAGCACAAGGTTTCACAATCACTCACACAAATTCTGAATGAACCAGACCAAAATTAATAAAAAGTAGCAAATTGAGCAATGAGCTGCAATGTGTGAAATCTTGCCAGATAATTAATTCAATACATCATGCATTTGGGCCAAGGAGCACACCCCTTCTTCAGATGTCGATACTAACATCAGTCCTCCTCTTTCCAGAAACACGAATTGTCTCTTAAACATCATTATATAATCCAGCCCAACTGCCTATCCTGGCAGTATTTTTTGGGTGGGGAAAAAAAACGCTTAATCTGATCTCATTTTTCTCACTCTTAACTTCCTAAGTTTCAAAAATCTTGTGCCTCTAGTTATTTCGGTTTCTGGCAATGCCTTTATTGTGGTATTTCCAATTCATATGCTAATATCTATTAAAAATTTAACGTCGCTTGCAACAAACTTTATAACACATTAAAATTCCTCAAAAACATTCCCAGTCCTGAAATGATTGCTGCAGGCTATGCCCGGCTGTTGTCAATAGCTGACAACAGCTGTAATTGCTGGCTCGGTCTTCACTCTAAGGCATTGCCTTGTGTTGTCTGCCCACCTCCGTGACTAAAGCGGTTTCCTTAAAGCTGTGTTTCTCAGAGTCGTCTGTGGGTCACAGCTCCTCCAGGTGGTTCATGGCTAGTTCAAATCCAAGTCACTTAACATGCTGCACCATGGTCAAAGCTATGATGAGAACAAGCCAGACGCTCAACTCCACCACATGCGAAATAACACCATGCTAGCCTGACTCCCATATGTGCGGCACGCATTGCCGCAGTGTGAGCAATGGTCTAGGTTTATAAGCAAGATTCAGTTTACTGTGAAAAATCTGACATTGCTGTACAATGTGAGACCCACATGGGACTGAAAACAAAGAAGCAGCCAGTTAAAGAACAAAACTGATGTGAGCATGAAGCTCTCCAGCTTGAAAGCAGACATCACCTCACTGGGTCTCTTCAAATGTAATGCCACTCTGCCTATTGATTCTCATGGGATTTCTTTTTGCAGTGGCACAGTAACTGGTGGGATAGGACTGATGGGTGGTCCATGGGATCTTTTGCCTTGTTTAAGCGGTATGCAAATTAAAAGTTTTGAAAACCAGGGTAGGTGCAGAGAGGTTGTTTTCCCTTGTGGAACAGTCCAGGACCCGAAGGCATAATCTCAGAGTAAGGGACCTCCCAGCTAGGATGGAAATGGGGAAGAATTTCTCTTCTCAGAGGGTAGTGAATCTGTTGAATTCTTTACCCTAGAGGGCTGTTGAGGCTGGGTCATTAAGTAAAAATCTGTATCTCGACTTTGAATATAATTAATAAGAGCGTCAAGGATTACAGGTAAAGACAGGAAAGTAGAGTTGAGGATTATCAGATCAGCCATAATCTCACTGAATAGCAGGGCAGACTTGATGGGCCAAATGGCTTACTTCAGCTCCTACATCTTGTGGTCTTAAAGACCAGGATTGTGGCTTCTTGTATGTGTCAGCACCTCTTCATTTGAATAGATGCTGCAACGTAATTGCCATATGGCATGAGGGGGAAAACAAAAAATCACTCTACAGAAGTGACTGACTAAATACAGGAGTTAGATATAAAAGGAATTAAGGTGCACAATTCAAACACTGGGTCAGATTCTTTTTCTTCTCATTTCAGAGAAAAATGTGATATTTTGTTCAGCAGATGCCAGTTTGTTTGATTACCATGTGGCTGAGATGAATTCTCAGATGGATACATAGCCAGCGAAATTAAAAGTAACAAATGCAGCCAGCCTGGACTGCATTCAGTCATAAAGAGTGAAGGATACAGAAACGCCCGCACTGGACTTGCTGGCTTTCCGTCTAGTGGATAACATGGTATTGCAACAAAGTAAATTTAGTTAGTAAGAAGCTTGGAGTGAACGTGTGGCATCTTCATTTTGATTCACTTGCCCTCGTGACAGGGGTCAAAGGGCAAATTTGCACCCCTAACCCTTCAAAAGTCCAGGACAATTCAATCATGGGAGTGACCAACCGGAGAGAAGTCACCCGTGTGTGTAGAGAGCTGCTCCTCCTATTGCAGGCTAGCTCACTCATGCTTGTTGCTGATAGATTCATTTGTGATTGAAGGAACAAAGAGCCATTGTTGGGGTGGGAGGTCTAAAATTTAATTCAGCAATTCTAGGAAATCAATGTACTGGTCATATCCACCCATCATTTTGATGTTTTACAAGTCAAGTCAGATCAATAAGTCTCATTTGTCAGTTTGGCTGTTTTTTCCCTTCTGGGTGGTGACAGCAAAGCTGGGCTTTTGCCTTGTGCTATACCTTTTGCTAGGTCAGTGGAGGGAGGCAGGCAGAAACACTGTCATCAGCCAAGGGAAGGGGAGGAAGAGGTTGTAAGAGATGTGGCCTGGAAATAAGAAGCTGAAACAGGAATGGAAGGGGTCTTGAGGAGAAGAGGTAAACGAGTGCTGTTCTGGTGTCCTAGCCCGCACTTTCCCTTCAAAAGTACACTACATGTGTTATTGTTTGCTTCTGGGGCACTGGTGAGAAAATTCACTGCGATATTTATCTATATTAAAACAATGATGGCAAAAATAATCCATAAGGGAGGGACTCTGCAAGTCATGTTGTCAAGATAAATTCTTCCCCTTCCTTCCTAAATCCTTTCAATATGCATCATATTCACCATATCCACCATCCATCATCCATTAATGAGGCAAGTCCACCAGCTCAAGAATGTTAAAATTAAACCAAAAACAAACCCTCCTGGATTCATATGAAAATGATCAACTCTGCACGGTATAAACGCTAAAAGGGCAAAAGGTGTGATGTTTGTGATTTTCTTTGCTTGTGGAATAGAAAGGAAAATTCTGGATCACTGAGCAGAGGTACAGCTAGACTCACTCTTACGAAAAGAATGCAATCTACAAAAAAAAAAAAGATTCTCATAGGAGGTACTGATCCTTCAATGTTTCACAGCAAGACAGATACTCTGCTGGTGTGGGTAGCTTGGTTTAGGTAGCAAATGGACCCTTCAGATTTTGAACTATAATAAACAATAACAAAATGATCTTCAATGATGGCCAGAGCACTGAACCATTCAGGTCAGAATAGAAACAGAGACTTAAAATATAGGAGCTGGAGTAGGCCATTTGACACCTCATTGTTGCTCCGTCATTCATGGCCGAATATTGAGCTCAACACCTTAATCTTGCCCTCTTCCCATATCCTTCATCCCTTTCGGCACACAAGATAAATGAAGCAGTACCAAAATCAATGAAAATGAAACATGAAAATGATATACGACCTAATAAAACTGGGAAACAAAGATACATTGTGAAAACACAACTTTAAGCTTCTCAGGCTTGCCAATGGGGAACGAACCAGGAATAGGATGATGGCACCTGCATGGAATTAAATTTCTTCCTTGGTACCAAAAACTTACCACAGTGGTGGTGATGGTAGTGGTGGTGGTGATGGTGAGAACTGAAGGGGATATTACATTGCACCCAGGGTTTCGGTTTTAAGCAAGAAATTGAATAAAAGTCACCTCTATGATCATCTCATCAAGCAAAATACCAGAGTGGCTTTTATTGCTACTTTATCTCATGTCTGTGCCCTTCCCAGATGGAAGCCTATCTTCTGAGAAAAGGGTCAGCCAGTTTTGAATGCTTCCAAAGATGTCAAATGTTATCCAGTCTATGATACACATTCCCCTAGTATTAAAACAACAGAAAACACTGTGCAAAGGATATATGGCACCACCACTATTGAAAAGTACAGGGAGGCAGTGGAGTGGTAGCATTGTCACTGGACTGATAAGCCAGCTAGTCAGGCCCTGGGGGCATGGGTTTGAATCCCATCATGGTAGACAGTAAAATGTGAAGTAGATTAACAAATTTGAAATTAACAAAAAAATTTACTCTAACAGTAATCATGGAACCATCATCAATTGTTGCAAACACTCATCTGGCTCACTAATGTTCTTTAAAAAGGAGGAAAATTTGCCATCCTCACCCAGTCTGCACTACATGTGACTCATCATGATCTACCCTCTGAAACAGCATAGGCAGCCACACAGTTTGAGGGAAATTAAGGACGGGCAACAAATGCATGCCTCGTCAGCTACACCCACATCCCGTGAAAGAATAAAGGATGCAGTCACTGCTGTACTTGGCAATACTCTTTGTTACTGGCAGGGAACCTGAAACACTTCAGACCACACCACCAAAAAGGAGAGCATGCTATTTGTTTGCGAAACTGGGTCTCCCCGAGGTGAGGGTGAGGTAATTGCCAGTTGATACTCCATTGCAGATTGGGAACATAGAAAGACTTTTTAAAAACAGTTTTCCTGAAAGATTCGAGTGTCAACATTTCAGTAGGCAATATTATCTGGCGATAGGTATACAATATGCTTTTGTCAATGAAGGTTGGGATCAGAGGCACTTGATAGCTGTCCTGAAGTCATTAGTTCTTGTAGCCAATTCACTCTATTCAATTTTGTATTGAAAATATTTTGTGGAACTCTGTCAAGCTGGCAATGGCTTCAACGATAAACACACAATGCCACACACAGGCCATTCATCTTGCTAAACCACTTAAATGATTTGTGGCGCACCATACATGTTTTATGTTTAGACTCAGAAAGCCAGAACCCCCATGAATTTTGGATCCAACAAATATCAGCAGGAAAACAGTATTCCTCGCCACAAATAGACTTGTGCAAAAATAAAAGTTTACACATTCCTTTGGACAGTATCTCCCTTCTCTGTTTTCTTGGGAGGGGTTTGAAGATTTACGAACTCTCGAATGGCACAGAGGCTGCTCAGAAGCTGGAGCACACTTCCTTTTCAATGAGGTGGGGTTCTCCAACAACATTCCTCTCCCTTTCTTTGTGAGGTGTTAGCAGAGCTACTGGATATCAGAAGGGTAACAGTCTGCAGAGACTGAGGCAATCCTTGCTTTCCAATTGGAAACTTTCCCTGGCCAAACTCCTAGTGGAATAAAGTGGGTCTAGTTAGAGTCTGGACTGGGGTTTCACCCTCAGCTACTGAGTCAAAGATGGTGCAAATACAGTTCTGGTACTCGCACAAACTTGCCAGAATTCCTTTCACTAGCTCCTGCAAGTGACATGGGATCAAAAAGAAAAACAACCTCCATCCACTAAATACATCTGCCAGGTTGGCTAGACAGCAACAATAAAATTCATATATCAGACCTTTGACAAAATTAAACTCTCCAAGCCACTTCACATGGATTACAAAACAAAACCTGACAGAGTCGGAAAAGCTTGGAGAGTAAAGAAAGAGAGGCAAGACCATGAAGGGTTTTGAAAAAAAGGACAAGAATTTTAAAAGTCATCATGTTGCTGACCAGAAGCCAACATAGGTCAATGTGCAGCAACAGGGAAGAAAGTTAAGATAGAGCTGCACTGCTTTGGGTAACTGGAGGTTAACAGAGCACGAATGCAGGTACTAATTACGTTGAAGTATTCATGAGTGTTGGTTCACCCAAACGTACTGTCTGGTCCATAAACATCTATAATGGCTTCTATCGATTAGTGAGATACATGCTTTGTTGTTATTACTTTTAACGAGCTGTATCTTTGCAAAACTAGCTGACAGAACTTGTCATGAGGCATCTACATCTAAGAGGTTCAGAGGTTTGCTCATCTTTGGATCCAATATTGCTTAGGTATCCCAAAGATTGTGCTGCACAAATTCCCTTGCACAATTTTGAGTAACTTTGAGTTTTTATTGTTGTACTGAGATAAAATCTTATATTGTGCGCTATACAGGCAGATCGTATCATACAAAGTGCATAGTAGCAGAACAGAGTGCAGAATACAGTGTTACAACCACAGAGAAGCGTAGACAGAGCGAGAGCGAGTCAAAAGTCTGATAACAGCTGTGAAGAAGCTGTTCTTCAATCTATTCATACGTGTATTCAAACTTCTTTATCTTCTGCCTGATGGAAGAGGGTGGAAGTGAGTATAACCGGGGTGGGAGGGGTATTTGATCATGCAAGGTGCTTTCCCGAGGCAGTGGGAAGTATAGCTGGAGTCAAATGCATGGAAGGCTGGTTTGCATGATGGACTGGACTGTGTTCTGGTGATCTCCCCTACAACTGCCTCCAAGCCAACAGTCCCCTAGATCCGCACAGCTCGTTTCTACCTCCTTCCAAAAATCCACAAACAAGGCTGCCCAGGCAGACCCATTATTTCAGCCTGCTCCTGCCTCAAGTCTCTTCCTACCTTGACTCAGTCTTTTCTCCCTGGTCCAGTCACTGCCCACGTACATCATGACTCCTCTGACGCTTTATGCCAGCTTCAGGGTTCCCAGTTTGCAGGCTCCAGTGGCCTCCTCTTTACCATAGGCATGCAATTCCTTTACATGTCCATCCCCTACCAGAATGGTCTCGGGGCTGAACCATCCCCACTCACCACCACCCACCTCCACTTGGCTGAGCTCATCCTCACCCTCTTTAGGTGAGAGGGGTGGGCCATGGGTACCCACATGGGCCCCAGTTATGCCTGTCTGGTTATGGGATACATGGAATATTTGTCTCAGTCCTATTCCAGCCCCCACCCACAACTTCTTCTCCAATATAGCAAACGATACATCATTGGTACTGTTTCTCTCTCTCATCCGGAATCGGCAAAGTTCATAGATTACGCTTCCAATTTCCATCCTGCCCTCACTTTCACCTGGTCTATCTCCGACTCCTCCCTTTCCTTCGTCGACATCTGTTTCCATTTCTGGGGATAGACTGGCCACTAATATCCACAATAAACTCACTGACTCCCACATCCTCACGCCCTGCTTCCTGTAATGACTCCATTCCATTCTCCCAGTTCCTCTGTCTCTGTCGCATATGTTCCAATGAGGCCAACTTCAACAAGGGAGCCTCCAAAATTTCTACTTTCTTCCTCAACTGAGGATTCCCCAGTACCAACGTTGACAGGGCCCTCAACCGGGTCCAACCCATCTCCCACATTTACGCCCTCACCCCTTCCATTCCCTCCCACAAAAGCGGCAGGGTTCCCTTGTCCTTATCTACCATCCCACCAGCATCCACAAGAACATCAGCTGCCATTTCCGCCCCCTCCTCCCTCCCCAGTCTCCAAGGGCCCGAACGTACCTTCCAGGTGAAGCAACACTTTGCCTGCATTTCAGACAAACTAATCTACTGCATTTGCTGCTCACAATGTGGTCTCCTTTACATTGGGGAATCAAAGCACAGATTAGGCGATTGCTTCACAGAACATCTATGTTTTGCCTGCAAAAAAGATCCTGAGCTACCTGTTGCCTGCCACTTTAACACACCATCCTGTTCCCTGGCCAACATCTGTGTCTCGGGATTGCTGCTGTGTTCCAGCGAAGCTCAGCACAAGCAGAAGAACAACACCTCATTTTCCGCTTGGGGACCCTGCAACCCTCTGGACTCGATATCGAGTTCAATCATTTTAGGGCCTAAACTCTCCCATGTCCTAGCCCCGTACCCCACACACCAGGCCTTGTTATCACATAGCCATTACATAACCTATTGTTAGTGACTGACAGTGTCCATTCACAGCTCCTAGCCAGATTGTAGTCAACTCCTTTGTTTATTCAACTGTTCTTCTTTCTTTGGGCTGTATCCCCACCTATTGTTTACACCTTAACCCCTCACCCCACTCCATCTTCTGCATAGAAATTGACATTTTCCTGGCTGCCATCGGTTCTGAAGAAGGTCACTGGACCTGAACGTTAACTGATTTTTCTCCATAGATGCTGCCAGATCTGCTGAGCTTTTCCAGCAACTTGCTTTTGTTCAGTAGTTATGCAAATGCTATCTCAGGTTAAAACTCAATGAAGGAATTTAAGGACTTTTTAAAATGGCCTATTCATGATCTTCCTTTTTGTACAAGACATACTTCCTATTTTAAATTTGCATAAATTATGCCCCTTTCCATTCTTTTTCTCATGGTTAATAAACAGCAAAAATTCTCCATTTCACTTTAAATAAAAATAGCTTGCAATTAGATCCTCAATTTTGACTAGCATGGCATTTTGATTGAAGTATGATGTGGCTGCACGCTAAAAACAATTTAAAAATCTTGGTCACAGCCAAATAGGGAGATTAAAGAGAAGGCAGCCTATTCACCCCTCCTCATCTGGTCATAACAGGGCAGGTGATCCAGAATTAATTAATCCAGAAATGAGAATGCAGTTAAATTGTTGGCATACATTGAAGAAGAATCAATACAGAAACACAAGAAAATGGCTATTGTTAGGAGATCATTCATCTCAGTCATAGGACATCACAGTTGGAGTTTGTCAAGGTGGATATTTTCTAATCAACCTGTCCAGGGATGCTATTACACACTCTTAAAGCAGGTGAGGCTTGAATCAGAGCCTCTTGACGCAGTGGTAGGGACACTGCTACTGCACAAGATCGCTGGAGGTTCAGAAGGTAAACATTGTCCTACTGAGCATTTCTACAGCAGGTGGGTCTTGAACTTAGACCATGTATAATGTTCTCAAATCAGTATAATAATAGTGTGAACCTCCGTCACTGAATGGAAGGTATGCATTTGCCTTTGTGGGATGAAGTGATGACCTGCTTTCTGCAAGAGGTTTAAAAATACCTGAATGCTATAGGTATTATCAACCTCATTACCGAGTCTCTCCGAACCTCCACAATCAAACTATTCATCAAAATGCAGCCAGAACCACTTCACCAAACAAGTTCAGCAACTGAAGGATAACATTAAACCAACAGGATACTAATGAATTAATTCTGAGTGCACAGGAAGGCCAAACTCCAATATTCTATCAAGGCTGAATGCCAAGTAAAGGAGCATCTGTTTTGGGTATTTGCCCTTGCATTCAGTTAGAGTGGTGATTAGGTCGAATCAAAGATGAAACAGCAGTTTTGATGCCTATTTAGGTTATGTCTGGAAGAAGAGAGTAAATACAAATGCACTAAGTATTTTTTGACTGCAAAGTGCCTTGGGACATTTACTGTGTTACAAGTACTATAGGAATGCAAGTTATTGTTGTGAATGACTTCCAGGAATCAATTGTAGTATTTTCACTGTCTTGATTTAAGAATAAGTTATCTTTAATACTGTTGAACAAGTTGAATGTATTAGATATGCAATTTCTGCAAGTTACAATTATAGGAATATAAGACGAGGAGAGGGGCATCTCACATCTTGAGCCTGTCCACCATTCAATGAGGTTATAGCTGATCTACAGCGTAGCTCCACATTATCCATCTTTGGTAGATATTCCTTAATATTTTTGGTTGACAAAAATCCAACAATCTTAGATTTAACATTAACAAGAGTACTGGCATCAATTGTTGTTTGTGGACAGAGTTCTGAACCTCTACCACACTGATTCTACGACAAGTTTCTGAAAGTTCTGGTTCTAATTTTTCAACTATGCCTCTCCTCCTTCCCAGACTTCCCCAGGCAACAGAAATCATTTCTCTGTATTCACCTATCTGTCCTCCTTAATATGTTGAAAACTTTGATCAAATTATCCTAACTTTCTAGGAATAAAATCCTAGTTTGTCATCTCTCATCAGTTAACCCTTGGAGATCAGATACCATTTTGCATCACCCCAAGATCAATTCAGTGGAGAAAGCTTGGAAGAAGAAAACATATTGTTTCCTGGAAAAAACGCCACTTAGAATTAGTTAGATCCTAGCTCTGTTGATTGCAATGGCTTGGCTTAGTTTGTTCTACATTGCATAATGGTAGCATATGCTTGAGCTATAGATTTATTAATATTTAAAGGAAAGCGTTCATGCAGTGTTTTTACAATGGGTAATTCCATCTGCAAACAGTAAAATTCGATCTCCACATACTGAGAAGTAGAAAATGCTACATTCTAAGTATTCTTGCTTCTTGCCAATTTCAAGTTAGCTGCACAGATTGAGAAATAATCACAAATTAAAACGCTGGACATTTGAGTTTCTGAGCCAATTAACTGGGTCTTTGTTGCATTTTGTAATTCATCTGCAGCTTCCAATGAACTGATCTGATTTCTTTCTAAGAGTAAATTGCATGGCAAAAGCAACCTGGGACTAATATAATACCATGTTTATTTCTGCCTGACAAACATCACTAATGATGTAAGCATGATTTAGATTTTTTTAATCTGGCAGAAAGAAATTACTAAAAATACAAATGCAACTGGTAGAATTACATTATTTAAATACAATGTGGGTTTCAACAAAACAATTAAATTAACTAAATATGTGGAAGAGACAGAAGTGCTATCAACATGACTCAGACTTCGATACAGTCTTAATCTGAAAAGAAATTAGAATAATGGAACAAGCTAACTATATGCCTTACAACCACTGTCAAAACTTGTCTTTTTTAGGGTATATACATTTCTTTAGTTTACCACAAACTGAAGATCCTATAAAGAACTTTTCTCAAGGGTTGGTCACAAATTTAAGGCAACTGGCAAAGACGCCAGAGGCGAGATGAAGAGAATTTTTTGTTTTTTAAGAAAGGTATGTAGGTTGTTATTATCAGAAGTACACTGCTTGAAAGGTAGTGCAAGCAGACTGAATAATATCTTGCCTAAGGAAATTCAGTAAACACTTGTCTCAAGGGTAAGGATCTAATTGAATAGTTCATTCACAGGCACAGTGGAATGAATGGCTGTCTGCATTGTAGGATTTTAGTTATGTTGGCTTCCCTTGAGCAATCAAAGATTCTTGAAGTAAACATTTGCTTAGATGAATAGACAAAAGGGCACTGGAGAATCAGAACTGAAGAGACACAACAGGCAAAAAGGCAAAACAACACAGCAGAGAATCTAGTCAATAAGCTTTGGGCTAAATCTAACCAATCACAGATTATCTTTATTAGGTTTTGGTGGTCTGTTTTCAACTTAATTTCAAAATGGCTGAACCAGAGCCCAAATTATCCCTCAAATTTATCTCCCACATAACATTTCCACCTTGGTAATTTCAGGTAGAATGGAGAGTTCACTCAGTAATCCAGACTATGCTTTGCTTTCAAGCTACTGTAAAATTAGTCAATTGACATATTCAGCCATTATCATAGAGATAGTGTTTTTACAGCACACACAAAGAGACACTTTGGCTAATTATGCCTGAACCATTAATCAAACATCTATCTATTCAAATCCCATTTTCCAGCACTCCAATCATCGACAGTGTTCAAGTTGATGAAATTCTGCAATTTAAACCATTAGAACAAAAGCATGCAAAATCCAGCCTTAGTTACCCTAACATTTTGATGACTACTTAAATATCCATTATTTTAACAATACTAAGAATGGGGTAACTCAAAGCTTCAGTTTTGTTTTAGCTTCATATAGCAATGAGGGGGGCTATTGTTTTCTCACTATTATTTCTGTTGTGTCCTTCATGTTCTTTATTCAGACACTTTAAAGGTTCTCCACTACATAAAAACCTTCTCTTGGCTGCAAAGACAGCACAGATGGCTAAAATTGTGTCTATGGCCAGCAGAGGGATCGGAGTATGTTGACTGGACATCTTGACAATTCGCAAATGCATGGCGCATTGCATGTTATGGTCCGTCACAAAACCTGCATTCTCTGAACTGTCTAAGTTATTGATTTTCTTGGTCAGCTTTTCTAGCGACAGCTCAACTGGTCAAGTATCATGGTTCAATTCGAACAGGTGGAAGTATTGGTTGAGAAAAATACGTGAACGCCACTTCACCACAATGTACGTAAGCAATTCTATCCTGCAGATTCAAAGTAAGGCTTCAGCTGCGATACGGGGTGCAATGATTCAAAAGTCGTAAAGGGTCTTCAGATGCACAGGCTGGATGTGAGCTGTCATGTGGTGGAACAAAATGAGTTATTTAAATCATCTAGCATTGACATCAAGGGTCAACCAGCAACGTCCATTTTGCCGTTGAAATTTTACAAACACTTTCTTGTTGACGTTGACAATGTAAGCCTCCTACTTTGAATATAATTCAACAATGCTGTTAAGAGCAGTCAGCATTAAGAACATGCACACTTCAAATCACTATCACAAATCACTGTCTCTATTTCAGTAGAACAGGTGCATAGCATGGTCAATTGGCTATTCTCTTCTTAGCACCATTTCAACATTCTAGGAATAATTCACCTCACAATTTGAGAGTTAGGTTACGGTCCAAAGCCTTGCACATTAAATCATTATAAAACAGATTTATGATTAGAAAAAGAAAGGAAATAACGGTGTGGCAATGTTTAAAAAAAAACCTATTTGCCAAGACGAACTGAGGGGTTAGACGTGTTAGGAAATATTAACCAGGCTGCAGCGTGTTTCTCTAGAAAATAGTAGGTTTGAGGAGTGATTTGTAAATGATAAATTCAGGTTAGAAAAGGTAGGCATGAAGATGATATTTCCACTTACAAGGGGGAAAGCAAAGTTAGGTGTCACAAGTTCAGTGGGGTCACTAGTAAATGAAATAGGAAAATTAGAAAGAAAATTATCCAATTGTGAAATGTACTACCACAAAGTGAATTTAAAGTGGCTCATGAACTCACGACAGTGAAAGGGAATAGAAAGTACTCTGATCAGGTTCAGTGAAAAGGTTACTAGGAAGCTCACATGGAATTGTTGTGGACTAGTTGCGCCAAGTGATCCATTTCTGCACCAGTCATTCCATGTAATTTTACATTTAGAAGCATAACCTGCTGCTTAAATGCTACATAAACATGTCATGGAGCCCAGGAGGGGTTCTTGCAGGTGGCAAGGTGTACACCCCATTTATGGGGAATGTTTGTTCAATACTAGAGCGGAAGTTAATTGTTAGACAGAGTACACAGAACTTTTCAATACATCTATTTGATGACCAACTGAGTCTGGGAGGCACTATCCGCAATAGATGGAGAAAGCATTGATATGCAGCAACAGACATCCATCATCTTCAGGATCTAACTTCCGTAAGAAAGAAGCACGTTACTTTCTAATAGTACGCACACCGAAATGGGCTAACTACTAGTCTCTTAGTTCATAGAGAAAACGTACAATCTCACTTGTCTCTTAACCAATCTCAGTAGCAGAAATTGAGATTCCCATTGAATGGGACTGTCCAAATGAGTGTAATTGTTAATCGAGTGCCTAACTGCAAATAGGAAATTTCAGTCAACAACTGGAATCCTTTGTTGTGTGCACAATTCTAAAGTACAATTAATTGGGACGCTGTATTACTTCCTTGCTGCATTACTAAATGTCAGTGGGTAATAATCATCATTTAATGAATTCATGTTTTTCATTGAGGGGGAAGGGGAATACAAAAATTGCTGTTTCCAAAGATTCGGATTTATCTTCTTGTTGTAAAAACAATATTAAATTAAAACAATAAATATCCCCAGTGGAATTAGCTTATTATTTAAATTTTGTTTTCCATTTTATATTATCGACTTCCACTTCTACATCTGAAGAATTGCAAATTACATTTTAAATAGAGATATGTCATGTGAAATGATGGACACCACCGTACTGCTAATTTGTTATTTAGCATGTTCATCACTTGCTCTGGCCGAATAAATTCCTACATGGAATTTGTGCAGAGAGCAAGGCTATTCTGAAGAAAAATATTCTGGGCTTCACTCTGCAAAATGTAGGCTATTATAATCTGATATGATAAAAATTAATTTGGATATCAGCAGTGATTCATCTATCATAACAAGGTAAAACACTTATCAAATAATAGTTCAGGCCACATGTTGTACTATGACTAACGCATACATACATCACATTAAACTTGAAATCAATAGATATGTGCTCCAGTTGTCTAATCTTGGTACAATACCACAAAAACCACAATTAAACTGATTTTGTATAGAAGAATGCACACAAAGTGCAAAAATGCTTAGATCACAATGTTTAACTAAAGCATGTTTTGCACACATTTGATTTTGTTCACAGAATCTCAAAAAGCAAATGAGCTAAATTCATCAATAATTAGTCTATAGCCAAAGCTTCCCAGAAGTCAAATTTTGAAAGATCTGGTGAATTACAAAAATTAGAAACATTCAAAGCCATGGATTAGATTATTAGAACTCGCTAAAAACATTCTGCTGTACTGAGCTGTGTTCAGAAGTAAAGTCTGAGCAAGAGTGAAAGATAATATTAACAATAACAGAATTCCATTCTCTTCCAAAGAGGAATCCAATCTGGCCAGTGGAGTGTTTAGAAAAATGTGCTTGTAGGGTAGAAATGCGGTCTACAGCAATGGGATTTAAGGAAATATTATTTGCTTTGACATCAAAATGCATAATTTAGATCTGTAGCTTTCTCTTTAGAGGTGAGCAAAGATGATAGGTGAAGGAGATGGGTAACCCAAATTGAAGCCATCAGTGTCATTTATTTCTGTTGGCCATGTGAATAATCTAGTTTATAACATCACAGCCAGTTCGTGCACAATTCAAATATTTAGTCGAGTGTTGATATGATTCTATGATTAATTTAATAAACACAATGATATTTTCAGAAACAGAAACAAAGAATGGCTGTGGCAGAAAAAGACATCAGTTGTGTCTGTGCCAGTCCTCTCAAGATCAACTCAGGTAATCCTGCTCTTCTAGCCTCTCTTTCCAGGTCTACAATTTTCTCTCCTCAAATGCCAATCTAAATTTCCTTTTAAAAGCCCTGACCAAACTCTGATTAGTGCCTTTTTAGATCCCAACATTTTAAAGAAGTGTGCAATCTCACGAGAACTGTGTGGGTGCAAGCACTGTCCTTTGAACTAGAAGGAATAGGACTTACTATAAATCAGCTAAATGCAACACACAAGTTACATACATCAGCATCCTTGGTGATGGGCACTACAACAGGGTTTTTAGTTCATGATCAAAGCATGAAATTAACTATTGTTTGATTCCTTTATATCTGTCCGTTGTATCAGGAGATGGCACAAACAATCATGTTCCATACCATTTCATTCCTGTTTGAGTGTGTTTATTACATGGAAACTTAAAAAAAAAAGTAGTTATTTTGAATGATTAACTGTTCGCAGATTTTAATGCTTGATGAGAAGCAGACTAATTATTAGTGTAGTGCAATATGGCTATACATTAAGAAAAACTGTTGGCCTTTGCTCTTCACCACGATGTCAACAGTCAGTCAAATTCCATTTCCTTATGCCGAGCACCAAGGCTCCCTACCAGCTTGAATGCATGAAGATCCATTTTTTGTGACATTCAAATTTATGGCAAGTTTATTTTCGTAGTTAGCTTACATTTTTGACAAGTCTTCATGTACTGGCTCCTAAGACAAAGTGTTGGGATTTTCCAAATTAATTTTCCCTCTGCTCCAACATACCAGGTACAGAATGAAAAGTTAAAGGCAATTCCTCAATAAACACCAGTTACATTTAAAGCTGGCAATGACCCTTGAGCCTAATGAGTGGAATATAAAATTATAGAGCCCTTACCTTCAAACAAGACAAGATGGTTGAGCTCTGCAGTCACCAAATTTATGGCTACAGTAACTACATTAGGGCAATTTTCCCTGGCAAAAAGAATAAAAACACTTCCTTTCTGGAAACCTGGAGCTGAATTGCCATTTTAGAAAATATGTCCATAAATTCCCCTCCCTGCCCTTCAGTCATTACTTTCTCATAATTCCATATGGCACTACAATTTTTAAAACTAGAGCAAACCGACTTTGAAGTCATTCAACAGGAGTCCTGGCATTGGAACAGTTTGGCACGGAAGAACAACATTCGCTCTCAATCCATCCAACAGCAACTTTATTTTTTTCTTTGCTTTTTACAACAGCACTCATATAAAGAACAAAGAAAATTACAGTACAGGAGCAGGCCCTTCGGCCCTCCAAGCCTGGGCCGATCCAGATCCTCGATCTAAACCTGTCACCTATTTTCCCAGAATCTGTATCCCTCTGCTCCCTGCCCATTCATGTATCTGTCTAGATACATCTTAAGTGACGCTATCGTGCCCACCTCTACCGGCAACTCATTCCAGGCACCCACCACCCTCTGCATAAAGAACTTTCCACACATATCTCCCTTAAACTTTTCCCCTCTCACCTTGAAATTGTGACCCCTAGTAATTCAGTCCCCCACTCTGGGGAAAAAGCTTCTTGCTATCCACCCTGTCTATACCTCTCATGATTTTGTAGACCTCAATCAGGTCCCCCCTCAACCTCCGTCTTTCTAATGTAAATAATCCTAATCTACTCAACCTCTCTTCATAGCTAGCACCCTCCATACCAGGCAACATCCTGGTGAACCTCCTCTGCACCCTCTCCAAAGCATCCACATCCTTTTGGTAATGTGGCCACCAGAACTGTACGGCAGCATTCCAAATGTGGTCGAACCAAAGTCCTATACGAAGTCCTATGATCACTTTTATTACGCTGTTATTTTGTGTTTGTGCAAACAGTGGAGAGTCATACTACTCCTCTAGATTGGTATGAAAATGCTTCATAGAATTGCAGAAGCATCACTGGGCAGCAGGAGCCCACTGAATATGCACTGGCTTGCCGAATGAGCATTAAGAGTTGGTGCTCTTATTCTGCCTTTGTCCTTGTAATCTACTTGAAAGTCAGTTTCTACTGGCCAGTGTTTAGAATATCAGTGATAGTTTCAACTCTAACAACGAGTTGACCATCAGCTTGGCTTCTCTATTTAAAAGCAGTACAATTCCATTTTCATGCCCAGCAATACTTGAAGGCAACACATTGCTTCCTACCGTACAGCCAGACCATCATGACATGGGTTGTTTCTGATACAACATTTACAAACATGGCAAGGTTATTAGTCAGACTAGGCCAACATTCTTAGTTGTTCGGTCATTGTACATATCTACATATCTGCTGCATTTCAAAGAGTTCTAAATCCAGAATTGCCCCTAGAGTGGGGAGATTGCAGTGTAATATTACGTGCTCATTAAATCTGCATTTAACTGGGCTGTTTTGAGGTTTGTTGTGCTGGCTTTCATGTGCACTTTGACTATTTCATTAGTTGCTCTATTCGAAGCCATCACCTCTTTTGGTGCTAGCTATTTAGAGAAGAACTTGCAGCCAATTACACCTAAATTGTACACAATCAAAGGTGCCCATTAATTATCCATTACGTCCACATGCCATAAATTTTTCACCATTTTACAGATGCTCAAAATTAAATTATTCAAATTACTTACACATTTCAAGAACACGCTGATTATATTATTTGTCTCAAGATTTTGATCATATAATGTAAAAAGATTTATTAGTCTCAAATTAGGGCAATAATTCTAGACTCCCTTTAGCCTCAACACACCAATTTGAACTACAATGTTAATTGTATCAGTCATTAAGGTACCTTAATACATAAATTATGGCCAATAAATTGACAGACAGCAGCAATGAAACTAAAGTGGTTCCTTAATTAAAAACAAAACAGAATTACCAAATTGTCGAATCAGTTTTGTACTGACCTTCTATAATAGCTAAATTCTGTGTGGACTCATGCTGGCCTCAGTGGCAGTTTAAGGACAAAGTGGCTCCAATCCAGTTAGATTGGCATCAGAACTTCCTTGTTCATTATACTGGGCCAAATAGATTACAACAAAGCCAATGTGTCATTAACAGGTGCCCGGCTTTCATCTTTGTTTACTTTGAAATGGGTAGGGGAGGATACTTACTGGCAGAACGGGGATAAGAGGATCAAATTTTTAAAAGGATTTCATGCTTTCTGTTTGTTAAGCTGGTGAAAAATTGTCAGGTTGTTTTTCTTCCCAATCACAGTGTGAAAGGGAGCTGAGAACCTCATCGATTAGATCTGTCTAAACATTCAAAGCCCAGCATTTAGGTGGTGGTGGGGGGGGCACGCTGCTGCGGATTTGGTGGCATGATAGTTCAGGAAAGAAAACACTTCTGCTAAGATCAAAAGGGTCATTAATTGCACACAAGATTTTGAGAGAGATGCATTTCTTTCATCATAATTCAACCGATTTTATTGATGTGCAGAATAGGTGGACTGGCCGTGCTCAATTGCCCATAGTGTCCAGAGTTGTGCAGGCTAGATGGATTAGCCATGGGAAATGCACGGTTACAGGCTACTTTTTGGAGGGTCAGTGTGGACTCAATGGGCTGAATGGCCTGCTTCCATGCTGTAGTGATTCTATGATTCTCTGTTGGCCAAAACATCAAGCTAAACAAAGTTGTTCCCACTGTTCTGAATCACACTTTCTTGCCAATGTCAAAATGTTACTGGTGCTAAATGCTAAATATCTACTGTCAGTGCATGTACAATCTACGGTCATTAAATAATTAGGAATTTATTTTCACAGAAATCTGAAGATCAATTTGACGTGTGATGTAGTTAACATAATGGTAGACTATTCCAGCAACTTTAAATAGCGTTGCACTAAAAAACTGGTCAAGTCTGATTGTAGCTCTGGATTAATTGCTTACCTCAGATTTTTGTTGCATAAATTTCAATTTTTAGGGACAATTTACTTCATGGAGGCCAATGAGTTATAAATGACATTGGCTAAACTATCAAAGAGACTCCATACTTATTTATATCCATTGTTAACAAAGCTGGATTTCAATTTTATGTTAATTCGCATATGTGAAAGATAAAAAAAATTAATAAACAAAGCACATACATTCAAGGAGCTGCTTTAAAAGAAACTAGAACAAGATGTTGTGCAGTGAATTATCACAGTTATACACCATGGCTAACTCCACATTAGCCTTCAATACTTTCATACTGACATGAATGACCATTATTTAACTACTGAAACTTAACGCTAGGCCCAACTGGAGTCAATAAAAGCCTTGCGCATTTCCCTGGAACAAACTCAGTATTTCAGAATGACAAGTGTGCCTTGGAAAAGTGAATCTGTTCCTTTTAAATTTTTAAAAACGTTCACAGGATGAGAGAATGCTGGCTGGGCCAGCATTTACGACCTCTCTCTCAATGCCCAGAGGACAGTGAGGAATCAACTACATTGCTGTTGGACTTCAGTCACATGTAAGCCAGATCAGGCATGGACAGGGCTCCTTTCCACAAGGACATTTATGAACCAGAGTCTTTTTTTTTAAATATAACAACGGACAATGGTTACATCACATTAGGCCAGCTCTTTATTCTAGATTTGAATGAATTCAAATTTCACCATCTGTCACGGCCGGATTCAAACCGATATCCTCCAAACGTTGGTCTGGGGTTCTGAATTGCCAATCCAGTGACATCATTATGCCACACAGTCTCCTCTTAAGTCGTATTAAAACATCACTGGATTCTAGTTATCCATTTTAACATCAATACTCTTAATACATTTGCCACCATACCTCTGAATAAACAAAAAATCTGACCATAATGCTCATGTTCATTAGTTTGCCAATTAACATGATGCTTCATTATTTGTTAGTAATAATACAGGCTGTTCCTATTGTCAAAGCAATCAGGCTGCATGGATTGGAAATATGCTGTAATACCTAAAGATGACATCAGTCAACAACAATTTTATTTATACAGCACCTTTAAAGTAATAAAACATGCCACAGCATATCACAAAACCAATACCCACAATAATTCGATATTGAGCCACAAGTGTTAAGGACTGATGACTGAACAGCTATTAATCAACGTCAGTTTCAAGAAGCAACTTAAAAAGATGGGCCATTTGAGGTGAAACGCAAGTAGCTACCCCATTATTGTGATTATGAAGACAAAGCTGTACGGAAAAATTAAATGAGACATTGTAAAGTGTCTCATATGACATTTGATGGCAGAAAGTTACTTCTCCCACAAACATTCACAATGCCCTGAATTTGCAACTAGATTGCTCCTTAATGATATCTGGAATATCAAATGCTCTCCTTGCAAGCATTTATTGAGAATTGACTATACACAGTTTTTTTTGAGGGTGATAACAATAAAAGTTTATTTCTGCATTTGTAAATTCTTCAATAATTAATCTTGACAGAATGAAGACAAAAAAAACTCAGATTTCAAAACAGACATGGCATCAATTTGAGATGCTAACAAAAAAAAAATGTAGAAATAAAAACGCTATTGGTACTAAACAATTCCAGTCAGGTAAGTGGTTGAAATGGATGCCACTTCTATAAAAGTTGCCAAATTGCAACAACTTACTAATTATACATAGATATTCAAACCCCATTCCAAGCCATTAGGTGGAAAGTACATTTTATTTTGCCTCAAAAGGAAGTTACATACAATTGTTATCTTTAGACGGAACATCTATTACATATACAAGAGAAGCAAGCCGGAATCTGGATAAATGGTTACAGAAAGTAACAAGTGAAATAAGATTACTTAATAAATTCAAACATGATTGATGGCTATGTATGACTAAAATTCACTCGAGGGAATTGCTGATGGTTTGAATATTTGCGTTACTGTATGATAAGAGTACTGCAAGTCCCAAAAGACAATGAAAAACATGGTCAATCTTTTTCAATCAAGGTTACATGCTGCTTGAATGGATACATGAAATGTATCATGCAGCAAAATAACCAAAACATTTTGCAAGGTTTTAACCAAAACTTTGCAAGTTGTATTTAGTTGCATTGATCAAGAGCTCCATTGCAATTTTAGATACAATTGCCTTGAGCAGGTTATATTCAAAAGGTTCTGTTAATTAGCAATGCCTTGTGGCCAACAAGACACCACAGATTTAAGATGGAGAGGAAAATGTTGCATATATCCTTGAATAAGCATTTAAAATAAAGTTATCAAGAAAGTGAAACCGATTAACACTAGATTCTTGCTGTCAACCACTGAGAATTTAAATGGTAGTATAGTTTTGTTGCAAAGAGTTATTTAGGATGAACATACCAAAGCTAGATCAATGGAGAGAAGGTAGAGCAGGACCGCAACATGGTGAACGTAAATATTGTTTTCTCTTTGATTTAACATTTCTTACAAATTGTCCTGATGAATACAAGACCAAAAGCTTCGACAAAATCAGATTTTTTTCCAGCAGCACACAACTTCTGTACCACCGAATGACTTTCTAAATTAGGTTTTAATAAAAACAAAATACTGAAGACGTTGGAAATCTGGGGTGAAAAATAAATGCTGGAAGTTGTCAGCTGTTCTGGCAGCATTTATGAAGAGAGGAAAAGTTAAATGTTACAAGTCAAACATGACCATCCAGAAAGAAAAGTAGAAACTGCAATAAACAAGGGTAGGGCTTATACAGTTAAGAGTAGGGCCCTGGGCAGTGTTGTAGAACAAAGGGATGTAGGGATTCAGGTACATAATTCTTGAAGTTTATGTCACATATAGACAGGGTGTTTTAAAAAGGTGTTTGGCACGCTTGCCTTCATTGCTCAGTCTATTGAGCATAGGAATTGGAAAGTCGTGTTGAGGTCGTATAGAACATTGGTGAGGTCTCTTCTGGAATACTGTATCCAGTTCTGGTCACCCAGTTATTAGGAGGATATCATCAAGCTGGAGAGGGTTCAGAAGAGATTTACCAGGATGTTGCTGGGTACAGAAGGTTTGAGTTATAAAGAAAGGCTGGGAGTTTTCTCATTGGAATGTGGGAGGTCAAGGGGAGACCTTATAGAAATTTATAAAATAATGAGAGATATAGCTGGAGTTAATGGTAGTTGTCTTTTCTGTTGGATGGGGGATTTCAAGACTGGTGGGCACATTTTTAAGGTGAAAGGAAAGAGATTAAAAGTGACATGGGGCAATTTTTTTTTAAAACACAGCGTGGTTCGCATGTGGAATACACTTCCGGAGAAAGTGGTAGATGTGAGTACAATTACAACATTTAAAAGACATTTGGATAAGTACATGAATAGGAAAGGTTTGGAGGGGTATGGGCCATGAGCAGGCAGGTGGGACGAGTTCAGTTTGGGATTATGATTGGCGTGGACTGGTTGAACTGAAGGGTCTGTTTCTGTGCTGTATGACTCTATGACTATGACTGTACAGATCAGCTATGATCTGACTGATTAGTGTAATAACTCAAGAGTTGAATGATCCACTCCTGTTTACTCATACCAGCATGATTACGCTCTTCATATTGCAAGACCCATTAAGATGCTTTACAGAAATTGTGTGGAAAAAAAAATCTTGCAATGAAAACAAAAGTGCTTAAATGACCAAAACCTTGACCACAGAGGTAGGTTTGAAGTAATGTCTTAAAGGAGGAATGGGGAGATGGTGAGACAGTTATGGAGGTTATGCAGAGTTTGGACACAGGCATGGCTGGAATAATTAAAATTTTGAGATGCTCAAGAAACCAAGATTGCACGAGTGCAGATATTGGAGTGTTATCAGGCCAAAGGAGATTAAAGAGCAATTGAGGGGCCAGGCAATCTAGGGACTTGTAAAGCTGAGCCATTTCTCAACCATGAGCCAATGCATAATTTTAGATGACCCCGCATTTACAGAGAGCAGCTGTGGTATGCCAGCCAGCAGTGCATTGACATTGTCAAGTCTAAAGAGAACAAAGGAAACAGTTGGGAATTGCAACAGATTAGCTGAGATAGGATGGAATCAGGTGATTTCAGAAAGTGATGGTTTAATGGTGGCAGGAGTGTGAAGTCATCAGCTTCCCCTGTGGTCAGATATGACACCAAGTCTGAAAACGGTCTGGTACAGCCTCAGGCAGCTGACATAGAAAAAGGATGGGCTTCGTACATAGCTTATAGAGTGTGTGGTGGGGACCACAGACAATAAAACTTTGGTCTTCCCAACATTTGCTGGAGGAAGTTTCTGCTCAAGTACCAGGTGAGTTCAAAATACTTGTGGAAAACGGACTGTTTTCCAATGATGACACTGCTACATTGTCTTGGAGAAGTAAAAGATAAAGTCCTTGAGGGCTGCTCTAACATGAGAGAGCGTGCATATGCGAGAGTGAACGGGGGAGCACTGGTGGCTGTTTAACCAGCGTGTCACCATGTCTCAGGCGGGGGACGAGGTTGGGAATGTGGGACCTTTGTGGTACAGTTGGTACAAGAATTCAACCCATGCTGCTGGTATCACAAGTCAGCCATTCAGGCAACTGAACTAAATCGAGCCCCAAAATTTCACCAGTTGCAGTGCTGACATGTGATACCAATGCTCCCGGAGCATTAATGTCAAGAAGCAAAAACGAATTGGATACCAGAGCTACCAGGACACAGGTGCTTTTATCTAAAGAATGATGGATAAGAAATCAACTAAGCTAATGCAGATCGACTCACCTCTAAGATTGTGGAGATGCTTTGCAGGAGGGTGGTTGGATGGTCATGTCAAAGATTGTGCACAGATCAGGAAGGATGAAAAAGAACAGTTTACCTTTGTCACAGTTAAAAGTGCCTACCTAGGTGGCAAAAGTATTGTCTTGGTACAGTAACAAGGGAAGAAACCACAATGGAGGGATTAAAACAGATTTATTAGAAAAAAAAAAAGGGTAGACAGGCAACAGCATGTTCAAGGGCTTTGGATAACAGTAGGAGTTTGGCAATGGGCCAGGCTTTGCAAAGATGGACATGATCAATGGTATTTTTGCAGGGAGACACGCTGATGGCAAATTTGAAGGTGCTGATGGAGGTAGAGAGTCTGAAGAGAAGAATCCCAAGAGGAGACAACCCAAATTGGATCCAGAGAGGACAGCAGTTTTGAGTCGAGGGAGATGGGTCTAATGAACAAGACAAGGTTGAAGCAGTTAAGGAATGGAATGGAGCTGGAGCTGGAGAAAGATGTATCCATGTAAATGATATTGATTGATCTGCTAAAATATATTCTTAGTTTTCATATTAATTTTTTATTGTACAAGATTTCTAATTCACAAAAGAACTTTACAAGAAAAAGTAGGTAAGATATTTGAAGATGAATGCCATAAGAATACTCCCACTTTACATTTATGCAAAGAGTTATTGATCTTACTGAAATACCATAAAGATCTTAAATATTAGAGTGGCCCATTCTAAGCAATGTAGTTGTCAGTGGTAGAGATCTGGACGGAGTAAACACGTCAAATATTCTCAATGGATTCAGTGCTGCTATGCTGACAAATTTAAAAAGTCCCTATTGGAGTTTGTACATTAACTGAGTGAATTGTGCATTTAATCATGAGTCAGAAGACCAATTACCAGTACCTATAAAAAAGGTAGCACTGTACATTTTAAATTACACGGAGACCAACTATGACAAAAGGAACCAACTTGATGGGCACTATATTCATAACATTCACTCCCTTCACTCCCAACATTCTGGCATCTGGAAGATCCACTGCAGAAACTCATCTTGAAGGCTCCTTCGACAGCACCTTCCAAACCTACAAACATCTAGCAACGTTCCATTGAAACTACAGTTGCAAAGCCATTCTGAGGACCCATACATGCTAATTGCTGTGCTCAAACCGTTTCCAACATGGACTTCCAATTGGATCTTGGCGGTTCGCATAGAAAAGAAAAAAGGGATCATTGTCCAAAAGGACAAGGGAAGCAGAATAGTGGGAACACCACCACCTGTATATTCCTTTCCAAGCCACTCTCCCTCCTGACTTGGAAGCACGTTGTCATTTCTACAGTGTCACTGGGTCAAAATCCTGCAATTCCCTCCCTAACAGCGCTGTTAAGTGTCTTTACACCAAAGGGACTGCAGTTGTTCAAGCGGCACCTCAACACCACTTCTCAAGTACAACTAGAGGTGGGCAACAAATGGTGGCCCAGTCAGTGACACGCACCTCACATGAATGAATTTACTTTAAAAAAAAAATTGATATGCAACAAGCTGTTCTAAAAACTCAGCTCACATTTTGACAGCAGTCCCAAATCTCACTATTGCAACTGGGACAATCCGCAACATTCTAAGATAATGTCAGTTTGCCCCATCTTGCAATGTATATTGGATTGTGTTGGAATTGATCTATTCATTTTTGGAATATATTGTATATATTATACAGACTGACTGACAGCAACATTGCCTCACCCAGCTTTAGTGGTGGAGATAGCAGGAACGTGACAGTCATCTCAAAACTGAGCAGTGTTTGCTTCTCAAACAAAAAATGTAAACTGCAAAATCTGGGCCTGCAGTAAAGTGAAATTAACTTGTCAGGGACCCGAAGCAAACAGTCCATCAAGGTCCATGCTGTTGACTTTACCTTTTTGACTTCAATGCCATTTTAGTGTTTGATAAAGGAATCTTTGGTGCTCAGCAGCAGTGTTGTCATGAAGCAAGCAAGACAGCAAACCAGGAAGTAACGAGCAGGTTTTATCATTCACTTTGCACAATTTTTGCTTTTTAGATAAAGTAAAACAAAGATTGGAACTGCAAACAAGATTCTAAAAATAGAACTGTGGAATTATTTGGAAGTCTTTGACACGTCATAAGTATAAAATTAGGTTCTCAGAACCAGAGCAATGGTTACGGCTAAGCTATTTAACTATGCTAAATACCCAGTTAGACTTCATTCAACCTGGCATTAGGTTTTATGTCAGATTTTATTGTGACAATAATGATACAAGATGTGGAAGTTCACATCAATGATTTCTATCAGCAAAGTGCATCTTGGATGGGGTGTGAAATTATTGACAGACATGTCTAGATCTCTACATTTAACCAGTCATGTACAGATATTGAAATGTGCAGCAACTAGCCCTAAGTAACATCAAGCACTACCAATTTTGTTCACATTGCAAACACAAATTAAGGGATTTCAAGGCACGTTTAGCCAATGGTTCACAGTAACAGCACAGTAATTAAAACATACCATCTGCAAGATGCACTGAAGCAACACATCAAGCCTCCTTTGGGAGCAAAACCTGCTACCACTCCCACGTAGAGGAATAAGGGCAACAATAAATATCAAGAACTGCAGTTTCTGAGCTGGGATACGGCTGACTTTAGTGCGAGAAGATGCCGGTGCATGGCTGCGACCATGGAGCTGAGGATCCACAGAAAAATCTGTTTGTGGAGGCTCTGGATGCAAGATGCATAGGAACACCGTTGCCTGCAAATTCCTCTCAAAGCCACACATCACCCTGACTTGGAACTACATCACCGTTCTTTCACTGTCAGTTGGACAAAATCCTGGAACTCCCTTCCTGATATGTTCTTATGTTCTTTGCTTAGCACTAAGAACTAGGAGCAGGAGGTGGCCATCTGGCCCCTCAGCCTGCCCTGCCATTTAATAAGATCATGGCTGATCTTTGAGACTCAGCTCCACTTACCCGCCCCCTCACCATAACCCTTAATTCCTTTACTGTTCAAAAATTTATCTAGCCTTACCTTAAAAACATTCAGCAAGGTAGCTTCAACCGCTTCACTGGGCAGGGAATTCCACAGATTCACGACCCTTTGGGTGAAGAAGTTCCTCCTGACCTCAGTCCTTTATCTGCTTCCCTTTATTTTGAGGCGATGCCCCCTAGTCCTAGTTACATCTGCTAGCGGAAACAATCTCCCTGCATCCACTTTATCTATTCACTTCATAATCTTATATGTTTCTACAAGATCTCCTCGCAATCTTCTGAATTCTAATGAGTATAATCTCAGTCTCTCCTCATAATGCAACCCTCTCAACTCTGGAATCAACTGAGTGAATCTCCTCTGCACCCCCTCCAGTGCTAGTATATCCCTTCTCAAGTAAGGAGACCAAAACTGCACCCAGTACTCCAGTTGTGGCCTCACCAGGACCCTATACAGCTGCAGCATAGCCTCCCTGTTTTTAAACTCCATCCCTCGAGCAATGGCAGACAAAATTCCATTTGCCTTTTTAATCACCTGCTGCACCTGCAATCCCACCTTCAGCGATTCATGCACAAGGACACCCAAGTCCCTTTGCACAGCAGCGTGCAAAAGCCAGAAAACCTCATGTGCTGCAGCGGTTCAAGACGGCAGCTCACCATAAAATTTTTAATTGTAATTAGGAAAGACCAACAGACGCTGATCTTGCAAACGAAACTCACAACCCATGAATTAAATGTTAAAAAAAAATTCAACCTCAGCTGGTGCAAAGTAGTCTTCAGCACTGCTCTTCACAAAAGGACATGAAAACTCTGCTGGAGCCTCTCAATAGTTAAACAGAAACGGTTCTCGAGTGAGGGATTGCAGTTACGCAAGTACATTGGAGATGCAGGGGCTGTTCCCAAGAAGTGCAGAGGAGATTTGCTAGATGAGTTTAAAATTTTGAAGGTTCTGAAATAAAGTAGAGAGAAATTGCTTCTCCAATGGCTAAAGGATTAATAATCAGAGGCTGCAGATTTAAGGAGATTAGCAAAGTATTGAAAGTGACATGAGAAGCTGCCTTTTTTTTTTTGCAATGGGCGTAATGATTTAAATTGTGCTGCCTGATATTACCTTTTCAGGACGAGTCAAAATTGGATGAATTGATTTTAACCATTTCGGACTTCAGAACAGTGCCTTCAAATTAATGCTGCATTGAACCTGAATCTTCATCACTGCCTGAATTTGAACCACAGTAGATTATTGAGGAAATGTGAGTTGTTTTTGGTCAAAATATACATAATAAACAAATCCTTTCTTCTTCCGCCCTTGACACTGTGACTCCAAGTACGTAAAGTTAAAAATGTGAATCCAAAAAAGTGCTGATAAAACACAAAGGTTATTAGCCACTTAACAGTCACAGACTGGTGGAATGCGACGTTTGTTTCAGGCACTTGAGTTAAATATCCATGGGATTGTACACTCCAAGTTAATTCACTGATAAAGATGGCAAGATTGTAGCTGAGAGCTGTAAAAAAGTGGTCCATAGTTTTGTTTGAAATTTAATTCTGAAGCCCTTTACAAAATATTTCTCCTGCGCCACCCCTCACCACTATAACCCCACCTGTTAAAGTTTGTCTCCCAATTCCTCTTAGTTACTGAGCCATAGTAATTGTAAAGGTTTGCAATATTTGTTTACATTTGGAGCCGTCAGTCAAGCATGGCACCAAGACTAGGCCTACAGGCTCCAGTCTGACAGCAGGCTGTGATCCCAGTCACACACCCACATACTTGATGGGCAGCTCCAAAAGTAAACAAACTTCACCGTCTCGGGGCTTTGGAAAAAATGTGTTTGAAAATGAAATAAGTTGAGGCATTGTGGCTTTAAAGTCAATATCCACAGCAAAAAAACTTACAATAAAAAAATAGGATTCTGGAAAAGACTGTCTGAAAGTAAGCCTGTTTAAGAACCATACATTAACTTCACTCCTTTTCAAAAATGATCGAGAACAAAAAATTCCTTACTAAACTAGTTGTTCTATTTTGCTTTTATTTAAATTCTCGCTGCAAAGTGTCCTTCCATTGATCAAAGGTGACCTTGTACTCTTGTATCACAGACTGTCCATTTATGACTTAGGTGCATAAAGCCCCCAGATTGCATACAAACCCTATTCAGAAGTACAGAAGTGCTGACATGCTATTTGACTACAATGGCACATGGCTATGGTCAGGTGTAAATCTGGAATTAAACAGTGAAAACAACAAAAACGGCTTATCTCGCTCAAGTATAATCTTGGCCTTACTTAGGTAACACATGAGGTTCAGTGTAAAATAAATGCAAATGCCACTCTCTCTAGATAAGGCTCTAGCTGTTACTTAGGTTTAATGTTTCAAGGACCTTTATTGACAGCTTGAACAAGGATATTTTAAAAAACTCTGATAATCATGCAGGCATCAGAAAAATTCACTTTTCTTCGATGATCTCAGACAGTCTATTTGTCCAACGGTGTCCTAGGGTCTTGTAATTTTGCCCATTTAAAGATTTCAGATGCGTCATTAGTATTTCAGTGCTTAAAACTAATTGCATACCACAGTTACACATCTTTGCACTGACTGTTGGAAAATGCTGTATTTTGAGCAACTACTGTTTTTGATAAAGTGTTATAAAGTGTGAAATGAAATAACAGTTGCAGTTAACAGAAATAATATGACAAAAGTAGCCAGACAGGATTACAACCATTAGTCCTCATCGTGTTAAAATGTTTCAAAAAAAAAAAAAAAAAAATAGTAAGTTAAATTGCTTTGAAGGGTCAGAATCCAAGAACCAAAAGTTTGGAATTTGATTAGGTATAGATCATGGAAGCCACTGCCCCACTGAAAAGGAATAACCCATTAATTTGCACACATCCCAGACTGGGGACATCAAAATCTCTATTCTGGTTCATGATGTATCCCTTCCAAATCAGCACGCTCTCCAAAGTTAAACAGCCAAATAGGACACGCAAGCACCAAAAAAAGGTGAAGAGCCTGCATCCAGGCGACCTACATGCCATAAACTTGGAAACACATGTACATGCTTGACTCATTCTCTCCAAATGGCTAATTTGTCATTTACTACTGCTGTTTTGCAAATTAAAACAAAGAATTCTATGTGCTCGTAGGAGATAAATATGGAGGAGGAAAAACCTACTCCCAAGCCACTGACAAGGATCATTGAAAAAGTGTTCTCATGATTAATAGTTCAGTTATAAATGTCTTTATAACCCTATTGAAGAACACTAATAACATGGTTATATACAGCCCAAGACAGCAATTTAAAGTTTTGTACAAAGTTTTTTTTTGTTGTACATCCAAAGATCTACTCGTCAGGTACCATATGCTTCCAACGTATTTGTGACACTGATTAATTGTGCCACTTGGCAACTTCTAATGCCAAAACAAATATTGTCATAATTAAAATACATAATGTCACTTACCAGAGTCTTTTATTTATAAGAAAAGTTGAACTCTATTCCATTTACCTTGATTAATGAATTCTTCCATTTTGTCTTTAAAAGGCTGTAGATGTGCTTCTGGTGAAAGACGGCAGACTTTTTCCATTTCTGTCTCACAGGCTGCAACAAGAAAGGTGAAAAACCCCATTGACCAGAAAATCAAAAGCAGTCATGATTTTCATTACTTAGATTTTGAAATGGGTATATAGAACCGTAGATCGATCACCAAAGTATTTATCCTCAGGAGCCATGTAGCTGCTGAGAAGCATGCGATTGTTTACATAAAGCAATAATGCTATTTTCTTAAAATTAAAAACAGAAAATGCTGGAGAACCTCAGCAGGTCTGGCAGAGTCTGTACAGTAAAAAACTAATGTTAACATTTCATGCCCAACATTAGCACCAAAACATTAACTGTTTCTCTATCCATAGATGACCTGAGTTTCTCTAGCATTCCCTGTTTTTATGTCATATTTCCAGCATTTGCAGTATTTTGCTTTTATTTGAATGATTGAAATATTTCAGCCTGGAGGTTAGAGGAAAAAAATATATCCTGTATCAATTGTGTAGTCAAAGCATTTGTTTTTACAATGAACTGTTGCAGTAATTGAATGAGAAGAATTACTCTATTCACCCGTTTCAGGACTGGATGGAAAATTTCTCATTTTATTCACCAAGAACCTTGTGGGATGGTCAATGAAAAACATGCCAATGTCCATTGACTTCATGCAAATGAATTTGATCTCTTAAATGTTTATAATGTGCTTCAGATTTTTACATGATTGCAAGACAATCCAGAAAAGAACATGTAAAACTAGCTCCGTCAAAAATGCACAAGGAAATGCATCATCTAACAGGACAGCTGATGGCAACTTCTATTACTTAGATACACCCCTTGTTTAAAAGTGTTTGAGTGGTAAGCGTTGCTCAAAAGTACCAGCTGAATGTCACAAGGGAAGCGTTGCAACTGGGAACTGAGTGAATGTGACAACCTACTCTGCATTCACAGCGCAAGGCTGTAAATCAATATGCAAGTGAGAGAGTGCTTGAATTCAATATCAAGTCAGGCATACAAAGAAATTGGGGAAAAGAAAAATGGGGTTAACAGAAAATTGGGAAAAAAGAAGAAGAAAGCACAAATTTTAAACTATTAAGGCAGTTTCAAAATTTTCAATGATTACATGAGGAGAATGAGACCTGTAACAGTTAAATTTTTTGGCAAAAATTAACACTTACACATCATAAAATTACTTCGAACTGCACCAGTTTACAGCAAGCTTGGTTTCTATCAACCACAGAAATACACAGTGATTAAACATTACTTAAGTATATTTTAAATGGTGGTACAGATATTGTTTTTAAATAATTAAGGGAAGGCAACAGCCTAGTGGTATTATTACTAGACTGTTACTCCAGAGACCCAGGTAAAGGTCTAGGGGGCCGGCTCAAATCCCACCACAGCAGATGGTGGAACAGGAATTCAATAAATATCTAGAATAACAAATCTAACGATGACTATGAATTCATTGCCATTTGTTGCAAAACCCCATCTGGTTAACTAATATCCATTATGGAAAGAAACTGCCATCCTTACCTAGTCTGGCCTACATGTGATTCCAGATCCACAGTAAAGTGGCTGACTCTTAACTGCCCTCTGGGCAATTAGGGATGGGCAATAAATGTTGCTTAGCCAGATACACCCTCATCCCATGAATGAAAGCAAATCCAGAAGCTAACAATCGACAAACATAAAAAGAACAGCTTTTAGATATTTGCATTAAACCATGAATCTCTCCCATGCTTGAAGCTGCGATAGCACTGTGCATCAATATGGAGAGTACGACTAGCTTCAATCATGTGTAAGTTCACAATGACCTGATATATGGCTTAATAGAGAATCATTTGAGTGACTACAAATATCCAATGAAAACTAATTATCTTACTTCTTCCTTCATGGATCAAAATTCAGCAAGAATACTTGACTGACAGAATGTACTATTTCGATGGAACAAGTCAAGATATTTCTTAGCAACATAACAGCGGCATTATGTATCAAGCGAAACATTTAAAATTTATAAACCACCTCAACTTACTCCACAGTCTCAGGTCATACTTAATTGCCAACGCACAAATAAAAATAAATCTTGTGGTATTGTTTACAGAGAGACAAAAGGTGAAACACTTGAAGGTTGGGGACAGTGCTATACTGAGAGATGAAACTTGAGTTGAGATGCTACAAACAACCTCAAAGGATATATAATACAGTGCAAACCTATTTCCAGAGAGCCAAGCATTTGGGTATTTCTGGGAAATCTAGTTGTTAGGAATCTTTTCCAGCCAGACAAACAGGACATTTGGTTTGAAAAAAAGAGCCATATGGATTTTTTTTCGTTTTTTTTTTTAACCTGTTGGGCCTTTTGTGCACTCACTGAACTGAACAGAAAATTACAACTTTCACAGCAACATTCTGTGCACCATTCTGTCTATATTGTGCAAAAATGTAGCATTTATGAAAGCAACAGAGCTCACTTACGATAGAACACCCATGATAGTGCAAAATGTTTAAATGCACTGTGCCAAGCACAACAAAGAAATGACTTTGTATCCAGAACGAGAGAAGATGTTTAAAAAAAAAAAAGGAGCTTGGACATATACTTGAGAATAGGTACTCACAGCGTTCTGGACAAAAATCATCAGATAGGCAATTGGTGGATCCATAACACTCACCATTGACTTTCATTGGGCCTCAAGCATTCAAAGAAATATTATGGAGCTGAAATATTAGTGCAACTTCACCAATGTTTCAAGGTGCACAAATTTTCCACTTATCCAAAAGACAGATTAAAATGGCCTCAAAATACTTAGAACAATGACCTGTTTGGTGAAAGCACTACGGCTGCAGCATTAAAAGTCCAAAATAATCAAAATTCAATGATTTACAAAGTTACCAATTCATAACATTAAAACAAGTCTCTTTAAAATTTGAAGGCAATAGTAGCATTTTTCATCACTGGTTCCACGATGGCATCTGCTCAGTGTGGTGAATTTCTGCCAAGCCTTTATGCGACTGAACAGACTGATTCTTGACTGTAGACCTCTGGGCATATGGGGTAGCATGTCCCAAGAGGTACTGGGATTTGGAGTACAGGATATGTGTTTCTTTTTCCTCCCGCTTCCCTGTTGCTGCTTTGTCTGAGAAGCAAGACATTGTGACTGAATGCATGATTAAGCTCAGAGGACAGATTTTCATCACAGTGAAAGGTCGCAGCAACCTCCTCCCAGTTATTAATGTTAATCACAACATGCTTCAAGGGGAGCTTCAGGATGGCTTTGGAGTATTTTGCATTAAACATATTAGTACACAGTGCCGTAGAAAGGGGATACACAAGTTTGCTGTTTCAATTTCATTCCTAGCCCATGTCGCACTGATTGAAGAGAAACCCAGCATGTCTGGCAGTCTCTGTGGAGACAGCAACAGAGCTAATGTTTTAACTGCAGTATGATTCCTCTCCTGCTTTCAGAGAAGCGTCAGATTGGATTCAAAACATTAACCGTTTCTCTCTCCACAAACGTGACACTGGCAGATCTGCTGAGTTCCTCCGGCACTTTCTGTTTTTATTTTAGTTCTCCAGCATCCACAGTGCTTTGATTCTGTTTGACTGAAGAAGTTACAAGCACAGATTGAAACATTTTCCAAAAAAAGTTAGCTTGGTTGCGTTGGGATGAGGGGTGCAAGAAGGAAGAGAAGTGGGAATTTCATTCAAAAAGTTTGAATGCCCATTGTTCATCAGGTACAAGTGACACAGGCAGCAAACATATTGTTTTCCACTACAGAATTGCAACAGCCACAGACTTTGATAACTTGGAAAAATAATAAAATTGGACCAGTTATTTTTAAAATTCAACCTCCATTTTTCAACAGTTAGGAAATAAAATGATCTTTCTCTCACTGACATTATTCCTCGATCATTTGAGCTGAGGCCATCAATTTAAAAACTAGCAGGGTACAAATCGGAGCAGTATCAGATGAGTATTTTGGTGGAAATTAAATCGAACAAACCCACTTTGTCACAGTGACGTCAGAACGAACATCTAACTCATTCTCAATATAGCCCATCTGTGGCTACCTGCAGGGAGTCCTCAGTTTCCTAGACTAAATTCCTACCCAAAGTGCGTCGTTAGTCTGAACAAGCTGCATTTAACCACAGACGTTTACTAAACACGAAGAGAAGGCGACAGCCAACAAGACAAGCTTTCCAGTCTATTTGCTCAGTTTGCAGTGATTTATCTAAATGATGAACAGTGCTGCATAATCTTAGATCAATATAGTCAATCAACTTCTTTGTGCGAAGATTTTCTTGTACTTTTTTTAAACAAATAAAGTTACAAACTTTGTAATAAATATTTACTTCACATTGGAATCAACAAATTATGAAAAAAATTTTCAAGGTAAATGGTTTGAATACAGAACTTGCCTTTGTTTACAAAAATCTAGGGCAAGTGGAATTAATACAAACATAGATTCTAAATGTTGCACTGAGAGTTGGTATGAGCAGGGCATTTTCAGGATGGCAACCAATAACTACTGGAGTGTCATAATTACTTACAACATACATTTATGCCTGGCATGAGTGAGCGAATGGACTATAACCAAGTTTGCAAAATAGCTGGGAAGGCAAGTGGTGAGGATGACACAGAATCTAAAGAGGAATGTAAGCAGCTTAAGCGAGAGGGCAAAAATTTGGCTGATTGAATATAATGTGAGAAAACATGCGACGCTGTGCACTTTGGCAGGAGGAATAGAGGAGTTGAATATTACTTAAATGGCCAAAGCCTGCAGAAAGCTACAACACATAGGGATTTGGGAGTCCTCGTGCATAAATTTCAAAAACCTGGCATACAAGTTCAGCAGGTAATAGGAAAGGCAAATGAAATGTTAGAGTAATGGATGTCTACTGCACAGCAAAAGGCCCTTCAGTTCATCAAGTCTCTGCCACACAACAAGAGCCAACTAACTATTCTAATCCCATTTCCCAGCACTTGGTCTACAGCATCGTATATGTTGGCCTATATTTCAAAGGGAACAGAGTATAAAAATGCAAAGCTCTTGCCAAAACTATACAAGGCACTAGTTCAACCACAGCTGGAATACTGCGAACAGTTTGGGCCTCTTATCTAAGGAAATATACACTGGCACTGAAAGCATTCCAGCCAAGGTTCACCAAGCCTGATCCCAGATATGGAGGGACTGACTCATGGAGAGGTCGAGTAGGTTGGGCCTATACTCACTGGAGTTTAGGCAAAAAGAGAGGCAACTTACGGAAACACAAGATACTTAAGGGGATTGACACATTGAACTTGGTGTCAAGTTTTCTTTAGATGTGGAAAGATCATATAATCAAAGAGGAGATATTAACAAAGATCAAAGATAGGGAAACACAGTCAATGGAATTCATTCAGGGAATTCAAGAGCTCAGGGCCTAGTGGTTAAGTGCATAGTAACCATGGGTACAGCAAAAGGAATTGGAGAGGTACAAGAGATCAGAGTTGGAGGAACACAATGTTCTTGGAAAACTGGAGGTGGTTACGGCAATGGGGTAATGTATAAGCAGCACTCAGCACAAATAGAAAAAAAAAGGCTACAGGGAAAGTTTCGGAGGAACTGAAGTTGACAAGTGGTTAAAAGTTGTAAGCCTGTGGACTACACTACAGCAAATGTGGTCTAAGCAAACAAAATGCAGGAACCTTTTCCAACTGTCTTCATCTTCTTGCAATATGAGCATATCTATTTGCTGATCACACACAAACACCTCAAACCCATTCATAACAGGTTCCAATAACCATCAAGGCATAGGTGACAAAAAAAAAAAGCAGCTTTGCATTGTGCAGAGCTGGATGAACACAGCAGGCCAAGCAGCATCAGAGGAGCAGGAAGGCTGACGTTTCGGGCCTAGACCGTTCTTCAGAAATGGGGGAGGGGAAGGGGGTTCTGAATTAAATAGGGAGAGAGGGGGAGACGGATAGAAAATGGATAGAGGAGAAGATAGGTGGAGAGGACGAGAGAGTTGCAGTGGGAGAGAGATCCACTGAGGTTTTCTCCTCTATCCATCTTCTATCTGCCTCCCCCTCTCTCCCTATTTATCTCAGAACCCCCTTCCCCTCCCCCATTTCTGAAGAAGGGCCTAGGCCCGAAACGTCAGCCTTCCTGCTCCTCTGATGCTGCTTGGCCTGCTGTGTTCATCCAGCTCTGCACCTTGTTATTCTCAGCTTTGCATTGTATGGTCTCATCTCAGATACCAGTTTTATGAAATGCGTGTTGAACACAGAACTATTAAAATACAGTTGTGATAGGAACTTTATTTTAAAGCTGTACTTTCCCAAGACAATTCAATAACAGTAAGCTGCTATAGCAACTGGTCCTCAGTCTGTTGTGTACCGGGCTGGATAAACTTAAACATGGGGATAAATCACAGATCTAATCCCTTCTGCGATGGTACTTTGTTATTATATAAACATGTATAACGTGCCAGAATTTGACTCCATCCTAAGAAGCATGTCTGAGGTTGTAAATGAACGGTGAGTGGAATTTACCAAAATTATTTGTAGCAAACCGAGTGAGAGAACTAATCCCAATCAGGAACGGCAGTGACGAAGGCAAAGATGGAAAAAAAACCCATTTAAAATGACAAGATCAGTCAAATTGAAGTTAACTAAAACAGCATAAGTTCTCAAAGGGAGGGAACCTTGGGCATCCACATCTTTTTTGACACATCTTCCTGCATTTGAACCAAAAGCAAAGGAAAACTGCAGTAACTTTTTACAATAAATTCAACTAAAAGCAATAATCTAGACCATGGGTATCACAAGAATAACTGTCATAATCCTATCTTAGCTAGCAATCAACTGTAATTGAGTAGGTAAGAGAAATTTTGTTGACCTCGAGTTAATACTTCCCAACTTAGACACATGGCACCTCTAATGCAGTACAGTATACCAAAGCATTCACAGGAGAGACGAGAGATAAATTGTACATCAAGCCACATAAGGAGATTACGACCAAAATTTCATCCAGAAAACAGTAGGTTTTAAAGAACCTCAGAGCGCAAGTATGAGAGTGAGAGAGAGCGCAAGACATAAGCAGCCTGCTGAGCTTGGCAGGGTAAAGACAGAAAGACAGAGTTCAAAGCACAATCGAGCAGGACTGTCAGATTGGAGGGCGATCAAAATACACAACATAATTTCAGCATTGTCTGGTATAGCACATTGCAGGTAACAGTGCTACAACTCCCATTAGATCTGTAATTATTAGCTTTACAAGGGCAAGCAGACATCAACAATAAACTATTCATTTCATGAGAGAATGAATGTGAAGCAGGCACACTATCAAGAATTATGCTGGAAGCCGACATTTGGTTTAAAAATAAAGTCATGATTCAGGCTACATTTCAGATACACAGTCTTCTGTTGCTGAAGTTGATTTGCAGAATCACATTATGCAGTAAGATGATTTTTGATGAATACCGTTCGGTAGAAATTACAGTAGTTGGCAAGAACATAGTATCCACTGTTGGACTTGGCCTTATTGTTTTAACTTAAATCAAATAGCTCCAAGCAGATGAGTGAAATGGTGCAACTTTCTCTATAGAAGAGTCTAGGATTCATGTAAGGCAGGCAATCAACAGTGAAACGTCAGAATAGAAAAGGGATATGCAGCCATTCCACAAGACGATGACTGATGTGTAGCTTCACTTCATCCAATTACATTTTGCCATAATCCTTTTACACCCTAGTCCAGTAAAAATCTATCCAGCACGAAGTTAAGATTATTTAAGCGACTTTGACCATCCCTCCTTAATAGCCTAGTTTTGATTTTGAGGTTGTACATCCTCTTTCTAAATATCACCAGTCAGCAGGTAAAAAGCTTACTTCATATCAGACCTATTTATTTCTTTCAATATTGAAAACAATAATCAATCAAATTGCCTCTTGGCTTTCTGTCTCAGGATACAAGCCTAGTTTTTGAAATCTTGCCTCAATCAAACCCATGGAACTACCTGTGACTTTCCAGTGAATCTGTCTTGTGCTCCTTTGAAGTTGTGGTGTGCAGAACTACTCCAGATGTAAGCTAACCAGAGTTCTGCATAGCTGGAGCAAAAAGGCAAAGGCAAACATTCCAGCAACCTTGGAGTAATTTTGTACTTAACATCAATACACACTCCTAAATCTTAAATGAGCCTCCACTGTTCCCAGCTTGTCAGTCGATCAGGTTGAACTGCAGTTGAAGAACAGTGTGGAGTCTGAACTTGGGTGTACAAATTACTATTATGTGTCTCCCGACACCAAGATGAGACCCATATCATTAAAAGGTACTGAAAAACAGCTAGCAAAATCAGCTGTACTGTGGATCCTACTTCTCGGCCGTATCAGAAATGGGAGTAGGACCTACAAATTAGCATATCCTGAACCAAATTGCAATCATTACAAAAGAAGCGGTGGATAAATTTGGAACACCTAAGTGATAGTATAGCCTAAATTGTCAGTTTAGTAACAATCTAGTCTTCAAGTACTCTTCACAAGGCAGGCAGTTATTGCTAAATACGTCTTTAATGTACATTTTCTCAAGAAATGGTTGTTCAATCTGTATTGAAATAAATCATCTCTCCAGGATGCCATTTTTCTGAAGGTAAGCTTTGAGCAATCAGAATGTCACCTTGAAACAAATATCAGGCAATTTTTAGCATTTGTGTCTCAAAATTGAGAACTCAAATTTGGACAGTGTCTGCAATGGACTCCTTTAAACTAGCAAATCTTTGAAAGGGTTTTATTTTATTACTTGACCATTGTAGCTGGTTTCAGAATAGGGATTCCATGAGTAAAACTGGGAGAGGGTCAAAGGTGAACGAGTTAAAGAACATGAATTTTTGAACACCAAGATGGCTCTCTACAAAGATCGGTGATCTAAAAGCACCTCTCTGCAGCTTAAATTGATTCTGGCCGAGTGATGAATGCTGCAATATCCAATGTAAAAAAAGAGCTCAAGCACAAAGCCATCAATTGCTCCAATTGTCAAGGGCAGATACTGATTGCTGTGGATGATCACAAGCAGATTAGGTTACTATAAGTCATTAGTTGCCAAGAAGGGGGAGGCTGGGTTTTCACAAAGCCATGGCATGTGGAAGTGAAACAGTAATTAAGCTACATTTAAAATACATACAGCAGTTCAATGCTGTTCCTTTGTCAATTTACAGTCAATCAACTTATGGTTGCTTAAATGTCCCCTCGCCTTTTCTTATTTTAAAAGGTACATGTGATGTGCTGTGTTCCAGATGCAATGTGATTTGTCAAACTACTCAACGCTAAGCAAAACAATTTATTTAAACACTATTGTTAAAATACAAACAAAAGAGGGGGGAATTTGGAATAACTTAACCAAATATTAGATACAGTACCCATTACTAATTAACTGTTCTAATATAGCAACATCCCATAAACACACACCCCTCGGCAAAAAGGGCAAATTCAGACAGATGGTTACATGCAGTTCTCCAATCCAGGAGGAAAAACAAACAAGAGAAGATTCAGGGAGAACACCAGCTGGGAGACATTTAATGAAGATTCCAACTCCAGACCCCAATCAGCTTCTGTTTAAAACTAAGCCAAAAAACTAAAAACAAAACACTAGAAAGTCTGAGGGGGCTGGCCACACCCAGGCTGCTTTCATTGTTCTAACTTGTGTTTTTTTTTACAAGGCCTCACAAATAGTTTATTTTCTTAGAGACAGCTCAGCGCCTCTGCCTTACAACCTCTCTTCACAAAAAAACGGACAAAGTAACATCTTAAAGTGATAGAATTGTCACTCCCTATCTACTTGAAACCTATTATGCACAACAAATCATTAATAAGCAGCATTTCTTGAAGCTCATGATGTGTACACAACTGTTGTATAACTTCAACCATAATTATCCTAAGAGTAAGAAATGGTTAATTTAGAATTTTGACAAAGAAATTCAATCTGTCCTGGGTGTGATCCTATCACAGGCCTTAGAACTCCTCATATTCCACCCACTTTTTCTCAAACCCCTTTAATCCCTTACTTTTCTTAGTTCTACTGAAGGGTTATTTCCCTGAAACATTAACTGTGTTGCCTGACCTTCTTGGCGATTCTAAGGCTTTGTTTTTATTTCAGATTTCCAGCACTTTTTTCCCCCCAAGGATCCTGTGCTTGGTTAGTGAAGCTAACACGGATTATTTTCATCATCCAATAAAACATACTTCATTAAAATTATATAATCTTACAGCATGAGGTCACCATTCACTCCAACATACTTGTACCAGGTCTTTGGAGGAGCCATTTAACTAATCCTACTCTCCTGTCTGTTGCAGCTATGCAACATACTGAAAGCTGCATTTGCTACAATTCCATAGTACATTGCTTCCGTGCACTTACTCAATTATTGAATAAATCTGCTTAATGTTGATTCCAGAGTCCTTCTTCAGACAAGAATTGCTGGGTTATCAGGACCTTTCTAATAGACACAATACATTGGAGAATATCTTTGTATTAAAAACCCAAACTGCAACATTAAATTTGAACAAATGAGAAGTTAAATCCAAATGTTGCTTAAAAATGTTTGGATTAAGCATGTATTCACCCAGCATAGGATTGCTGAAGTTTATTCTACCTGACTGCAATCATGCAGTCACACTTATACCTGGTCCTATAATAGGCAAGTGCCGATAACACTGACATGATTGTCACAACATTCAAGGAAATGTATAGCAATGATTAATGTTCCACTAGGTCAGAATATTTACTGTGGAAATATACCAAATGGAAGAAAATTACAAAGTACACTGGTGAGTGGCTGTTTCACCATTGATTTGAACTAACATAATTCTGTAGTGTACACTCTTATCTCCTTGTGGGATAGCAATATGTACAATACAAAATGGCCCGTCCTCCAAATACAATTGGCACAATGCCCACCTCCTCTGATATTACATAGGTGAAGATAGCTAAATCTTGGTTATTAATATAGTTGTAAATATACAGCTTCTTTTTTTTTTATTCATTCACGGGAGAAGGGCAATGTTGGCTCGGCAGCATTTATTGCCCATCCCTAATTGCCCAGAGGGCAGTTAAGAGTCAACCACATTGCTGTGGGTCTGGAGTCACATGCAGACCAGACCAGGTAAGGATGGCAGTTTCCTTCCCTAAAGGACATGAGTGAACCGGACGGTTTTTCCCCCAACAATCGACAATGGATTCATGGTCATTATTAGACTCTTAACTCCAGACATTTTATTGAATTCAAATTCCATCATTTGCTGTGGCAGGATTCAAATCTGGATCCCCAGAATTTCATCTGGGTCTCTGGACTAACAGTCCAGTGATAATACCACTAGGCCATCGCCATCTACTGTGACAGAAGATTTAAATTTAGTAGTGAAAAGAATCATAAGTAGTCAAAAAGTGATCCACTCGGTGACCAAATATCACTAAATACAAAACTAGAAACTATTTTATTATTAATTTTATATGAATACAATAGACGAAATACAAACAAGAGCTAAGCTTACACTTGGATCAACTGCATATCAATGGGTATTCTTAAATTACACAAAATGGCATCGATTGTGACAATATTGGAAAAGCTTTTCACTGTAATTTACTGTTTTGCTCGCCATAAAATACAATAAAAATCATTCTTAAAAAATTCATTCATACATAAAACAGCAGTGAACAAGTTTATCGATTTGAGAATCTTTCCATTTGTAGCTTCTGTTTCCATAGTCCAGTAGAGTGACAGGTACACTGCTCATAGGCTAAGAGTCAAGAGAGAAAATGGTTTACCTTTCAAGTCCTTTTTCAGTTTACGGAGGTCCTTCTCAAAATCTTCAAATTTCATTTGAGAAACTTGAAACAAGTCCTGTGGTTCTGGCATGGGGAAGACACTTTGTTCTGTACCTGCATCCTGGGATGAGACATTTGGAATTTATCGATTGCAAGAAATCATTTCCCTACGTCTCAATCTAGTAACTAATGTATATAATTTTATTTCAGCAAATCTAAAATAAAGCTGGTTTATCCACAAAAATTACTTTAAAAATTACCAGAAACATGCAATTATTCAGTAATTAAAAAGCATACCTTGTCAAAATTACGCAAAAAATAGGAAACCAGATAGAACAGGAGATTAGTGCTGTTATCCTGAAAGAGATAAAAGTTGTTTGATACAAGGTGATACATTGGAACCCATTATTACAAAACACAAATGACAACCTTGTAGATGTAGAAACTGGTTAGCTTTGAAAATCCTACAACACTTCTCCACCATTCATTTCAGTCCTTCTCAGTAGGACTCACTCCACTGCACATGCCAACAAGAAACGTTGGCCTTATGGTATCTGAGAGCATGCCAAGTTGTCACAAGTATGAGAGCAGGAGTCTAAAATGCAACAGCAATCACCTCCAATAACTCAGTCAACTAGTCCCCATTCATGTTGGCCTTGATGAAGCCACCATCTTTATGAAACAATTCCTGACTGGCTTGTCTGCATAAAATCTAATCCTTCAAGAGTGGACGTAACATTCAAAAGACAGGTCAGTCAGTCTCTGAATCGATTTTAACGCTGCTAGCAAAATGAGATTTCAGTCATTTCTTTCAGGTCTGATGGCATTACAGACTATATGCCTGAAGGGGCAGCGAGTGCCAGCAGATTTTCTGACTGCTCAGCTATTGTAGCAAACTGTGACGGCAAAACCAAAATCTTGGCAGTCACAACTCTTGCTAATCTCCCATAATAAAAAAAAATCTTCAGTTAGATCAAAAATACACTTACTGATCACAAGGATCAACAAGGCCTATATATCTTTCTTTGGAATCCAAATTCAATTCCAATGCAACTCAATCACTTGAAGTGAACTGATGTGATTTTGAGTGATAGCTTTAGTGTTTTATATCAACAAAAGTAATTAATTCAAGTAGGTCAGTCCACTAGTTTCCTTCAGCAATGAAAATAGTTAAACTCAGTTTTATTCAAAATTAAGCACGTTACCTGTGTCGTACACATTTAATAGACTACTTATCTTAATCATACCCATTTACATATGTTCACAACCATACATTCCATCACCCGAAGTCCCATTTAATGTCTAGTAGAATGGCCTCTATTAGCATTATTCCAATTATTCGCTATTAAGTATCAGATTTGACACAGGACAAAGGGATGTTGTCTCATTCAACAGTCCACCAGGATCAATTGCTTCCAGCATAAAATAATTAAAATTTAAGGAAGGTTCAACTCCATTTACGCTGTTTGTATTAACCTTGGCCAATTTTGATCTGAGGTTGACATACCATAGGTGCAAGAGAATTGGGTAGTCTGAATTACTCAGCTGAGTGCAACCTCAGTTTATTCCACTACGATGTACAAATCCACGACCAAATAACATGAATACAAATCAAGTTATCCAGATAGGCAGTGGACACCGCAGATATTGAGCATTTCTTTTGGGTTCCCAATCTTTTCTATAATGATACAAAAAAAACCCAAAAAAGGTAGAGCAAAGTCACGATTATTGAACACGAGTTAGGAGCAACAGTAGGTCACTTGACCTTTCCAGCCAGCTCCGTTCCTCAAAGAGATTGTGGCTAAAAAGATTACTTCACGTTCTTACTTCACATTCTCATATACCTTCAATCACCTTTCACCCTTTGCACATAAAAAATCTCTCTTGGCTGTAAAAATAGTCAAAAACTCTGCTTCAACCGCCTTTTGAGGAAAATTTACAAGCCCCAAGAAAAGAATATTACCTTGATCTCTTATTTTTAAAAAGTGATCCTCGTTCTAGGTCTTCTCACAACAGATAACATCGTTTCCAATTCCACCCCACCAAGGGTCCTCAGGAACATACAAGTTTCAATTAATCTACTCTGTACTGTTCTAAACTCCAGCATGATCAAGCCTAGCTTGCCCAACCTTTCCTCATCAGACAACCCATTACTCTCATTCTAGGTCATTGTTTGTTAAAACTTGTTAAACTGCTTATAATTCATTTACATTTTACCTTTTTTAAAAGGAGGCAATACTGTATGCAGCACTCCAGATATCATCTGACTAATGCCATCTACAACCGAAGAATAACCGCCCCATTTTGTATGCAATTTTTCTTGTAATTAATGGTAACATTCTATTAGCTTTCCAAATTACTTGCTTTACCTGCACGCAAACCTTGTCCACTTCATATGCAAAGACCATAAGATGCAAGAGGAGAACTAGGCCAACCGATCCATTGTGTCTACTTTGCCATTTGTTGAGATCCTGAGATCTAATAAGCTTCACTTTCCTGCCTTATCTTCATAACCCTCAAATACCTTATTGATCAAAATCTGTCCATCTCAGCCTTGAATAGATTTAGTGAATCAGCCTCAGCAGCCCTTGGAGGAAAATAATTCCACAGACTTAGTATTCTCAGGGTCAGAAATTCCTCATCTATGTTTTAAATGGGTGATCCCTTAATCAGAGACTGAATCGGCTGGTTCTTGATTCTCTTACAAGGGGAAGTTTGTAACTCCTTTACTTTAGCATCCACTTTGTCGAGCTCCCTAAGAATCTTACATGTTGCAATGAGTACAAGCCCAACCTACTCAACCTTTCCATACAAAAAAACCCCTTCATTTCCAGATTCAATTTCGTGAATCTTCTTTGGACTCCATCCAATGCCCATATATCTTCTTGAGAAAAGTGAACCAAAACTATTACAAATAGCATTCCAAGTGTGATCTGACTTGTGCATTGCAGAACTTTTGCAAGACCTCTATTTTTCCATTCCATTTGAAATAAAGACTAATATTACCTCTGTGTTCTGTATTACCTGCTGAAATTGGATGTTAGTTTTTAAGCTGTTTATCAATGAAGACCCTCAAATCTCTCCTTTCTGTAGTCTTTTCTTATTTAAAGATTAAATTCAGCACTTCTATTCTTTCTGCCAAAATGCAATACTTCTCATTTTTCCACATTATATTCCATTTGTCAAGTTATCTCCTACTGACTCAACCTGGCTCGTCCCCTCTGTAGACTCTGTCATAAGTGTCATCCCAAAGCACTTTTGTCATCCACGAACTTAGTGATGGTAAAGTTACTTCCATCATCTATATCATTAAAATACATGGTAAGGAGCTGTGACCTCAGCACACATCCCTTGGCACTCCAGTAGTTACAAGCTGCCATCACGAAAATGCCCCCTTTATCTCAACTCTCATTCTTCTTTTCGTTAACCAATCCTCTATCCACAATTACACACTGCATATGACACAGCACAGTGTTGGCAATAGTACAAGTCTCCCTGCCGCTCCCGATCTTCAATGAAGATCGAAGCAAAGTATTTAGGCTGGTTCACTCTCTGACCAGTGTCTTCTTCCCCTCATTCATTTCTTTTAAAATCTCCACCCGTCATCCAATCCTAGATCTTTTATTGATATCATGCTTATTCCATTGTGTACTAACAAAGATACTCTGCTATTCTCTTTCCTTTCTGCCTGTCCTTTCGAAAAAAAGTCAAATCCCTGAACTAGGGTAACCCAGATCCCTCTACATCTCAGAGCTCTGCAATGTAATACTGCTTTGAGAATATGCTTCTCTTATTTCTTGTTCAAATGGACAGTTTCACATTTTCCCCACCTTATACTCCATTTGCTAGACCTTCTGCCACCTAATGTATCTACACTCCTTTGCAAACTTACTTGCGGCCTATTTACTTACCTATCTTTATTTTGTCAACAAATGTGGCAACCATCCTTCAGGTTGCTTTATCTATTAATTTATATAAACTGTAAATATTTGAGATCCCAGTACAGGTCCCGATGGCACAACACTAATTACATAAGCCATTTTTGTTTATTCTAATTCTGGTTAACCAGCCAACAGTCTTTCCAAGCCAAAATACTACCACCAACCTCCTTAGCTTTTAGCTTTCGTTTCAGGCAAATCTTTTTAAAAGACTTTTCAGTAAACTGAAAGGTTGTCGTCTTCTGGAATAGGGTATTATTGCTAGCATTCTGTTGAAGTTGCAAGAAGCCGTGATTCATGATTTTCTTTCTGTACATTTCTAACTACTTGCTCACTCTATGTTCATTGTATGACTGGCATAGAGACATTACTGATGCTGCGCAGGAGGGAAATGATCAATATTGAGAGTCATTAATCCAGTAGTGCTTCAGTGATGCTGTCATCCCAACTATTCACTAATTCAGCTCCCACACTGTCAAGGATTATTAACTCCTTTATTCCCTCATTAGTCATTGGAATTCACTGCTTAAAGAAAACAAAATCATTAGTACAAAATTAATTTCAAGGCTCATGCTTTATGCTACGATAACAAGTTCAAAGAACTGAACTGGTTCTCATTTCATAAGGATCAACAGTCCAATGCAGAGACCTTGCACAGTTTTAAAGCCATCAAAAATAGGCAACTTGACTTTTACAGAAGAAATAAAAACAAAGCTTTGGGAATAGGCAACAGATTTGGTAGCAGCTGAGGAGAGAAAAGCACGATTAATGTTTTGAGTCGATGTGGCTCTCATTCAGAACTATCAGAAGGAAGGAACAAGATGTATTTTGTGTCGCTGAAAAGTGGGGACAGGGCAGAGAGAAGGAAGAACAAAAGGGAAGGTTTTAGTTTGGGTACAGGACAAGAGTGAGGTTAAATGACAATGATGACATGAAACAAAAGACGAAGGGAGTGTTAATAGCTGTGGTGAGAATTCTAAACATTAATCCAGTGACAGTCTGAATAGAAGACTAAAGAACTAAAAGCAAGTTCAAAAACAAGATTCAGACTGATACTTGACTAAAAAAGAAAACTGAGGACGGAGACTCTATGGAATCAAATTAAGCACATTGCATTTCTACTTTTCTTTTTGAAGAGTCATGTTCGACTTCCAATATTAACTTTTCCTCTCTTCACAAATGCTGCCAGAACAACTGACAACTTCTAGCACTGATTTTTCTCCCCAGACCGCCAACATCTGCAGTATTTTGCTTTTATTAAAATTGGATTTCAAGTGTAATTTGGTGGTCCAGAAGTTGTGTACTGCTGGGGGGGGAAAAAAAAAAAGTGTCAAAGCTTTTGGTCTTGTATTCATCAGGACAATTTGCACAAAGCGCCAAATCAAAGAGAAGACAATATTTACATTTACCATGTTGTGGTCCTGTCAAAAAAAATAATTGTTGTGTTTATCACACAAAAAGACGGTTTTGAATTTCAGTGCCAGTACGACATCAGGTATGTAGGCCATACACTTCAAAGACTGATGGTTCATATCACTCTGCACATCACTTTGGCTGTTTGCAACAAGCAAGGTACTGACCCTACCCATGTAGCCTGCACTTTCAAAACTCAAGGGTCTAACATAAGATCGGATTCCACAATTGGATCACATTTGCCGTGTAGTTCCGAGCGTGGGAACGGACAACCAATTTATGATTGTTAGTCAGGTTAATAGTGTAGTGCACTTGAGTGAAGTCATCATTAATTGGTACATTTGTATGGCAACACTGGTACCAATCAGTTCACTTCTCCAATACAGCATAAGCATTATGTCCCTTTATGGTGGCATTTCTTGTGAACTGCACTGATGAACGCAAAATGAAGAACTTCAATAAGATGCATCTATTTCCAGCTGAAAACAGATTTTTATATTGCAGCCATAATATATGGGCAGTTAAAACCTATGCTGATAAACCTAAAGCAAAATTAAGAAAAATATTTATAAATGCAGATTTTTTCCAAACAATATAACAAATTGTACATAAGGTGGCTACATATTTGGTTAAGTATTAAACTGAAGGTTAACAAGTGGATGAGTGATTAATCTGAGAATAATAAACAAGGTCCCAGGTGAAACAAAGCAGATCTGGCAGCATCTATGGACAGAGAACTAGAGTAAACATTTTGAAACTAATCGGACGCTTCTTTGGATTCAGTAACAATCTTAGGTTCAATCCTGCTGAAATTATAAGAAAGATAACCAGCAGAAACTAACCAACTGACCCAACAAGCCTATCCCCATGCTGATTAAAGTTGCACATCAATTTTGATGACAGGTTAGGAACCAGCAGTTGTATGATTTATTTCACAGTTAATTACAGGTGGCGATTAATCACCAGTAACTTTGAAGATCAATGGCAACTGGAAGTGATCATTCGGAATCTGGCAGGTCAGAAAATAATTTTATTACATTTTTGTACCGTCTAAATTAACCAGAAATTTTGGTAACTGATACTTTATAGGAAGATTGGCAACAAGACCTCTCAAGACAATTTAGCACTGGTAAGAAATTCACATCACTGCTATTGACTCAAAACATACTTATACACACTTGAACTGCTCTGAGCCAATTTGCCATGAAGTGATTCAGCACATATTAAAAAGAACCAAGAATTATATTTATAGCGCACAGGTTCAGTAACTGGGAACAAATCAAAGCTGTTTTGTGCTACTGAAGGAAATGAACTCATGTTAATCTTTTTAATAGGCTATTTGTGATCGATGTGCTATTTCCTTCATGACTAAACTCAGCAACCTCTCTAACCCACATCCCAAGTTTGTCATCACCATTAATCGTTTCAGGGAAATTATTCACAATCCTCCCTTTCTTCACAATGTCAAGTGCTATTTCTGATCAGAATCCAATGTTTAGAACCCCAACCTCTTAGCCAAATTATCTATTTTAAATTATGCTTAAATGAAACATTAATCTCGCTCTGTATTTGTTTACATCCAGACCAGGAAATACAGCTCGTATAAATTTTTTAAATGGGTCAATTAAGTTTCAGTTTTCTTCAGGTTTAAAATGATCATTTGCAACTCCCCAGAGATAATTCTAATCGATGCTTAAACTGCAGGTATCCACTCAATATCATGTAACTTGTACACACAACAGGAAACTTGCTTTACATGTATTAGAGTTGATCATAAACTTTTGGCCACACAGCCTCCTGTAGCTTGCACAATTGGCTCTCCTGTATACTGACCATTAAAGAACTTTTCCTCTTTCTGTCAAGCATTCTATTATACAGCTTCATCTAGACCACAAAGTACCTGCTCCGTAATATGTCCTTTGACTGATACGTTACAAGCATTCCTCAATGGACATTTTCCTCTAACCTCGTAAAAGCCACTGCTTAAATCAATACCCTTAGACATCTGCTTGTGTGGGGAGCCAGCCAACGTCAAACAAAAGCCACCTTAGACTTCTTAGCCACAATGATCTGTTCTTGGATGGAATGCATCAATTCCAGTGTCCACTCTCCCAAAGGTGGAGACAACAATTCTGAGAGTTGCCGTGTGCAATAATTTTGAAGAATGATTTTGGTCCAGTAGTCAAGAGTCATTATCTGTAAGCACGGCATAAATGCTCATAATACCTAGTTTCCATAATATTGCATTTTAATCATTGGTTGAAGAAGCCAAATAAGTTATACTCCACAGCTATCTGCAGTTTGTTTTCTGTAGATAATTGTCATTCACTACACATTCCCCTAGCTTAGCTAAAGACACTGCTAATATTTCTAAACTTTGCTTGATCACAACACTACATTACAGTGATAGCAGGTTAACAGTTGGAAGATTACTAAGTTTGCATTCAGTTTGTTTGGAAACAGACAAGTGCATCTATCATATAAAATAAAACAAAGAACCACAGGCACTGGAAATCTGAAACAAAAATAGGAATTGCTGGAGAAATTCAGCAGGTTTGGCAGCATTTGTAGAGAGAAAGCAGAATCAACCTTTTGAGTCCAGAGACATCTACGCTTCTCCAACAATTCCTGTTTTGCGTCGATCGTGTACTTACACTGCTCTTCACATCACGGAGCTTCGGAAGAATCTCTAAGCCAAAACCATCTGCTTGGCCACGACTTCTGTTCCCACCGTTCATGTAGTTTCCAAAAGCAAGAATCAGACCCAGCACCTGCTTTACACTGGCACTTGTTTGGAGTGTCTGAGGTAGTAACAGAAAATAAGTTTTTAAGCTTAAGAACTTTGATTTTATTAATCATTGGTTTTGAAATCAAAACCATCATTCTAAGGTCAAGATGTTAAAATTAGCCCTTGAGTATACCAAAGCACACTCATGAGAGAGTTTGGTCCAGTTGTGAACATTTTCCTCTAAATTTCAAAGTGCCAAGTGAACAATTACAACGAATTCATCTTTCCCAATGTCCCATATCCCCAAAATAAATACTGTTAGTTCAAAAGCTGCGGTTGCCTAGTTTATTATCATCATTATGCCAAGTCAATCATCATATGATTATAATAAAATGATACACAAGGTATTTTCATATTAATTATTAATATGATTATTATAATAGGCAACAACAGCTTTTGAACAAACAGTATTTATTTTGGGAATATGGGGCACTGTAAAAGATGCATTCATTGCCTTTTTAAAAAGCAACGATTCTACATCAGAGTAATTTGCTCGGCCACTTCACAGTCAGATGTAAGTTTGACTATGTAGGGCTGGCAAATTTTTTTGGGCAATGAACTAGTTCGGTTTCTCGACCAAAAAAAAATGCCATCATTGCTTTTCAATGTCAGTGCACAAATGAGCAGACTTATGGATTACAGTCTTATTGCTCATCAGTAAGAATTGGAAATACAACCTATGGAATACAAGCTCAACAGCAGACATGCCACCATTCCCATTACACTGATCATAGCTTAAACATGCCCTTCTAGCCTGCTCCACCATTCAATATAAATCATTTGTCCAACTGAGTGTCCAACTTATTACTCTGCTCCTGCTTTCTCCCCATATCCTTTAGCCTCCAGAACTATACTAACTCCTTCCTGAAAACATTCAACGATTGACCTCAACAACATTCTGTGGCAGAAAATTCCACAAGCTCACCCTGTTGGTGAAGAAATTTCTCCTCATCTCAGTCCTAAATGCCCTCCTGCTTCTGGGGTTCAGAACTGGTTCATCTT
>NC_063340.1:72134122-72141258 GCF_021869965.1 Rhincodon typus
TCCTCTGATGCTGCTTGGCCTGCTGTGTTCATCCAGCTCTACACCTTGTTATCACAGTTCCGGTAAATTATGTTGTAAAAAAAGTGACATGAACAGCAAGATTAAAACTAAATCTCCAATTCACAGCATTCAATGTGGCATGCACAGTTCTAGCAATTACCAGTCCATGACACACAACTGTTGTAGTATGAAAAATCTGCAGTCGTAATCGTAGATTCTGCCTTTCAAAAAACAAATAGATATTTTCATGTCTCTTGTATTCCTGAGTGCTTTGCAGCCAACAAACGATATTCAAATTGTACTTATTGCTGTGTTCTAGTCAGCTTCTAGACAAATCACACAAAGTTACTGAGATAAGAGACCAAATAATTGTATTTTTCAGGTGCTTGAAGGACATGTCGCCTGGGAACTGAGAAAACTCCATGCACCTGAACAAACAGATTATGTTTCAGATTTTAAACATTTAACACAAGAGATAGCGCTGCCATCAAACCAGCATGCCATCAATGATACAGGTGATCAGAACGATGAAGTGGTGTGATATTGGGAATGTAAGCGAAGGGGTTAGGCAAAGTCAAAGGCTCCTCGGTTCGCTCTCCCACATTCTGTCCTGAAATTAAAGGATAAGATGCATCCACAGGACAACAATCAAGTAAAAAGATCAGTCCATTAAAAGACAGGACTGATACTTACCCAGTTGCAGGACAGTTGGGGAAGAAGGGGAGCAGAGGAAAGGAGACGGGAGATGGAGAGAGATCAATACTAAAAAAGTTACCACATATCTGAAAGAATTTCTCAGACGAGCAGCTTACATACACATCACTTCCAAGCTTACTATTTATTTGAGCTACAAATTTCTAACATGATCATTTGAGGTTCCGCAGCTAACATACATCTAATCAGAAAAATAAACTGGAGAGTGAACTTCAGTCCAAAAATGTACAGGTTTGGCAGATTGTCCATGGTAAATTGCCCATATGGCCTATGGTTGTCCAGGCTAGGTGGATTAGCTATGGGAAATGCTCGGTTATGGGGACAGAATGGGAAGACGGGATGACTTTCGGAGGGTCAGTGCAGACTAGATGGGCCGAATTGCTTCTATCTACACTGTAGGGTTTCTGTGATTCTATGATTTCTAACTTAGATTTGCAATGATTTTATTTTACCAAGGGATAGCTCCACTGCCGTCCTTCTTAAGAGTGCCATGGGATTTTTTTTTTTTTTTCTTTACACAGAGTAGTTTAACATCTCAACTGAAAGATGGAAAAACATACTTAATACTGCCAAGACACCCACTAATGATGCTCTATTTACTCAAGCCTACTTAACCCTCCAAATAAATACAAGGAAATCTCAGGAGGAAAATTTGGGACAATCACAGCACACACTTATTATAAAAAAATGCATTACTTCATATTTATGATTTGTAGCCACTGTCTGAATATTTAGGAAGTATTTCATCTTTGAATGATTTACCCTTTCCACTTTTATTATACCCATATGGTCTCGAATTTTTCTGCAGACATGATACATCCTGGCAATATTTATTTTCCCTTTGCCAAAGGCACGGTCATCTGGTTTAGTTTCATATAGAAAGTAAACAAAGCAATGCCATCTTAAAATGGCAGGGATATTTGCACTGCAGTACAGTCTAAAAAAAAACTTTCACACAGAAGAATGGTGTTTGCAGTTTTCAAGGCAATGTGTGTAAACTGACAGACAATCGTTTCTTCGTAAAGTAGTCAACAGTAGTGTTTAATTCACTGGAGAGCCATCAAGTGGGCAGAGATTTTATCTTCTCTGAAACAGAGTTAAGAGGAAAATGTTCAATTTGTGTCCAATTTTCACCTGCCTTGTCAGAAGTAAAAGGTTGGTCACACTTAAGTAACCAGATGCATCAGATTTGTTCCTCAGGCAGTTTTATGTATTAATTTGAGGGAGACTTGTCTGTAATTGAACTGATGCTTGTCAAAGATATTAGGTCACCCAGCAATCCTGTTACTAAGGCACACTACTTCCCTTCCACTGGAGAAAGAATCTGGCCACAGGCTTGAAGATATCACTCTACCATTAATTACTTCAAGGAAACAGCTCCTCTCACCGTTTTCAGTGTTTAATTTTCAGGATCACACCACTGTTCTTTAAACTTCTTTTACACACTCACCTCTGCTGTCAAGTGGGTGGGCTGACGGACATTGGCAAGCTTCTCTCCAAGCCCGCTCTAAATGACCAATGGATCAGTTAATCAGAGGAACAATTTTCCACTAGCGCTGGACTACCTTGTAAATTTTCACCCACTTCAGGGAGAAGAAAATAAACCTAATGTCAGGAGATTCTGTATTTCATGTGGAACACTCACTCAGTCGAGGCTCTCTCTGATCTTCTTGTGGGCCCCCGATACTGTTTGAACAAGATTCCCTGGTGTCCCGGTCAACATTTACCCCCCAGTCAATATCAGTAACACAAGGTGATTTGCCATTTGTTTCATTGCTCTTTGTGGGAAGTCAGGCAGCTCAACCTGTTTATTGTGTTTGTTATTTTGCAACAGCGATGACACTTCAAACATACTTCACATTTAGAAGCCCTTTGGAACATACTGAAATCATGAAAGGCGCTATACAAATTCATTACTCAGTCAGCACTGCATTGTTCACATCAGCATTAAGGCTGGAGCATTAATCATCTACTTACTGTGACATCGATATAACAGCAAATGTAGCGTAGCTATAGTTGACTCATAACTATTCTTTGGGTGATCAGAGATGGGCAATAAACCTAGCCAATAATGCTCACGTGTGGGGTGGGGAAGAGTCTCCTGCCTTGTCCAAAATGATGTCACAGGATCTTTGACACCCACCCGAGTAGACAGACAGTGCTCCGATTTAGCATCTCATCCAGACAGAGGCAGCTCCCTCAATATTGACACTCGCTGGTGTGCAGTGTTGATTTCTGCACTCAAACCAGGAACTCAGAACCTTGCGACTCTGAAGCAAGAATGCTGTTTCAGTAGCAGGTTATAAACTTTTTTTTAAAGCAAACACACAAACAAAACCACAAAAATAGTCTGTCTGCAGGATTCTGTGAACTAGAAAAATGCAGTACAGTATCCTAGGATCATTTAAGAGAATAGCCAACACCATTGAGATGTGGTGCAGCCTGACAAGCTAGAATTTGGACACAACCAGAAATTCTGAGCTGCAGGTCACACACATTCTACGACACAACATATTGGAACAAACCTAGCATATAAAATGCACATGCTGATGTTTATTCTTTCTCAACTACTTTGATATAATCACCATGCCTGCTGTAATATGCACAAGCTTACAAAACCGGAGGGACAATTTCTTTCATCTGTCTTGAAACAATGTACTTGTTACAATCCAACTGCAACTGAAGCCCACTAATGAGAATGTTTTACAACAATGTAAAAATTGGCACGTTTATCAAAAATCGCCTGACTACCATCAGCTACAAACCAAAGCAGAAAGGAACAAAAAGACTTAAATAACACAGCTTTGTGATCCATTTCAAATCAGTCACAAACAAACTTCAATCAAGTGATGTGAATGTGTGCTACTATGCTAATAGAAGGGGGAATGAGGCATTATCACAATCTGGGTCTCTCCACTCATGTAACAATGATCCATCTCCATGCAGTGTCAGTGTGGGAGTGGTGGGGATAAGGAAGAGTGGAGGACGCATTATTCCAAATGAATTTGTAAGCCACAGTAAAAACCCAAAGAACTGCAGACGCTGTAAATCAGGAACAAAAACAAAGTGGCTGGAAAAGCTCAGCATGTCTGGCAGCATCTGTGAAGGAAAAAAACAGAGCTAATAATTCCTTTCATATGGTCAGTGCTTGTAAAACAAGCCCAGAGGTATTTATCCACCAGTAAATCATATCCTCAGTACAGACACAATAGAAAGGAGGAATCCCATGACCCAAACAAAGGAAAGAAGCCGTAATTACTAATGGTAATTTTGCCATCATACTCCTGGTAGCTCCAGGTTCAGAGTGGAATTTAGGATTTAAACCAATTTATTATTTCTAAACCAAGTGAAGGTAAATTCAAATCTTGGATTACCTTCTTCCAGAAGATGCCTACAGACTGTAAAAACGTCAGCTTCTTTGATACCAATGAGCAATGCAAAACCAAGGCAACTGATGGTTATATGAATGGCTATAAATTGAGAAAGAGGAATATGCAACAAGGTTTGGGTATCCTCATACACCAGTCACTGGAGGTGAGCATACAGATGCAGTAGGTGGCAAAGACAGCAAGTGGTATGCTGACCTTCGTAGTGAGAGGATTTGAGGACAGGAGTAGGGGTATTTTGCTCAATTGTATAGGGCCTTGGTAAGATCACACCTGGAACAGTGCACAGTTCTGGTGGCCTCATTTGAGGCAGGATGTTCTTGCTATATAGGAAGTTTCGTAAAGACTTACTAGACTGACTGCTAGGACAATGGGGCTGATGATAACATGAAACATTGTACGTCAACATTGCAACCATGACTGGAATTCAAGTGAAAATTATAAACTGAGTTACCAAATTTACATCTAAGCTTAAACTCCATCTTAGTGTCTCAGAACTTTTGCGCATAAAATAGAGCATCACTACAGGGAAGTACAACATACTGATGTTCCAGGGATTCAGCTGTGCCATATATATCTTACATGAGCCAAGTCGAGGAAGACGCCAGACATCTTTCTTGCCCTGTGAGCTAGAGAATAGCATGCAACAAGGAAGTAATGCAGAGGAGAAAGTAAAACACTTGTCCTGAACCACCTATTGCAGGATCTGTGTCACAAAGTGAGAATCCTCCCTCTCTCCCTCCCTGACATTACAACAAACTCTCTCCTTCATGGAACATCGAATCATGCAGCACATTTCTCTTAATCCTGCACAATCCATCATTCTCCACACCCACTCTTCCTTTCCTTATCAAGGAAAAATTCTTAAACATTTAGTTATCTCCTTATAACATAAATTGGCACCCAAGTGCCTGTTTACCAGACAGGCTGTGGATGCCATGTCAGCTGCCAAACTCATTTATAAGGGACAGAAGCTTTTTAAACAATGAGAATTGTTGATATGAGGTTTATTTGTATGTTTCAAGGACTTATTATTCATCATACAAGTGTAATTAAAAATATTGCTTCATTACTAAAATAGAAATTATTACTCACCTATAGCTGCACTTGCCCCTGCCCCATTAATGGCAGCTTGAAGACTGGAACCTGTCTACATGACTACTATGGTCAACAAACCTATTTTATTTTATTTGGGCCCATGTGCATGTTTAGACACAGTTCTAGATCCTGGGAGACCTCTGCACATAATGTTCCTGAGCAATACAGGCAATTGACCGTTGAAATAGATTAGCAAGTTTTTCAGCCAATTTTAATTCAGTTACATAAAAGAATATAAAGCCCCATTCAAATGGCTCTTAAAAGGCAAAGTCTGCTTTTCTACCACTTTCACCATAAGTACTACTTAAGTAGTACCTATCTCTACATGAAAGGCTTAGTGCTGCATCATAAAACTGTTTTCACCAACTTGTACTGTGCTCTTTTATTTCGTGTTCATGATCTATCTTAAGGTAGCCTTCCAAATTTACATTTTACTTCTAATAACGTGACATATTATCAGTCCAACAAGATGATCTCTCCTCTGCAACCTCCCTTCAAAATTCAAGGGTTTCAAGCTCTTCTGGTAAAATCGGCCCACTCTATTGATCAAGTGCTATGTATCACAAACTATAGCTTTTAAACACGCTTCCAAAGGCCCGAATAACTTTGAACAGAGTAGTATAAATGTCCTGCAAATGGGGAAGAGTATTCATTTTGCTTTTTTTTAAGCGAGAAGCTAAATCTACGTTTTGAAAAATAAAACATGCAACAACTTTGAAGTTTTGAGAAAGTAACCTGTGCGTGAACATGTGATCTTAAAAGCCTTTATCAGAAACACTTCTGCTAACTGACTGATGAACAGGATTTATTTTGGAGAGAGACAAGGTAGAAAAGTCTCAGTATTGCTGACTATTTTCTTTTATTTCGGAATAAGCCTGAAGACAGCTTACACTTTTTAAAACTATGTGTATATGAGAGCTTTGTTGGAAAGCAACACATGACATTTACAACATAACCCCACATTGTAATGTTCAATTGTAAAAGTTGCCACTAAAAAGAAATGCATTTGGAGTTTCTGTGCCATTCACAACCTTTGGAGCTTAGGAATAAGTTCCCCAAATTTGGTTGCAAGTGCTGCAATGAATTAAATTTGAAAAATCTGTATAAAAATGGGTCAAGACTCAATAAATGCTCATACTGTCCCTTAAATGAAGCAAGTCAAATCTAAACCTTTTGCTTATTTCCACAGGCTACAAACATTAACCTTCTTACATTCCATAAAGCTGAGAATATACATTTTAACTGTGACTTATTTCATACAAACTCTTGTGTTAACCTTACATAACTGGACTCGATGAAAGACTTGCAGTTGGGATTTTGCCACCAAGCGCAGAATAAATGCCGAGGTATAAAATGGCAAAAATATTATTGCTTTGAATTTCCTACTGCCATAGCATGAAGAATAGGCAGAGAATCAGATTACGTTAAATAGAGGATTGTTTTGGAATGAAACAGTAGCCCTGCTACAAACCCAAATCTGCAACATCAGTGAATTACTACATAAGCTAACATATGGCTTTCAGCGTCGGGGTTAACTGCTCTGCTCCTGACTGCTTAGTTCTGAAATTTTGTACTGCTGTTGTTTTTTTTTTGTGCCTTTAGTTCCAATACTCACATTCTCATACAAGGCTTCAAGGGTCTCCAGGTCAACCACAGAATTGTCCAAGTTCAGAACAGCTGTCAAAGGGACAAAAGAAATAGTTGTCAAAACGATGACAAGTCAGTTGTGAAAGGTTAATAAAGCACAAAAGTGCTCAATGACTGCAGAGGTGACCTGCTGGTCAGATTGGCTTATGAGCTTTGGCGGTGCTAATGCTTGGAATTGTGCTCTGGCAAGAATTACAAACTAGCACACTGGTGGAGCCAGGTGTTAACAGCCACAGAATTCCACCACACACTCACACACTCACACACTCACACACTCACACACTCACACAC
>NC_063340.1:72141268-72206522 GCF_021869965.1 Rhincodon typus
CACACACTCACACACTCACACACTCACACACTCACACACTCACACACTCACACACTCACACACTCACACACTCACACACTCCATTATCACAGCCAAAACTCAAGATCAGAGGGATGGTTCAGACAAGGTTTCCCAGGCCTGACAGAGAATTATAAAAGCAACACTCGAACAGAGTGAGCGTATTCTCATCTCTGCTAGTTGTCAACTCCGAGATGACTAATCCAGAACTGAATTAGTCAGTTACCTTCTAGACCGTGACAAGGGTCAAATCCTCCGCATATAAATCTGACAGTTTCAGTTGAGATTCTAAATATTTCTTATCCATTCCCACAAATTTCTATACAAGACACAATGGGAGGTCTATTTTTCTCAGGGAACCACTCATTATTAATCCGATTCTAACTTGCGTCTTGTGGAAATTGGTAAGCAGACTTTCAATTAATTCAATTTTCTTCTTGACAGCAAGCAACATCACAGCAATGCGTACATTGAAATAGTTATTGGTTAACGGCTACATTAACACAATACATCTGTGCATGTTGTTATACAGTGAACAGACATCATCTACTCATGACAATGCTCTGCAGGAAAATGTTTTTGTGTATACTTTAGCCAGCAGCAACGTATTAACTTGTAACTAATATAGCACATTGTCCTGTCATTCTGAATGCTCTCTTCCTTCTCATTTCACTTGGATCTGAATTCTAACCAAGCTTTTGACATGGAAGTTACCACAATTTATTAGATAAATGAGGAATTGAAATGATTGCTGTGACAAGCTTTCATGGAGTCATGAAAAGTCCAGAGAATTCAGAACACTGATCAGGATACAGTGTACTAACATATACAGTCAAGTAATGGTGGATCTCCTGCAAAAATCAACGCCTTACTTTGACTAAATTATTCATTTTTCTTATGTATAAATTGATACCCTTTTAACCAAAACTTCTGTACTTAATACGCTCTTGCCATTCATGCCAAACTCTCACCGGTGTAAACCTACTTGATGGAATCAAAAAAATATACACCACTGAAGATAGCTTTTTAGCTTCTTTCATCTGAACATGAGAATGTCAAGGCTACCACCTCAACATGTGTCGCTTGCCTGCAATCTGGCAACATTGTATCAAGGAGGAACTGTGATACAGAGCCCGGTTCAAACTTCGAGTTGTTGAGATGTGGGACAGATAAAGAGAATTTAAAAAGGTATTGGAGAGAGAACATGAGGAGGTTGGAGGAAGCACGTTAACTGCTTATTCGGATACCCAAGGATAAATGTGCACATGGAGGAAAGTCTAACATTTAAACCACAGCCGAAAGACAAACTATGCCAATGAAAATCTCCGAAATGGCCTCACTGCTTCTTGCAGGCGTACCAGAATGTTACCCTAAAGCAAGAAAACTCGTTCAGTAGATTTCAAAGTCTATGCTTAATACTGTACCACTTTTAAGAAGAACAATTTTGTACTTCAGAGGACCAAGATTTCACAGCATCTCACTACAGAATTTATTGACAAGTTTACTACATACCAGCAGTTTGCGATTGAACATCACAAAACAATAGACGCAGAATGGCTTGCATTAAGAACATGAATGAGACAACTAAGAATTTGGTATGTTAGGCAGTCAAATCATGACCAAAGATGGAGAGAAGAGTGTTTTTGTGGAGACAATTGGCCATGGGAAGAGTAGCTTCAACACTGTGCTATTCTGTATGTTGAATAGGACATGGCTTAAGTCAAAAACTGATATTCAAGCATAAAGCACTCCCAAAATAGCAATTCCCAAAAGTAAGAAGGATGGAACAAGGTGCTTTAAATGTATGCCCAAGCAAAGTTTGGAACTTCTGACTAGGACAATGACAGGGAAAAAAAAAACAAACACTCTCTCTCATCTGGGAGATGTTCAGATCACACCTCAATGTTGATGCTAGATTGCAAGTCAGTAACATTTTAGTAATCCCGGTGGTCTAAGCAGCTGCATTCAATCTCTGAATATCACTCAAGTTCTTCACGGATAGCTTGAAAATATGCACCTAGTAACTGGATCAGCAGAGGAGAAAAGGCATTCAAGAGACACAGCATGGTGGCTTTCAATTGGTAATGCAGAGAGTAGGCTATAGAGACTGGCTATGAAGTTTGAACGGAGATAGTCAGCAAATCATTCCAACAACGTGGGCTATCCAATGGACTTAATATGACAGAAGGCAATGCTTTATGGAATGATTTGGCCAATGAGTCGGTTGCTGATGCATATGATGATGTCATTCAAGAATGAAATTGGGATGTGTTATTTGGTACTGAAGACAAGGAGGAAGGAGGTGATTTTTAAGCACTTTAATATACCTTGAGTATGCTCGGTTGCAGAGAGCATTATTTTCTGCACTGGGGAAAAAGACTGAAATTGTAAATTTTTTATATATATAGCTTTTATTTTCGATGATTTGATAAAATTTATGAATTTAAGCACAAGTTAATGTTTATTTCCAAATAAAAATTTAATAATAAAAATACTTTTAGCTACTTTTGGGGGTGTGGCCGGCAGGAACAGCTCCTGTGATAACAAGGGTGACTGGAGAGGGTGGATTGCAACCTCTCCAAAATTGGTACTTGTGGAAAAGCCAACCCCTACTTTTTAAACTAAAAGTTGTCATTGAATCTCTTTTACCTGATTCTATACAATAATTCCCCAGTGTACAGCAATATCTCAAAAGGTTACAGCCAGTGGAACATTTGACAAAACAGTCGAGTTTTCTCCATCGGCCCTGCACTCTCCGAAACACGTCACCTCCTTTTGGAGGCAGTTGCATGCTCTCTACCACCCTACCAAGACGACAACTTTTCATTCAGGAGCTTAGCTATGCTCAGATTGTTTAATCATGTTCGATGGTCCTTTGCCTGAAGTCTGAAGTGCAAAGAGACTTGGGAGTTCTAGTCCAGGATTCTCTCAAGGTAAACTTGCAGGTTGAGTCAGTAGTTAGGAAGGCAAATGCAACTTTGGCATTTATTTTGAGAGGACTTGAATATGAAAGCAGGGATGTACTTCTAAGGCTCAATAAGGCTCTGGTCAGGCCACATTTGGACTATTGTGCATGGTTTTGAGCCCCATATCTCAAAAAGGATGTACTGGCCCTGGACCGGGTTCAGAAGAGGTTCACCAGAATGGTCCCAGGAATGAAAAGTTAACATACGAGAAATGTTTGAGGTCTCTGGGTCTATACTCGATGGAGTTTAGAAAGAGGAGGGGGGATCTAATTTGAATTTACAGAATACTGAATGCCTGAACAGAGCAGATGTTGGGAAGATGTTTTCTTTGGCAGGAGAGACTAGGACCAGAGGGCACAGCCTTAGAGTAAAGGGAAGACCTGTTTAGAATGGAGATAAGGAGAAACTTCTTCAGCCAAAGAGTGGTGAATCTATGGAATTCACTGCCACTGAAGGCTGTGGAGGGCAGGTCATTGAGTATATTTAAGAGGGGGTTGATAGGTTCTTGACTGTCAAGGGGATCAAGGGTTACGGGAAGAAAGTGGGAGAATGGGGTTGAGAAACTTATCAGCCATGATTGAATGGCAGAGCAGACTTGATGGGCTGAATGGCCTAATTTCTGCTCCTATGTCTTATGATCTTGCCTGATATTCAACATTTCCTTGTCGTAGTTCACTATATAAACATCAGGCACTGAAGCCTGACTAACATGCCCCTGCCTCTTCACCAGGGGCACTGCATCCAATCCTACCTTCCTGGCTGAGATCAGCGAAGCACAGGCCAGTTTCAGTCCGCTCACCCTTAGAGTTTTATGACTGTTTTACATATAGATTCTACAAAGCCAATTTTACACTTCTACCACAGACCAGGTGATTATTTAACTAATAAAACTTTAAAACCTCAGCTGACACAGCAATCAAACAGCAAACAAAAAATGACCAACTGCAACATTTTTACTGAAAAACTGCTTATATTTCTATCTTCCCCTTCCTGTACCTCTCCCAACAAATACATTTTGTACTTACCACCTTCAATTCATTCTGCCTGGTTTATTGACCTTCTAGACCACCATTCAACCACGTTTTACTGCCCTGCCCCCACCCCACAAACTTTTTGTGTTAAATGTTCACTGTTTAACTACAGTACTCACTAGACTCAATCGCGTACACCAACTTAGTGGTATTCATTTCTCATTTCAGGTGGATTGTTGAGCCTAACCACATCATCATCGGTCATAGAACCAATTCTTCCAGGATAGTTCACACAATTGGAAACACCATGGTCACCAATGCTTGGTTGCTTGCAAAGTTTATAACAGAGAAAGAGACCACTTGGCCCATCACGTCTGTACCAGATAGTGCCTGAAGTTTGTGTCAGCGTAAATATTGATTTACGTCATATACTTTGCATAACAATGCACAGTTTCAAATATTCACTATTCACACTTATTATTCCAGAAGACTTGGGATGTTCTGAAAACAAAGATTCGCTAACCTTTAGTTGACCCTTGCAACTATCAGATTGTCCCACAGAGGCTAATTACAAAAGCATATGTATACAGTGCAGCTAAAAACATCATTTGCTCCATTGTATTTAACCATTGAATTAGAGTTACTGCATATTGAATTGAATATTCTTTAAAGCTATTTCAAATTTTACCCCCTTGCACCATTTACAAGACAAAGAATTCTGTTAAATAAATGTAACATCAAATGCCATTTAGAGTAAAGGACAGAAAATGATAAAGAACCATTTGGATTTTCACCGGTTTGTTAAAAAACAAATATCAATACAAAACCAACAAGAAATTACTGCAGTCTGGAATTATTACAGGATCCTGTGAACCGCTGTGGATCACAACAGTGGGGCTCTACTGGGGCAATTGGTCTGAGCAGATATCTGCCTGCATTTTTAGTGGCCTCTGTAAGCCTCATGCCATCAGGTACAAGAGAGGACTGCCGAGAGGGTAAGTTCTACTCACGTACCACTCCCACATCTTATCCTGTAGACAATGTCTCACCTACAAAATCAATAAGCTGGTCACATTCTTGGATGATAGTCAAAAGCAGGGTAAAAGTGCAACAGTACTATCCTGTTGTCCCACCAAGATTTACAGCAACTGAATACTTCTAACCATTTGTACTAGGATTGCCCAGACCAACACTTTCCCTTTTATTGTGGGTGCAGAAACAATGATAAGATTAATTAAACTTGATCTGACCAGAGCCACATTTGCTTATGTGGCGACTACTCAAGTATTAACTCTTGCTTGTTTACTACAGGTATCTCTCAAAAGGCAGACGGTCAACCCAAATCACGCTGTCAGGCGTGGGTCCTATTGTACCTTCCTGGATGGCTCCCAAAAGTGGAAGAAGCACTGTAGTAATCATTGCTAGTTTGGATAATTGAATCGTGAATGGTTTATGGCACACAAAGAAACCACTTAGCTCACTGTGCCTGCACCAGTTCGTGACTGAAGTTAGAAACTGACTAAATAGTTCTTATTAGCGTGCACAACATGGGAGACCAATGAGCAAGAGAAATCCATTGCATGTGGGTCTGGGAAGATGACTGCTGCCATCTGGAGTACACTTCAGCAGTACTGCAGTGTCTTGGATTAAGACAGCACAGACGTAAGAAGTCGTTTTGTGCACAACTCACTCACAGAACCTCAAACAGATCAGACTATGAAATAAAAATGTCACTAGTGTTCATAAAGAGATCTGTTTTTCTATAAGAGTGATAATTACACATATCTCTCAAAATATTTCAAACAGATATTCCTCAAATATTAGGGTTTATGATAATGTTGATGTGCATTTACATTACCTCATACATTAAGAAATTCCTTAACATTTTGTTTGTGAAACTTCTGTTTAAGACATTTTGATGTACACATGTCATATCATAAAATTGCACTGCCATCAGACCTTGACTGGAATCCTTAGAACTGTTGTCATAAGCTCCCATTTTTCTCAGTGGGCTGTTTAAACCCGAATTGCTGTAAATCAGACCAGATGTAGGAGCAGAAGCAGACCATTTGGCCCACTGAGTCCACTCCACCATTCAACGAGATCATGGTTGAGGTCTGTTAGATAAACTACACTTCCCTGCCTTCGCCCCATAACCCTCAATTCCCTTTCTGATTAAAAATAATAGTTCAGTATTAGATCTGTAGTTACGAGATTAGTCTGACACTATAAACTCAAGGATTGATTTTAATCCCGTTCACTCAACAGTCAGTTTGCACTGCATTATTGATGCTTTTCTGCTGCAATATCACACACTCCATCTCTTAAAGTCGTGATTTTAGGAAGGCCTCCCAACAAGGGGAGTGAGGATCTGATGTCAACGGCAACACTGCATTCCAAATCGGGCCATTTTAACTGTCGGTTTAAATAATGCCTGCACGCTTCTGGAGCTGCAATAACAGCTCGGTTCCTGACCGGAGAAGACTCAGGAACCAAAGGATTTGGAAAATAAAGATTCGCTAATACTTCTGAAGCAGAAGGAATAGTCCGCCTCCAATTTTGGACGACCTGGAGTTGCCTTGATCCCGGATTTCCTACGGTTACCTCTATCCGTGATCATGGACTTTCCTTTGCTATCCTTAACATTTCCCTCTGACTGTTGGAGACTATTTCTGACCTCAATCAATTTTGAGTTTCCATCCTTCACTGATGACTGTGAAACAGATATTCAAGATCACTGACCTGAGATTACCTCAAATTTTCTCTCCATGATGGTGCCTGACCCATTGATTACCTCCAAGATTTTCTATTTTCATTCCAGATTTTCTGCCTTTGTGATGTCCTTTGGCCCCATCCTCCCCAGATATCAAACCCCTTCATATGGGCTTAAAAGGCACAAGAATTCACAAGAGAGAAGATTTTTCGCAAACTACTGCACAATTCACATAAATCCAAAATCACCTTTTTTTGGTAACCATCTTTCACAATGCTTCAACATAATGCATCACCATCATGATATCACTTATAAAAGAAGCCAACCTTATTTGTTGGGAGACAAGTCAGACCCTAAAATTGTCAAACCTTTTACTATGCTGGTAATAGTCTCAAAAGTGAAATTAGGGCTACCTGATTGCACAAGAATTGTGAGCAACATACTAAACCGTTCACTGCATTGTAGACAAGACACTTCAAATTAAAAACTTCTTTTTTAAAACACTGAAACTTTTCACATACTCCAGCATTTCTTATCGTTTGCCCATTTCGGAGGTCCAGCCTCAAATTCAGAACTATGCGATGAAGTCTCAACCTTAGTGGATTCCAAAGATAGTGCAAGAATTGAATTTGGAAAGTCTGAAGGCCTGTGCCACACACTGCAGACTTTAGAACTTTACACTAGAAAATAGAATGATGCCCCATTCCACAGCAATAACATCCTCACCTTAATGTGGATGTGCACACACTAAAAGATAACCAGATTCTCGACATCTCACAGCTTACTTTCCAATGTTGAAGACTAAACAAGTTGGCAAAGGAGTTTTTAAAGACTTTAAATGGACCAAAGAAAAGCTGCATCTAGAAAGATTAAAAGGAAGCATCAGATTAAATAACTGGAAAACTCAACATAAATTAATCTACCTTCTGATTACATTCTCAATTACATTTCCAACATTTGTGACAAGAACAGTGTGGGAAAGGGGGTTAATAATAAAACAGCCAATTTCTGACTACGTGGAGGACAGAAGGGATAAAAGTGCAAGATAAGGGGAGACAATTACCATCAAAATAAAAGGATGTGTAAACCTTGCAGCAGAAAATGGGGGTGGAAGATTGGGGAAAGCAGAATGTTCTAAGGAAAAGGCTACTGCCACCACCCCCCCACCCCACTATCCCCTGCCCCTCTTCCAGATATGTAAAACAGCTCACGATCATGTACCTTACACCCCAAGCAGCATTTTGCCTAGCTTCGTTACTCCTTATAAATGATTCATTTGTCAAAGCTCACAATTCAGACAAAAAGGGGTCAGCAACCCAGTGTGTTAACCCTATTTTCCCCTGTCTAGTATCACTGCTTAAACTTATGCACTCTTTCCAATATTTTGTTTTTATTTCAGATGCTTTGCTTTAAAATTTTTCCAAAGCAGTTGATTTGGTGTGAGCGACCACAAATAAATTAACTTTCCTGTAGGGCATTCAAGCGCTTGGCAGTTTCAGGACATTATATTTTGAAACTGCATGCAATAGTTAGTGTATTAAAGCAAGATACGTTCTGCGGCTGTGTGGATTTAAAAAATAACTTTTCATTATTGTTAGGTTGAAAATTCCCACTTCCGAGACGAGCACCACAGCAAAGTGTAGAAATTCTCAGCAGCTCAAAAGACGTGTTTAGCTGCAGCAAGGAACAAACTGTGGACTGAATCACATTAACGCTGTACGTGTTCAGCCAGTTGCAGGGTTAAAGAATGCCAGAGCATTCGACTGATTCACGGTCAGCCTTCACAAACAAAAGCAGTTAAGGATAATTTTTAAAAAAAACAAGACAAAAAACTGAACACAGTTTTAAAAGGCCTTGAAATGAAAAAAAATCCTGCTCAGTGCTTCAAAAAAAAAAACTGAACTGTTACACAAGAGGAAAATAAGCACTGGCAAAAAGCCAAGTATAGAATTACAAAATCATTCATATCAACATCCACACCTTGCCTTGTGTAGTGCTCTTCATAAAAGAAAATATACTGAGTGCCTCATAAGGCAGGGAAAGTAGACATAATATGAAATAGAGGAGGAGTGGGGGTGTGGAAGAGAAGGCTGGTAATATAGGATAGGAAGGAGGTGGGAAACTTAAAACTGATTTTTTTTTGTTTAATGAAGATTTGGGCAGTCAGAGTAACAAGGCAAGAAGATTTTGGACAAGACTGCCAAATGGCATGATCACAATGGGTAAATTGGAAGAAATGGGGCAAATTACACACTAATATGTATTACAGACTGTGAGCAACACTCTAAGCATAGGGTCACTGATTAAACTGCTTTTTGTTAATGTAACAATGTTCCAAATATGGCTTCACTGCTGGCCAAGACTATGATCTGACCTTGCTAAGCTTGGATCCAATAAAATCACCGCCAACAAGGCTAGCAGCAACTGAGAAGAGGAGTACGGTAGGTTTCATGGGACAGATCAGTTGCCCCTTACTCTGGCAAGTTCTCCAGAACAGACACCGCCAAATGATGATTAAAAAGAACACTTCCTTTTCATTGGCTCAAAGCTTCTCCCCCACCTCAAATAAACTGACCTCAGCCAGTCCCCAATAATTCACCTGAAATTAAGAATTATCTTTTAAACCCAGGTTTCAGAAGGTTGAATTGACTGCTTGTAAATGGAAAGTGAATACTAAACACAGCAAAAAAAAGAGTCAATGCATAATTTAATGAAATCTCATTGTTGACAATTGAAGAAGTTTGTAACCACTTTCAACCTGAATAAAGGGATATAGGTGGAAATTGTTGTATTTATATTGTGCAAGTTTCTAAAATAAACTTCAAATCTACTCATTCAAAAACAATAATGCAACAAGTGAGGCAAGACCTGTACATTTCGATAATGGTCTGAATAATCTGAACTGTTCCAATTTTGCTACTCTTGCAAAAATATCTTTCCTTGACCGTTCCTTTAACAAAGCAGCTCTTGCTAACATTAGCCTCAAGTGGTCCTCTCATTAATTACTGCTTTTTGCACCTCTGCAGTGTGGAAACAGGCCATTCAGCCCATTGAGTCGACAACAACCTTCTGAAGATCATTTCACCCTGAACCACCCCCTATGCTATCCCTGTAATCCTGCATTCCCTATGGTTAATCCACCGAGCCAACACATCCCTGGATACTATGGGCAATTTAGCATGGCCAATCCACCTAACCTGCACATCTTTGGATTATGAGGGGAAACCCACGCAGATATGCGAAGAACGTGCAGAAACAGACACAGTCGCCCAAGGGTGGAATTGAATCCAGGTCCCTTACACTGCGAGGCAGCAGGACTAACCACTGTGCTGTCCCTCAACCAGAATTCTCGGTCTTAATGTTACCTTAGCTATGATATTTACAGTCTCACACTTCAAGAAAAATTGCCTCTTATTCACCAACATCCAAGAACCCAAAATTCTTTAATTGTGGAATACGCAAAACAAGAACATTAAAAAATCATGATGTTCAGGAAGAGCTGGTGAGTTTTCGTGTAACTTAAAAAGTAATAAGTGGAAATCTTCTTCCTCATGTGTACATTTGTTTAGTGACATTTTGCAATGCAAACACGTTAATTATCACTCGGGAGACAAATGCTCTCATTGGCTAAAATTAGTCAAAAAGCAGGTGTGTAATAAAATTATGAATGATCACTCCTCCACTGCTCCCTTGAAGCTGTATCAATGAGAAGTTGACAGTCACTGGCACCAATGGCCTCCTATTGTACCTGTTTGTACCACCAAAGACTGATGAAAAGACAAGTTGAAGAAGAGATGACGGAAGCAACTGCTTAATATAAAAAGTGTCAGCAGCACTTGGAATGCTCTCCACAAAGTGGAAATGAAAAGCTTGGATCATTCAGAATAGCGCTTGATTTGTTTCTGTGGTAGTGCATTTGTCTTTGACCAAGAAAATAACAGGTTTGAGTTCTATTCCAGAAACTTGAATGTAATCTGGGCTGACATTTCAGTGAAGCACTGATAGAGTGCTGTCAACAGGCTACTCAATCACAGTCATTACTGAACTGCCGTGCACATCCAGAACAGATAAGCACAAATACGAACCCAAAATAACTTTCTCCTTGCTAAATCATTTGTACATGGGGAAGATACAGCACGGTCAACTCAACAGAGACTCAACAGCAAATGTGCTCCAGGTCTGAATCTACTGATAAACATCACAACTTTCAAGCACATTTAAATTTTACCCAAATTATGAGGCCAATGAGGAATTCAGAACTCTCACACATTTACATGTATAATAGGAGCAGCTTTCACGAATATCTTGGAGAAAGATAAGTTCAATCGATAGTAACTGAGGTATTTAAGACTAAGCGGAAGCTATTAATTTAGTCTTTTAAAACAATGGTGAACATTTACTTCTGTTTGAAGCAATAAATTAAGCTTCAGACAAAATTAACTAAGGACAAGGTGAAGTAGATATCTGTGACTGATGAATCAAAACATTATAAGCCACCGAGAAATAGCATATTTGGCCATATATAATGCATGTCTTGAATTTCCAAAAGAGTAACAATCATGGGATTGCAACTCTAACCCAACAGTGCCCCAGGTTTCTGTGGAGGTTTTGCAAACAGTTCAGAACCTTCTAAAGAGGAGTCACCAGATTCTAAACACCAACTCTGCTTTCTCTCCAGATGCTGCCAGACCTGCTGAGATTCTCCAGCAATTTCAGTGTTTCAGAGTTTTAGCAACCACATTTCTTGGTTTTATTACAGGTATTAAACAAATGTTTCAAGGTTGACCTGTTCACCCACTTGCTCCTAAGATTTTAGGAAAGTCTTGTAAGTGCTTGAAGATGATAGTCTATGAGCCCAATGATGCCATTGGTTAGTCTACAATGTCATTAGATTCACCATTTCAACGATTCACGTCTTCTTAAAGCTAAACTAATCTTTTATCTGAGAGTATTTTTCAAGGGAATTTGAATTGACCCATTATTAAATAGTAATTACCTCTCAAAGGGGAAAGGTGGTATCAGAGGACAATACAGGTCAATGGAAGAAGAATCAATGACGCCTGACACAGCTGACAAAATTTCAACAAAAAAAAAGTTTGGCCAACACCTTCAACTGTTTGCACAGTGGATTGGAGTTAGGTTTCATGAGCAACAAGGAAACGTATGGATTTGACAGAATTGTACAACACCGGGCTAAAACCTAAGAGCATGTATTATTTCTGAAATAAGTGAATATTTTCAATTTTGCTACATTATGAAGGATTTTTGAAATGCGCTGCAAGGCAAAGGACTTAGGAAAGAAAAATGCCATTGGACAATATTAAGTTACAACTCTTGCACGTAGCACACAACTGTCAATTTCAGCCATTACAACTTAGGTGAACCATCGATTGTGAAACACTACACGGCTGTTTTTATTTGCCAATTTCATGACCTGCTGATCCTAAAATACTGAACACAATATTACGTAAAGCTTGGATGTAACAGCATAAAACACAATTAACAGCATGCAAAATCCACCAGTACATTCCTTAGTGTCCTTATAAAGTGAGTTTCTTAATAACATATTCAAACTGTCAAACGTTCAAGTTCCACTCCATTTCAGGGCTTGAGCACAAACACTTAGGATGACAAACTTATACAGTATTGATGGAGAACCGCTGTGTTGGAAGTGCCATCTTTCAGATGAAACACCAAACCTGTTCTATAAGGCAATTATCCCCCGAAAAAGGTTAAATGACATGAGATAAGCTTAACCTTTCAGAATGAAAGTCCTATTCCTAGGAGTAGACACTTAATGTTCTAGTTCTATTCCAGTTCACTACTAATGTCTATGTAGCTTATGTGTACTTACTTTTAAGTACAGTCCAAGGCCTTACTACACCCTCTCATGTAACTCAGATGCAATGCAACCAGCTATTAAGTACATGTAAAAAAAATCTGTTCATCAAGGCCAAGCCACATTTCTGCCCAAGTCTACATGGGCTTCCTTACCACTTGGTACGAGTAACTTCGAGCAATACTAATGAAACAGATTAATGGCAGTGAATCTACCAGAGACATCTCCGATGATTCAAGTGGATACAACCACAATACACAGCATGCCTGCAGAGATGGTATCTGAAAATATACCAAAACCAAAGCCACATCTGCCCTCTGAAGTAGATGTAAAATAATTCACATTATCATTATATGAGGAAGTGGAGACTTACTCCTCATCTGGCCAACATTTTTCTTTCAATCAGTACTACAAAAACAAATTATCTGGTCATCATCACTACACTGTGCGAGACAGTCTGCTCTGTTTCTAACGTTACAACAGCAATAAAACCTCAACAGTACATCACTGGCAGAAGGCAATGGCCAAATTGTATTATTGCTTGACTATTAATCCAGAGACCCAAGTAACATTCTGGGTTCAAATCCCACTATGGTGGCACTTGATTTCAAAGAACAATGCAGCACAGGAGCAGGCTCTTCGGCCCTCCAAGCCTGCGCCGACACATTTTGCCCTTCCATACTAAAACTGTCTTCACTTACAGGATCTGTATCCCTCTATCCCCTTCCTATTCATGAATTCATCCAGGGGCTTCTTGAATACTGCTATTGTGTCTGCTCCCATCACCCGCTCCGGCAGCATGTTCCAGGTACTCGCCACCCTTTGTGTGAAAAACTTGCCTCACACATCTTTTAAACAACACCCCACCACACTCTTTCCCTGTACCTTGCACCGGCATCCCCTAGTAATTTACCCCTCCACCCTGGGGAAAAAGCCTCATACTTTCCACCTTATCCAAGCCATTCACAATCTTATAAACTTCTATAAGGTTGCCCTCAACCTCTTGTGTTCCAGTGAAAAGAAATCCAGTCTATCCAATCTTTCTTCATAGCTAGAATTCCCCATACCAGGCAACATCCTGGTAAACCTTTTGTACCCTCTCCAAAGCATCCACATCCTTCTGACAATGTGGTGACCAGAACTGGACGCAAATTTCCAAGTCTAGCCTAACTAAAAGTTCTATAAAGCATAACTTGCCTATCCTTGTACTCAATGCCCCATCCAATGAAGGCAAGCATGCCATAGACCTTTTTCTTCCCCAATTAAAAAACAAATCTAGAAATATGTATCTAATGATGAAATCATTGTCAATTTTTGGGGAAAAACCATCCGGTTCACAAATGCCCTTTACTGAGGAAACTGCCATCCTTACCTGTTCTGATCTACATGCATCTTCATACCTACAGCAATATGGTTGACTCTGAAATACCCTCTGGGCAAGAAACGCTGGCCTAGCCAGTGATGTCCACATCCAGTAAATGGATAAAGCCTGTTCTGACTTATATATGCATTAACATAAATACAAATCCTTATTCTTTGAGATTTCCCCACAATTAAAACACAATTAGATACTGAAACAAAACAGAAGGAAGGAGGCTGACAGATTAAGTCTCAACTACAGCCACTGTGTTCTATGAAAGGAAACAAAGTTATTCATGTTGGACCGAGAGAGAGCATTTTAAATATGCATTCAACACAGTGGAACAGTAGAGCAGCAAAGGGATTTGAAAATATAAATACAAATTATTGCTGGAATATTAAAAGGAAAAAAAAAGGAGAAAATTCTGGATGCACTGACCATAATCATTCAACTTTACGACGAGGTTAAAGATTTGGAATAAGTGGTCAAAGCGTGGAGGAGCCAGATGCAACTGTGACTTTCACAAGGTTGGGGTTGGGGAGGGTTGCTGCTGAAGAATTGTCTGAAAGGAAACACTGGTTACTGGGAAAGGCAGGAGAATGAAATTATCTCAGCTGCTCGCAGACAGCAGACGCAACCGTGATGGGCTCAGTGCCTGCCTGCCTTTCTTACTGTAAGCATTCTATGATCCTATTTAAAGCTCAGTGGTACACTACAGAACCAAAAAAAACCAAAGAGCATTTAGCTTTTTCTCAAAGGAGTTGGAATATCAAAGTGATACTCTATGCTGCAGTTGTAGACTCCTCATTAAAATCGATCTGGGGGTACAACTTTCAGTTTTGGCAACAGCACCTGAGGAGCAAAATATGGCTTTTGAAGAACTGAATCTCAAAGTCAAATGGAATAATGTTGGGCCAACAGGGTTAAATTACTAGGACAGGTTGAATAAATTTGGCTTATTTTGTTATGAACAGATGTGGGTAGGGTGAATCAGATCCCTTCTTTTTAAGCCTTACGACTGACTGCAAAGATGTTAAATTTCTTTTAGAACAAAATAAATTATATTTAAAACATAGTACGAGTCAAAATTAAGGAGCCAATTATAAAGATTTCTTAAACAAAGAAAGAAAAATTTCATTTGTTTTTTAATCTCCAAGAAAAATAAGAAAAAGCAACAAGCACACACAAATACAAGTATAAAAGATTTTAAAAAGTGACACAGCATCTGGTACAAAAAAATGGAGATCAGGAAAAGGTACATGTTCAGTCTGTTGATCAGTCTGTAGGAGCAGAATTAGGCCATTTGGGCCATTGTGTGTGTTCTGACACTCGATCATGGCTGATATATTTCTCAATCTCATTCTCATGCCTTCTCATCATATCCCTTGATCCCTTCAATAATCAAGAATCTATCTTTGTCTTAAATAAACACAATGACTTGGCCTCCACGGTCTTCTGTGGCAATGAGTTCCACAGATTCACCATCCTCTGGCTGAAGAAATTCCTCATCTCAGTTCTAGAGGGTCATCCCTTCATCCTGAGGCTGTGCCCTTGGATCTTAGTGTCTCCATCTTCTCCACATCCAGTCTATCCAGGCCCCTCAGTATTCTGTCAGTCTCAACCAGAGCCATACTACCCCCATCCTTCTAAACTCCATTGTGTTCAGACCCAAAATCCTCAACTAGTCTTTACAGTAAGTCCTTCATCCCTGGTAACATTTGTGCAGTTTTGAAAGTCCCTGTGTTCTTGCAGCATTAGTTTCAAGTGGAGGCCAGAGTTGTTTAACTCATGACTGTATCCTCAGCAGTGATGACACTTGGACATATATGAGTTCTCAGTGACTGGATGCGTCTCTGATTTGCTTTTTAACCAGGTATGGTCTTCACAGAGGCGGAGAAAAAGCAGATGGAGAGCATTAGCAAGCCTTACAGTTTTCCTGTTATGAATCCATTTTCATTAAACGTCTCTACCCCAAAAGTGGTTGCCTCAAATTCTTGTAACCAGTTGTCTTGTGAGGTCCCCCAGTCTGTTGTAGCTGCAGACAGGATACCTCTAAGCTCCCAGGTGAGGAAGGGTGGCCTGACTCCCCTTGGTTTTTAACCTGCCCTCTCAGCTGGTCACCTCCTTTCTGTTGAACTTAATTTGGATCTGGGAGAAGGGTATATTTTTTAAAAAGAGTAAATTTAACCTGAAATTAACAAAAAGAGCAGGTTAATTTTTTTAAACCATTTTAGTCCATGAAAGGTCTCGGTATTTATCGAAAATTGACCGTTTTTACCATGAACATCATTCCTTGAGATAGACTGAAGAGAATTTGATAGGGTAAAAAGAAGCCTTTTTTTTTCCCAGACGTGGGAAATCTACAACAAATTAGAGTTAAGCCTTTCAAGAATTTCTCACCCCATCCAACGCCACCCCCACCACCACCACCAAAAGGTTCATAAAAATCTGGAACACACCATTAAATAGCTGTGAATGCATACACAATTAGAATGCTCATGACTGAAGATGGATTTAATCAAGAGTATTAAAGAGTCTAGGGTTAAGTCAGGAAAGTGGAGTTCAGGCACAGTTCAAAACACCAAATACAAAAACAAATGGCAGGGTAGTTTTGAGGGACTTAATTGCTTACCCCAACAAAAACATCGTTTTTTAAATCACTATTATTCTCTACATTACTGGTGCCTATTGACTATTTAATTCACTTAAAATGAAGCTTTTCTTTAGCCAATCCATGCCAATTCTCTTTCCTCCCTTACCAATCTCTCTCTCTGGAGTTCAAGTTCAAATGTTTGCCTTTCTCTTGCAAGTTCAAGTTCTTGCATTTTTTTTCCTTTCTATTAAAAGCTGCTTCATCTGAAACTTATTTCAAGACAACTAAAGCTGCGTTTCAACAGAGTGAAACTCTTTCTCTGATCCCAGATGTTGTGTTATCACCTCAACTATATCTGCTAATTCAGCCCTTGCTTTTAATCCAAACTGCAACTTTTCTGCTAATGTTATTAACTTATTCTTGGCGAATTCTTGTAAATTACTCTAATTAATTTTCTCTCTCCAACAAAGTCATAGCAGCTGAGAAAGCCATTTTAGTTCTATCTGTATAGTACAATTCAGCATGAAAATCTGAACCTCTGCAAGTCCCAGCATTTGTATTGTCTGTGGATTTCAAATCACACAACATCCCAAAAATTGTGATCAAGATCAGACCACCAATTTAAGTTTACAATCTGGCTAAAAGATCAGTCAACTTTATATAAAAAAAAACTTACTATGTGCGAGATCACAGCTATTTACGAAGAGAATAAAGCCACAAGATTCTAAAATTTTGAACATACAATAAAATTGTGAAGTTGGAACAGTAACACAACATATATATAAAATTTATAAATAGCCAGAGATAAATATTTTTAACGTACAAACTATTGGAACACAAAGGATCATATCAAGTAACAAATGCTGTCAAGACAGCTCCCACAATTTCTTGGTATCATCCCTGACGTTAAATATTATTAAACTTTACAACCAATGCCAATTTCTTCTCTTTTGAAGATCTAGCTTTGGCATTCCCTCAAAAGCCATTCTGTCAAGGCTGCTTCAATGAGTGCTCACGTTCTGGCAGTTCACTCTCCCATCAGAATTGTGCTCCCCTAGATGCTGGAAACTGCACATCAGAAACTAGCACAGGCTCAAATGCAACTTTTCTCTCAAGCTAATTTCACCAAGGTAGGTCTACCTCTCATTTCTATTGCACAGCTGCACAAAGTAAACACAACTTGTGGGCTTCCTTCACCCTTTCTTTCAACTGCAAAGTAGTACCAACAGCACATGGTTTCTTCTGAGGTGCCTCCAACTCTTTCTTTGAGCCCTAACTCCAAGGCTTAGCTGCACCTCTTGGATCCCTTGACTTTTGGACTTTAACAGCTCGAAACTTGTTTTGGGGTGGGGGAGGGGAGGGGGGGGAGGCGGTGTGTGTGGGAAAGCCTCTACTATCTGCTGTAATGTAGCTGATGACTAGAAGGCCAAAGGAAGCAAGTTTCTCTTCTTAATGTCTCTACCCAACTCCCTAAAATAACCATTGAACTTGTTACGAGTGATCTATTTAGAACTTCCAACATGTTTCACCTTTATTGTTAGGCAATTTGGAATGCAACTAATACTTTGCAACAGTCAACTGTAGCAAACCTCTGGAGCTAAAATGTTACATTAATCACAGATTGCTGGCTTGCCCAACACAAAATAGATGCAAAAGGAGGCTTTTCATCACAAGGACTCCAGGGAAAGGATAGAGAAGTAGGACTAGCTATTACACACAGCTGACATAGACACAGTGATCTGAATGGTTCCTATCATACCGTATCTATTCTATATGAAAGCAGGAATTTATTTTGCAAGCTGCTGCTTGGGAAGGTAGGGGCACATTGTTCAAGACGATCTTTCAAAGTTGGAAATTGAGGCGGAGGAGAGATTAAATTGAAACAGGTTTTAAACACCATCACAGATTGCATATTGAAACTTCAGTTTGATAAGTACTTGTGACATTTTACTCACCAGATTAACATTACCTCAGCACCAAAAACAACATAAATACAAAGAACAATGGCAAAATTTCTCTTTTAGCTTGGACAATATATTCAAAAAACGTCAGGAAAATTGGCCTGATACACTGATCTGATTTTCTGTATTTTATTGTGTGTCTATTATTTAATTTCATTGTTACAGGACACTGATGGCTTCTCATACATAGTAAATCTTTCAGGTAGATTAAAGGAAGTAAAATAATGCTAGGATATGAAGCTTTTCAGTTAAGTCCAATAACTATATGCAATCATTCTGTGCAAAAATAATTACTGTTCCCTTTTGTTTCATTTGGTTTGATCAAATCAATCAACAGGATTCAGCATTTTCAACAAGGATCTTTCTTGAACTGACACTGAACAACGCACATTAGCAAAACAGCAGAATGATTCTCAACTCCAAGTCAGGTCTTGGTTTCTTGCTTTCACTTAAATCCTTATCACAGCCTTACAATGCACCGACTTTAATCTTTCCTCCCTCCCTTCCCTCTTCATTTCCCTGTACATCAAATTGCTTGACATCCTCATCACGCTCCTTTCCCCCCTCAATCTCTGTTGGTACATGAATCCTAAACTTACCTTCCATTTCTCATGGTCTCACTGCACCTGTAGTTTCTGTAACAGAACTGCAGCCTCTAATTATCTTCTCCCACCTCTCCTACTTTTAGCATCATCCAGAGTCCTTCAGAAATCTCTTCCTCATCAACATTTAACCTCGCAACATGGTCTGCAGTTATGGCAGTGACTTTTGTATACATGGCAGTGTAACCCTAACCCTAACCGAGCTCTCGCTCTACCACCTGTTGAGGAGCCTCAACTGTTAATGCCATTAGATACCTTGCACAATGCAGTTTAGAGACTGCAGGACAAAACGAATGGGAAAGCTTGTACAATTCCTTGATCCGGAAATCTGTGCAATCAGGAATATAACTCCCGGCAAGGCCACACAACCCAAACAATCAAAAGGCCAGACTGAAGACCGGTTCTTCTGGGAGCAGGTCAAATCAGGTTGACAACCTGTCCACGTCACAATGTGTTTCATTGTGGAAAGAACCCAGAGATAAAACAAATTTGTTACAGATTTGCAAATATAAACATGAAGTGTGGAAAACCGCAATTCATGATGCACAGCATTTTGATGGGAGTCAAATATCTTGCTCTAACAAACAACACTGCAAGAAACGGGTTGCCTCATGGGACATTATGCACAGAAGACTAACTAATACGAGTCATAATATCCTCTGGCTCGACAGAAGGAAGGCTGAAGTCATCAACGCTGGCTCAATACCACAGATTCCACTGCCTCCCTTGGCCTCTACGAGGCTGAAAGATCACTGATGAAAGTCACGTATTCCTTGGTCACCTCCAGACTTCATGACTCTATTGTTGCCCATGATTGTCTTTCATCTTTCAGTCTTTGTAAACTCCTTGCCCAAAATCTTCCGCACATCTCCTACCAATCAACTTTGCTATACAGGACTTTTTCATACCCCAACACACTGTTTAAAATCCTCTCTCCAAACTTGACATTCGTCCAATCTCACTCCTCTTGACACTGCAGCCTGTCCATAATACTGAATCCAGCTTGCAACACCGTTCCCTTCTCCCTCAATTTACAATTTCTGGCAAAACAGCCAGCTACCATTCTCTGATACTTCACATCCTAGACCTCCCTGTCTCTCTCTCTCTCTTTTGACCTTTAAGACTCTTCTGAAAATCCATCAATTCACCTAATTTGTGGCTACCCCACCTAAACAGCCTGTTCCCATATCAGTCAATTTCTGCAGGACCAATCAGAAATTATCTTGGAATTTCTTAATTTGACTTCAAAGGTTCTACAAATCTGCAGTTAAAATCTTGAGCCACATTTTCTAGTTGTACTTTACAATTAACAAAACTGATCCAGAAAAATTAAATGCTGTTCTGGATTAGAAGTAGGAACAGGTAATTGAGTAACTTGGGGGCTCAGGTGATAAGGCTGCCATTACTCTCCACAAGCCATATACCATACCTGGCCATTTCTTATCCCCAGACCTTGCCTTTCATTCAACGATCCACTGAAAATTCAATGCAAGAAACTCTCCTAAGTAGTCATGGGTGTGACCCCTCATGATTACTCTACAACCAAAGAGCCAGGAATTCTGTCAGGAGCTAATGTCACGATTATAAGATCTTGTACTGGTACAGCTGCTATCTTTCAGCTAAGTTGGTAATCGGAGGCCTGGCAGCCTCTTCAGTTGGGCCATAACAGGTTCAATGACAATGTTCAACCACAGCAGCAAGAAGAGATGCAGAGCTTAAAGTCTACAAATTCAGAATAAAAAAAAAAATCAGTATCATCCCAGGAAAGCAGTGGATTGATTCGTTTGTAATTTTAAACAAAAAAAATGAGAAATAAAAGGAATAGGTGGAAGTCCGGGCCAATATAATACTGTAATAGAAATAAAATAGGGTAAGGGAGGTAAAGTTAGTGTGAGGAAAGTAGAACTCTACCAGGGTCCTAGACAAACATGTGCAGGAACTACTACCAACTGCATGCACATCAGTGCATGTTTCAGGTCTAGTTCTCAGGAAGGTCACCAGACCTGAAACATTAACTGATTTTTTTTCTTCACAGATGAGCTTTTTCAGCAACTTCTGCTTTTGTTCCTGATTTACAGCATCCACTTTATTGGCTTTTATTTAGAGCTAGGACTGGATTCCTTATGGGGCGTTTTGCTATAGTACTAGTAGGAAGATTTCAAAACTAACTTGGCTCCTACATTCCTGCCAAGGGAGAATAGTAGACAAGACCATATTTCATAAAACACTAAGAAACGCAACTGGCACGCACAAAGACAATAGAAAATTAGCAGATGAAATCAGATTAAGGAAGAAAAAAAGTCCAAAATGAGGGTTGCTGGAATGGGCAGATAAAGCTCAAATGCAAAGAAGTGAGAGGTGATGCATTTTGGAAGGACAATCATGGCCAGACAATACAAAATATGGGGTAAAATTCTGAAAGAGGTTGCAAGAGCAGAGGGACGCACATGTATTTTGGCACAGATCATTTAGATGGTAGAACAGGTGGAGACAGCAGTCAAGAAAGCAGCCAGTATCCTGGGCTTTATTAATAGGGGCATAGAGCACAATAGCAACGAGGTAATGCTGAACTTGTGTAAAACACTGGTGTTGTAGTATTGTGCACAATTCCTGGCATCACACTATAGGACGTATGCGGATGCATTGGAGATAGTGCTGAAGAGATTAATAACAATGGTTCAGGATGCAGGGCTTCATTTTGAAGGACAGATTTTTCACGATCATGACTGGTCAGGACAGAAAAGATAGGGGGAAACCTTTCTCACACATTAAAGGCTCAGTTTGTCGAACGGCTTCAAACCGCTATAAGTGTCACTTCTTAGTGATATTGGCTTTTTGCTGCATACCATTCTTTGTGCACTTGCTGCATTAACTTTTACCTTATGTCATTAGGGTTAAAGTTAGCAGGTTTTGCACATTCTTTCATGGGGAGATACTGGCTTGCCCAGCATTCCACAATCACGCCTTGTGTGGTTAAATTCTGCTCGGAGTGGTTGGTGTGATCACATTACAAGTTTAGGCTAGTTCAGCTAATCCAGAACTTTGGTCCATCTTTCTCAGAGATGTGCTACTCTGCAGACAGGCTTAGTTGACTATTAAGATGTTCAGAATTAAATATTTTTAGATTTACATTTGATGGTCACATACTCAAGTACAGGCGTGCAGTGAAAAGTGAGCAATTGTCACCCCACACTGGGTCCTCTTAGTACAAAGGTACCTAGGTACAAAGTAGTAAAAGAAATAAAGTTTAATAAGTTAAGCATTACCTTCATAGGATAGGTAGCAAAACAAAGAAATAAGGTAATAGTTAATCTTAAAGTCCTTCTTAATTTAACGAGAAAAACAATGGAGAGGACACCTTGCCAGGTCCACGCGGAGGCTGGAAGCGAAGAAGAAAAGTAACATCAAGGCAGGAAAACAGAAGAAAAACTAGCATTGTCCGAAGGCAACTTATCTCAATTTCACAGCATATTATTAGTTTTGATATGATACAGGGGAGCAGACATTCCAAATGAGTAAGACAAATATAAGGTGTGACCAGCGGGTTAATTTACGTGTCAACTGTGGCTCAGTTGGTAGCAATCTTGCCTCTGAACCAGAAGGTCGAGAGTTCCAAACCCACTCCAGGAACTGAACACAAATTTAAGGTATACCCTGCAACATGGTACTGTGGAAGAGCAGCATTTTCAGAGGTGCAATGCTTCTGAAGACATATTAAGATGAGGCCCCACCCACCTTTTCAGGTAGATACATCACACTAGTTAAAAGAATAGGAAGGGAATTATCTGCAATGTCCAGGCCAATATTAATTGCTCCATCAACATCACAAAGACAGATCATCTTGATGTTATCACACTACAGTTACAAGATTTCCCTGTACAACAACATACTTTTGATATTACAATGGCACTACTGTTAAAAGTAGTTAACTCATTGAAGCACTTGTCTGATGATTTTTTATTGATATAATACAATGTCTTTTTTTTTGAGAGTTTGCATTGTTCTTTTCAAACTTACTCTTCCTTCACTCATGCATTAATTATATCTTCCCACAAAACCCCAAAATGCCTTTGACTCTGATGGTTTTTCCAATTTCTGGCAGTTTTTTGTTATTTGTGACCATATTTGAGGTAATAGCAAATATTTTGCAGCAGACATGGTCTGTGGCTTACTACAATGGGAATTCAAGACAAGGCACATTCAGATTCTTCGTCCCCAGAAAGCTTCAGAAAACAAAAGATTCTTTGTTTACTTGTAAAATGTTGCTGCTGCTGCCACGTGCTCAGGCTCTGCCTCAAACCCCAAACCTTCTGCATTCCTAAGGATAGCCACAGGATCTTACGCTGAACAGACCGCTGCCAGAGCCAGGTATTTGTGGGCACAGTGGACTCAAAGAAGAAAATCCATCATACTTGTGGTATCCTTTTTCATTTCAAAAATACTGACATATGAATTCCATCTGTTACAATCAAAGAGCTACAAGCATTCATTTTAACACAACCACTTCACCCTTGGCTCTATGGTAGGATAGAAAATAAGAGGCTCAGTTACAGTACAATGGTGCTAATACCACTGGAGGACAACTTCTGAGAGGTGAATGGAAGAGAGGGACTGAAAAGCTAAATTTATTTTGGGAAGAGTCCTAACTCAATAATTAGCAAACTCTAACCTGAACTAATATACTGCCATAAGCAACTAATAAATGTTATGACTAACTGGGATAATGCACTGGAAATCAAGTCCAATTATTTCAGTCATCACAAATGTGAAAATCTGATTAAACCACAAAATTGCCTAATTTGACCTAACTGTCTAATTCAGCTTAGAAGAAAAAGCACACCAGATTATATTTTTCCCATTAAAATGGATACTTATTTTCTTGTTCATCATTTTTTAAACTAATAGTTCAAAAATAGACAAATTGAATTGCTAATCTACAACTCCAAAACTTAAACTCTACCCCTTTCTTAGTATTCCCATAGACATCTTGTCTTTTGGGTATACGTTTGTACAAATATTGAGTGTGTGGAAGGAAGAAAAATAGTCAAAAGCACAATTCTGGCCTAAGTCTCGATTACAGACACTCATTTTGGTCTCTTAGTTTTAATTCCTTGCAATTCTTTGCTAATAATGCAAGATTATGGTCACAGATTCTCAGTCTTTCATCACTGTTTGAGGATTCACCCTTGCAGTGCCTCAAGGTTGTTTTGCCCCTTTTTGTTTTCAACCAGGGGTTTGCAGACAAAGCAACTTACAGAGGAAGGTGACAGACAGTAGCTAGGTCCCTGGGATTTTCTTTTACTTCTCCACATAGAAGGGAGAGGGCTTGATGCTTTCTCTTCACAGGCTGAGTGTTTCTGTTATATTACCCACAACCAAGGCTGTCGCCATCTACCAAGGAACTCATTAAGTGATTGTTACTGTTCAGAGTCCTCCTGAGCTCGCTGGTTCTGATTAGAAAAGCAATCAATCAATCAAAAATAGATTGTCCCTGTGCAAAATTGCTCTGAAATACACAGGTTGTGTTGTTTTGTCTGGAATGCTCCCTCACTGTTTGATATTGTAGATACAACTTACATATTCGAGTGACGTTTTACCAAACAAACTCTCATGCAGTTTTTCTGATGAAGGGTCTAGGCCCAAAACGTCAGCCTTTCTGCTCCTATGATGCTGCTTGGCCTGCTGTGTTCATCCAGCCCTGCACCTTGTTGTCTCGGATTCGCCAGCATCTGCAGTTCCTACTATCTCTCATGCAGTTTTGTTGGTTTGAAGCTAGATCTTTCCAGTTTTAGTTCAAAAAAAAGGGGTCCTTACATATATGGTGATATAATTGGTCATCATAATTCCTTATTTGCAAGACCAAGCTAACGTTAGAACAAAATTAAACCTATACCTATTAAAAAGCAATTTAAAAAATACAAAAAAAAACTACCCAATTTAGATAATTCTATGGAATTTGGTAGAATGCTGAACAAAAGGCTTCAGACCAGTGAAGTTGGAACTTTGGATGGCGATGTGTCCTAGAAACTCACATTCTAATCACTAACTGGTCACTTTTCCTGTAAACATACATGGGTGTTAGCTGAAGGTAGGATGACGTTTGGCTTTTGAGTCTTCAGCTACAAGACAGCTGTTATCTCAGAGTACATAAGATAAAGTGCAGCAAGTTTGGAGGGTTTGTGCTGTAGTCCCATAACAACCAGATGGTTCAGAAGATCAGAAATTTAAGCTTAGTTTAGCTTCCAAGAAGTAAACTATACCATAAAGAACATAACATACAAGAGCAAAATTAGGCCACTCAGCCCATTAAGTCTGCTCCACTATTCTATCATGGCTGATCTGTTTCTACACCTCCATTTTCCTGCCACTTCCCTGTAACCCTTGATCCACTCACTAATCAAGAATGTATCTATCTTAAATTCACTCAATTACTTTGCCTCTACGGTCTTCTGTGGCAATGAATTCCACAGTCATCACACTCTGGCTGCAGGAATTCCTCCTCAATTCAGTTCTATAGGGTCATCCTTTCACGGAGGCTGTGCCCTTCGGTCCCAGTCTCTCCTACTAGTGGAAACATCTTCTCCACATCAACTCTATCCAAGCCTCTCAGTATTCTGTAAGTTTCAATGAGACCCCTGCCCCTCATCCTAAATTCCATTGAGTGCAGGCTCAGAGTCTTCAACCATTTCTCATTTGACAAACCCTTCATCCTTGGGAACATACTTGTTCCTACCACTAAGGGGGTGGCCATGGGCACTCGCATGGGCCCAAGCTATGCCTGCCTCTTCACAAGATACATCGAACAGTCCCTTTTCTGCTGTTACACTGGCACCATTCCCTCACCTCTTCCTCCTCTACATCGATGACTGTATCGACACTGCCTCATGTTCCCATGAGGATCTTGAAAAGCTCATCAACTTAACTAACACCTTTCACCCCAACCTCAAATTCACCTGGACCATCTCCAATACCTCCCTCCCCTTCTTGGGCCTCTGTCTCTCCATCTCTGGTAACTGCCTTGAAACTAACATCTATTTCAAGTCCACCGACTCCCACAGTTACCTAGACTACACCTTTTCTCACCCACCCTCCTACAAGAATGTGATCTCCTACTCCCAATGCCTCCACCTCTGCCTGTCTGCACCCCAGATGGAGCATTCCATTCCTGCACGTCCCAAATCTCCTCCTATTTCAAGGACTACAACGTCCCCTCTCTGGTGATCAAAAATGCCCTCAACCGCATCTCTTGCATTACCTGCACTTCTGCCCTCAAACCCTCTCCCCCCACCCCCAACAAAAACAGAGTCCCCCTGGTCCTCACACATCACCCTACCAACCTCACCATCCAGTGCATCATTCTCCGCCACTTCTGCTACTTATAATCCGACTTCGTGACCAAAGAGATACTTCCCTCCCCACCCCATCTGCCTTTCGTAGGGACCGCTCTCTCCATGACTCTCTCATCTTCTCCCTCTAGCTCCACCACAGCCGGCACTTTTCCCTGCAACGGCAGGAGGTGCTACACATGCCCCTACACCTCTCCCCTCACCTCCATTCAAGGTCGGAAGCAAACTTGCCATATCCAACAGGGATTCACCTGTATATTCTCCAATTTGGTCTACTGTATCCGTTGCTGCCAATGTGGCCTCCTCTACGCGGTGAGGTCAAGCGCAAACTCGGGGACCATTTCATGGAGCATCTGCGCTCTGTACGTGAAAATCAACAGCACCTTCCGGTCTCCAACCATTTTAACTCCTCCTCCTCCCACTCCCTGGGTGACATGTCCATTCTGGGCCTCCTCCAGTGTCACCATGACGCCACACGCAAACTGGAGGAGCAACATCTCATATTCCGCCTCGGGAGCCTACAGCCCAATGGCCTTAACATGTGAATTCATGAGTTTTAAAATCTCCCCACACCCCCAGCTTCATCCCATGTCTAAACCTCCCTATCACCCCCATCTTCTTGACCCGACACAACCTGTCCATCTACTTGCCCACGTATCCACCCCACACTCCCCACTGACCAATCCCTACTACCCTCCACCTGCATCCACTTATCACCATCTCACCTTCCCTCCCCCCGCCCCCCCCCCCCCCCCCCCTTTTTGACCTGACACTACCCATCTATCATCTTTTCCACCTATCCGCCCTACCCTTCCCACTGACCAATCCCCAGTACCCCCCAGCTGCATTCAGCAATCACCACCCCACATACCTTTCCCCAGAACCACCCTTCCTCCCTCTATTTATTTCCCAGCTCTCTCCCCCTCCCCAATTCTGAAGAAGGGTCCTGACCCGAAATGCCAACTTTCCTGCTCCTCTGATGCTGTCTGACCTGCTGTGTTCCTCCAGCACCACATTGTGTTAACAGACTCCAGCATCTGCAGTTCTGTCTTCTTGTAAATCACATCTGGACCCCTCCAAGACCAGCACATCCTTCCTTAGTTATGGGCCCAAAACTGTTCACTGTATTCCAGATACAGTCTGACCAGAGCTTTATACAGCATCAACAGTACGTCCTGCTCTTGTATTCTAGCACTCTTGAAATGAATGCCAATATTGCATTTGCCTTGCTAACTGCCAACTGAAGCTGCACGTTAGCCTTAAGAGAATCCCGAAATAGGATTCAAGTCCCATTGTGCTTCAGATTTCCAAAGCCTTTCTCCATTTAGTAAATAGTCCACTCCTCTATTCTTCTGAACAATATGAAGAACCTCACACTTTGCCACATTGTATTCCATCTGTCACCACTTTGCTCACTCTCCTACTACGTACAGGTCCTTCTGCAACCTTCCTGCTTCCTCAACACCACCTATGCCTCCATCTAGCTTTGATATCTGCAAATTTTGCAACAATACTTTCAGTTCTTTTGTCCAGATCATTAATGTATAAATTATGAGAGTGATGGCCTGATGGAGGTCTTGTAAATCATGAAAGGGTTTGACAGGGCAAATGCAGATATGTTCCCAGCTGTGAGCATTCCCAAACTCAGACATTTACTTACATGCTTAAATCTCAAACTATCAACAATACTTAAAGGCAGCTATTTAATGCAAAGATAAATTCCAAGCTAATTTGGTTTGAGAAGGGCAGTTTGCAGATTGATCTCGAACTGACAAACATATGATGATTTGTGAACTGTCCTTGTACTCAAAAAAAGCCACCAATAATTCCAAGAAGGAATTTAAGAGAATTTACCGAGTGTGTTAAAATTTGGAAGTCACTAACAGCAGGGAGGTGAACAGACATGTTCTGACTGATGGCAATTCTTGTGTTCTATGATTTGCTCGTCCTCCTTGTTATTCTATATTTCAGTTTAAGTACATATTTTCTGATCAACACATCTTTAACTTTACATTTTTTGATAGTTAACTAGAATAAGTTTTGCTGCCGAGCAAGCAACTGATGTTTTCTTTTGTTGAAAAACGTGTGTAACATTTCTGCTGATTTGTACTTCCACTTTGTGTTAAACATTCAAACTGCATTTTCATCTTCACAGTCTTGTGCTTGTTTAATTGTTTATGTCAGAGCAGGGCTCTACAAATTGAATACAAATGCTAAATATGCTCCTTTCTGGAGTGCACTTGGATGCCAATCTTTACAGATTTTGTAGTTCTTCTTGCATTTAAAGCTCTGCTGAGGTTAAATGTAGACTGAAACATGAACACAGAAGCAGTGGGGAAGTTGAACACACTTTGAATAAGCCAGCACAATTTTTGTTTAGAAGAGAGGTAATTAACATTTATCTTTTAAACTGGGTTGCAAATACCAGTTTTCGCAATGCCCACCACAAGATGCTGAGTAACTAACAACATGAAACCCCAGGTGTAAATCAATCCCACAAGTTTTAAGAAAGTCTCAGTTCTTACATCACAAAATAAATGATATTTAAAAGGCAGATGTTTAAAGCAAAGATAAGTTCCAAACTAATTGGATTTGAGAAGGGCAGTTTGTAGATTGACCTAGAACTGACAAACATGGGATGATCTGTTAATTGATCTTGTACTGTGCAATAAAAAGTGGGTTTGACAACAGATAGTCTTAGAACCCTCCCTTCAGGCAGTGCCTGAACAGTGGCCTGCCTTTTGGTAAAAAGGGACATGCCAACTTAAGCAGTGAAACAGTCAAACTTCCAATCCCAAACCACACCAAAGGTAACAATGTGAGAGATAAGATCAGAGAAAAGTACATCAGTCCAGGAATACACTATGCTAACAGCTTGCATAATACAGAATCCTCCTGGTATTAAATTATCTGGGTCACGGTTCAGCATCATGTCGTGGGAGATGATCAACATAGGAAAACCGCAGACACATAGAAAGCAACTGCCAGTCAGCATCGCAAGTGCAATTCAAAGACAAAAATAGCAAAAACAAAAACCTACGTGACAAAAGGTGACTACATTTTCAAAGTACAACACTTTGGGACATGCTGGAAGTCACAATTGGGACTACTTAAATACAATTTCATTTATTTTCTGGGACATTTTCATCCAACGACAAATCACTTACACGTATGGTGCATCTTTAACATAATACAACGTCACAGGATTGACAGACAAGGTCTAAATCTCAACAATTGATTTAGGAATAAGAAAGCCAGAAAACGGATATGGATACACATCAGTGCCCACAAGGATGCACAGAGGAGATAATATTCAACTTTGTTTTGTTGCGACATTACAACAGCTGCAGGCCTGTTAATTCAACTGGATTCAGAGCACAAGCAATCATTCTGTGCAGCTAGACTGGCATTAATTGGACCTATTCAAAGCAGCAATTAAAGTCAATTTCAAAAATACTACTTTTTAAAACTACAGTGAGCTAAAAGTACCAAACACTATTTTTGTCTTCATGAAACAGAGTGGGTGGGGTAGCAAAATGTAATCTAACCTCAGGAAAACAAATCAACACACAAACCATAATGAGATCTGGTGAGTTATCTGTGAAGAGCTGTTTATTATTCATTTAAACTGCTATTGCTACCTATGACCGTATTGATATCAACATGCAGAGAGCCCCGGGCTGCCCTGGTTAATGATGATTGCTAGATTCTCTATCCAAGTAAAACAAAGCAGATACAAGGGAACACCACCACCTGCAAGTTCCTCTCCAAGCCACTCACTATCCTGACTTGGAAATATAATCGCTGTTCCTCACTGTCATTGGGTCAAAATCCTGCAATTCCCTCCCTACTAGTATTGTGGGTCAACTCAGCAAGTGGACTGCAGCGGTTCAAGGTGGCAGCTCACCACCTCCACCCATTCAAGGGCAACTAGGGACGGGTAATAAACGCTGACCAGCCAGTGATGCCCACATCCCACAAACGAATAAAAAGTGACAGATGCTGCAGTTAAGAGGTCAATCCCGTTGAATGTTTTATTAATCATCATGCATCTTGGTAGGATGAATGGGTTTTTTTTGGCAGCGGGGTTTCACGTTAGAACTTTGCAATTTGGTTAAATTCAGGATAAACACCTCAGGACAATTTGACTGAACTGTCAAGACCAAATAAAGTAACTGTCATAGATAACTATGCGAATGTAAACTGGCACTGAAGTAATGGAGGTGAAATAGTTTTCATTCTAGCCAGTATTTAATACTGGCAACCGAGGTCAACTGATCTTTGATGAGGTAAACAGCTACCTTCAAGTGGATTGTCAATAGTATGGGACTCTCTCACAAACTTGCTTAACCCCAGATTGGACTTAGAAGGCAAGAGATTCAGATTTCTCACACAACAGATATAATCATTCTTTCATGAAAAGGTTTGGGGTCACAAGAGGTTTTTCTCCCAGCTCAGTAAGATGACTGCATGGAGATTTGAGACAAGTTAAAACCCACCACCTTTGGGAGGCCTCAGCTGGAAGGCCATTGTGACTGCAGGCTGCTGTTTCCAATCCACTTGATTGCTTCTCTTCATTTCAAAGGGAATGGAATATAAAATTAGGGAGGTTTTTTTTCTACAAACTGTAGAAGGCACCAGTCAGCTGCATTGCAATGAACAGTTTTGGGCCCCTTATCCAAGGGAAGATATACTGGCATTGGAGGGTTTCCAGAGAAGGTTCACTCAGATGCTATCAGTATGGAGGGATTATCTCATGAAGGGAGGCCAGGTAGGTTGGGATCATGCTCACTGGAGTTTAGGAGAATGAGAGGATTCTTAGGAAGTTTGACAAGGCATGTGTGAAAAAGGCTGTTTCCCCCTTGCAGGAGAGTCGAGGGCCAGAAGAAATAATTTTAGATTAAAAGGAGTCACTCATTTAAGACAAAGATAAGGAGGATTTTTTTTTCCCTCTCAGAGGATGGTCAATCTGTTGAATCCTTTACCGCAGAGAGCTGTTGAGGCTGGTTCAATAACTATATTCAAGGCTCAGACAGACTTGGAGATAGCAGGAACTGCCGATGCTGGAGTCTGAGATAACAAGATGTAGAGCTGGATGAACACAGCAGGCCAGGCAGCATCAGAGGAGCTGTTATTCCTGAGGAAGAACCTTCTGAGGAAGGGTCACCAGACCAGAAATGTTAACTCTGATCTTTTTTCTCCATAGATGCTGCCAGGCCTGCTGAGCTTTTCCAGAAACTTCTGTTTTTGTTCAGTATAACTGACTTCATTTGATCCCATCATTCTAGGCTGAATCAGAAATTGGAGAGGGAAAGCAAGGATCCAGTTGGCATGGTCCAAATAGGAACTGACAACATAGGTAAGACTAGGAAAAGCGGCTCTGCCGAGGGATTACAAGAACTTTAGGATTAAAATAAAAAGCAGAACCTCAAAAGATAATAAACTTTATAAGATAAACTTTAAAAGATAATAAATATTAGTGAGGCAAATGCATGGTTCAAGGATTGGTGTAGGAGAAATGGGGTCCAATTTATGAGGCACTAGCACCAAGGCTGGGCAAAGAGCTGTTGATAGGAACAAGCTTCAATTGTATCATGCTGGAACCAGTACTCTGGCAAATTGTACAAATAAAAGATTGTGGATATGGTTTTAAACTGAACTCGTTTGTTAGGGCAAGGGGGTGTGGAAGATGGAGTGGAAAGAGTGAAAAAGAGAGGAGTTTAAAACGTGGGAGGCCAGAGGTGCAGGGTACTGAAGAGGTGAATGATGATGATCAAAATGTGACAAGAAGTGGTAGAAAATACACAGAGAGCATGAGGAATCTGCAAAGATAATGTAGGTAGTTCATGTGAGTGTGCAAAAGCTTGGCCATTTAGTGGAGAAAAGTGTAAGGTTTTGCACTTTGGTAGGAAGAATCAAAGTGCAGACCATCACTGAAATGGAGAGAAATGCCAGAAATGCAGCATAAAAGGGACCTGGGTGTTCTTGTACATGAAATACAAGAAGTTAGCATGCTGGTGCAGCAAGCAAGGAGGTAAATGCAATGTTGGCTTTGATTGTTTGGGGTTGTAGTTTTAAAACAAGGAAGTCTTGTTACACCCATACAGTATACTGGCGAGGCTGCATCTCGAATATTGTGTAGAGTCTGTGTCCCGGTATCTCAGAAAGGATATACTTGCATAGAAGGCTGTTCAAGAAATTCATTAAGCTGATTTCTGGGATTAGGGGTCAACTTCTTAAAAACAAACAGGTTAAGGCCTTTATTCATTGGTGTTTAGTAGAGACCAGGGATGATATTATTGAAACATGCAAGATTCAGAGGTGTTTGACAGGATAGATATTAATAGGTTGTCACTAGTGGGGAAACCTCGAACTCGGGACAAATTGAGCAATGGGACACTCACTTAAAACAGAGGTGCAAAGGAATTTCTTCTTCCAGAGGGCAGTAAATGTCTGAAAGTTGCTCCTCAAGAGAGTTGGAGGCGAAATCACTGAAAGTACTTAAAGAGACAGTAGATAGACTTTTAAAATATCAGGAAGCTGACATGCAAGAGGAGTTAAGGCCTAGGCAGATGGGGAGGTGATGGCCTAATGGTATTATCACTGGACTGTTAATATTCTGGGACCTGGGTTCAAATCCTGCCATGGCAGATGGTGGAATTTGAATTCAATCAAAATATCTGGAATTAAGAGTCAAATGATGACCATGAATCCATTGCCGATTGTTGGAAAAACCCATCATCTGGTTCACTAATGTCCTTCAGGGAAGGAAACTGCCATCTTTACCTTGTCTGGCCTACATGTGACTCCAGACCCACACAGCAATGTGGTTGACTCTTAACTGCCCTCTGGGCAATTAGGGATGGTCAATAAATGCTCGCCCAGCTACAGACGCCCTCGTCCCGTGAATGAATAAAGAACAAAAAAGGTCGCTCATGATCTTGTTGAATAGTGGGGCAAGTTTGAGGTACTAAATGGTCTACTTATGCTCCTATTCGTTGCGTACTTTTCTATTTGAAAATAACATAAGAATCAAGAGAAGTAGGCTATTTGGCCTGTTGAGTTTGCTCTATCACGTTATAAGATCATGCCCCAGGCCACAACTCTACCCATGTATCCTCCTTCTGCAGGGTTTTTTTTTTAAATATACGCATAATGGTCACATCAATTGCTACTAAGCTTTTCAGGTTCATGAATATATCAACACCACTTTGAATATTGAACTGACCGCTATGACTACATAAATTTAGCAAATTCTACAAGCTACTGGTCAGCAAGGAAAAGTATAGACGGTTATGCAAGAGTTTTTCCCAATAATCTATTACTGCAAAGCTAATCAAGTGTTTCATGAACATCACAACTATGCCTTTATAACGTCACCTATCTACAAAGCTTGACGTGGAAATTGCTTCCATGTTTATTAGACAACAACAAATCTCAAAATGAGGTGCAATCTAATAAACAATTGTACTTAAATACCTCTCTTCTTACTGCATTGCCACTTTGTGTTTACATTAAATTTCCCTGCTTTTTAATCAACAAAGACTTAGAAACTGGTGTAAACAAGCAAATCAACATGAAAAGCCGGGCTCGGGAGAAGTATGGGCTCCTTCCAGGTCCCTTTTTAATCCAGAAAAATTAGAATTTTAAAATTATGAACCCATCATTTTCACACAAGCGTGACATGCTGACAGAAATTCAACTAGCTCTGATGTATAATTAGATTCAGTATTACAAGACACAGTGAATATCTTGTTGGACAAAATGTTAAAAATTTCTATGTATCATAATGAACCTGCTGAAATGTGACTTGGGGTCCTCTGTGTTGAAAGCTTTGCACACTTTTAAGCTTCTTCACAGCCAGCAGAGTTACATGCAACATGCAGTATTTGACACTGTACAGGGGTTCTCCACTAACAAGACTGGTGATCTAACAAATAGTTTTGTTAAATTGACCCAAAATATCACAAATATACAAGTGCAGCAATAACAACAGCACAATATTCTTACAGCTGAATTCCTTCAATCTTGAAAACTGGCAGAATTTCATGCCTGTAGGAACAAGTTCTATGGAAACTGTGCAACAGTTAGCTGAGTTTTAGGCAGCAATCCAATCTTGATGTTAAACTGGAGTTTGTAAATCACCTAAGTATTACATTTATATTGTTATAGCAGAAATAAGCACAACTGACAAGACGATTTACTGCTTTAGAACTCAAACAGGTTGTGTTACACTTCTGTGCTCCTAAAAGAACGGACATAAAAATCTTGCTTGCACAGTAATGCTATTTTGCATTGTGATATCAATAGGTGTGCCTGCTCTTTAAACCAAAGTGGACGTGTGTAACAGGCATTTAAGTCATCCTTTCAAGAACTTTGATTATAAATTTACAGCTTGATTTCATAGAGATAAATTGAAAATTTCTCTCAAACACTAGAATTATTTTCAGAAATGCTTCAGTAAACCAGGTTACACTTTCAGACAGGATATAGTATGATGAGCCTTGACATAAATTTAGATGTCTTGTGTCCTCTGCCCATCTATTATACTCTTCCTGTTCTAGGTGCCATGCCTCAAAAATCACAAGCCAAATATTAGTCATTAGCTGAAATAAAGAACTGACTTCAAAACAAATATTTGTGATTATATATGAACAAATAAAAACTGCTCAATTAAGTAGCAACGAGCAAGCACAATACATAGAAAGTTACAGTTTTTCCTTGATTTTACGAAAGCTACACATTTAAAATGGACAAGCTTAAGAGAAACACCCATCACAAAGGAAAAAAACCAAGTGGATTTGAAATACCCGAGTACCAGACAGACATTCTTGAATTTTTCAGAATTTAAAAACAAATTTCTGAAAAGGATATGCAACTCTCATCAAAATATTACTCAACCATGCACCTATTTGGGATTCCCCAATTCTTGGGAAACCTACTTTTTTAATATTAATATATTTACGTTTGTTCAGTTCCTCCCAATCACATCACATCCCATAAAACTTTACATTCGAACATGGTACTTTAATTTGTGGCGAAGTAAGTAAATATAGGAGTCAATTTGTGTACCAAAGGTCCCACAAAATGTATTAAGGACCATTAACATCTTCCATGTTAGTCTGGAAAGGGAGGGGGAAGGGGATGGGAAATGCATGTTGGACTGGAAACTGGAGAAAAGCTTCATGTTCCTTCTTTCTAAAGTGAAGTCCAATTACTCCTGCATAACCAAAAATCTCCCTCACTGATAAAAGGGGGTCTAATCAACGTCTGGTCAAAAACATATCATCTCTTATGATGCACTCCTTTACTGCTACCTCACTTTGACTACAATGTATGCTTTGAGCTTTCCCTAAGATGAGCCAACTACATTAGAAGTGAGTGCTTCCTGTTCCTCCCACTCATTTGTCTACTCAAGTGTTTTTCAGCTCACTTAGATATTTATGTAACTACATTATTTCCCTCCCAACCGCCACCAAAAAAAACCACAAGACATACAATTTAATGTCTGCAGAAATACCAGCACTGTTGGGTTTTGGATCCAGGAGTCTGGAAAGCCAACAGGCCTCTATACTCATGCAGCCAAAAACCAGGGTAATCCCTGTCCTAACACTAAACCACAGGACCTTGTCCAGAGCTGCGAAACACCAGGATTTCTATTCAATTGTTAGTAAATCACAGTTCAAGTCCTCAAAGCTTTCTCCTTGTGCTGCCAAGCTTTTCACACACAATACCCTTGTTATCTACTCTTGGATTATAAAAAACGGTGACAGTAAAAACAAGAGGGATAAGAAATAGAAATTTGATTTTCCACAGTACCATATAGATAAGCCAAGATATTACAAAATCAGTTTAAAAAGAACAATGGACTCCACAATACATAATGCTGTATGACAGAACACTCCAAGATGTGACAATAGTGGTAAATATGGACTTAGGAATTTTAACTTCCAGCTGATCATTAGACCAGAGACCTTGCATGGATTAAAATGGTTTTTAGAAAATAAAAATTATGGACTGAAATTGGCTGCAGTGGTCACTTGACCACAGTTGATGCTTGCTTCATGAGACCACCGTAGAACAAAAACTCTATAACGAAATTACCATTATCTGAACACCTCAAAACCAGACAACTGAGTAAGCAGCATGAAATTCCTAGGTCCCGTTTTAATTCACGTGGATGAAAATTTCACTTACTGGGGAGATGAAAGGTTCGACTGCCCATCAGCCTGCACGTAAAGGCAATGTAACTAGATTCAGGAATACACAATGAACTATGTTTCCACCGATGTTTATGAACAGATAGAGGGAAGAAAATGGAACTTAAGCAAAAAACTGGAAGTCTTTACCTCTCTGCCCACGTGTTTTTCTCATCATCTTGCAAACAGCACCCACAGAATGAACCAATTAGGGAGACAATCACTCACAGAGCGCAAGGATGTTTACTAATTTTGCTACAGTCAGAGGGCACCAGCCAACAATTAAGCAACTGTGATCAGGTTAACAATCTAATGACTCAAAGATTTTAAAGACTTGTATGCTTATATGTGAGGACTTGCTTGTACAAGAAACTCTCCCTTTATAGCCTGTTTGCATGCACTGGATGCTGCATTTTTATTCTTTTTTCTGGCATGTAAGTAATAAAATTACCTTCCTTCACTCAGGAAAACCATGTAATTGGCTTCTTCATTTACATCTAGTTTATCAGATCTTCACGTTGATGTCTTATAATTGTATGCAAACAAAATAAAATTATTTGTGACCAATTGAGGTGGATTAAAAAGACCGCCATTTCACTGCCTCAGCTAGTTGCAACAAGGTGGAAAAAAAAACTGACACCCATATCTTATGGCAGCTTTGCCATTATTACTATCAGAGTGCATCATCGTTCTACTGAGGCTAATAGCAACTTTGGGAGCCTACATATGTGCAACAGGAAATGGAAACACAAGTTTTTGGGGGAAAAAAAAATGTAAAATCTCTTGCAGAAGGTGTACTGTTACCTCCAGATCCTAATCAACAGAAACAACGAAGTGACAAGAACTTCCACTTTCATTGGTATTGAAGTAAAAGTAGTTACACCTTTCAGAATGAGATGTAACCGAGTTTACATTTTCAGAAATGAAGAAGGGTCTAGGCCTGAAACGTCAGCCTTCCTGCTCCTCTGATGCTGCTCGGCCTGCTGTGTTCATCCAGCTCTACACCTTGTTATCTTAAATATAAGCCAAGTAGCTTAATGTGTTTTTGGGAAAATATTACATCCTTTTTATAATAGAATGTAATAGCAGATCATTTAGAAATACACAACATAAGCGAAGTTGTTATGGCTTCATGAAGGGGAATTTATGCCGAACAAATCTATTAGACTCACTAGATAAAGGGGAAGCAGTGGATGTAATATATTTTGATTTTCAGATGGTATTTGATAACATATCATGAATTAGGTAACTACAGTATTAAAGCACATGGTTTTGAGGTAGGACGTTAGCATGAGTACAGGATTGGCTAACTAATAGAAGACAGTTGTGATAAGGGAGCATTTTCACGATGCCAACCTGTAACTAGTGGTGTGCCACTGGGGCTACAATAATCGACAATATACGTTAATGACTTTGCCGAGGAAAGTGAACATACCATAGTCAAGTTTGTGGAATAGATAGAAAACAAGTGGTAAGAATGACAGAGTCTACAGAGGGTTACAGACAGGTTAAGTAAATGGGCAAAATCTTAGACTGAATCTAATGAAGGAGAATGGTGAGGTAATACACTTTGGCAGCAATAGAAGAGCTGATGATTATTTAAATGAAGACTGACTACAGAAGTGAGATTTTGGAGTCCTCATGTATAAATTACAAAAAGCTATCATCCAAGTTCAGGAGATAACAGGGAAGACAAATGGAATGTTGGCCTTTATTTCAAAAGGAATGAGCATAAAATTAGGGAGGTTCTGGTAAAACTAAACAATGCACTCGGACCACATATGGAGTGCTGTGCAGAGTTTTGGGTGCCATCCAAGAAAATATATACTGGCACTGGAATCAGTCTACAAAGGTTCATTAAGCTAATACAAGGAATGGAAGAATTGACTAATGAGATTTTGCGTCGTTTGAGCTTTTACTCATTGGAATTCAGAAAAACGAGGGGCCACCTTATTGAAATATAAAAGATTCTTGACAGGATTAATGCAGAGAGGTTGCTACCCCTTTTATGACCACAATGCATAGTCTCAATGTGGGGTTTCTCAGTTAGGACAGAGCTGAAAATAAACTGCCTCTCTCAGACGGTGGTGAATCTATGGAATTCATTACTGCAGACAGCTATTGAGAACGGGTCACTAAAGTATACTTAAAGCTGAGATAGACAGATTTTTAATCAATAAGGGAATTAAAGGTTATGGGGAAAAAGGCAAGAAAGTAGAGGCCGAGAATTATTGTATCAGCCATTATCTCAAGGAATGGTGCAGCAGACTCAATGGGCTGAATTAATAGTGTGGAGCTGGAGGAACACAACAGATCAGGCAGCATCAGAGGAACAGGAGAGTTAACGTTTCGGGCCTAGACCCTTCACAGGGCTGGGGAGGGGGAAATGGAGCTGGGAGATAAATAGGCGGACGTGGGATAGGGCTGGGGGAAGGGAGGTGGGATGGTAATAGGTGGATGCAGGTAGGGCTAGTGGGGATTGGTTAGTGGGAAGGGGGAGAGCAGATAGGTGGGGAAGGTGATGGACAGGTAGTGTCAAGTCAAGGAGGCAGGGATGAGAACGAGGGTTGGACGTGGGATGAGAAGATTTTGAAACTGGTGAATTCTATGTTTAGATCATCAGGCTGAAGGTTCCCGAGGTGGAATATGAGGTGTTGCTCCTCCAGTTTGCATGTGGTATCATTGTGGCACTGGAGGCGGCCCAGGATGGACATCTCACCCAGGAAGTGGGAGATGTCATTAAAATGGTTGGCAACTGGAAGGTGTTGTTGATTATAGCGTTCGGGAGCAGCAGTTAACTTTTTCTTTTTTTTTAATGCAAAGTGTAAGTAATGTTCATTTCAGGCATTACCGAGGATCAGGGTATTGGACTGCAGAGACTGAAGTTTCATTGAAGTGCAGATGATTATATGATATGATCCAACTGAGATCTTGAAACGGACGATTAATTATTATTGAAGTAGATGGCAAGACAGTCGCAGCAGGGCAAGAAATTAAAGATAACCACGAAGAAATTTTAAGAGAACATTTGCTTAAGGGCATGTTGGCATGTGGAAGATTCGTTACATGGAGACATAATGCAGAGTGAAGGAAAACAGAAAAGCAAAAAAGTGAAATATTATTAATTGCCAGGAGACAAACTTTTAGTGCATAGTTGATAGCATGTTACTGTGTTACAAAATGCTATAAAATAAGACTTGACATTTACTAGAAACCTGTGTTAGCTGTTCACAGGGTTGATAATAGGGGGTCACTATAGAATTATGCATTGGAAATCTGTTATAAAACCAACATTCTTACAGGTGAAATAGTTTGAGCTAAAAATGACAAATTAGGTAGATTAGGTGTCATACAAAGTAACTAAAGCTCACCACAATGAAAAATAGTGATGCACTATTTTCCATTTGAACTTTAACTCATTTGAAAAAAAAAAAATAGGCTTTCTATCCGACTTGAGGAGCCAGTTCAAGATTCATCAGAATTCTTCCCATCGTGTTTTAATACTGCATAAATCTTGCTTGAAGATTCACAGAGATTCAGCTCATCATTATGTCACAAAGTTCGGGCAGTAATTGCCAGCAGCTGTCACATTTATTCTGCGCCTGCAGTGCCAAACAGAGGCACAAGACAGATTAAATAGCACATCAGTTAGAAGTAACATCCAACATTCTTTCAACCAGAAAAACCAGAGGTAGTTCAATACACTGCCCTAACTGGGGCCCCAGCCAAACATGGGGCCTCTCAGCAAAATTCACGACAGTGCACAGAAACTGCTACAACCACTAAGCCATCTTTAACATCATGTGTACAACTGCAGAGTAGGATTTGCTTTTTTATTGTGGTATGGATCTACTGCTTTTTAACCACGTGGATCTTTAGCTGTTTTGCTGGGGAGAGGACTGAGCATAGAGGGCCTTGATTACAGCCACAACACCAAAGTCCAGCTCTGAAGTGACATCATTTGTGTCACCACATGCACTTTGTTAGTTTTTGAAAAGTAAAAATTTTGTGACCTGAACCACGAGAACTCAGCATCAATTTTTCTTCATGAATACTACTACCTCACAGTGCCAGGGAGCCGGGATTGATTCCAGCCTCGGGCAACTATCTGTGTGGAGTTTGCATGTTCTCTCCATGTTTGTTTGGGTTTCCTCCCCCAGTCCAAAGACGTGCAGGTTAGGTGCATTGGCCATGGGAAACGTTGGATTACAGGAATAGGAGGGGTCTGGGTGGGATGCTCTTCAGAGGGTCGGCGTGGACTCGATTGGCTGAATGGTCTGCTTCCACAGTATAAGAATTCTCTGATTCTGGTGTCATGATCCTTGATGTACCAGGCTGAACAGTCGACCCAATGAAGCACTGTTTATACACAATGCAGTCAAACGTCATCACACTCCACCTCCCACATATTCATTCCTCCACCGATACCCAACTCTCAAACATGGAGTTTTGTGCATTTTCTCTTCAAAAATTCAGAAAGGCATCCACAAGGCATTTTAAACCGTTGCCAAGTTCAGCAACACTACAAGTTTCTATAGATCGACAAGATTTGTAATTACTTATTAAAAAAAATTCACTATAATGTGCGTAACACTGGCAAGATTGCCCCTTTTTATGCCAACAACGCTCCGACAATGATGTCCGCTTCCAAGGCTCAGTGATACTTAGAGAATAGCCATACATCATCCAAGTCTGAATCATGCACTCAAGGCTCTAGAGGCAGAGGTCACAAGAAAGGCAAATGCTGTTTAAGTAACTCAAGATTTGCTGCAGTGCATTTGTAAATTTCAAGCAGTGCTGAAAGGAGTTGATGATGAATCCAGATCCATACAAAAAAAGGATACTAATCAAGAAAACCACCCTGTACTGAATGGTATCCGGCTTCAAGTACTGGTGTGGCTGTGCCCTTCCAAACGAGCAACTAGCAATTTGTTCTACTTCTGACTTCTAACTTTGGGGTGAAGAATTTTGGCTGGATTAGAGGAGGTCCTCCTGGCAGTATACCCAGCTTTCACCCTGGTCTTGCTATGGCTGTGTTGATATAGATGTTCCAGTTCATTGTCTGGCAAATTACGACACTGGTGATGGAAGGTCAACAAGATGTGAAAAAGAGAGAGTGAGTTTCACTCATTTGAAGGAAGAGAATTATACCAATTGTTACAACGATCTTTATGTCTGGAACTCTAAGTCATTGCACAAGGCAGGCACTCCAATGTAACTGAGAAACAGTAATCACGCAAACAGAAAATATTCTACTTTTTATACCAGTGATTAATTTCTTTCCTTTATGAAAAGAATATGTAATAAAACGTCCCAGACGGAGAACCTAATAGGGATAGGAAACAAAGGTATACTTTTGCCTACAAGTGCCTTTTCTCAATCCCATAAGTAATAATTTCATTGCTTTGTTAAAGAATACTTCTCCAGACTAGACCTGCCATCCATTCCAAAAGAAACTATACAACATTCCCATCAAAAATGATGGGGCTAAAATTTAGGCCAGGTCAGCCAACTGAGCAAAGCCCCCTGATCAAGAAAAAGAGCTTGTCATTACATAGCATCTATACAAAGTTCCATCTACAGGGGTGGTCAAACTAAAAGGGGGATACGAATACTGGCAAGACCAGCATTTGTTGCCTATCCTCAACTACCCAAGGAATCAAAATGGCTTGCTAGGCCACTTAGGGACAGTTAAGAGTCAACCACATTGCTATGGGTCTGGAGTAACATTTAAGCCAGATTGAGCAATGGCTGCAGATTTCCTTCTTTTTAAAAGAGGAGTTAACCAGATGGGATCTTACAATAAACTGATAATAGTAACGGTGACCACAAAAATAAGACTAACTTTATATTCAAAATGTATTTACTGAATTTAAAATTCCACTAGCTGTCATTGTGGGATTTGAACTAGATTTACTAATCATTAGCCAAGGCCTTTGGATTATTAGTGACAAAGGCACTATGCCCCTTGCCCCCCTGACAGAACAGGCAGGCTGAGGTGGCACAGAGAATGGGCAGCTCGAGTCAGCAGTAGTGGCAAGAGCAGTTAGCGCCAGGTTAAGTTCAACTTGGGCAGGTGGTGAGGCCTGGCACAGTCTGCTTGAAGGACTCTAACACACAGCATTTCATTCCTTTATTTTTCTAATTTATTCCTAAGACTTTGTACCTAGATACTTTGTAACCAAGGTGGCACCCTAAGTGGTAACTTTGTAAACTTTTTCACTGCACTCACGTGAGCGCATGACAAAAAAAAACCTAATTCTAATTCTAAAATCTGACACCAAATCACAAGGGAAAGAGAGGGCTGGTGACTCACTAGGAAGGCAATGTATTTCCTCTGATTAGAGCTGCTTCGCAATGCCCCTCCAGCAAGTTCAGTGACTAATTGCAGTATGAATATAGTTGGGATTATTTGGATGTGGTTGCAGCATAACCAGGGATGGAAATGGAATCTCCATGAGTATTACATTTTTCAGACAGACAAAAAGAGGAAAAAGGAGATGGGATAGCATTGCTGTTTAAAGAGGACATTAACACAAAAATGAGGAATATATCAGTTCCAATGAAGAGGAATCCGTATGGATAGAGCTTTGAAACAGCCAGCAGACAGAAAAAGACTTGGGGTTGTATACAGACTCCCTACCCCCACAAACTGTAATGGTAATATTAAACAGAAAATTAAATGATGCAAGCAAGAAAAATCCAACTAATTACGGGTGGCTTTAATCGGAATATAGATTGGGCAAATCAAATCAGGAACAATGCTGAAGAGGACAAATTCCTGCAGTATTTACAAGATGATCTTTGGGATGAAAACATTAGGAACCAACAAGAGAACATGCCATCCAAGGCTTAGTAATGTGCAGGGAGAAATGATTAACAGGTAATCTAGCTGTGCAAGGCCCTTCGGGGAAGGGTGACCATAATGTGATAGAATTCTGTGATGATGGAGAGTGACATAGTTGATTCTGAGTCTAGGATCCTAAATCTAAATCAATGTAAATATGATTGTATTATACGTGAGCTGGCTATAATAAATTGAGGTACACATTGTTTAAAGAGATGACAGTAGATAGCCAATGGCAAACAAAGGGTGCATGGATGAACTACAACAATTCTTCATTCTCATCTGGCACAAAATTAAAATGAGAATGATACCCTGACCATGGCTAACAAGGGAAATTAGGGATACCAGCAGATTCGTGGAAGAGGCATACAAATAGGCCAAAAATAAAAAGCAGACCTGAGTCATACAGCACAGAAACAGACCCTTTTGTCCAACTCATCCATCCCGACCAAGTTTCCCGAATTAAACTTACACTTGCCTGCGTTTGGCCCATATCCCTCCAAACCTTTCCCGTTCATGTACCTATCCAAATGTCTTTTAAAATGTTTTAACTGTACCTGCATCTACCACTTCCTCTAGCAGTTCATTGCACATATGAACCACCCTTGTTGCAAAAAAGTTGCCCCTGAGCTCCCTTTTAAATCTTTCTCCTCTCATCTTAAAAATATGACCTCCAGTATTTATCTCCCCAACAGTAGGGAGCTTTGCTATACCCCTTATCTATGTTCATGATTTTATAGACTTCGCTAAGGTCACCCCTCAACCTGCTACGCACCAGTGAAACAAATACCAGCTTATCCAGCCTCTCCTTATAACTAAAATCTTCCAGTCCTGGTAACACCCTTCCAAATCCTTTCTGAATCTTCTCCAATTTAATATTCTTCCATTAGCAGGGTGAGCAGAATTGTACACAGTACTGCAGAAGAGGCCTCAGCAATGTCCTGTAAAAACCACAACTTGGCATCCCAACTCCAATACTCGAATGATCTGAGCAATGAGGAAAAGCAGGCCAAATGACATTTTTTAACACCCTGTCTACATGCGATACAACTTTCAATGAACCATGTACCTGAACCCCTAGGTCTCTCTGTTTGACAACACTCCAAGGCCCTACCATTAACTAAGTTCTGCCCTTGATCTTCTTACCAAAATGGAACACCTTGCAATTATCTAAATTAAACTCCATCGCCCATTCCTAGAAGTTTGAATTTCAGGCTTGGAGGACAAAGGGATTGACAGGGGGTTGGGGGTGGGGGGGAACAGATTACAAGATTAAGTTTAAAATGAATATACAAACTAATTTAAAAATTATTATAGGTATGTGACGAGAACAAAATTAGGTGAAGAGAAATGTTATACCTTACAGACAGAAACAGGTGAAGTTATAGTGGGGGAGAAAAGACGGCAGACCAATTGAATACATATTTTGATCGTATCTGTCTTCAGAAAGGAGTACACAAATAGCTTCCCAAAAAAGTGCTGGGGAATACATGGGGTCTAGCGAAAGGGAAGAATTAAAGAAAGTCCATATTAGCGTTGAGGAAATTAACGGAATTAAAGGCTAACAATACCCCAGGACCAGATAAACACCCATGGGTTGGAGGGCAGCTAATGTAATCTATTTTTAAAAAAAAAAGGTCGGAGAGAAAACAGGGAATTACAGACTAGTTAGCCTGACAGTGGTAGTAGGGAAAATATTTAATAGCAGGGCACTTGGAAAACAACGACTGGATTGGGCAGAGTCAGCATGGATTTACAAAAAGGGAAATCATATTGGAGAAATGGATTGGAAATTTTGTTATGATTAGAGCTGATAAGGGGGACCCAGTGGATTTGGTTTACTTGGATTTTCAAAAGGTTTTTGAAAAGTCCAACATAAGAGATTAGCATGTAAAATTAAAGTGTTTAGACTTGGGGGGTGGTGTTTTGATAATGGATAGAGAACTGGATGGCAGACAGGAAACAAAGTGTAGGAATAAATGGGTCACTTTTCTTGAGGGCAGACTCTGGCTGGCAGGATATAGCAGGGATCAGTGCTTAGAAGAGTTTAGAATGAGGGAGGAATCTCAGAAACCTATAAAATTCTAACAGGACGAGACAGGGTAAATGCAGGAAGGATGTTCCCAATGACCTGGCATCTAGAACTTTTGGGGGGTGGGGGTTGGGGGCGGTTGCAGTCCAACGATACAGAGCGAGGACCATTTAGGACTAAAATGAGAAGTTTTTTTTTAAAAACATAGAAGGTGGTAAGCCTATGGAATTTTCTGCCACATAGCCAGCAGTCAAGGCCGAAACACTGAATTTTTCCAAGGCAGTGATATAGTTTTTAGGGGAAAAGGGATCAAAGGATACGGGGCGGAAGCAGGAACAGGGTACTGAGTTAGATGACTAGCCATGATCATATTGATGGTGGAGCAGGTTCAAAAAGGCCAAATGGCCTGCTCCTGTTTCTATGTTAAAAGAGACACTTGTTTAAATGTTAAAGTCTTGTTGTAGTTTTACACTTGCAATTTTCTCTTAAGTTTGGAATACTTTTATAAAAGGTTCACCCTTCTGAATTTTCTTCACCCTAAACTTTTCAAATGGAAGTCTTATTTTTGTATATCAATAGTGGGTCAGTGGCGCTCATGACTCCATGGCAAGTTAAAAACCTAGTCATTATTAAGATTTGAATGGATTGCATGACGACCAATTTTCAATATTTCGAGGTAACTGTGGCAGAGGGAAGACAATGAATAAAAGACAGAACAAGAGGAGAGAAAGCTCTCGCTACCAGTCAGAAAAGTGATAGAAATCAGCTCCAGAAACCAATTAACCAAAATTTGGAACTCTATCCATGACTTACATGCAAGTAGGGCAAAATAAAAACGCACTGATGCTGAATTGTTGTTTGCACAAGTCGTAGATCCAAAACGATTGGGTGAATAAATGCATTAAAAGGAATCAGAAATATTCCTGATAAACAGAGTGAGAGAGGGTTAAAATAGTTCATTTCACGTCCTTCATGCCGCCTTACAAAGCCCTTCCAACATATACACAATTAAAATACGTCTGTGTGGTTAACTTGGAAGTTGAATACAAATGTGTTTTTCATTATTGCATTCACCGAGAATTCCCCTGTGAGAGCAAGAATTGCTCCATGACAGTCTGTGCTTGAGAAGGATTAGGAAAGGCTGTTTGTAGATTGCTGATCTCTTCCTCCTATACACGGTCAACACATGGTTATGTTCTACTATTGTTGGGCTATTATTCACAATTAAAACACAACCAAATTCACAATCGTTTCATATTGTATCCCATACAAGCTCCCATTTCTGAACACTATTCGATGTTTCGTATGTGTAGGAATACAAGGAAGGGTTAACACTCCGTAATAAGGCAAATGATCAGCATTGATCAAGTAGACAACATTGTTCATCCCACTGACATCCCGTGGACCTAACCAAATTTAGAGTCTGCACACCTTGATGAATTTGTTGGAAATTGATTCTAGTGTTCCAATACTTGAGATTATCTGATGACAGCCTGCAGCAGCTACCTGTTAAATATGGAATGATAGATAGTATCAATTCTAACACAGCAATCTAAAAGAGGGTTCAGTGAATGACTAACAATAGAACAAGCATTGAACTTTCAAATTAGGTGGCTACCTATGAATTACTGACCCTCATAAATGGTCTCTTACGATATATGGCTTTAGCCTTATTCAATAGTTCGGATTTAATTTCTTCAGACGTTAGCTGTGGATTGGTGGTTGCAGTCTTGATCTTTTATTAAAAGATTTGGGTTCAAACCCTGTGCCTGAGCATACAATCAGGCCTAGCATGCCAGCGCAGTGCTGAGGTTTGTGCTACACAGCTGAAGATGCTGTCGCTCAGTTGAGACCCCTTTGAACTGACATCCCATCTGTCATCTGATGGGAGCTTAAATAGGGTGCTGTAACTAATATTTATCAAATCACCAACCATACATTAAAGAGCTTAAGTGGGAATTTATTTCATTCCTGTTTATGGGAACTTGTGTAAATTGGTGGTGTTTGTTTATGCTAGAATAGCAAACACACTTCAAAAAAATAATCGTGGCAGTTCAGCCAATTAAATATTCCAAGGTCATGAAAAGGGTCTATGTATATTCTGCCGGCAAAAATTAATAGACCAGTTATTTATAGAAAGCAATTACAAACACTGAATAAATGATATGAAAGACAGTAACTTGAATTTATAGACAAACATTGAGACAATGAATTTACATGTAAATACTTGGACTGAACATTAATTCAGGAATACCAGAATGGATTTCAACCACAATGACACAAGTATTCAGTGAACCTTTCCAGATTCTGGATACATGCCAATTTGGCCCCTCAGAAAAGCATTTCTGAGCCCTTAACAAAAGCAAAGGCAATCAGGGATAAACATAAAAAATTAAGACTTTTTTTAAAAACATTAATCAAATTTCTGTCGCGTTTTACACCAGGAAGAGAACAAGTTTCGTCTACAGATGAAGTGGGCTCAGCAGAGATAATCCAGCGAGAGCATTCAGACTTAAACCAGTCCTCACTGATAAGTTATATTTCCATCTTTTTCATATACTTCAACAAATTTCTAGATGTACATTTAAGAACGGGGAGATGCCTCCATAAACGTTACACACTGTTATTACATGGCCATATTGTTGTTGGCTCTGTACAATTACAGGATTAACATTAAACAAAGGGACAAGGCTGCCGATTATTGCAAAATTACAAAATACTTACTTGGTTAACAATTCTAAAAAGGTAGCAAACAGCTTACTCCAGAACCAACTATATCCTCAAGTACTATTTTGTTTGTCTACACTAATTTGCGTTAACCGTTTTGCAGACTGTTCTTTCACATTGCCTTTTACATTGGAAATCAATTAGGTGGCCTCCTTTGAGCCGAGTGGAACGAGAATTTTAATTTCGAATTACGATTCAAACTAAGTCTGAGAAATATCAAAAAGCCATGGCTTAAGGTTTATTCGCCAGGTAATTTGACAGCCTTTACCAATTAAGACTCCTTCATGTCTCAGGTTCAATTTCACTTACAGCTCCTTTGCAAAATCTGTACCAAGTTCTAGCTGAAGAAGGTCTACTCGGTTTGACCAAAGATAAGGTGAACTTTGTTCTAATAAGCTCCCGCTTTAATAGAGAAAGGAGATGGAAGAGGAGTGTGAAGTTTTTGGCAGGTCCAACAGCACAATTTTAATGAATGTTAGGTCTCTTCTATATAAGAGGACTTAGCTGCAGTTGCTCTGGCACACTCAAGATGCACTTTGTGCCATTAAAATTTCCTTGATCCAACTCAGTTGATGAACATTTGAAAAAGGAGTAGGAAAGAACGAGACAAAATACTGTGCTGAGACGGTACTGTGGATAAATAGTGTTCATAAGGATCAGTCTCTCTATTCATTCTGAAAGAGGGCTCATTTGCCGCGTGCATTCTAATTTCAAATAGCAAAACTGCATATGGTGGAGCTGACGTTTTGACAGGAGTTTTTTTTTGGGGTGGGGGGGCTTGTTATTGATGGAGGTGAGGTGCAACAGAATGGATCCCAAGCTTGAAGTAACTAAAGTCAACCACTTGTGCCCCTGTTTTTAATAGGGTATGCAAACACAGCTTGGTTTACTGCTCTAGCATTACATCACGAAGGGGGATTACTCCAAACAACGAACTGGAGATGGAAAAGGGCATGAAATCCATTCATTCATTGGTACTTGAAAGTGCTGGAAAATTTCAACGCATGCTGGGTGCGTAAACATTTCTGATGCTTCCACGTACGCTGCATAATAGCATGCAGTACATTAAGAAACAAAAGTTACAGATTTTCATGTCAAGTCATTGTTAATATAATTGCACATCATGCAAGCCTTGCAGTGAACGTGTGTCATATGTAGCAGACCCACAGATGTTAGCTTGACTCCTTTATTCATTTGGTTCTCATTACTGACTCAAACTGACTCGAGTACTTGACTGGGGAAAACGACCATATCATTGTTTTCAGACTTCAGTCTATGACTTAACTGAAATACATCTGCCAGTACAAGAAATACCAAGTACCTCTTGGCGCCAGAGCTGGCGCCGCAATATATGACTAGCACTTGGGATTTTTTTTGATTTTAAAAGTTTGGTAACCCCAGAAATCTATTTCACAGAACTCATTCTGTGACTAAATGTGATTCACAAACATCACTATTAATTCTTTTCAAATTCTTAAGATTTATTGCAAAATATTCCGAACTAACATTGACGGGCATTACTGGAAAGCAGACTAATTGCTGTGAAGCCTCAAAACTGGCACAACCTCCGTTACACAAAGTCAGGAGACACTTTTGCCACAATCCACCCCCCGCCAGTCATCCTTAAGAACTGCCGACTGAGAAGCTCCCCATACTGCTGAGGTTATTTTCATCACATGACAGGCCCAAAGTATTAGATTTTAAATCGATGGTTTGTATAGCATGCCTGACCCGTTAGAAGAAGAATTTGCAAATCCACAACATTGCCACTTTTAGACCCATTCCCGAAGAAAATATGCAAGGCAAGTTTAATTTTGCTCTGCTGTCTGTTTTTCTAGGTGGTGTCTGTGAAATATCAATATAACTTCTAGATCACTCAGTAAGGGTCAACCAACCATCGCTTGGTTGCATCAATAAGATGCTGAATGGGAAATCGAGACAAACAATGGAAGGTTGTTCTCTCGTCAACTATGCTTAAAAGTACTTGAAAAACACAAAATACTGTCACAGCTGTTGGCGTCAGCAAGATTACTGTCACTTTCAGATTACAGAATGACTGGAGTGGATGCTGATAACAGCAACTACCACACTCCAAGTACAACTCCTGTGAACAATTGTTCATTGGTGGGTTCCAGACAAATGAGCAACGTAAAAAGTATCCATCTCAGAATTACAACTTATCCACAGAACGTGTCCATTGTGGAAGTGCTAATCAATATCGAATACAATGTTTGCCTGTAACAGGACAACACAATGCCTAAGAAAGGCTCAAACCGTTTAAAACGTGACTAGTGTTTGTCATTCATCAATAAGTTCAAGGAAAAAGACCAATATCATCAGAAGAATGCCACATTTACGTGCCACCACTAAAGGTGCAGAGGAAGAGTACAGCAGAGGAAACAAACAGACATGAAACCTCAGGGCTCACTTGACCTTTGCATCATTGAGAAAGCTGGGGATGAGCAAGTTGAGGCTTAGCCATGCAAATCATCAAGAAACCCAAGAACCAGGTTATGAATGTGCACGGATATGCTGTCAAAGGACAAGAGGTGCTTTACGGAATTGTCAGCACACATTGGACTTTTGCAATACAAGAGCCTCAACTTTGAAGTTAGTTCAATGACTGAGCTATTTCAGCACGTGATTCAGACTGCACTTCAAGGCACATTGAAAATCTCACCATGAGGTAATGGAAAAGTCAAGAGATTTCTGCATACCTTTTCTAAAATGAAGTAATATAGAGCCTAGACGAATGCAAATTGTTGGTAGCTACTGTTTCTCAACGCCAGGAAAGCCTCTGGCTACACTCATCTTGCATGTATATGTATCTGCGGACATGTAAATCAACACGTACAAAATAAATGAATGCAGTGCCAAATTTGCTAAAACTAGCTGACAAAGTAGCAACAAAACAGGATCAATGTGCAGTGATCATGGAATCACAAACTGGAAAGGCAGCACTGAAAGGATGGATGAATACAAATGAAGAGTAAAACATGAAATTGAGCTACTCCACGATCTGTTGCCTTTATAAATACTGTGAAACATGATGGTTCCATTGGAAAGCAAACAACCCCTCTGGCATCCAGCCACTGGATCATCCTATCGTGAGAGTCACACAAATGTGGTTTGGGAATCAAGGCATTCTTCAAAAGCATCGAAGACACCATTTGCAAGCTTAGAATCCAATTTAGATAACCATCTCGGATGAAGAACGAGTTAAATCAGACCGCTAAAATAAAAACAAATAAAAGCGAAAGTTGGAGATCTGAAACAAAAACAAACTACTGGAGTAACTCAGCCAGTCTGGTAGCATCTGTGGAGAGAAAAACAAAATTTAGAACAGAACTGACTTAGGGTCACTGGATTCGAAATGTCAATTGCTTTTCTCTCCACAAATTCTGCCACCCCTGCTGAGTTTCGCCAGCACTTCCCATTTTTGTTTTAAATGAGACCACAACTGATGTCAGGCAATATCCTACTTGAAGAAACATGCCCTGCCATTGTTAAAAATTTGTATTACAAATATGTCTCATGTTTAATTCATTAATACAACTTCCATCTCAATGTGAGGGACTGCATTGTTAAATTAACAGAAAGGTTAGAATATGTATAACTGGTGAAAAGGAATGCTCACATTATGCTTAATGTTTTATTTATATTTTTTAGAATTATTGAAACATATTATTTCCTATTTACCAAGATGCAGAATGTCACTTATTGGAAAATGCATCGTACACTGTGTACACTTTGTCCACACTTTGTCCACTTAAGGTCGTCAATCAAATGTACCAGCAGAGGCACTCTAGGGCATTAAAAGATTGCATGCTTTAATGGATTAGAGTTTAGATTTTGGATGCATCTTACTGTATCTTGTGTCGTTCTTTGGAGAGAACTACACAAGAAACTAGTTTATGTAACACATCAGCTAGCTGCCTTTATTGATATTCTTAGGTGCATGATAATAAGTAAGATATTAAGTCAATTTATATTGCTAGGCCAACATATTCTGCAATCTTGTTTGAGAACATTCATAAGGCTTAAATGTAATGTCAATGATATGTAGGTCTTCTTTTTTAAACATCACTTTATAAAATTCACTATTCTTTCATTCATATACTTGACTTCTCCATCTACAAAGTTGTGACTTGCTGAAAGAGTGGTTTGGTTTGTAGTGCTGCAATTACATAAACCTCCAGGATGTAGGAGAGTAGCCTGGAGCATTTCTCCACTATTCAGTGACTTCAGGGGCAAGAGGAGGAATCACTTTTTGCAGCTGCAATATTTTGTACGATAATTCAGAAAATGTTTATATTAATATGTAAAAAGGTAGCACTTGGTTCATCTCATGAAGATTAGCCCAACATACATCAAACAGCTGCCGATCAGTTCACAAGTGATGAAAACCTTATGAAATACATTCAAACTCACACTTGAGACAGCTGCGCCACCTTTTTCCTCCAGACACACACCAACCTTTGCAAACTGTAATTTTAAATCCACATGCAATTCATTTTAAGCACTGAAACTCAACCCTTTCATTTAGGATTTACAGTACAAGCTATGTTACATGCTTACTATTCAGAGGGTAAATTATGAATGACAGAAGTATCAATTCAAGTTACTACTGTTGAGGTTGATCGTGTACGCGCATTCATTACTTTAACGTAAGTTGACACTTATTCCACACCCGCTTATCGTGTATCCATCTACCTTCAAAGTAGCCTTACTGATAACAGCTAAATATCGTAACACATGCTGGAACAGATGCTGGAAAATCGTGACAAATAATTTTATGAGTAATTTAGCTACAACGGCTGAACAAGCTTACCATTCTGGATATCCTTCATCTCCAAGTGAAGACTTGACATTAAAATTCCAACAGCCTGTGACCTCTTATTGTTAAGAAGTTTCACCACCTGCACAAGAAAGAATGAATACATCCCATTGTTAGAGAACAAACCAAAAAAATGCATATCGCTATTTTACTGGAACAGTAGTGACAATTTCAGCTGACTGAAGGCTTTTTTAAACAAAAAAATGCCTTTTGTTATCCCTTCATAACAATCCACCTTCACAATCAGAACAGGGAATACTTTGTTCTGGAGATTGAAGAAGCTGAAACAGGAACTCGTACTATCTAACATGAATCCAAAGTCACCCTGAAAGTGAGAAACTAGAGGAGTTCCGAATGCAACTTTAATGCTATCCTTTCCATGATCAAAGGAAGGTGGCCTTTTCTCCTTAACTCTGCTTAGACTAGCAACTAGCTAGCAAATACCTTTTCAACTTTTGAAACCTGTTCCAATCTGTGTACTGAATGTCACCATCAACCTGGACCAAAGGTTTCCAAGATTTCTTTGTGAATTGCATTTTGTCAGATCCATTCCATTTTATAGTTGATCCACAAGTTAACTTAAGAGCCAATACCTTTTGAGAGGAATGCAGAGAACGGTCAGGGAACACACTGTGACTTGGGTCTTTATGCAATTCTTTAAAAAAGGGCAGCACAGGAAGATAAAGCCAATGAATATGCCAATAGTATGTTTGGGTTTCAATAATAGTCAAACAGTAATCATGAAAGTTGAACAATTCAGTGGTTAACCTCAGTCAGAATATCACGTGCAGTTTTGGGCACAATATTACAGGAAAAAAAAACATTAAACCAGCAATCCTACAGGATAGATTCACCAAAATGTTGCCAGGAATGAAAAATTACTTTTAAAAGGGGAGACACCCAAGAAATTGGCACTATTTATATTGCTGCAGACAGCTTGAGGGGGGATTTGAGAGATTTTGTGAAAAAATGGCCAAGAAACGAGGGGCCTCAAGATTAGAAAAGAAAGCAAAAAGATCCTTTCGACAAATACACTCCTTCTCTCGCTTGCTTAAGTTTCAAGTGCGGAAATAACTTAGACAATTTGCTTTGCAATTAAGTCAGCAACAGTTCCCAGAATAGGATTGGAATCTTGCCTACTTACAGATTTGAATTTAATGCATTGCATAATATTGATCCAATTTCAAAGATATTTTTGTAGCTTATGGTTAGGCCTTTTAGATTGACACAAGAACAGCTTATCTGATTAAATAGTATTTTGATGTGCAAAGCAGATTGGTACGTACTGCAGTGCAACATCACAGCTATCTTTGGTAGCAGCATGAAGGGTATTGGTACTGGAAACGTAAACATCTCCATCTTACATAAACAAGCCCATTAGTGCTAAAACTTTCTTAGTTTAACAGTTAGATTGAGTGCATGTTCCCTATACGCAGCGCTAGCTTCTAAAGAACATCCCCACTGAAGCTCAGATCAGCTCCATAAATCTCCCTCAGTGGGGATCCTGCAACATCTTGACACAATAGCAATCTTCCATTATTCACATCACTATTGAATGATTACAGCACGGGTGGCAACCATTCAGCCCACTGTGTCTGTGTGCTGGCTCATTGAAGATTTAATTCATCTACTGCCAACCCTCAACTTCTCCCCAGGAACCGCACATTATATCTTTCCAGATATAATCCAATTTCCTCCAGAAGGCCTCAATGGAACTTGCCTTCACCACTCAGTCCAGATCCCAACAGCCGGTTGTGCAAACATTTTTATTTGTGGAAGTCACCATTACTTTCTCTTTCAATGCCCATTTTACTTCAAATTCATACTCTCTGGTTCGCAATCCTTCCACCAATGGAAACACTGTCTCCCTAGTTGCTCCTTCCAACACCTCATGATTTTGACTACCTCTCTCAGATCTCAATCTGCTCTGCAAAACCGCCCAACTCTTTAATCTACTCCCCATGACTAAGGTTCCTGATGCTTGTAGTCATCCTCTCGAATCTCACCTGCACATTCTCTCATTTTTTTTTTATATAATCACTCCAGAAGTGAGGCACCTGGAACTGGAAACTACATTCTCATTGAAGTCAAACCAGCATTTATACAAATTTAGCTTAACTGCCTTGCCTTTATACTCTGCTCCTATTAATAAAGCCTAGGATGCTTTATGTAGTATTAACCATTCTGGCAGAATGTCTGACACTTGCGACTTATGCACATTTAAACTTTACTTTGCTCTTGCGCATTGGACTATTTATGTTATGTTGTTTCTCCACATTTTTCTTGCCTTAATGAATTAAATTCAAATTTCTCACAATTAAATTTCATTTCCCACTTGTACTTGCAGTCCACCAGCCAGCCTATGTCATTTTAAAGTTCTACACTTTGTCCCTCAAAGCCCACCATACTTTTGTAATTAAGTCTTCAATTTTCACAGGTTTTATATTGTTTGTAATTTTCATTTTTAAAAAACATTCATTCATGGAATGCAGGCTCTGCTAGCTTAAGGCGCTGTTGATGGTGAGCTGCCTTCTTGAAATGCTGAAGTCCATTTGGTGTGGGTACACCTTCAGCACTGTTCGGGAGGGAGTTTCAGGATTTTGACCCAGGTGACAAAGGAAGGAATGGTGATATACTTCCAAGTCAGGATGGCGAGTGGCTTGGAGGGGAACTTGCAGATGCTGGTGGTCCCATTGAACTGCTGCCCTTGGCCTTCTGCAAGGCAGTAAACATGAGTTTGGAAGCTGCTGTCTAAGGAACCTTGGTCAATTTCTGATAAGCCCCATACCAATGTCAGTTGATAGTATGTAACCTGGAAGGGCAGCAGTCTGAAACCCCACCCTCTGGAGACAGAGCAAATCTTCCTCCAGTCAAAAGAAAACAACTGAACTGCTATTACAGTCAGTCACAGTCACTTTGCCAATTTTGTATCCATGTTGCATCTGTCCTTTTTATTCCCTAATCTCCAACTTTACAGTCGTTAGACTCGAGCTCCTATTTCTTTATGCCAATTTGTTAAAAAAAAACTTTTAAAATACAAGCAATTGTATATTCAGCAACAGGTAGTGAAACATTGAGAGTCTATCCCACAGAGTTAGGAGAATTCACTTGAAACTGTAAACTCTGCTTTTGCTTTTAAAAAAAAAAATGATAAATTCCTATGCTGTCTCAAAACTTAAGCATTCAACTGGAAGTCACAAGTACTTTAATAGTTAAAAGAATTGTTACGTTAATGCGTGGATCTTTGTATCAAATTTGCAATGTTTCAGCTTGAAGCAAATGAGCTTGTGTAGCATTAAAGAAATTCTAGAACAGACAGATGAATAAATTTAAAGGGTTTTAATGCATTTGTACTTAAAAAGCAAGGCGACATGCTTTATTAATTGACAGGTCTAGCAATTCATTTATTGTACCACACTAAAAAACCTTTCATCAGATTTGTTTTAATGGCATTATTTGGATCAAGTTTCCTCAGAGCTGATAAAAATCTGCAACATCCATCAGGCACTACTAACTGAAATATTAGCCACCTAAGGTAGGAGGTTATTGACAAGTAGTCCGAAGCTTGAGATTTTTACGAGCATTATTACAAAGGCTGGCAGGGAGCAAAGGTTTTCCTTAACTACAATAATGTCATTCCTTTGATACACCCACTTTGTCAAACAATTTAAAAAGGCTCAACTGGCTTTCACCATTCCATTCGGCATTTACCAGGAGAAAAAGATAGATTCCAACTTGATGAGATATTTTACCTCTGCACAAAAAAAAATGCAAATAACGCCACATACTTACATTCTTTCAACTTCATACAAATATTAACTAAGAACCAGTCAACTTGACAGCCAAAGCATTATATTGCAGCCTAACTAATAGGTTTGATTCATCCAAAATATAATCAGAGCTGTCTGAGTGCACTCTGTAATCAAGGACAAATAAAAACTGAATATCGCTCCAACACCACCACTTGGCGACATGGATTAATTATGTGGAAGAAAGAACTAGATCAGGCATCTTGAGTGACAACTCCAAATATCTACTGGTTCTAAGTAAATACCTTCCAGTACTACACAAGGCCATGTAACATTACAATATAAACGAATGATTTCTGTCCGTGAAAATACTCATTCATAACATTATAAATTTCTGCATCATTTCTTTTGATCTCAGCCTGATTGGATCAGCACATAAAGTAACAGCATGACAAACAACAGGAAGTAGTCCAATAGCCTATTCCTGTCCTATAAAACTAAATGATTTAAGGGCAAATATCTTCAAGCTAAAACTCAAGTTTGCCTCCTTTCTCCCTTCATCGTTAAATTATCAAATGTCAGCTTCACTGTAACAATTCAACAGCAGAAACAATACTTTCCCTGGACAAATTTTATTCCTCGAGACAAAGTTACCATCAACTACAAACAAATGAAATCATATTAGCTGATTACATTGAATTATCTATGTTTCAAATTTTCACATCTTTTAGATGAATCAATTAATATACTGATTCTGGTTTGACCTATTCTGCAAAAGGGGAGAAAGGAGTCTTGTTGGTCTTGCTCACACATCCTCTAGTTCTGAAATTATATAGTTTATTGCAAAAAAAAACCTGCTTGTACCCACATTATTCCAGTCCTACATTATTCCTGTCATCTCCCTAATATGTTTAGCATGGACTCTCAGCTACAGACAAATAAAAAGTCAAATTTTCTGTATTGTTGTGGGCAGGACTCAAGTTCAATTTCATCAGATTAGGAAAAATTCAGTCTTAACTCGCCTGTTCCACACCATGTTCTCTCACTACACCATGGACTATATAACGTTCCTACCCTAATTTTGCCAATTTTTTTTCCAGTGGTCAGCCATTCACTTAGTATACCTGTTTCCAGGATCTTTCTTCTAATTTAAGCTGCATTTAAGCTGATTACAACAAAGATTCGTGATTTTATTCTTATTATGTGGTAGCATGGGCTCTAAAGTGGACAGAACCATGCATAGCTTCAAGTATCATTTGTATTGCTACCTTGTGTTATAAGGGGAGACGCAATTTTGGTACCATTTTAGATGTGTACTAACAACAATGCCAGGGTTTCTGAAGTTTTTGACAAGTATTTTTATTCATGATTCACAGGTTTGCAGCAGAGTTAAGGGGAACATTTTGGTTCATTAAGGAATAAGCAGAGAGAAATAAAATTGCTATTGTGTAGTAAGGAGGGGTTCAGCAGCACAAAAATACATTAGCCACCAAGAATGACAGCCAGCATGTGCAGAATCAGCCAGGCAGAAAAGAAGCTGTTAATTTAGGGTCTCCAAAAATAGTCACAACTGGACAAAGATTCCAGAGTGCTTTCAACAAAATCTCACAGCCAAAAAACTGTGGGAAACTGAGCAAATGCAAAATGCATGTTCTGAAAGTGCTTAGACATCATTAACAGCAAGCTCCAGAAACTATGATGATACCAACTGATCAAGGAACTTTAAAGTGGTATTAGGGTGGTCCTTCACTGGGGTTTGAGTATCTATTGAGTATTGTTGAAGAAAATAAAATAGGTTAATCTTAATCTGTTATAAGACAGTTGCAAATAGTTCTTGTGCAGTTTTAGATAGTTCGTTGTTTTTCTTTTATGTGCAATAAGCTTACTTTCTTTCATCAAAATTACATTGCAGGCCTCTTGTGAACATATTCCATGACTAACCATCATACTAAACAAAGAAAATAAAACTTATTTATCAAGCCAGGTTTAGCCCTGCGATCTGATTTGTCCAGTATCACTGTTGGCTGGAATCATAAAACTAAAATTCTATTATTCCTCAATCCATAAAATTCTTCCAATATTCCTTAATTTACAATGTCTAACATACCCAAATCTGTGTGGCTGGATTACAATTTCCTCTCTGATAGTCACCATGCTGCATTGTGAGACAGCATCATTAAACATTATTTTCTCTTTCTTGAACACAAAGGGCTGGATTTTGTGGAATTTGGGGGAGCAACACATCTGACTTCCCTCACCCCTGTCAGGAAGAGCCGGTTGACCCTCTGCGGAGGGGTGGGTGAGGCAGACCGGGAGGGACGGGGATGATCTCGTCCTCGTATTACCTCTATACTATCAATCCAGAAACTCAGACTCATTATAACCTCAAAATAAGGGGGAGTAAAAACTTAGGACTGAGTGGAGGAGGAGTTTCTTCACCCAAAGGGTCGCCAATCTGTGGAATTCCCTCCACAGCGAAGCATTTGAGGCTACCTCATTGAATGTGTTCAAGGCAAAGATAGATGGGTTTCTGAACAGGAAAAGGAATTAAATGGTTACGGCGATTAGGCAGGAACTGAGTCCATGAAAAGATCAGCCATGATCGTATTGAACAGTGGAGCAGGCTCTATGGGCCAGATGGCCTACTCCTGCTCCTATTTCTTACGTCCTGGGGATCCAGGTTGAACCCCACCCATTCACAAAAATGAAATCTGGAAATATAAGTGATGAGCTTGAAACCATTGCTGATTGTTGGATAAAGCATCTGTCTCACTAACGTCCTCTGGCCTATGTGTGACTCCAGTCCCAAGGCAAAGTGGTTGGCTTTCAATAGTCCTCTGAAATGGCCTAGGAAGTCACTCAGTTCCAAGGGCAGCTAGGTACGAGCAATAAATCACTGGCCAGTCAGTGATTTCCACATTCCACGAGTGAATGAAAAAAAGAATGGTCTGAATTTTGAAAAACAAAGGCCGCTCTGCAGCAACAACATGCTGCCAGTGATCTAAACAAGCAGAGAGAGAGTAGAACACCCATCTCTTACTGGCATAGAGTCCTCCCTTGATCTACTAGTCAATCTAAGCAACTAACAACATCAGCAGTACAGCACTAGCAGAAATCAGTAGATACTGCTAGGAATGCAAGCAATGGCAACAAAAGGACACCAACAAATCCTAGATTTTGGCAAGGCTAGGATTTTTGGGTGGGGAGGGAATGGTCACATTTGGGAGGAGAGAAGTGGAGGCCCTTTGTTTTAGGGCCAGATGGGGGAAGCACAAATAGAAATTGGTAACAAAGAAAGGATCAACTTTGAACTGACCCACGACACACAGATGACAACTCTCAAAAAGATGAATCACCTCCTTTACTTTTTCCTTAATTTTTCACCTTCAACCCCAGATATTGTGTAGATGGGTTGGCAGCAGCCCTGATCTGCACAGGTAAAATCATAGTCAAAGTTTAAAAATCTAAGAATTCCAAAGGAATTCATGCAGAACTCCATAGTTTGTATCCCCAATTAGACCACCATCTATTTGTGGCAATCTTTCAGAATTTTTAAAGGAACTTTAGATGAGTAATTATTTCATTACTTCAAACACCCTTCAAACTTATTTTTAAAAGCCCCAATGTCTTATAAAACCGCAAAAGGGAAGTTCAAGTCCATTTATGCTTGCTAATTTTAACTCTGATCAAAATGAATACCTTCAGCATTACTTCGTGACATTTATAAGTCTGGCTGTGAATCTACCTCTTGTATCTGGACGTGTTCTCTGCTCATGCATATATAGAACTGCCTTAAACTTATAATTTCAACAAAATAAGACTTCAGAAAATAGGTACAAGTACACTGTCCAAAACTGAGGTTTAGCAATGACCACACAATCCAATGAACTCAAAGTGCTCTCAACTCTTATTGATCCTTCAGTGGAGTTACATTCCTATTAATCTCAAACAAAAAACAACTGGTCTTTTCCCCAACTGTCCCCTAGAGCTGTAAGGCCATTACGATCGTGACAAAATTGAGTACTTGGATAGTTCCTCAAAATAACTCCACCACATTTCAAAAAGGTATAAAATATAAAATTTATTATTACCATCATTTGACCTCACACTTGGCTGAAACCACAAATCAAAGAACGCAGTTTTAAGAAAAGCCCAACCAAAACAAATCAGGAACATTTTCACGACCGAATTAAAAAACGACCATGCTACTACACATTAAGATGAAGCCAGAAAACAATTTAAAATAGAGTGCTTTGTGATTATTTGAATCCAGAAGAACAAATGTTTTTGTTTGAGGATGTATTCCAATAAAAGCAAATCACCATTTTGTACAAGAGCCCAAGTATGCCTCAACTAACCATTTAGTAATTCTCATCTTCAGCTTGGGCACTCTTGTAATGGATGTCGGAGCTCTTTGATATCGAAAATCTTAAATACGGTGGCATTTCATAGTTTTATAAGCATGTGCATAATGGATAACTCTGTTTCATTTTACTTTAACAGTAACCACCAGATTATTGCAGCCACATTTCTCATCTCAGACCACTAAAGACTCCAAATGAGAAAACATTCCACTTCTGACAATCCATTCCTAGCGTATGATCGAGGTTCATCGTATTTATGTGGAGAGCACTGCTACTAGTTGCGTAGGCTGTTAGACATCAAAATGGAATTGGCTCTGATCCTGCCCCAATGTGGCATTTAGTCCACATCAAAATGGTTCACAGGATACACATCAGGATCACGAACACTGGCCAGTTCTTCTCTTCATGGTCTGTACTGCTTCAAGTGCTATGGGTTTCGATCCAAAATGGGGCCATGGAATATAAAGAAAGCTGTGAATCAGTCGTATTCTCATAGGCCATGGACATCATGACAACAGTTAGGAGAGATTGGATACGGTCCTCAAGACTAAAACACCAGACTCACTTCAATTGTCAGGAAAATGGTTGTTTGATGAAAAATAGGAAGAAGAATTCCAGTCTGTTTAAATTCACCAAAAGGTACTGAAATCTCGATCGGCAGCATCCAAGTCTGTTGGCCCTTCGGTTGCCTGAATGGAAGGGTAATCAGTTACACTTACAATAATTAATTAAGAAATTAGATAAGGTCGAATACAACGAACAGAATTTACTTGGTCGTTTATGGATGGACGTCGATTGATTCTCCCAACTACATCAAAATTGAGAAAGCAGTCAATGGAGTACAAGGGTGTCTTCGGGGACAGTGCGAATTGGATGATAGACCATTTTGCAATCCAGATGGCTTCATTTTCCCTAGACTTTCAAGGATTAGAAAATTGGCTGGAGCACAGAAAGGTCAGCCAACTCACCACATCACTCATTCTGTTTCCCTGCCCAAGATTAATTCCTATCTCATTGTGTTTTTCCTTTGTAAAAATTATTTTTCCTCTCCACTTTGAACATGCAGCTACACTTCAAAAGCCAGTTCACACAACCTCCGTTTCACTGAATGTCTCTCCATATTGCGGAGTTTACTCAAGCCAACATTAGTCCCCACAGGATACCCCTAATTTCCACTGCAAATCAAAATAAATTAGTAATTCAAATGCTAGAACAATCTGTTTAATCATTGAACACCAATACTCATCAGTAAACACACACGCTTAATTTATTCTTGATTAGGTAAGTCAACAAACTTCTTAGGCAAATAATGCATAACAGATGCCCAAGCACTAATATATCCCCAAAATAAATCTCTCTACACTAAGACAATTTAAATGGAAAGTCTGATGTCTTTGAGAACAAAGCGGATTCATTTATGAATAGATATCTCAATAGTAGGCAATTAAAGCTGGCTAACCAGTTCTTCCTCTCTACCCATCTCACCTAAACACTTCAATTTTTCTTCCTCTTTTTATGATATTGTAGAGATACCAACTCACGCTGGGAGGAGTTCCATGCATGGCCGACGACTTCTGATACCTCACTCAAATTGGAACTTAAGTAAATCTTAACCAGGAAATGTTATTAGGTTATTCAATTACATGAGCAATCATGGCTGCATATGTATTTCCATGCAGTAGTCAGCCAGTGGCGGTCAGAAACAGAAAGCCTAGCCAATATTTCCCCTCCTAGCTAAATAAGTAGTAATAGCTGTTGTATGAGCAGTCCATGCTGCTACTCATCAAGTTCTATGAAATTCTCGGACTATTGCTCAATAGAAAAAAAAAGAGATGATTTACTGTCACCATCCTCTTTCAGCGTAGGAATCCACAGGACCTACCTCGTCTCATGTGGTCAAGGAAAACTACTACGTGGTCTAACTAGAAGAGGCTATTGTCTTAAACTAGATGCAGTTTATTTCATGTTAGCAACTAAACGCAAGTTACACCAAAATGATAGACAGTCAGAGGCCAATCTGAATCTTTGTACTGACTCATTTAAGATGGAAAGCGGTTCTCCCAAGCCCATACATCATAATGTGCACTGCCTAAGGTATTTCTCAATAGTAACTCTTTCAAATTATTAGACCCTTATAAATCAACACCCTCATCATCCCAGCTAACTCAGCACAGAATAAGTGTCAAACTGTGTCTACTTCTTACAGCCAGAAAAATGCTCTTACAACAGACTGGAAATGGACAAATGTAACATGTTACAAGTTTAGTTTGCATTGTCATACCAAAGTGCAATCAATGGTTCTCAACAGCAAGGTGGAGAACAAGATGTAATATTTCACGATGGGCAAAGGATCGGACTAGATGGCATCATTTAGATTTCATTTGAATCGTATATCTATCCTTCACTTGCTCTACCACATCTAAAAATAATGGCAAACGTCATCAATACCTCCTTGCTATTCAGACAGGAAAATCTGGGCTATACCTTTAGGAGACATTATAGCAACCAAAATGAACAACTCTGCATTCACTAACCAAACACTTCCACAACTGTATATCAGAATTTGTCAACTGTACAAATGCATGTAAATTTGTTCATGCTATTTTTGTTTAATCTGCCTCGAAAGAAGAGATAACACCAGATTTTGTTTTCAAGCTAAGCCTTTGCTCTTCAAGGCAATGATTCTACATCAAAACAGCTCAATATGTTGAGCTGTTTACTTGAAGGCACATCATGTATGTAACCAGAGCCATCTGGATGCAGTGTTCAAACAGGGGCATTCCTCAAAACATGAAGATGTAACTATTATCTGAAGTTGTGCTGGAATGTGTTTTGAGACTACTGGGCTCCTGCTGATAGAACAGCCCACTGGGAGATCAAATTTAACAGCTCAAGTTATAAACATGGCTTACGGTAACATTCCAACACAATGGGAAACCAATTTATCTCTAGCACCTTTCGACATCAACCCATCATTTCTATGGATAGGAATGGGCTGCTGATAGGGTTCCTTAATCGCATTCATATTTATCATATGACTTGCAATCTATGGAATCCTACAAATTTAAAGCAGTCTCACAACCAGTGATATTCCTTTCTAAGCAGATGAGTGACGATTGACTTGAAATGGAAATGTTTGCTTCAACCCTTCTCAGATCAACATTACAAATTTCCTTCTCTGCGTTCCTGTTTCAACAGCCAATATTCAATTCGGAAAGCAAGTCTTGGTCCTACACCATATTCTCTCCCCTCCCCCCCCACCCCATCCAGAAGGTCAATTTAATTTACTTTGTACATAGAACCAATTTTCCCCCTACCATTTCTCCCCCTCAAAAATTTCCAATAATTATCATTTAGTGATGATTCTCTTGTGTTCCCCAGGATAATAGATCTCAGTTCACCCAACTTCCCAGCAAGTTAAAATGATGGAACTTTATGACTTCTCCGAGCTGAGCAATTCCATTTGCGAACAAATACTTGCAGGATACTCGAAATCCTCCTTCACGAAAAAGCAACTTTTCACTTAGTGATAGTAGGAACTGCAGATGCTGGAGAATCTGAGATAACAAGGTGTAGAGCTGGATGAGCACAGCAGGCCAAGCAGCAGAGGAGCAGGAAGGCTGACGAAGGAGGAGGAGGGTCTAGGCCCGAAACGTCAGCCTTCCTGCTCCTCTGATGCTGCTTGGCCTGCTGTGTTCATCCAGCTCTGCACCTTTTCACTTAGGTTCTGTTTTGCACCAGATCCAATTCATTCAGTCTGCCTCTTAAATTGCATTCAATGAGCTGAGTACTGGCTCATAGATTATCACAAGGCTCGTGGTGTAGTGGTTTGTCCCTCCTTGTGGACTTGGAGATCTGTGTCCTCAAGTCTCCAGCTGTTCCAGAGGAGTGTAACCTCTCTGAACAGGTTGATTACAAAGTATCTTCATGGCTCATAATCCTGATAATTCTGTGGCCAATTTAAATCAATCCCTCAGTAATGATTTAGAGATAGCAGGAACTGCAGATGCCGGAGAATCTGAGATAACAAGGTGTAGAGCTGGATGAACGCAGCAGGCCAAGCAGCATCAGAGGAGCAGGAAGGCTGACGTTTCGGGCCTAGACCCTTCTGAAGAAGGGTCTAGGCCCGA